>NC_064623.1:41570939-42195939 GCF_023898315.1 Schistocerca nitens | reverse complement strand
TTGTATGTTGTCATGATATCCAGAATTTATAATGTGTGCGCCACTCATATTCAATGCGATGGCCACGTGTTGATAAAAGCCGTTAAATAAAAAAAAATAATAAAAAAAAGAAAAAGTGGTATTTCCAGTGCGTAGTGAACACTCAGAGTTCTGTAAATTACTGACAGTCAGATGCGTGTTTCCGTTGCGTATTATTCACATAGGAGGATAATTTGTAACTTAATTGTGAGTACGAGAGTTCATGTTACTCGCTAAATAAGAATGAATCCACTCGCTTGGCAGACCACTCATCTTGCAGGCCTGACTGCTTGATGCCACAGTATGAGCAAGGCATGTGGGTGCCTCTCAAAGTCATTACGGAAAGTTATAATGTAAGAGGTAGATTATACGCTTCACAAAATGGTTCAAATGGCTCTGAGCACTATGGGACTTAAAAACTGTGGTCATCAGTCCCCTAGAACTTAGAACAACTTAACCCTAACTAACCTAAGGACATCACACACATCCATACCCGAGGCAGGGTTGGAACCTGCGATCGAAGCAGTCGTGCGGTTCCGGACTGGGCGCCTAGAACCGCTCGGCCACCACGGCCGGCTATATACGCTTCACAGCGGGTAACCGTTTGTGACGACGCATCTGGTCCAATGGTTTTTGTTTTGATTCGAGGAATGTTCGAGCAAGGAGTAACGAGTAAAGGCGCACGCCAAAGGCTCTGGATTGTGAAGGGACAATGATGTGGACTCGACATCGTTAGGTGGCTAAGAGTTTTAATCGTCCATTAAACTTTTTAAGTTGTTTGGGAACTCCTGAGAGGGACGGGCGGGTGGCTTCCGGAAGAAGCCCTCGGGCGCCGCGGCCGAAGTTGACGTCACCTGCTCCGGCCGCCGCTGGTTAGCGCCGGGCGCTACTGTGCCACTATAATGACCCCCCAGCAGCGGCGCTGGATGGCGACGTCTCTGCCGCCTCCCTCCCTCGCTCCTTCCACCACGACCGCGCCTGTCGGAGACAGGAAGGCTGACAGATCTCGTTAGAGATCTCGTTATCCGCCGGCTCATCCCGCCCCCGCCGCCCCCGGCAGAAGACACAGTGGCTGCTTCCGCAGGGACGCCGCTCCTTAGCGAACAGTGGCAGCGAGCAGCCCCCAGCCCCTGGCCGGCTTCACGCTCGCTTAGGCACACTAATACACAGCGCCACGGCCCATTAGAGCTTCTGCTGGTGGCAACCGCCATTTGCCCGCGTTCAGGGCTGCGAGTGTGGGCGTGGTTCAGACGCAGGAAGAACGGCGGAGCGGTACTGGAGCCTCCTCCCTCAACTAAACAATGCAACCGTGGGAGAAATGGCACTGCACAACACCCGCGTCTGTCAAAGATATTCTCCTTCTTTACTTCCCGCATTTCCAACGGGATAGGCACTGATGTACGCATTTTGGCGTCGTTGTTGCTAAGGAGGTGGCCGGATGCCCCTCCTGAGGCCATTGCTTAAGCGGGAACGGATTTTGTGGACCCCATCTGAAACGCCCTACTTAACCAGCAGGACAGTACAGGTACTTTAAACTGTGGAAAGGGGCCAAATTAAGGGGCTGTCAGTTACACTCGAACATACGACTTTATTATTTGATCTCATATTACAAGAGCAAAAAAAAAAAAAAGGTTTTAAACACACAGCTTTAACCTTTGGGGCTTAATTAATGACTGAATGCCACTTTAATTTAAAAACGGCTGAAGGCCAATAACTTAAAACACAACCATGATCAGAAATTTATCTTACAACAGTTCTTTACTTAGGCTGAAGGCCTAAAGAATCTGAGATTTTCAGAGCAAACGTTTTGAATTCAAAATCGGCTAAAAGCTTAAGGGTAAACAACATTATTTTTTTTAAAAAAACAATGACTTTACCTAAAACAGTTCTTAATTAGACAAAACTCAACCAAGACAGAAATTTAAAAGGCAAAGCCTTATCTTAAAACACTTCCTTAGTTAGGCTTAAGGCCTAAAGAATCAGACACTTCAAGAGCAAACAAGTTAAATTCAAATCGGCTGAAGGCCTAACACTAAAAACGCCATAAGATTAATCTTTTTTTAGATACCATGGTCCTACGTGAAACAGTTCTTAAATTTGGGCTGCAAGCCTTGCGAGCAAAACAATCCAAACTCAAAATCGGCTGAACGCCCAACACTTAAATTCGACAACATTAAAATTTTTAAAATGCCTAAGGCCTTTCATGAAACAGTTCTAGAACTTAGAAGTACTTAAACCTAACTAACCTAAGGACATCACACACATCCAAGCCCGAGGCAGGATTCGAACCTGCGACTGTAGCGGTCGTGCGGTTCCAGACTGTAGCGCCTAGAATCGCTCGGCAACCCCGGCCGGCAAATACAAACAAGAAGAACAAACAAAAGAAAGGCTGTACACCCAAGAGCGCTCAGATGTTCGACGGTCGGTCTGTAATTCAAACACTAACGCTCGCTTAGGTGAGACAGGCAGTCGGGCCAACCATTCACGATCCGACGACAGCCCAACCGACCGACAGCCAGCGGACACACCGGCAAGATAACTTCCGCTCCACCCGACCAGGGCACAACAGGGAGTTCAACGGAACAACGTAGAAGATATTGGCGCCCACAACCAATCATATATGGAGCTGTCAAAGTACACACCGTGCTGGTCAGCAACAACACGGTGGGGAATTTTTTTTTTCTTTTTAGGTCATCAGTCTACTGACTGGTTTGATGCGGCCCGCCACGAATTCCTTTCCTGTGCTAACCTCTTCATCTCAGAGTAGCAACCTACGTCCTCAATTATTTGCTTGACGTATTCCAATCTCTGTCTTCCTCTACAGTTTTTGCCCTCTACAGCTCCCTCTAGTACCATGGAAGTCATTCCCTCATGTCTTAGCAGATGTCCTATCATCCTGTCCCTTCTCCTTATCAGTGTTTCCCACATATTCCTTTCCTCTCCGATTCTGCGTAGAACCTTCTCATTCCTTACCTTATCAGTCCACCTAATTTTCAACATTCGTCTATAGCACCACATCTCAAATGCTTCGATTCTCTTCTGTTCCGGTTTTCCCACAGTCCATGTTTCACTACCATACAATGCTGTACTCCAGACGTACATCCTCAGAAATTTCTTCCTCAAATTAAGGCCGGTATTTGATATTAGTAGACTTCTCTTGGCCAGAAATGCCTTTTTTGCCATAGCGAGTCTGCTTTTGATGTCCTCCTTGCTCCGTCCGTCATTGGTTATTTTACTGCGTAGGTAGCAGAATTCTTTAACTTCATTGACTTCGTGACCATCAATCCTGATGTTAAGTTTCTCGCTGTTCTCATTTCTACTACTTCTCATTACCTTCGTCTTTCTCCGATTTACTCTCAAACCATACTGTGTACTCATTAGACTGTTCATTCCGTTCAGCAGAGCATTTAATTCTTCTTCACTTTCACTCAGGATAGCAATGTCATCAGCGAATCGTATCATTGATATCCTTTCACCTTGTATTTTAATTCCACTCCTGAACCTTTATTTTATTTCCATCATTGCTTCCTCGATGTACAGATTGAAGAGTAGGGGCGAAAGGCTACAGCCTTGTCTTACACCCTTCTTAATACGAGCACTTCGTTCTTGATCGTCCACTCTTATTATTCCCTCCTGGTTGTTGTACATATTGTATATGACCCGTCTCTCCCTATAGCTTACCCCTAATTTTTTTTCAGAATCTCGAACAGCTTGCACCATTTTATATTGTCGAACGCTTTTTCCAGGTCGACAAATCCTATGAAAGTGTCTTGATTTTTCTTTAGCCTTGCTTCCATTATTAGCCGTAACGTCAGAATTGCCTCTCTCGTCCCTTTACTTTTCCTAAAGCCAAACTGATCGTCACCTAGCGCATTCTCAATTTTCTTTTCCATTCTTCTGTATATTATTCTTGTAAGCAGCTTCAATGCATGAGCTGTTAAGCTGATTGTGCGATAATTCTCGCACTTGTCAGCTCTTGCCGTCTTCGGAATTGTGTGGATGATGCTTTTCCGAAAGTCAGACGGTATGTCGCTAGACTCATATATTCTACACACCAACGTGAATAGTCGTTTTGTTGCCACTTCCCCCAATGATATTAGAAATTCTGATGGAATGTTATCTATCCCTTCTGCCTTATTTGACCGTAAGCCCTCCAAAGCTCTTTTAAATTCCGATTCTGATACTGGATCCCCTATCCCTTCTAAATCGACTCCTGTTTCTTCTTCTATCACATCAGACAAATCTTCACCCTCTGCATTTAACAGTGGAATTCCCGTTGCACTCCTAATGTTACCACCGTTGCTTTTAATGTCACCAAAGGTTGTTTTGACTTTCCTGTATGCTGAGTCTGTCCTTCCGACAATCATATCTTTTTCGATGTCTTCACATTTTTCCTGCAGCCATTTCGTCTTAGCTTCCCTGCACTTCCTATTTATTTCATTCCTCAGCGACTTGTATTTATGTATTCCTGATTTTCCCGGAACATGTTTGTACTTCCTCCTTTCATCAATGAACTGAAGTATTTTTTCTGTTACCCATGGTTTCTTCGCAGCTACCTTCTTTGTACCTATGTTTTCCTTCCCAACTTCTGTGATGGCCCTCTTTAGAGATGTCCATTCCTCTTCAACTGTACTGCCTACTGCGCTATTCCTTATTGCCGTATCTATAGCGTTAGACAACTTCAAACGTATCTCGTCATTCCTTAGTACTTCCGTATCCCACTTCTTTGCGTATTGATTCTCCCTGACTAATGTCTTGAACTTCAGCCTACTCTTCATCACTACTATATTGTGATCTGAGTCTATATCTGCTCCTGGGTACGCCTTACAATCCAGTATCTGATTTCGGAATCTCTGTCTCACCATCATGTAATCTAATTGAAATCTTCCCGTATCTCCCGGCCTTTTCTAAGTGTACCTCGTCCTCTTGTGATTCTAGAACAGGGTATTCGCTATTACTAGCTGAAACTTGTTACAGAACTCAATTAGTTTTTCTCCTCTCTCATTCCTTGTCCCAAGCCCATATTCTCCTGTAACCTTTTCTTCTACTCCTTCCCCTACAACTGCATTCCAGTCGCCCATGACTATTAGATTTTCGTCCCCCTTTACATACTGCATTACCCTTTCAATATCCTCATGCACTTTCTCTATCTGTTCATCTTCAGCTTGCGACGTCGGCATGTATACCTGAACTATCGTTGTCGGTGTTGGTCTACCTTCGATTCTCATTAGAACAACCCGGTCACTGAACTGTTCACAGTAACACATCCTCTGCGCTACCTTCCTATTCATAACGAATCCTACACCTGTTATACCAATTTCTGCTGCTGTTGATATTACCCGATACTCATCTCACCAGAAATCCTTGTCTTCCTTCCACTTCACTTCACTGACCCCTACTATATCTAGATTGAGCCTTTGCATTTCCCTTTTCAGATTTTCTAGTTTCCCTACCACGTTCAAACTTCTGACATTCCACGCCCCGACTCGTAGAACGTTATCCTTTTGTTGATTATTCAATCTTTTTCTCATGGTAACCTCCCCCTTGTCAGTCCCCTCCCGGAGATCCGAATGGGGGACTATTCCGGAAACTACACTGTCTGAAAATTTACAACGGCCACTTCAGGTAACCGGAACGTTAACGGCCACAAGGCAGAAGATTCCGCTGGTGAAATTCAGTTAAAATAACCAAATGCAGTGAAACTCCACCGGAGGGTGGCTAGAATTTTCTAACTTGAAAACCACGTTGTTGCTCGCAGGAATATCCCAACAGCCAACAACGAACTCCAAATGTCACAATGTGAACAGTCTTGACTTGATGGTACATTAAATCAAAACTCAACTTTCGTATCCAGGGTCGGTGAGCTACTGACCTAATAGCAATGGGAACAGCCCCACACACTCAGACACCACGTAGAGAACGCCAGCGGCTCCAACCCCCAAACTACGTCCCGAGGAGAATTCGCCGCTGCTCCACGTCAACCGACCGACTGGTCGCACACCGCCGAGCCCGAAACTAGCCATGTTAAAGATAGTCAAAGGTGCGAATATCGACACACATTGGTGCTGCCACCAGCGAAAGGAGAGGATAACAGCATAATCCCGATAACCGCAGGAGGCTAAACTGAGAATCTCAACGAAGGTTTATTCCAGTGCATAGCATGAGCCAGCCACGGATCTGTGAGCCTCTGCAGCGGAGGCTGTACTGATGTGAAACTCATTGGCAGATTAAAACTGTTTTTTCTTTTTTTCCATCAGTCTTCTGACCGACACTTCCCGCCACAAATTCCTCTCCTGTTCTAACCTCTTCATCTCAGAACAGCACGTGCAACCTACGTCCTCTATTCTGAATGTATTCCAATCTCTGTCTTCCTCTACAGTTTGTGCCCTCTACAGCTCCCTCTAGTACCATGGAAATTGATGTTTTAATAGATGTCCTAACTTCCTGCCCCTTAACTTATTTCTTTGCTCTCCGATTCTGTGCAGAACCTCCTCATGCCTTACCTTGTCAGTCCACCTAATTTTCAACATTCGTCTGTAGCATTACATCTCAAATCCTTCGATTCTCTTCTGTTCCGGTTTTCCCCCAGTCCATATTTCACTTCCATACAATGCTATACTCCAGACGTACATTCTTCCTCAAATTAAGGCCGATATTTGATATTAGTACACGTCTTTTTGCCAGGAATGCTCGTTTTGCCATTGGTAGTCTACTTTTGATGTACTCCTTGTTCCGTCCGTGATTGGTTATTTTACTGCCCAGGTAGCAGAATTCCTTATCTTCATCCACTTCGTGACCGTCAATCCTGATATTTTGTCACTATTCTCATTTCTACTACTTTTCATTACCTCCGTCTTTCTCCGATTTACTCTCAACCCATAGTACCCATTAGACGGTTAAGGTTTTGAACATGGCTGCTTGGTTCAGTGACCGTTTGTAACTTGAAATTGAAACAAATGAGCCCTCGGTCAGAGTTTTTTAGTCTTATTAACCATATTTCAACACTTCTAATAATGTTTTCGTCAGAATGTAGACATTTAACGTGGTCTAAAACATAATTGCAAATTCATGGGTAGAAAAAACAATTATATAAAAAAGTGTAAGTACTAACAATGCACGACAGAGACAGTACTTACATTTCACGTATAAAATAAATAACAGACGAAAAGGGCTTTAGTGACAAAATATTGAAATCGATTATGTCAAGGCGTGCCTTCTAGGGGCTGCTCATGCCTGTACAGCCACAGGCTGTAAGAACTCTAGCAAACTGCCACTGTTACAGTGGCAGATTATCAAGATTTAAGTGAATTTGACGTGGCGTTGTAGTCTGCGCACGAGCGATGGGACACGGCGTCTCCGAGGTAGAGATGAAGTACGGATTTTCCCGTACGGCCATTTCACGAGTGTACCGTGAATATCAGGAAAATCGCTGCGGCCGGAAACAGATCCTGCAAGAGCGGGACCAACGACGACCAAAGAGAATTGTTCAACGTGCCGGAAGTGCAACCCTTCCGCACACTACTGCATATTTCAATGTAGGACCATCAACAAATGTCAGTATTCGAACCATTCCACGAAACATCAGCGATATCGGCTTTCGTGCACCCTTGATGAATGCACGACACAGAGCTTTACGCCTCCCTCGGGCTCACAGCACCGACATTGGACTGTTGATGACTGGAAACATGTTGCCTGGTCGGACGAGTCTCGTTTCAAATTATATCGAGCAGGAGGTTCAAATGGTTCAAATGGCTCTGAGCACTATGGGACTTAACATCTATGGTCATCAGTCCCCTAGAACTTAGAACTACTTAAACCTAACTAACCTAAGGACATCACACAACACCCAGCCATCACGAGGCAGAGAAAATCCCTGACCCCGCCGGGAATCGAACCCGGGAACCCGGGCGTGGGAAGCGAGAACGCTACCGCACGACCACGACATGCGGGCGCAGGAGGCCGTGTACAGGTATGGAGACAAGCTCATGAATGCATGGAACCAGCATGTCATCAGGGAACTATTCAAGGTGGTGGAGGCTCTGTAATGGGCGTGTGAAGCTGAAAAATGAGACCCCTGATACGTCTAGATACGATTCTGACAAGTGACACGTATTTAAGCATCCTGTCCGTTCACCTGCATCCATTCATGTTCAAATTCCAGCAGGACAGTGCGACACTCCACACGGCCAGAACTGCTACAGAGTGACTCCAGGAACACTCCTCAGTTTAAACACATCCGCTGGCCACCAAACTCCCCAGACATGAACATTATTTAGCAAACCTGGGATACCTTGCAACGTGCTGTTCAGAATAGAACTCCACCCCCTGGGACTCTTACGGATTCATGGACAGCCCTATAGGACTCGTGGCGTCAGTTCCCTGCCTCACTGCTTCAGACATTACTCGAGTACGCTGTGTTGCGGCACTGCTACGTGCTCTCGGAGGCCCTACGCGATATTAGACACGTGTACTAGTTTCTTTGGCTCTTCATTGTAGATTACTTTTATGTATACGCTATCCATAGTTTCTGAGATAACATATTTGCATGATTTACAATTTAATCTCCATTCAAAAAATCATTTACAGTACTCACAGTCAACCATGACTGAATACAAACACAATATCCTCACACCAATACAGGCGAATTACAATACAGATTTTTAACGGTAAAGTACAATGCCTGTCCAATAAAAGAAAATCTGAATAACGAAATTCGTGAAACACCGATAACAACATTAGACATGGTGACGACAAGTCGTTTCGCAACAGTCTGATAAAAAAAAAAATACGTGGTACTCGCCCAGAAGGTCATCTAGACAGTCAACAAGTAAGAGTTCAAAGCTACAATTTTAACTGCGAACAAGTTTACACTATTACAAATGGAAAGGCGATAAAGGTTACACCAAAAACAAACAACAGACAAATAAGACAATTTAACAGCGAAAGAACCAAATTAATAAATATGTATGAAATCAAAGAAAGACATGTCATTTTACTCAGCTGGCAAATCAATGAAGAAATATAAATAATGATCAACAGCCTTCAAGTACGTAAGAGTGTTTTCTGAACGTGAACAGGTTTATCTTGGCATAGTAAGAATACGATATCAAACGTGTAGAATACACTCATGATCATGATCACAAGTACTGCCTGCAGCATAATAAACTGCTTCGACTTGGCACTGACCTGGTAGAAAATCGTAAGAAATGTTGGTCTTATGTCAAAGCGGTAGGTGGATCAAAACAAAATGTCCAGGCACTCTGTGACCAAAATGGTACTGAAACAGGGCGAAATACTAAATTTTTCCAAAGTTGTTTCACAGAGGAAGACTGCACTGTAGTTCCTTCTCTAGATTGAGGCACAGATGACAAAATGGTAGATACCGATATAGATGACAAAGGGGTAGAAAAACAATTAAAATCGCTCAGAAGAGGAAAGGCCACTGGACCTGAAGGGATACCAGTTCGATTTTACACAGAGTACGTGAAGGAACTTGCCGCCCTTCTTGCAGCGGTGTACCGTAGGTCTCTAGAAGAGAGTAGCGTTCCAAAGGATTGGAAAAGGGCACAGGTCATCCCCGTTTTCAAGAAGGGACGTCGAACAGATGTGCAGAACTATAGACCTATATCTCTAACGTCTATCAGTTGTAGAATTTTGGAACACGTATTATGTTCGAGTATAATATTTCTGGAGACTAGAAATCTACTCTGTAGGAATCAGCATGCGTATCGAAAAAGACGATCGTGTGAAACCCAGCTCGCGCTATTCGTCCATGAGACTCAGAGGGCCATAGACACAGGTTCCCATGTAGATGCTGTGTTTCTTGACTTCCGCAAGGCGTTCAATACAGTTCCCCACAGTCGTATAATGAACAAAGTAAGAGGATATGGACCAACAGACCAGTTGTGTGATTGGATTGAAGAATTTCTAGATAACAGAACACAGCATGTCATTCTCAATGGATAGAGGTCTTCCGAAGTAAGAGACACTTCAGGTGTGCCGCAGGGGAGTGTCGTAGGACCATTGCTATTCACAGTATACGTAAATGACCTTGTGGATAACATAGGAAGTTCACTAAGGCTTTTTGCGGATGATGCTGTAGTATATCTAGAGGTTGTAACAATGTAAAATTGTACTGAAGTGCAGGAGGATCTGCAACGAATTGACGCTTGGTGCAGGGATTGGCAATTAAATCTCAAAGTAGACAAGTGTAACGTGCTGCGAATACAAAGAAAGAAATATCCTTTATCATTTAGCTAGAATATAGCTGGTCAGCAACTTGAAGCAGTTAATTCCATAAATTATCTGGCAGTAGGCATTAGGAGTGATTGAAAATGTTATGATCATATAAAGTTGATCGTCGGTAAAGCAGATGCCAGACTGAGATTCATTGGAAGAATCCTAAGGAAATGAAATCCGAAAACAAAGGAAGTAGGTTATAGTTCGCCCACTGCTTGAATACTGCTCACGGGTCTGGGATCCGTACCAGACAGGGTTGATAGAGGAGATAGAGAAGATCCAACGGAGAGCAGCCTGCTTCGTTACAGGATCATTTAGTAATCGCGAAAGCGTTACGGTGATGATAGATAAACTCCAGTGGAAGACTCTGTAGGAGAGACGCTCAGTAGCTCGGTACGGGCTTTTGTTGAAGTTTCGAGAACATACCTACACCGAGGAGTCAAGCAGTATATTGCTCCCTCCTACGTATATCTCGCGAAGAGACCATGAGGATAAAATCAGAGAGATTAGAGCCCACACAGAGGCATACCGACAATATTTCTTTCCACGAACGATACGAGACGGGAATAGAAGGGAGAACCGATAGAGGTACTCAAAGTACCCTCCGCCACACACCGTCAGGTGGCTTGCGGAGTATGGATGTAGATGTTGATGACGACGTAATCTTGCGTAACAAGTACCTTGAAGATCCTGTAACAAAGGTGAAAACCAAATGACGCAGATTTTACGAGCGAAATTTCGAGCAATAATAACTAGCGTTCGATACATACGACATTGTAGCTACTGCTCAATAGAGGTATAAAACAGAATAGGAGACGATAAACATAAAGCAGGAATACGAAATTCTACACCCTACGTGCAAACACGCGAATACCACGTGACACGCCTACTGGGAATTAACACCGGCGCACCAGGTACCAGTAACGGACGTAGCAGCATTAACACTCCTATTCGGGAAATGTAAAAGTACCAGGTGGGTTTGGCCTCTAAAACAGGAAATTTCAGCATCGTGTAAGTTTACCTACACCACCAATGGCGTTAGAAAGTCAACACGTCCTACATGCAAATAGCGGAAGTGCGAGATTGGCGGAGCCCCTGAAACACAAAATGCCAGCCGACCATTTGGGTACTAACTACTGACGGACACTGAACAACAGAACAACTCACCTAGGCGCCTGTTAGCCGTAGGGCACTACCAGGGCCACTCTTGACGTCACGAACACTGCCGCAAGGTGCATGAAGTTTTGTGAGCCAGTCAAGTGGAGAGGGCACTTTCTAGTAATAGCTCACTTCTCGTCGGAAAATAGTTAGCTGAGAGAATAACGTTGTATGAAGAGCTACTTCTCACTATTCTACTAAAAAACAAAAGCCTCATACTGTACGAAAACGAAAAGATGTTGGTTGACTTTCTTCGCACACACGATGTAGGATTTGCGATGTTACTGTTCATTGCTTGCTACTCACCGCGCATATCACGTATTGTTAGTTGTGTCACTCTGTTTTATTGGTTCTGTAACAATGCACACTTCCATCCAATTCTTATTTTGACGTTTCCTTACCAATGATCTCTGCCTCTTTCATTTCTGAAGACAACAGTTTAAAATACTGAAAGCAGTAATGCGAACGAAATAGATGTTTCCTTGTGCAGCTGACGATTTTCTATCTATGTTTAAATATTTTGCAATTGCTGAATTCAGCAATAAACAAACTCATATATTAATCAATTGACGCGAGGACTATGTTACACGCTGTGCAACAATGTAAGTGCGGACGATAATAAACTTTTCTGTTACCTTCAAGTGTCGAATTACTCGTTTTAAAACTCTCTTGGCTATCTACAATGAAGAGATGGATACATTTTGTTTCATCTAGAGCGGTGCTTGTTATCGCTGAAAATATTAAAAAGAAATAGGCGCTAAAAGACTTTATTTCAAAGGGGAGAGCCACACATATTCGATTGCTTGCTTGAAATTTCTAATATTGCGATTAGAAGGAGCGATCTCTTTCACTTGGCAAGAAACACCAACAGCTCCGTCCACTTGGAGTGGACGCAGCCACAGTCAGATCGAAAGGTCACAAATTGAGGACTTCCCTCTACCGTCCCTTTTGGTTGGTATCAAATTTTCAACCTTCAGCAACCACAAAATAAAGATTTCAGTTGTTATCCCCAGTTTATACCACGTCAATATAATTATCAGTTGTAACCTCCCCACACAAAATCGTTAAATGAAAAACATGAAAATGTAGCCAAATATAACCTCCCAACAAAAATAATGTCTAATAAGAATGCAAATTGGAGCCATATATCGTTAAATTGAAATGAAGCCAAGCGTAAACTCCCCACAAAAATTAAGGAACGATGATTGATCATTAAACCCACAATAATGTTAATTAAATAATAAAGCATGAACTAAATGTAACATCTGAACAGAAATAATTCAACCTGATAAATCTTATAAGGGCAGCAACGCTGACCTTCGGCCCTGTGAAACAATTAAACCTGATAAATTCTTACCTCACTATAACTGCATCTATATCTGCTCTTATTTTTCGGCACAGCTCCGTGCAATGCTGGCCCATATTTAATTTTGATTCTTGGAGGGAATGCATAGGAAATATTATTTAACTTGAATATTTTTCTTTAAAAAAATTACTTTATAGAAAAATTATTATTGGGGCATTTTTTGAACAAATTAATTACAATTAACATACGTTATTAGCTGAGCGCTATGCTGCTTCATTACCTTCTACAATAGTATACATATCGTCCACCACATTCCTGACCAGACTCGTGGGCAGAGCACACCGCGGACGCATGCCGACTCGCTACACGCAACTGCCGACTGACAACTACAGACAGAGTACAACTCGCAACTGAACACTCGCGCGATCAAGCGCAGTCTAGCAACGATAAATAACTCTCTGGTCAGAGATTCTGTCGTGTCTCGCCATCGCTGGTAATAATTACATATGAAACGTACGCGTTTCACGGTAAATCCATAAAATTTTCCTTCTATTACAAGGAACATTCTAGAAGTTTTCTACACTACTGGCCATCAAAATTGCTACACCAAGAAGAAATGCAGATATAAACGGGTATTCATTGGACAAATATATTATACTAGAACTGACATGCGATTACATTTTCACGCAATTTCGGTGCATACATCCTGAGAAATCAGTACCTCTGGCCGTAATAAAGGCCTTGATACGCCTCGGCATTGAGTCGAACAGAGCTTGGATGGCGTGTACAGATACTGCTGCCCATGCAGCTTCAACACGATACCAGTTTCTTCTGCACTACAGCGTATGGTGGAACCATTTCATTTTAATCTCATCTTGCACATTATTTTTTGTGCCTTGTACTTCACAGGTCAAGTCAGAACTGCAAATCACAAAAACTGTAATCACTCTTGTCATTTTGCACAAACACTCTGCGCAACAAAATTAAAGGGTTACTTTTTCGAAACCCAGTAACTGTTGCGCACAGCGAAGTAGAAGTTTAATTTTTGCCTCAAATGAACCTGCTACTTACATCTGTAATGGTGCAGGAGTGTAGTGCCCTGCGTCGACACCGTCTGCTCGGCGACATTTTAAACCGCTAGGCTTCGCCAAAAAATGGCTATGACCACTGTGGGACTAAACGTCTCAGGTCGTCAGTCCCATAGAATTTAAAGAGCTATGCTCTACGTATCCACTCTCCAATGCGACACAATTTTCCTGCAGCGACAAATGATTTTGTGCTGACCTGAGCAGTAAAAGTCTTCACCTGTACTCTTGAAGAATCGTAACACGTCAAAGACTGGCGGGAAATGAACAAAATAAAACTACAATCAGGTGAACCCATGGTTACGCCAGAGAAGAATCAAACTTATCAGGCGACTAATCTTTTCTCGCCAGGAACAGCAACTAAGTCATTTTTCGGGCTACAGTTAACAGCCCGCATCTCGTGGTCGTGCGGTAGCGTTCTCGCTTCCCACGCCCGGGTTCCCGGGTTCGATTCCCGGCGGGGTCAGGGATTTTCTCTGCCTCGTGATGGCTGGGTGTTGTGTGCTGTCCTTCGGTTAGTTAGGTTTAAGTAGTTCTAAGTTCTAGGGGACTGATGACCATAGATGTTAAGTCCCATAGTGCTCAGAGCCATTTGAAGCTACAGTTAACAAACATGTCAGTTAACAAATGATTCAAATGGCTCTGAGCGCTGTGGGACTTAGGGACCGATGGCCGTCGCAGTCTGGTCCCTTAAATCCCCCAAACCAACCAACCAACCAACCAACCAACCACTGTGGGACTTAACATCTGAGGTCATCAGTCCCCTAGAACTTACAAGGGAACCTCCCCATCGCACCCCCCTCATATTTAGTTATAAGTTGGCACAGTGGATAGGCCTTGAAAAACTGAACACAGGTCAATTGAGAAAACAGGAAGAAGTTGTGTGGAACTGTGAAAAAATAAGCAAAATACACAAACTGAGTAGTTCAAGGGAAGACAGGCAACATCAAGGAGACGGGGACCGCAGGAGCGCAATGGTCTCGTGGTAACGTGAGCAGCTGCGGAACGAAAGGTCCTTGGTTCAAATCTTCCATCAAGTGAAAACTTCAATTTTTTATTTTCAGTTTATGTGAGAAACTCTTATGTTTTCATCACTTTTTTGGGAGTGATTATCACATCCACAACAAAACCTACATCGGGCAAGGTAGAAGAATCTTTTTACCCATTCGCCAAGTGTACAAGTTAGGTGGGTCGACAACATATTCCTGTCATGTGACGCACATGCCGTCACCAGTGTCGTATAGAATATATCAGATGTGTTTTCCTGTGGAGGAATCGGTTGACCTATGACCTTGCGATCACATGTTTTCGGTTCCGATTGGAGAGGCACGTCCTTTAGTCTACTAATCACACGGTTTTGCGATGCGGTCGCAAAACACAGACACTAAACTTATTACAGTGAACAGAGACGTCAATGAACGAACGGACAGATAGTAACTATGCAAAAATAAAGAAAGTAAACTTTTCACTCGTGGGAAGACTTGAACCAAGGACCTCTCCTTCTGCAGCTGCTCACGCTACTACGGGACCACGGCGCTCCTGAGCTCATGTTCTCCTTGATGTTGCCTATGTAGCCCATGGACTACTCAGTTTGTATATTTTGCTTATTTTTTCACAGTTCCACACAACTTCTTCCTGTTTTCTCAATTGACCTGTGTTCAGTTTTTCAAGGCCTATCCACTGTGCCAACTTATAACTAAATCTGAGGGGGGTGCGATCAGGAGGTTCCCTTGTTACAACTACTTAAACCTAACTAACCTAAGGACATGACACACGTCCATGCCCGAGGCAGGATTCGAACCTGGGACTGTAGCAGCAGCGCGGTTCCAGACCGAGGTGCCTAGAACCTCTCCTCCATCGTGGCCGGCTAGGCTTTGCCACCCACACGCAAAAGGAAGGTCACGTTTCCAAAGTTCACACGAGTTAGACAAATCGCACCAAAGGGATATCGAAGGAGTAACCTAACGCTCAGGTACTAGAGCAGTTACTAGGCTGATTCGATGTTGAAATTTCTCAGGGGTACATTTGTAACATGATCAGCAAAGTTGCGTAGGTAGCAAGGAGAGTGTTGCCGAAAGGGGGTGCTAAGGAAACCTTTGCCCTTTTATTCACGCACCTGTTAATGTAGCACTTCCGTGTTATCACACCGACGGAGGGCGGGAAACAAGAGCGCTGAAGAAGTATATGCACCCTTGGCGTTGGATCACGTTCAAATTTTGTCGAATGGCTTTCCACGGTCGCCAGTGATTCCTGCCCGTACACGACGGCAAACTTTTCGACCTCCCTACCCTCCGAACGTGATAACATTCAACGGGGTGCAGTCCCACATTGTGTTTAGAGTTGAGTTGTAACGTCCAAGGATATAAGAAGTGTCGTAGGCTGTGATGAATTTGCTGTTGCTCCTCGCACGGCAAACTGTCGCTTTCAACGGAGTATTGCGTGGGAATCAACTGCCCAAGGGAAGGGGTGGTTTCACAAGCCCTTTATGGCGCCCCCAGAGGACTTCTCGTGTGGATTTTGAGCAGCGGTGTGTCTGTGTCATAGTTCTGACCACCGACGCAGAGCCGTCACAAGAACGGCTGAAATGGGGGTAATAAGGGCTGTGGAGACGTTTTGAACATACGGGATGTCCACGGTGGCGTTGGGCAGAATTGTGGGGAAATTTGGTGTGAATGTAACATCATTAATCCACTTTGCAGCGCTCAAGACCTTCTGAGCTGTGGCCTTTTTTCCGTTTGCGTCGACACCTTGCTGTCTTACGCGTTGCCAGGGTGACGTCACAGGGAGCAGTTCATTTGCACAGCGGAAGGCAGTAAGCACGTTTGAGGCAAATTTCAATCACACATGTCACAGTGATTAAAGAAGAGAAGCTTCCACTGGTACACTTACCATACGTAAAAGGCATCAGTGAAAGGCTAGGCAACGCCCTCCGCCGACGAGGTTTCAAACCGATTTTTCGAAGCAGTCGCAGGATCCACGAAATGATAGGTTCCACCAAGGATGTAGTCAACAGTCTTAACACTGCAGGTGTTTACTAACTACGTTGTGAGTGCGGAGCTACCTACATAGGAGAAACAGGGAGACCTGTCAGCTTACGAGTAGCAGATCACGAACGCTATGTACGATTACAACAACATAATAAATCGGCGATAGTGGAACACCAACGTGACTGTGGACAACCTACCAGGTTCCAGGAAGCCCGAGTACTGGCGGAAGAGTCGTGGATGCGAGAACGCAAAGTACGGAAGGCGATCGAAATTATTAAGAGGCCTGACAACATCAACAGAGAAGATGGTTACAAACTCCCGGCGTCCTGGCTGCCGGCCATCCCAGTCCAACGGGCCGCGAGCGGTCGCGGGGCAGAAGCTACACGGGACACGGACGTATCTGCACAAACAGCTGTAGAGCAACTGTCAGTCCACTTCCGCCCACACCAGGAGGAAAACTTGCCGACCAGAAGCCGAACGCTGATTGGCGGACAGCTACCAATCGTTGACGACATGGACATCCACGAATAGCCTCTTTCCTTCCATCTTCCCTTACGTCATGACTAGCCAATCGTATTAGAGAGCCAATTTAAAGTTTTAGAACAGCGACGTCAGACATCGATGGTCTGTAATAAATAGAAGCACCTATTCCCATGCAAAACCGGTCGTGCCCTGAGGAAAGCCGTTGCAATTCGGCCGAAACGTCGGATTAAATTTTTTATTGTTGTTAGTTTTTAGCAATCACGCAGCATAATACCTAGAAGAACTTTAATCACTACGCCACCGGCCGCGGAAGCCTTAGTTCTTATATATATATGTCACAGTGTGAGACAGTAATGGTGTTTACAAAAGTCAGCATTTAATTTAGTTTCGCATTGTAGTTGTTAAATGTTGTATGCATCACATATTCACATCACTTTTTTTAAGTTATGAATTTGAGAGTTAATAAGTCTGCCGAACCATATTGACATTCCCAGATTGCCACTCAAATGGATATGCTAACATATCTCTCAGCAATTGACTTAACTACTTGTTAGTGGCGCTAATGACCTATGCTTTGTGAGCGTACAAGCTGTGGGGTGAGACCAGAGCGGCAGTTTCCCGCCGCAGGGCACGTGGCTGGCGGTTGCTACTGGGCCGTGGCGAACGGGTAGCGTTACACGGCCTTGGCAGGGGCCCGTATGGCCGTGTTTGCGCGCTTGGAGAAATTTATATTCCGAAGAAAAATTGATGAAAACGAAACTTAGAGCGACACGGAGATGCGAGTTGGCACTCATGGTCAGAAAAATATGTAAAGCTAAATTATCTTGACGCGCCACTAAAATATATAATAGTTTAAAAGTTATTGTGGACTTAATAACCGTAAATTTATGAAAGTTCAAAAGCTAATATTTCGGCAATACTTTGGCCGATTAACCTAAACAAAGTGTCTATGGATGCGACCAGTAGAGCTGCATCGAGCAATCATAGCCGATTTGGCAAAACATGTACCATTTTTGAATTAGGGGTCCGAATACGTGATACGACAGAGAGAAACTGTGTTTTCGGTAATAAATAAATTTAAAGAGAGGAAACTAGCAGCAGCATTCTAAAGTTTAAATAAGTAGATGAGTAATCAAGGATGTATTTCTATTTTTTTACTTGTGTTAACTATAAAAAGTCTGGGAAAAGAATTTTCACGCCACAGGAACATTATTTGTAAAAAAAATTGCGTCAGAGACAGAAATTTGGAACTTAAACTGTTATTGCCCGGAAATTTTCAATATTTTTCAATGTATCATATATTTTTTGTGTTTAGTTTTAGAATATTCGTAATTCGATTTGTCAGACATTGTTTGGAGGTAGACAGTTGTTTCGAGGGTGCATAGGGCGGCCATTTTTGTTGACAAGGGAGTTGGTAGAGCGTTGGTAGCCACGTTCGGGGACAAGTATGAGTGTAGCGACGTTCGAAAGCCCGAAGTGGAGCACAACATAGCGGTTCTGGACAGCAGACAAGAGTCTATCACGAATTTTATAGTGAAGTGTTGTAGCGTCAGTTATTAACGGCTGCCCTTACGTAAGAGCCCCTCAGATTGCATTTTAAGCGTTTAATGAATATATTGAAGAAAAATGAACTACTTGTTCAAGTTACACATCAACGTGAGCTGGCACCGTATGACAAAAAACCTAGACAAATATACAGGGTGTTACAATAAGGCACGGCCAAACTTTCGGCAAACATTCCTCACACACAAAGAAAGAAAATATGTTATGTGGACATGTGTCCGGAAACGCTTACTTTCCATGTTAGAGCTCATTTTATTACTTCTCTTCAAATGACATTAATCATGGAATGGAAACACACAGCAACAGAACGTACCAGCGTGACTTCACTTTGTCACAGGAAATGTTCAAAATGTCCTCCGTTAGCGTGGATACATGCATCCACCCTCGGTCGCATGGAATCCCTGATGCGCTGATGCAGCCCTGGAGAATGGCGTATTGTATCACAGCCGTCCACAATACGAGCACGAAGAGTCTCTACATTTGGTACCGGGGTTGCGTAGACAAGAGCTTTCAAATGCCCCCATAAATGAAAGTCAAGAGGGTTGTGGTCAGGAGAGCGTGGAGGCCATGGAATTGGTCCGCCTCTACCAATCCATCGGTCGCCGAATCTGTTGTTGAGAAGCGTACGAACACTTCGACTGAAATGTGCAGGAGCTCCATCGTGCAAAAACCACATGTTGTGTCGTACTTGTAAAGGCACATGTTCTAGCAGCACAGGTAGAGTATCCCGTATGAAATCATGATAACGTGCCCAATTGACCGTAAGTGGAAGAACATACTGACGCAACTATAATGAGCTCTAACATGGAAATTAAGCGTTTCCGGACACATTTCCACATAACATCTTTTCTTTATTTCTGTGTGAGTAATGTTTCCTGAAAGTTTGGCCGTACCTTTTTGTAACACCCTATATATATATATATATATATATATATATATATATATATATATATATATATATATATATATATATATATATATATATATATTTATATATATATATATATATATATTCGTGCCATAGCACGTGGGGCCCCAGCCAAACTATTCAAACTTCAGTGTGTAATGCCCAGCACAGTATCAACAGCAACTTCAAGATCTCTCTCGTTACTTGTACTGAATTTGTATTTCTTGCCAATTACTCGATCCTGCTGAAATAATTAATTAAAAGTTGTTTGTATTCACTGGCCCTAATAACTTACACTGACAACCTCGCTTTCTGCTTAGCACAGTGTCTATAACGCAATATAAGCGTGACACGGGTCTCCGCCAGCGATGGCCCATTCATATTTAGAAATTCAATCGAAGCGTGGCAGCAGTGGAAGGGCAGTTACTGTCTCATTCCTCAGGAATGCTGGGTGCAACACAAAGACACTGACACAAACGAGCAAAGAAAGCAACGGAAACCCGCCGTATTAGATCCGCCGAAGCAAGGCGATAGTGATGAATGCTAATTGCGTCTGCAATCGCGTAGTGCTACGGTATTGTATTCACAAAGGGCCAAACGTCACAGGAGCACGAGATTACTGTACACGAAGTGACACTGGATGCTGCCATAGTGACTGTTTCTGCTCCACGACAACGCCCACCTCATTCTGCACAAGATGCAGTCACACACACTGCACCTCCCAGCTATCAAATTTCGCCACACCTCCTGAATTCTTCTTGTACGGAACCCATGAGGCTTTCTTACTCCCTCGGATTAAGAAACCATTGCCTGGCAGACATTTACAGGTAACTCTCGATTTTTGATACCTGCTTAGGAGTTGTTGAAGAGCTGAAGTATCTATTTCGTTATAGGACAACGTTCTTAATTTGCTGTGTTCGTTTTTATCATCCAGACCAACTGAATTTCCATTTTTACTCTGTTTCATAGATTTCTCTAATTCAGCAATGCCATTGCTGTTGAAACATCATTAGTCTCCTCTTGGCCTTCTGCATAACAGTTGGGCATTTTACAAATGGTTCAAATGGCACTAAGCACTACAGGACTTAACACCTGAGGTCATCAGTCGCCTAGACTTACAAGGGGAGGCCGCCAATTGTGAAATTCAGATTCGATTCATACTGCGCATAATAATAGCTCATGGCCAGAGGTGTAATGTGGCAAAGCACCAAGATGCACTTCTCAGCCGTTGTCGAGAAAATCGACAGTTAAAAGAAACCGTTACGGTGAAATGCTCTCTACGATTAATAATGTTCTACAGCGTCGTGGCGCAGCGGTAAGCGCTCGCGTTCGAAATCCGAAGGTCGCGGGATCGAATCTCGCGCCCTGCAACTTTTTTTTTGTATTTGTTTTGTAATTCAATATATATATATATATATATATATATATATATATATATATATATATATATATGTGTGTGTGTGTGTGTGTGTGTGTGTGTGTGTGTGTGTGTGGTGCTATATATATATAATTATATATAATTCCCGGCAATCAGTTGCAACAATTATGCATATAATAAGTTGTTGAAAGTCGTTTCTCGTGGAAAAACTGGCGATTTCGAACATCATTACGTTTTCCGCAAACAAAGTTGTATTTCACAAATGTTATTGTCTTCATAATGTTAACCACGTATAGTTAACGGAAGACGTAGAAACGAATACGTATAGCGTAAGTCAAACGTTCGAATTAGAACAGAGACCCCACGAACACAAATTTGCTGTGGCAGGTATGAAATATAAACTCCGTTACTCGCTCGTTACACTTGAAGGACAGATGTTGAATGGGCCGAAACGAGCTGCCGCATAACAGCGTAGTTGCCTGCTAACTTCGAAAGAAGGTAGATGCGGTCCATAGCGCAACTTATAACATCGTCGAAAATCAGTGCGGACGGGAGAGCTTTGGTACACCCTGTTAAACAAACGGAAAAATGGAGGCGGTACAATTGGAGAGCGATCCGCCTTCACCAACATGCATAAGCAATTCATTAATAGTATATATATATATATATATATATATATATATATATATATATATATATATATATATATTTGAATTACAATAAACTAATAAAAAAAAGCATGGCGCGAGATTTGATCCGGTGAACTTCGGATTACGAACCCGAGCGCTTACCGCTGCGCCACGACGCTGTAGAAAACTATTAATCGTAGAGAGTATTTCACCGCAACGGTTTCTCTTAACTGTCGATTTTCTCGACAACGGCTGAGAAGTGCATCTTGGTTCTTTGCCACATTACACCTCTGGCCATGAGCTTTTATTATGCGCAGTATGAATCGAATCTGAATTTCACAATTGGCGGCCTCCCCTTGTTAGAAGTATTAAAACCTAACTAACCTAAGGACATCACACACATCCAAGCCCGAGGCAGGATTCGAACCTACGACCGTAGCAGCAGTGCGGTCCCGGACTGAACCGCTCGGCCACAACGGCCGGCGCCATTTTACAAGAGGCGGCCACGACGTTGGGGATACTTCAAACGTCGTACACCTTTAACAGGCTACTAAAACAGCAACATAATTTGCAAATAGTATGGTGCATTACTCTGGTAGTACTGAGAACATCGCAAGAGAGATTTTAGGCGTCTATTATGTAAAGCATGTACCTTTGAGGAAGTGCTGGAGGTAAGAAGACATTGTGGTCAACTGGTTAGCGCTCGCGCTATGCGAGATGGTCGTGAAGGAGGCGATGGTTCGAATCACGCCATTCCCATTACGTTATTTAATTTATATGACATTTGCGAGGTAATATAAGGAAAAACAACCTCTTGAATTTTGATGAGGTAAAGAATTTCATACATTATTTTACTATTTACTACTTTTAATTAAATTGTCAAGAAAGAGGGACAGGTCTGAAAATCCCAAGTCAAACTTCGATAAATAATGATGCAAATGATGTTGTTCACAATCAGTAACATGTTAAGTCACTAGTAGGAGATGCAGTCGACATCACACATTGCACGATGATGATAGTCATACAGACATGGGAAACATAGATCGAAATTTTATGAAAATACGAGGGCAGTTCAATAAGTAATGCAACACCTTTTTTTTCTCGGCCAATTTTGGTTGAAAAAACCTGAAATTTCTTGTGGAATATTATCAAACATTCCCGCTTCGTCTCGTATAGTTTCATTGACTTCCGACAGGTGGCAGCGCTGTACGGAGCTGTTAAAATGGCGTCTGTAACGGATGTGCGTTGCAAACAACAGGCAGTGATCGAGTTTCTTTTGGCGGAAAACCAGGGCATCTCAGATATTCATAGGCGCTTGCAGAATGTCTACGGTGATCTGGCAGTGGACAAAAGCACGGTGAGTCGTTGGGCAAAGCGTGTGTCATCATCGCCGCAAGGTCAAGCAAGACTGTCTGATCTCCCGCGTGCGGGCCGGCCGTGCACAGCTGTGACTCCTGCAATGGCGGAGCGTGCGAACACACTCGTTCGAGATGATCGACGGATCACCATCAAACAACTGAGTGCTCAACTTGACATCTCTGTTGGTAGTGCTGTCACAATTGTTCACCAGTTGGGATATTCAAAGGTTTGTTCCCGCTGGGTCCCTCGTTGTCTAACCGAACACCATAAAGAGCAAAGGAGAACCATCTGTGCGGAATTGCTTGCTCGTCATGTGGCTGAGGGTGACAATTTCTTGTCAAAGATTGTTACAGGCGATGAAACATGGGTTCATCACTTCGAACCTGAAACAAAACGGCAATCAATGGAGTGGCGCCACACCCACTCCCCTACCAAGAAAAAGGTTAAAGCCATACCTTCAGCCGGTAAAGTCATGGTTACAGTCTTCTGGGACGCTGAAGGGGTTTTTCTGTTCGATGTCCTTCCCCATGGTCAAACGATCAACACTGAAGTGTATTGTGCTACTTTTCAGAAAATGAAGAAACGACTTCAGCGTGTTCGTAGGCCCAAAAATCTGAACGAACTTCTCCTTCTTCATGACAACGCAAGACCTCACACAAGTCTTCGCACCCGAGAGGAACTCACAAATCTTCAGTGGACTGTTCTTCCTCATGCACCCTACAGCCCCGATCTCGCACCGTCGGATTTCCATATGCTTGGCCCAATGAAGGACGCAATCCGTGGGAGGCACTACGCGGATAATGAAGTTATTGATGCAGTACGACGTTGGCTCCGACATCGACCAGTGGAATGGTACCGTGCAGGCATACAGGCCCTCATTTCAAGGTGGCGTAAGGCCGTAGCATTGAATGGAGATTACGTTGAAAAATAGTGTTGTGTAGCTAAAAGATTGGGGAATAACCTGGTGTATTTCAATGCTGAATAAAACAACCCCTGTTTCAGAAAAAAAATGTGTTGCAAAAAAATGGTTCAAATGGCTCTGAGCACTATGGGACTCAACTGCTGAGGTCATTAGTCCCCTAGAACTAAGAACTAGTTAAACCTAACTAACCTAAGGACATCACAAACATCCATGCCCGAGGCAGGATTCGAACCTGCGACCGTAGCGGTCTTGCGGTTCCAGACTGCAGCGCCTTTAACCGCACGGCCACTTCGGCCGGCCCTGTGTTGCATTACTTATTGAACTGCCCTCGTACTTTATGCAGACACACGTTGTTTTTTTCATCTTATTAAATCTCAAATGTCATATAAATAAAATACTATGAAAAGTGATGAAAAAAAAAAACAGATTTATTACCACCTGTGGGAGTGGAACCGCTGCCTCGTACTCGTTTTTCTTACGATGCTGGAACGCTTGTCACTTGACCACTAAGAAGTCCGAGGTCCGACAGCTACGGACAGATACAGAAGCCACGTAGCAGACGTGTAAAACTTTTCCTACTCTTTTCTCGGAATTTCCACAGTAGTGCACGTTACTACTTTCACATAATTTTGTTTTAATGGCCTACTAAAAGTGTGCAAAGTTTGTTGTAAATCCGTGATCCGAACGTCATGGCCTTCTCTTCTTAGATTAGATGACGTTCCTCTTTAGCAGTAGGTGACGGGCTGTTTGGTCGGTTGCATTGTGCGTTAGGTATTGTGGATCGAACGAATTTTACACGATGTGACTGTTGCTGCTGTTACTGAACATGAAGTCAGGTTTGTAAATACGCGTCCACCTTACAGTGTTGAATGATGCAGGTAGTTCCGCATCATGGGCTGGAGTAAGAAGGTTCATTTCTGTCCATTTTTGCACTACTGCCCCACTTTACTCTTCATGATCATAGCCCCATACACTGTTGCGATTCTTCAAATAATCTGTCACAGTACGCGTATTTACGTACTGAAATTTCAATGGTTCATTAACAACAAATTCAGCTCTAGTGATTTATAAAAGGACGACATTGTAAAATTAGCTGTTCCTACATGTATATCTACATCATATTTCGCAAGCCAGCTGATGGCGGACGGTACTTTCAGTACAATTGTCTGATCCCTAAAACCCTGTTCTACTCACTAATAGTGCGTGGGAAGAATGATTGCCTATAAGACTGTTTATTGGCTCTAATTTCTCTAATTTTCTCCTCCTGCTCAATACGCGAGATGTATGTGGGAGAAGCATTATGTTGTCCGACACCTCCTGAAAAGCGCTGTCCCGAAATGTCAATAGTAAATCTCTCCCGTGATACACAACGCCTCCCTAGGAACGTTTGCCGGTGGAATTTGTTCAGCAGGTCCGTAACGTTCTCTAAACAGCTAATCGATCCCGTGCTCAAACGCGCCACTCTTCGTTGGATCTTCTCCATCAGTCATACATGATAGGGATCCCAGACAGATAAACAGTACTCAAGAATCGGGCGAACAAGCGCCTTATAAGCCACTATTTCGTGGATGGGCTACATTTCCCTTAAATTCTTCCGACGAAACTGAACCTGGTGTCTGCTTTCCCCACTATCTGTTTTATACGGTCATTCCACTTAACGTCGCCCTGGATACTCACGCCTAGATATTTTACAACAAACGCTGTCTCCAGACGTTTGTCATCAATACTGTAGCTCTATAGTAGTGGATTTCTTTTCTTATGTACGACCAATATGATACATTCATTTACGTTCCGGGTCATCTGCCAGAGTCTGCACCATTCATCAATTGTCTGCAAGTCGTTCTGCAAATTCTTACCGTCTTCTGCCGTTGCTACTTTGGTACAGACAATTGCACCATCCGCGATTAGCCTTAAACAGCTTCCGACGCTGTCTACTAGGTCATTATATATATCGTAAACAGCAACTGTCCAACCACACTTCCCTGTGGTACTCTGGATATTACCTTTACATATGTCGATTTAGTTCCGTTAAGAGTAACTACTATTACAGTGTCATCTATCACAAAGCGGAAAAAGTGGTACAACTAAAACATTCAGATTTCTTTACGTACTACACGAATATGTAATAAAAATGGGGGTTCTTATTTAAAAAAAAAAAACGCAGTTGATATCCGTTTGACCTAAGGCAGCGCCATCCAGCGGGCCAACCATAGCGCCATCTGGTTTTCCCCTTCGAGCTAGACAAGTTTCTTTCTTTGCAGTTTTTTCGTTTGACGGTTATTTCGTGAGATATTTGGCCCTGTCACGTTCAATGGACCACCCTGTATACGCGTTACCGACCTCACCGCCGTATTCTGTATGTTTATATATGTATGTGAATAAGCAAGCGTATACGAGTTACTTTTGCGTCTCAGTGTATTAGGCCGTAAGGTTCCTTTTATATTATTGACAGGCGCTGCATGGCAGTAAAAAGAAGGGAACCAGTGGAAAAACGCCGCTGTCGTAGCACGAAAAATATTAGTGTGCTCCTATTTAGAAGACTGATTGAAAAGCAGGGTACCCGCCGCCTTATGCCTCAACACCTTCAAACATTGGGCCAAAAATTTTGTATGATTAGAACGAAGGAGACAGTGGCAGTGGGAAAGAGACGGAAAAGTATTAATAATGAATGATAGTAGACATCGGATGTGGTATAGGGGGAGCGAAGGAGACAGTGGTAGTTTGAACGAAAAAGAGGAAGACAGCGACAGCGGAACATTGTCGACAGTGACAGAAATGTATTAGGAAAAAAGCGAAGGACACAGTGGGATAGGAATAAAGAAAGGATAAACTGGAAGTGGCTGGAAGACACTGATTGTGAGAGACCGAGTCTATGGCAAAGAGAGAGAGAGAGAGAGAGAGAGAAGAGGCAGGAGAAGTGGCAAGGAGAGAATAAGATAGTGGCAGTTAGAGAGAGCTACTTAGAGACAGTGATAATGAGAGGAGACAGTTGTACTAGGACAGAACGAAGCAGACAATTACATGGAGACACAATGCCATAACGAGAATGAGTTGGGCGGAATGAGTGAGAGTGTACAAGAGGCAGTGGATGGGTACAAGAGACTTACAGTGATAGAATGGTGAATGTGAGCGCGTTACAGCTAGTAGACATTGTGCGAGAGATAGAGGTAAGTCTCATGTTGAAAATAGCGACAATATATTAGCATACCTAAATTCTTGGGAAAATTTTTAAAGGCACTAAGGAAAGTAGGATGAGGCACCTGGTACCCGACTTTTCTGTCAGCCATTTAAATAGGAGCGTATTCGCCTCTTTTGTACACTACCGGCCATTAAAATTACTACACCACGAAGATGACGTGCTACAGATGCTAAATTTAACCGACTGGAAGAAGATGCTGTGATATGCATATTATTAGCTTTTCAGAGCATTCACACAAGGTTGGCACCGGTACCGACATCTACAACATGCTGACGTAAGGAAAGTTTCCTACCGATTTCTCATACACAAACAGCAGTTGACCGGCGTTGCCTGGTGAAACGTTGTTGTGATGCCTCGTGTAAGGAGGAGAAATGCGTGCCATCACGTTTCCGACTTTGATAATGGTCGGATTGTGGTCTATAGCGATTGCGGTTTATCGTATCGCGACATTGCTGCTCTCGTTGGTCGAGATCCAATGACTGTTAGCACAATATGGAATCGGTGGGTTCAGGAGGGTAATACGGTACGCCGTGCTGGATCCCAACGGCCTCGTATCACTTGCAGTCGAGATGACAGGCATCTTATCGTCATGGCTGTAACGGATTGTACAGCCACGTCTCGATCCCTGAGTCAACAGACGGGGACGTTTGCACGACAACAACCATCTGCACGAACAGTTCGACGACGTTTGCAGCAGCACGGACTAGCAGCTCGGAGACCATGGCTGCGGTTACCCTTGACGCTGCGATGGTGTACTCAACGACGAACCTGGGTGCACAAATGGCTTCTCGGTCACCTCTTGTTGGCATTGACGGCACATTGAACAGTGGACGTTACATTTCAGATGTGTTACGACCCGTGGCTCTACCCTTCATTCGATCCTTGCGAAACCCTATATTTCAGCCGGATAATGCATGACCATGTTGCAGGTCCTGTACTGGCGTTTCTGTATACAGAAAATCTTCGACTGCTGCCCTGGCCAGCACATTCTCCAGATCTCTCACCGACTGGTCAGTGGTGGCCGAGCAATTGGCTCGTCACAATACGCCAGTCACTACTCTTGATGAACTGTGGTATCGTGTTGAAGCTGCATGGGCAGCTGTACCTGTACACACCATCTAATCTATGTTTGACTCAATGACCAGGTGTATCAAGGCCGTTATTACGGCCAGAGGTGGTTGTTCTGGGTTTCTGGGTACTGATTTCTCAGGATCTAAGCACCCTAACTGCGTGAAACAGTAATCTCATGTCAATTCTAGTATAATATATTTGTCCAATGAATATTCGTTTATGATCTGCATTTCTTCTTGGTATAGCAATTTTAATGGTCAGTACTGTACCAGGAGAATTTTTCCGCTGGTTAATAATGCTCTCGGTCAATGAATGGAAATCAGCTGCGCCAGCCCGGGAATTACAACGCGAGGTCACAGATCATGCGTCGCTTGTGATATTGGTACTAATGTAACGAGATGCTGTATCCCCTCGAATCTGACCCACATGCAAAGTAACACTGCAGATTTAATCATTTATGGTTCATATAGTACTCTGAACGTCATTTGCGCCCCGTATCGTCCGTAATCGCTCTCCATTGTGCTGCAGTATTCACAGACAGTAGTGTATTTGATGGGCGTTGATGGCTAGATGAGCATTACACCCGACACAAATCAGCAGATTAACGAAACTAGCTGGTATCGACTGCCAATGAAATGCAGATACCACCGTGCCGTGTTTAAATGTAATCTCACGCCGGTGAATTACCAGCAGGTTGTTACACAGGGGGTCATCGGCGAGGTTCTGCCCCGCCGTGGGCGGTGGGGCTCTCCACAAAGCCAGACCGCCTGCTGCTGACAGGCGAGAAATTTCCTGCTGTACGCAGCCTTTTTTATCCCACTGTTTCGCATCAGTCATGCATTTTCAGACTTTTTTTCTGCCACCGCCGGCTACATCCCGCGATCAGAAGCAGCGACACGTAATCTCGACTAGCAGACTTGTGTAGGAGAAATGGCATCTTCTACGGATAAACAGTGGATCGGAGCACAGGTTCGTGCCGATTTTACAAAGACTTTTGTATTCTTGGCTATAGCTTTTGTGACTGTCAGATAACGACAGATATGAAAAGGGCTGAAGAGGCAGCAACTGTCAAAAGGACTGCAACTGAAAAACAGGATGCTGGAATAGCTTCGAGACAGCAACTTCTGTCAATCCGTACAAAGAAAAGCCAGTCCACAGTTCTAAATTTTGCTTTATTTATTCATTCGATGACTAGTTTCGGAGCGAGATCAATTTTCAAGTCATCGTAACATAGTCAAAAATAGTATTTACGAAGAAGTGGAACCCTTGTCAAAAACGTGCATACTGATTACAAATGTTGATCCAAATATTAATTTTTTCAGCAGTTCGGAGAAGTTTTGTTTGTTTCGTGATCATGAGGCCACACAACTTTTAATTATCAAACAAATCATCCGACTAGGCAACTCACTAACCAGAAATCGTACTTACTAACGAGTGAACTCATTAACTTTAAAACTAACTGACTCACGAAGCGAAATTTTTGTAAGACGTGAGTCAACATTTATAAAAAATCTAATTCCTCTCTCTCAAACCCCACCTTATAGGGAGAGAGGGAGAGTTTTAGTTTTACCGAATCAAAATTTACGATGTAAAGTATTTTTTATTCATCCGTAACCACTTTCCCCACAAAAATGAGAACATGGTTTTTCTTGAATGACAGCTCCAACTAGCAAGAATCAAAACAAATGTTTCAGACTAAATGTACGTGGTTTTTTAAGCTGAATCTGATTCTGCAATACAAAATGGGGGTTCCCATTTGAAATTTTAGAGTTGCCTCCCGCCCCATCCCCAGGGGTTCGGGGTGGCGGGCTAATTTTAGCAACTGCAGATGTCCCCCTCGAAAACAATCAACTTTGGATTCTACACATTTTTTCGAGTGAAGGTTATTTTTCGAGTTATTCTGGTTTGTCAACTTAAAATTTACACCCTGTATGACAGAGAACCTTGACTCCCTGTTCGTATGTAATCTTCAAGATACGTCTAAAAAAATGAAATGCGCCAATGGTGCAGCTTGTTATTACTGAAGTTTATCATACAAAACCCTAGGAAATAAAACTGAACAAATAAAAGCTGTCTGAGGTTGCATACTGTAGGAGCTATATCTTACTCTGACAGGCTGACCCATATACAACAAACCCTTTCGTTATATCATTGTTTAGTCTGCGGTGGAAGTGTAATAGATGGCTGTTATCACTCTATTTTGGTAGAAATTTAAAATACATACAACTAATTTTTGACAGGCTGACAAGCACGAGGACGGGCTGAAAATTAATGCCTCCGAATTTTTTATGTGGAAATTCTTAAGGCTTGTAAAAGTAACGTTATTAACACTCTACATTTCTGTTCACCTTGCTCCGAAATGTAGCATGTGACATAGCGCTGTGTAACGTAAGTATGTCTATGCGCAAAAAACAGCGTGCAGGATCCCCTCGCTTCTAAACTGATACTGTTATTACTCAGCTTAGCCTCGAGTCCGTAGAGGGTGGTATATGTGACGTACAGTGTAACTGGTCAGCATTTCCACCCGGAATTTGTGAGTGTAGGTCGGACCTTCCTTGATCCGCCTTGTGGGTCGTGTCGTCGGATTTCCCCCTAACTGTGCGCGGTGTAGCTCTCGTAAATGCCTTCCCGTGCAGATTCTTTATTGGCGCATTGGATGTCTCTGTCGGTGGAAGCTAATTATCTGAAATTGCTGTCGATCAACTTTGGGGTATCTACACTCCTGGAAATTGAAATAAGAACACCGTGAATTCATTGTCCCAGGAAGGGGAAACTTTATTGACACATTCCTGGGGTCAGATACATCACATGATCACACTGACAGAACCACAGGCACATAGACACAGGCAACAGAGCATGCACAATGTCGGCACTAGTACAGTGTATATCCACTTTTCGCAGCAATGCAGGCTGCTGTTCTCCCATGGAGACGATCGTAGAGATGCTGGATGTAGTCCTGTGGAACGGCTTGCCATGCCATTCCCACCTGGCGCCTCAGTTGGACCAGCGTTCGTGCTGGACGTGCAGACCGCGTGAGACGACGCTTCATCCAGTCCCAAACATGCTCAATGGGGGACAGATCCGGAGATCTTGCTGGCCAGGGTAGTTGACTTACACCTTCTAGAGCACGTTGGGTGGCACGGGATACATGCGGACGTGCATTGTCCTGTTGGAACAGCAAGTTCCCTTGCCGGTCTAGGAATGGTAGAACGATGGGTTCGATGACGGTTTGGATGTACCGTGCACTATTCAGTGTCCCCTCGACGATCACCAGTGGTGTACGGCCAGTGTAGGAGATCGCTCCCCACACCATGATGCCGGGTGTTGGCCCTGTGTGCCTCGGTCGTATACAGTCCTGATTGTGGCGCTCACCTGCACGGCGCCAAACACGCATACGACCATCATTGGCACCAAGGCAGAAGCGACTCTCATCGCTGAAGACGACACGTCTCCATTCGTCCCTCCATTCACGCCTGTCGCGACACCACTGGAGGCGGGCTGCACGATGTTGGGGCGTGAGCGGAAGACGGCCTAACGGTGTGCGGGACCGTAGCCCAGCTTCATGGAGACGGTTGCGAATGGTCCTCGCCGATACCCCAGGAGCAACAGTGTCCCTAATTTGCTGGGAAGTGGCGGTGCGGTCCCCTACGGCACTGCGTAGGATCCTACGGTCTTGGCGTGCATCCGTGCGTCGCTGCGGTCCGGTCCCAGGTCGACGGGCACGTGCACCTTCCGCCGACCACTGGCGACAACATCGATGTACTGTGGAGACCTCACGCCCCACGTGTTGAGCAATTCGGCGGTACGTCCACCCGGCCTCCCGCATGCCCACTATACGCCCTCGCTCAAAGTCCGTCAACTGCACATACGGTTCACGTCCACGCTGTCGCGGCATGCTACCAGTGTTAAAGACTGCGATGGAGCTCCGTATGCCACGGCAAACTGGCTGACACTAACGGCGGCGGTGCACAAATGCTGCGCAGCTAGCGCCATTCGACGGCCAACACCGCGGTTCCTGGTGTGTCCGCTGTGCCGTGCGTGTGATCATTGCTTGTACAGCCCTCTCGCAGTGTCCGGAGCAAGTATGGTGGGTCTGACACACCGGTGTCAATGTGTTCTTTTTTCCATTTCCAGGAGTGTATTTACTCGAAATTAACATGCAGAATGCCGTAATATCACTTTTATTCCTACCAGACCAATAATGAAACACTCATGTCACAAACTACTCGTAATCGAGAGCATGGCTACCATCGAACAAAACAGGAAGAGCTCTTAACGCCGACTGCCGACTTTGGCGCGCAGTCCGTATCTCTTACTAGTTTCGTCACAGTTCGTGGAACACCGAGCGAGGTGGCGTAGTGGCTAGCACACTGTACTCGCATTCGGGAGGACGACGGTTCAATCCCGCGTCCGGCCATCCTGATTTAGGTTTTCCGTGACTTCCCTAAATCGCTCCAGGCAAATGCCGGGATGGTTCCTTTGAGGGGGCACGGCCGACTTCCTTCCCCGTCCTTCCCTAATCCGATGAGACCGATGACCTCGCTGTCTGGCCTCCTTCCCTAAAACAATCCAACCCAACACTGTTACACGTTACGAGTCACAGTTCGTGGATTTCCGATCAAGTTCGTACTTACAGGGAGAAAAGGGAAGGTGACATAGAAGCAGATTTGCCAAAATCTTTATTTGCATGTTCAGTCACGTGATAGGTACGGTAGGCTATAATGTCTCTATCGACGAAACTCTCGAGGCCACCAACAGCTGGAACCCCAGTACCACCTCGTACAATGGCTACAGTTAACCATCCGTTGCCATGCGTAAAGGAATCATTAATGTCAATACTAAAATTAAGTCTACATGCATTTGTTAATGAACGGGTGTGAGGCAAAATTATTATAAATAGTATTAAACATCCAGAGGCTCCTCCTAGTATCATGTTGTCATAAATGACTTTAATTATTAAATATTAATAAACAAAATCGGTGACTTTGGCGCCAAGATGGCCGTACTTCCCGTCATGTATATCTCCCAGGCTGACGCTTGTTGCTACGGTCCAGCGCCGAGCCCCACCCCACTACGTGTGACACATGGTCGCTTCGTCACTTAGCCAGCCTGCGTGGGAAATACTCTTCGACTCATGACTACAGGACTTTTTCAGTCTTTTCCTGCTTCCCACCTGTCCGTCCATCTTCTCGTCCCTCTTCTCTCACTCTCTCTACCTCCTCCTTTTCCCTTTTTTCTCTATTTCCCCCCTCCCTCTCTCTCAGTATGTCTCCTCCTCCCCATACGTTCTGCCCCTACTTCGTCCTGTCTCCACGTCATCAGTCCCAGAGCAGTTAGCTGGTTCTTTCTGCGACAGTATCTCTTTCCAAACACTAATTAATGTGTGTACCAAGTTTGGTAGAAATCGATCCAAGAGTTTAGGAGCCGATTTTTATCCGTGGCTTTGTCAGCATACGAACTGTCAAATATTGAGCACACACTACGTGATCAAAGTATCCGAACACCCCAAAAACATACTGCATTGTTCTACAATCAACTGCCAGGTACTCCATATCAGCGACCTCAGTAGTCATTAGACATCGTGAGAGAGCAAAATGGGGCGCTGCGCGGAACTCACGGACTGGGAACGTGGTCAGGTGACTGGGTGTCACTTGTTATACGTCTGTACGCGAGATTTCCGCACTCCTAAACATCTCTAGGTCCACTGTTTACGATGTGATAGTGAAGTAAAAACTTGAAAGGTACGTACAGCACAAAAGCGTACAGGCCGACCTCGTCTGTTGACAGACAGAGACCGCCGACAGTTGAAGAGGGTCGTAATGTGTAATACGCAGACATCTATCCAGACCATCAAACAGAAATTCCAAACTACATCAGTATCCACTGCAAGTACTGTCACAGGTGGGAGATGAGAAACATCCCGCCCGTAAATGCCAAAGGATGCCTCGCTTCGTATAAGGAGTGTAAGTAAACATTGGACGATTGAACAGTGGAAGAACGTTCTGTGAAGTGACGAATCACGGTACACAATGTGGCGTTCCGCTGGTAGGGTGTGGGTATGACGAGTTCCCAGTGAACGTCATCTACCAGCATGTGCCAACAGTAGAATTCGGAGGCGGTGATGTTATGGTGTGGTCGTGTTTTTCACGGATGGGGCTAGCAAACTTTGTTGTGCGTGGCACTATCACAGCACAGGCCTACATTGGTGTATTAAGCACCTTCTTGCTTCCCACTTTTGAGGAACAATTCGGGGATGGGGATAGTATCTTTCAATACGATCGAACATCTGTACGTAATGCACGGGCTGTGGCGGTTACGCGACAATAACATCCCTGTAATGGACTGACCTGCACAGAGTCCTCACCTGACTCTTACAGAACACCTTTGGAATATTTTGGAACGCTGACTACGTGCAAATCCGCACGGACCGACTTTGATACCTTGCCTCAGTGCAGAACTCGGTGAAGAATGGGCTGCCACTCCCCAAGAAACCTTCCCGAACGTAATTAAATGTGTGCCTGCAAGAGTGGAAGCTGTCATTAAGGCTATGGGTGGGCCAACACCATACTGAATTCCAGCTTTACCAATGGAGGGGCCACGTAGTTGTAAGTCATTTTCAGCCAGTTGTCCGGATACTTTTGATCATATAGTGTATTTCCTCCACGATGTTCCATTTCTTGGTAGGATCGGCATCCTAGGATGAAGTGAAGAATTATTGGCAGTGTTCTATAGTCTTTGATTAGCGTTTGTGTGGTACCAAACGATACTGCTTCAGTACATGATGGGATAAAGCTGACGTATGGTATCGGTAATCTCTGTTTATAACGTCCGATCGAGGGCGCCACGAACTTATAACTCATTTTCAGCTAGTGTCCGGATACTTTTTATCACATGCGTGTACCACACATATTTGTACACATATTTCATGTGTATCTCTAGAATAGTTCGACCCGCTCTTTCGTTTTCACACGTCTAAATGTTTAAGTCGTCATATTCCCTGGACTATGTGACATACAGCTGTGTAACTGAGTAAGAGCGTTTAGCGGGAAATGTGGATACTGGCTGCGAGATGTGTTGCGAAGGGAGTTAGTAGCAAAGAAGTAATAAATTTAACCGGCATGCAGGGTGCGGCAGTTTTTCCACTATCTCAGTGCTTCCGTCGCCATAGCTTCTGAACTGGGTGTCGTAAAGGGATATAATTTCGCGTGTACGGTCGGTGTGTATATGAATACTACCTGCAAAGTGTATCGCGAATACAGTGATTATCAACAAAGGAACAAAGTAAAGTGTCTTCCTGAATGGGGTAGTTTTACTGCATGGACAGCTGAAATGTAGTAAGTGATCAACGTTTTTCAGTTTTACAATTTTGTAGGGGTTGTAAGCATTAAAATGTTCGGTAAGCGTTCGAAATTCAGTGTAAACGTTGTTGCAGATTACTAACTGGTCTTAATCTAAAAAACTGAATGGATGAAATATATGTATCCAGACGTCCTAGTATACACAACTTTTCTAGGCTCTCCTTACCACAGGGATAAATAGGTAGTTCTTATCGCAACAGCCAATCCTTCAAGATAATGAGTAATACGTGTAACAAAGTTTGGTTGACATATATTCACTGGTTGAGAAAGCTTACATACATACATTTTTGTGCGAGGGACTTTCAAGAAGTAAAGCAACGCTCTTTTCTCTCGTCCAGTTTTGGCTGAAATTATGCTAAATTTGTTCTGGGACACCGTGGAAACTCCCGCTTCAGCCCCTGTAGTTTGGCGAATTTCCGATAGGTGGCGCCGCTGTTCACAACCTTCAAAATGGTGTTTCTAATACATGTGCGTTCCAAGCATAGAGCTGTCATTGAGTTACTTTTGGCGGAAAACCAGAGCAGATATTCATGAGCACTTGCAGAATGTCAATGGAGATCTGACAGTGAGCAAAAGCACGGTGAGCCGTTAAGCGAGGCGTCTGACATCATCGCAACAAGGTCGCGCCAACCAGTCCGAACTCCCGTGTACTGGTCTGCTCTCACTCCTGTGACTTCTGCAGTGTTGGAACGTGCAAACATACTTATTGGAGGTGGTCGATGGATCACCATCAGACACCTCGCTGCTCAATTGGACTCTTCTGTTTGTAGGCCTGACACTCTCGTCCGTAAGTTGGGCTACTCAAAGATTATAACACTGCAACAGCGTATTTACGTAGCTTATACTATGAAATACCAAATTTGGTTTATCACGTATTATGCCCTAACAGAACAAACTAGTCCTGTCACGGAAAAGCCACGTATAACACTCCACTCTGCTACTGCTACTGCTACACCATAACCTTAAAGTAGGAGTCAGTTTGCAAAACAGAATTATTTTGTTATAGTAATTATGGTATAACGCATCAGAACAGTGTTACCCTCTGAGAGGAATTTTGTTGTTTGACCGTGTTGTACCTAACGGAGGTGGCTTATCGGAAGTGAAAGTCAGAATTACGTAAATATTCGAAAAGTAACAAACAAAATTTTGTTTATCTGCACTGTTTAACTGATAATGGAAAACGGTCGCCAGCCTAACTAGGCAAAAGAATGATTAACATTCTCGTTGAAGAAAATAGTTATTAGTAATTTTAACGGATAAACACAACCTATACTTGGCCATACGCAAGTGCAATGAACTCTGACACACTCATATGTTTACGGTAAGATTGAAACTAACAGTTGGAACAGCACAAACTATTTGCAAAATTATAACAGCTACCGAAACACACTATTACTTTCAGGGCTTACACAAAGTGAGTGGTCTTTATACTGTTAATATGCACACAAGAGAGACAAACACTTAGTAATCATGAACGTATAATTTCCTACTATGCAATTTTCCACTTTTACTACCATGAGACATAAAATTAACATTTATTTAAGATACTGACTCACTTTCTGCGATTAACAACAGGTAGTAATGTGATCATTTACTAAGCAAAACTTTATAAGCCTCAGTCTTGAGAAATTTTAATTTGAATTTGGCAACAACACATTAATAGTCAGTTTTACTAGGAAAATTATTTCAGCAAGCATCATTAACTCTAACTCACTCTCTTGCCACATCAACTTTAACCTTACTCTGTCCAAGAGGCATTAATTAGCAAACTGGGTTTTAACGTACTTTCAGTAAGGACACTCGGTAATCACTTTAGTTCAAACGGAGAGGACCCTGAGAGGTGTTATGATGAGGAGAAAAGTCAAGGTAGGTACATAAATTCAGATATAAATTACCTTATATTTCAGCACAATAACACATCCATTAAGCTGATCCTTCACTGTACATCATTATAGTATTACGTTACAGTGATTGCGCAACGTGGTGGCAACTGCATGTTGGTATGTGGATTCGCAGACTGAATTGCTGGACTCTGTCATTTCTTGGTGGCGACGACAGATACAAATTCCAGAATAGTTCCAGCTATTTATCCATCCATCCGAGGCCTTAGAAAGAAGCAGGAAAAGCCTCTCTCGGAATCAGCACAATATGCATCCTTTACATGGCAGTGCATGGACTCGTAGCTCATCTCCGACTGCTGGCTCGTCCCCAACTGACTATCAGTTCCACCTTTTCTACACAGGCCAGTCACACTTTGCGCGCGCTACACAGTTCCGTTCCCGAGGGGAACCACTACACCTTTTATACACAAAATTACTAAGATTCCTAAGTGAGGATCAGCAGTTTACAAAACAGTAAACAATCATTTTAAACAAAACAGAACATTTGCACATATTGACATTTCTACCAAAAATTATTCACACAAAATTACAATCATATACACTAAGTTTTGTTCCCTCCAAATGGGTCAAAGCATTTAAACGAGAGATATGCTACACAGCATACAATCAAATCATGATATCAAAGCTTGTACAAAGAAAGGAGTATACAATTTTGTGTTATCTTTCAACCAAACAATATTTACAGAAGCTCAATGATGTAACATTAAATGAAACAAAGGCAAAATAAATCAGTAGGGCATTAGAGCCATGGTGCTACAAGATGTGCGAGTGCTGCGTTTCTCGACGCCTAACAGAAGACTATAGAGAGCAACGAGGAATTGTTTGCGTGTTACGAGGCTGGTCTCGACAGTATTGGTCGTACATCGTCATATGCGATGATACTTGGGCTCATCATTTCGAACCGGAAACAACACTGCATTCCACGGAGTGGACTCACATCACCCATCCTCCGACGAAAAAGTTCAAAGTCGCACCGATAAAGTCATGACGAGGCTCTTCTAGTCTCATTGTCCTCCCTCACGATGCAACGTCAACTTGGAACCGTGTTGTGCTACCCTCAGAAAACTGAAGAGACGACTTGAGCCTGTCCACAAAAAAGGCGAACGACCTTCTAATTTTCCGTGACAATGTAAGGTCCCAAGCAAATCTGCGAATCCGAGACGAGCTCAGAGAACTTTATTGGGCTGTTTTGCCTCATCCACTCCACAGCTCGGATCTCGCACCTAATGAGCACCATTTGTCTGGCCCAATAATGGATGAACGACGCGGGAGGCAGTGGGTGGATGATGGGCACGTTATTGGTGCAGCAAGACATTGGCTATGAGGTCGACCTGTAGAGTGGTACCACGCTGGTATACAGGCCGTAGCAGTGAGGCCACCTAAGGTCGTCGCACTGACCGGAGATTATGTTGAGAAACGGGGATTTGTAGTCAAAACCTTATGGAAGAATATGGTGTATCGGAATGCTGAATAAAACCAACCGGCTTTCTACATCATCATCATCATCATCATCAGCGAATTCAATCATTAAATGATGTGGCCTCTTCGAGTCGTGGGTTCAGGTAGTCTTTCAGCAGTCTTCTCCAAGTGGGACGGTCTTGGGCAGTTCTCTGCCAGGTGTTACCAGCGATCTTCTTAATGTCTTTGTCCCATCTGTCTGGTGGTCTTCCTCTAGGCCTCCGGTGCTCTCTCGGACTCCACTCCAGTACTAGCTTCGTCCATCTGTTGTCTTTTCTTCTTGCGACGTGGCCAGCCCACTGCCATTTCAAGGAACCTACTGTCTCTAAGATGTCGTTAACCTTCGTCACAGACCGGATGTCATCTGCCCTTTTCCTATCCTTTCTTCTATAGCCCAGCATTGATCTCTCCATGGCTCTCTGTGCTGTCCTAAGTTTCTCTTTTGTAAATGAGTTCAGTGTCCACGTCTCGCAGCCATACGTCATCACAGGAAGAATGCATTGATCAAATACTGCTTTCTTCAGATTTACTGGCATTTTTGATCTGAATACTGTTTAATTCTTCCCAAATGCTTGCCAGCCAAGCTTGATGTGTCCATACATTTCTGGCCTTATGCCTCCCTTCATATTTACGAGGGGCGTTCAGAAAGTAAGCTCCGATCGGTCGCGAAATGGAAACGACTATGAAAATCCGATAAAGCTTTGCACAGATGTGTTGGGTAGTGTCTCTAGTATAACTCCAGTTAGCATCACGTCGCTCTTCTCATTTCTGAGCTCGCAGTGAGTGCGTAAAGATGTCTAGAAAATAGTGTCTGCCGCCAAGTACGAGGGCCTGGTGAGAAATTTCACCTGAAGCTATGCAGCTAACATTACATAACTGTCGTGCTGTTTCTTCTTCAAGACAATTCTCAGCCGCATTCTGCAGGGGCAATGAAGATGCTCCTGCATCGTTTTCAAATGGAAATGTTAGATTACCCACAATACAGTCCGCAATTGTCTCCCCCTGAGTTTCATCTCTGGTCACATGAACCGCTGTCTTTGAAGACAACATTTTGACACAGACAACGAGGTGTAGGCCAGCGTGGAGAATTGGCGGAAAGCACTGGCGGCTGCCTTCTATGATGAGGCTATTGAAAAGTTGGTACAACGCTATGACAGAAGTCTAAGTCAGAACGGCGACTACGTAGAGAAGTAGCTGAAAGGTGTAGCTAATTGTTACAAGTAAAACATTTCTGATGTTCACTGTGGTTTCAATTTGGCAATCAATCGGAGCTTACTTTCTGAACAGGCCTCGTATAATCTGGCCAAGGTAGACATATTCACCGACGTCTTCTAATATACTGTCCTTGACTTTCAAATCTCCAGCTGGGACCCATTTGTTGGACATTACTTTGGTTTTGGAAGGTTCATGTTCAAGTAAACCAGCTGACATTCCGATGCAAGATCTGATACTAAGTTTTGGAGCTCTGCGAAGTCTTTGGCCAGTAAGGCAATATCATCAGCAAATCTCAAGTTGGTAAGCCTTCTTCCATTAATTCTAATTCCCTTACCATCGCAGCTCAGCTTTGACATAGCCATTTGCAATACAGCAGAGAACGGTTTTGGGGAGATGGCGGCCTGGAAATTATATCGCCAATCCGTTCTGAAACAAGTGTGGCAGTTATGCTTCTCACCTTCGAGTTATGTTGTGTGACAACCGGCTTTAAGCAAAACAAATGTTACATTACTGATTGAATGTAATTCGTAATTTGAATCGATGACATACTACACGTTCAATGGCTTCGGGTCGAATGAAACGAAAGGCGACGTCGCAGGCTTCCACAGATATTGTCAGTTTAGCGTTTGTCATGGACAGTGCACCTTATTAGTGACACAAACAGCCAATGTGTGTCTACGAAGCGGTTCCTGAAACGCCTACGGAGTGTAATAAATTAGCCAGCCATTGAATTCCTTGACAAGAAGTGCGCCGACCAACTTCGAGGCAGGTCCCAGCACCGGGGACGAATCAAGGGGCGCAAATGAAATTTTCCTCCCCTGTGCTCTGGTACGGCCTGACCGCCATCTATTATCCCTCACCAACACGGTAGGGGGGGTGGTGGTGGAGGGGGAGGCGGGTTACAGAGTTCCTGGTGCCCGAGGAGAGGAGGGAGTAGGAGGGAAAGGAAGGGAAATTTAGCGCCGGAGTTTTGGGAGGTCATGCGGGTGCCGGGTCGGAAAATTGCGCGTCTCCCCAGTAGCTCACAGTCAGGCCCGAAGGGCTGCCAACTTTCCCAGCCGCTCTTTCCTTTCGTTGCCTCACCGGTGAAACAAGTGTCCTCACGAACACACACACACACACACACACACACACACACACACACACCAGCAGCTCATTATTTGCTTTGCGAATCGTCTGTTCACTGTACCCATACTCAGAGTCTTTTCTTTTTGTTTACACTGTTGAAACGACGCATCTGAAGCATGACGGATACATGTTTACATTAGAAGGGTACTCTTAAAACTAGCGACTAAAATGGAAGTATGATCTTCATCTTATCTGAAAGCAGGAAGCACAGTTTCATTTCAGAACCAATCAGATATTTTGTACAACAGGGTTCTGTTTTGGATAATCTGTTCTTTATTTTATGCATAAACGATTTTACACTTGTGTCAGAAGAGGCTAAATCTTTACTTCTTTTGCACACAACACATGTACAGGACTAGAAAGAAACAGCAGTGCCGGTCCTTTATAGCTAACGAACCATTCGAAAATATCAGCATACGGTTCGAGGCAAATGGATTTACATTAAATCTTGTCAAGGCAGCACATACATTACGATACATCTCAGAGCAATCCACCACAAGCTATAAATACAGTGTTGCCACAAAAGGAAATACAAGTGGAGTGTACTAATTTTTAGGGTGCAGTCAGATTACAAACTGCATAGAATTAATGAGGCGCCTTAGTTCAGATATGCAGTACGCATGTTTACTGCTCCAGGCAATTTAAAAATGAAGGATTTAGTTTATTCCACTTATACCCATACAGTAATAGTTGAGGGAATAATTTTTTGAGAAAATGCAACATACAGACTTTCTACAGAGTTGCATAATAGGAATTGTATCTCGTACGGTGCTTAAGCAATTTGTAAACACGTGTCCGAGGAACGGCGTGTCTGCAACTGCTTCACAATACATGTATTAATTATTGTCTTATGTAGTTAACAATGTATTTATATATTTTGAAACAATAATCTAAGATCTGAATATCACATTCATTTAAAAAATCTCCGTAAGGCTTCCAGTTGTTAACATCAGTACTGAAGAGAACTGCAGAGCATATTAAATATTTTACTGGTAATGCAGCGAATTTTAAGACAGAACTATGAAATAAGTTATGTTTCGTAGATTTTCCTAGTCTAATGAAGAGTATCTCACAGAACACCTTTATAATAATGCTGTAGGTTATTTTCTAATTGCGTATGGGCTCCATTTCACAATAATCTTTCGTAATGTTAAGTCATTTAATTGAACTTGATGTAGATAAAATTTAGATTCTATGACATCATTCCACGTCTTAGGGACCCTTCTGTCCTCTGAGTACGTCTTACACAATGTAGAGCAAAAATCAAATCACTAACAACAGAAGTTACGGCAATTGTCAGTACCATAATACTGCGTCAGATTTGCAGATGATATAGGAGTAGTTTCTGAAAACTGCGAATTAGTTGTGTAAGACTTGGCTGTAATTTTGGACGAGCAGCTGAGTTGGATGAAAAAATACTGTCGCCAAAGACAGGGACACTTGACTTGCGTCTATGCCTCCGTCATATGAGTGTACGGATGTCAAATGTGAATTAGAACATTCACTCGTTCAACCGTAAATCCAATATTGCATGTACTTCAGCAGGACAGGATTATTGAGAATACTCTATTTTGGAACTCGCTATTAATAGTAACGTGTGTTTCATGTGAATAATACGTCTGTATACAGGGTGTTCAGAAATTCCCGTTACAAACTTGTAAAAGTTGTAGAGGGGAGTAAGCACATAACGTTCCCTTGTCCAGATTCGTACCATTACCGCTTTAGAACAGTTTCAGTTCAGATGCTTAACTCACAAATTCAGTTAGGCGTGACGCAATCCATTTATTAGGTAACAATGAGAAAGGAAACAAAAGGAAACATCCATAAATCATAGTTTATGCAAAGTTTACTTACAAGACTCCTGTAGAGACAGGAAGATATCTGCTGGCATATGTTCTGGCCGCTGCACCAGAAACTCAAGAGACACCAGGTGGGATGGAGAGTGTGTACCAGAACAGGCTTCGTAGTTACAGTGTCTGTAACAACGCTGGTGGTCGCCACATGCAGCCGCTGTTGTAATGCATCAGTACTGTTCTGTATGTACAGAATCCTGGGTTCTTTTCCGTTTTGCAATAATTTAAACACGTAATGTTTAAGTGTTATCACAAACAAATGTGCTTAAGTCTGAAATGAACACTTCGTAATGTTTCCTTTCGAAATGTTGTGCAATATATGTACTGTGCCACGCGTAATTCAAGTCCTCAAACAGAAGTGGAAGAGTTAAGCATCTGAATTGAAAACGCCGTAGAGCAGAAACAATAGGTTTCTGCACGAGGTTCCTGTTCCGAATATTAAGTAATCACTCCCATCTGCAAGTCCTAGAAGTTTTTAAGGGGAATTTCCGAACACCCTGTATATGACCAAGTCATTTATCCAGACGCCTATGTTACCTTCATCGGCTCAGTACACAAACAGCCCGGTATCTTACATCGGAGGTACAGTGCCAGGCATCATATCCTGTACCTAGGCATCGACTGAGAGTAACATTTGGAACCTACTTCCTCGAGTATCAGCTGGATGCTTTCCAGTTTCTGTCTTGCTGTACAATTTTTACCCTCTACGGATCCCTGTAGTACCACGGAACTTATTCTATCATGTCCTATCATCCTGTCTGTTTTTCTTGTCAGTGTTTGCCATGTATCCATTTCCTCGTCGATTCTGCGGAGAGCCTTCTTATTCCGAACATTCTTCTTTAACACCACTTCTCAAAGGCTTCGATTTTATTTTGTTCCGGTTTTCCTATAGTACATGTTTCACAACCATAAAATGCTGTACTCCCGATTCTCAGAAATTTCTTCCTCAAATTGAGGCCAATGTTTCATGCCAGTACACGTCTGTTGGCCAGAAATACCCATATTTGTGCTGGTCTGCATGTCAAGTACTCCTCGCTTTATCTATCATGGGTTATTTTGTTGAATAGGGAGTAGAAATCCTTAACTTCATCTACTTCATGCACATCAATCCTGTCTGATCGAAACACGAGATTCACCCATCTAGTATCCTAGCAGCGCTCATTCATAGCATCCTGTACACAATCCACTGCCCTCTTGCTTTTAGAAAGAAACTAAAGCACTTCCTTCCTTCACTCTTGTAAACAAACAAATGCAATGTGTACCCGTATCCAGCGCCATCTAGAGTTTCAGTCCACTTGGTTTCCACTTTGTCCCTTGGCAGTAGTTTGCAAGTGGCTCTGAGCACTATCGGACTTAACTTCTGCGGTCATCAGTCCCCTAGTACTTAGAACTACTTAAACCTAACTAACCTGAGGACATCACACACATCCATGCCCGAGGCAGGATTCGAACCTGCAACCGTGGTGGTCGCGCAGATCCAGACTGAAGCGCCTAGAACCACTCGGCCAGCAGCTGTTTGCACCTATCGCATGATGGATAATGTTGATCACATACAACGTATCTATTCAACGATGTGATACGGTAAGATAGACAGTGACATTCTATTGATTATCAACATTTAAATGTAATGCATTTTCACATATTTTGATACCAGGTTTGTATTGGATTTTATAGCCTTTGAAAATGGCGAAATGTCGAAACGGTGTAAGAGGATTCTGGAGTAACAAATAGTGTGGCCAGGACACCTGACAGTTATTAAGGGCACGTTCTCATTGAAAATGGTAGAGAATTCGATTTGTTACTGCATTTTTTGAAACGTATATGTGTCTAGAATGTTGGGACGAAAATACTTTTTAATCCGTGCGTTGCAGGAGTTTCTACAGACCATTGTTCGAAGTAGTGTCATGGCCGCCGTATGACGCTCTCAGCCGGAGGCGCCCGGCTCAGCTAGAAAATTTGTCGTGTTGCGACGCACGTTCATAAAATGATTTATATCACAGTTTTCACGCAAATATATTCGCGGAAAAATCTGACGAACAACGTGGCCAGGCGGGCGAGCGCTGTTTATCCATCTTAGCCACATCGGCTTTTCTCGCCAAGATGAACGAGGGAATCGCTCTCCAGGAACAATACGAGTAAGAATAAGAGTTGATATACGGTTCTGGAATTGCAGACTATACGTAAGTAGCGAAAACACTTTTTTTGGTTAAATTTCGCTCAAAAATAGTGAAAGCATAATTTTTCGTCCGCCACATTGGATTAGACATTTTGAAAATCTAACTTCAGTTTTGTGTTCAGCGACGTCAAAAATATAAAATAACAGGCAGGTTTATGGAAATTGAACGATACATATAAATCTTTTCCATAAATTTTAAATAGGTTTTTATCGACAAATAATTTTTCAAAACTGCATGCAGCATAAAATAAAAACGGTTCATTCATTTTATTTCCTTCGACACCCAAAAAGTAAACACTTTTCTTGGGAGCTTATACCTATAGTATACCAAACTTGTAAATATTAACTATGTACGTCTTTTAAATCCATAAATGGTGAAACAATCTCCAAAAAAAGAACTCAAATTTGCAGTTAGCACCATATCGTTGAATTTAAGGTTTTTTCGTTGTGGTCAGGTATAAACTCACATAAATTTGGATTTCAGATAACTCCCGAGCGGCTACACTGCACGCACTGTGTGTACTTGACTCGTAGGCTCTTGATCAAACCATAATTACAGGCGGCATTTTTTGAACTGAAAATCTAAAATTAAATTCAAAGTATGATCATCCATAATATCGAAACAGATCCTTTGTATACCTTTTCATTACCTTAAAAAAAAGAAAAAAATCACTTTGTTTACATTTTCCTCATTTGAATGAGAACCTGACCTTAAAATGCAACCAAATGGTAGCTTCATCTGAAAGCATTTTCAAGCAAACTGCAACCATATAGATTTAACTATATGCCTGGACAATCGTAGTGAAATCGGCCGGCATTAAGAAGAATGGACTGGTCAAACAATTGTGAATGGCACGTCGGAGGCTGTTTATTTAGAGCTGTCTGTCTGGTCTGTTCCCGCAAGGCAATAGTAGAGACTGTCACTCAACCTGAGTGAATGTGTGATATGACAAGACCAGTATTTCAGTGGCAAGTGGTGATTCGTACTCTTATTGACCTACTCCACAGTGTTCGGTTGGTCATAAGGTAGGGATTTCTAGGTACAACATACCTTGCCGTTACAACCCTGATATCTAATGGCCGTGTGTTCTGTAGACTGGTTATAAAACTGCGCTGCCTCTGAACAAGACATTGTGGTCAGTCAGTACACGAGGGCAGTAGTATCTGGTGCACTGCATGTACACTGAAGCGCCAAATAAACTGGTATAGGCATGCGTATTCACATACAGAGATATGTAAAGGAGCAGAATACGGCGCTGCAGTGGGCAAAGCCTATATAAGACAAGAAGTGTCTGGTGTTAGATCGGTTACTGCTGTTACAATGGAAGGTTATCAAGATTTGAGTGAGTTTCAACGTGGTGTTATATTCGCCACATGAGCGATGGGAGACTAGATTTCCGACGTAGCGAAGAAGTGGGGGTTTTCCCGTACGACCATTTCACGAGTGTACCGTGCAAATCGGGAATACGGTAAAACATCAAATATACGACATCTATGCGGCCGGATGAAGACCCTGCAAGAACAGGACCAAAGACGAGCGAAGAGAATCGTTCAACGCGACAGAAGTGAAACCCTTCCGTAAATTCCTGCAGATTTCAACGCTGGGCCATCAACAAGTGTCAGTGTGCGAACCATTCAACGGAACATCGTCGATATGGTCTTTCGGAGCCGAAGGTCCATCCGTATACTCTTGATGACTGCATGACACAAAGCTTTACGCCTCCCCTGGACCCGTCAGCACCGATATTCGACTTTTGTTGACTGGAAACATGTTGTTTGGTCTGACGAGTCTCGTTTCAAGTGCGGGCATGGAGGCAACCTCATGAATCCATGGGCCCTACATGTCAGCAGAGGACTGTTCGAGATGGTGAAGGTTCTGTAGTGGTGTGGGGCGTATGATGTTTGAGTGATATGCGACCCCTGATACGTCAAAATGCTACTCCGACAAGTGACACGCACGTATGCATCCTGCCTGATCACCTGCATCCATTCATGTTCACTGTGCATTCCGTAGGACTTGGGCAATTCCAGCAGGACAATGCGACACCACACAAGTCCAAAGTTGCTTCAGATTGGCGCCAGGAACACTCTTCTGAATTTAAGCACTTCCGCTGGCCACCAAACTCTCCAGACATGACCATTATCAAGCACATCTGGTTGCCTTGCAACGTGCTGTTCAGGAGATATTTCCACATCATCTTATTCTTATTTATGGACAGCCCTGCACGATTCATGGTTTCAGTTGCCTCCAGCACCATTTCAGACATTAGTCCAGACCGTGCCACGTCGTGTTGTGGCACTTCTGCGCGCTCGCGGGGGTCCTACTAAAAATAAGGCGGGTGTAGGTTATTCAGTGTATTTTGTAGTTGTTATTCGGGTATGTCTCCACAGAACAGTGTGTCAGTATACAAATAGCGTAATTCTTTCACAGTCCGATTGTCTTAATCTGGTTCCTTCTCACTTAACGGTATCACTAGAGTGGTTTTCTTTTAATGTATTCCAGTGAACCCGTTCTGAATATAATTTTCTAATTTCTTCAGAAACTTCATGATTTCCTGGCCACCTGCGGTATCTCTGGATACCTCCGCACCTGGAGCGTCTAGTCAGAAGGTCTGGTCTGTTGGTTCAAACTGTTTAGGTAACAAACTGTGTGTACAATTATTGATACAAGATTCATGTACGTGTAATTACAGTGAATGTAAAAATTTGTTGCGTTCAGAACTATGCTCCTTGCATGATATTTTACCTTAGTTCAATTCCACAGGTTTATCCTAACTGTATTTTTGGTGATCGCCATTGCGAAATTTTCTTAATTAAGGAACTTGTAGACTTGATTAAAGGATTTGTTGTTCTTGCATATTAAGAATATTCTTGAACTCTCAATTTGGATCTTGTCTGTATTTCAAATCGTGAAATTTTACTGTGGCGTTCCTCAGTTTTGAACAGTTAAATAGATTATTTGGTATAATGAAAATGTAATATGTGCCACATGAATTTTGAATATTTATGGTAAAATCAATTTGGAGGTAACGTCGAATAAATATTTTAAGACTAACACACCACTCACAGCTCGAACCAGTTCTGCTGACTTCCTGGAGTAACACATGTATATTCTTGTATTTGTTGCATTGCGGTTCATTTAGTTCAAAACTTGCACAGGAATAGGAGATAAAATACCAGTGTAGCAGGAAAAATTTATTTTTATAACGACTCCTCAACAATATATGCCAAAAGTTTTATTTTCTACAATTTTATAAGAGATGGCGTCCATTTCCATTCACAGTGTCTGGTTTTAACACAAGACGAGCGTTTTCCTTCTTCCTGTGCAAATACCAAAACAATAGCAAGATGCGATGCTTAGCATCAGGGGTGTTCAATAAACAAAGCAACAATTTTTTTCTCTGAAAACAAGTCGGTTTTTTCGATGATTCCATGACACCAAGTTATCCTCCACTCTTTTGGCTGAAAAATCCTTTTCTTTAACATAATCTACGTTCAATGCGCCGGCAATACACCATATTAATGTGAGGACCTGTAAGACCGCATGTACCACTCTTTTGGTCGACGTCGGAGCAAAAGTCTTGCATCAATAGTAGCCTCATGATCCACGTAGTGCTTCCGGCGAAGTGCATCCTTCATTAGGTCGACACATGGAAGTAGGAAGTTGCGAGATCCGGGCTGTAAGACTCATTATGAAGAACAGTCCAAGGAAGTTCTGTGAGCTCCTGTCGGGTTCGCAGAGCTGTGTAAGGTGTTGCAATCTAATTTTTGTGGCGTCGAACCCGATGAAGTCGTTTCTTTAATTTCTTGAGAGTAGCACAATACACTTCAGACATTATCAGTGGACATTGATGGAGGACATCAAGCAGAATAGCTCCTTCAGGGCATGAGAAGGCCGTCGTCATGACATTACCGGCTAGGGTGCGGCTTTGAACTTCGGAAGAGAGGTGGTGTAGCATCAGTCCATTCATTACCGTTCTTTTCCTCTTCAAAGTGATGTTTCATCGCCTGTGATGATGTTCGACAGAAAAATTGTCACTAACAGCCACGGAACGCACAAGAAGCTCCGCACAGATGGTCCTCCGTTGCTGTTTATGGTCCTGTTAGGGGGATTTGAACCCGCGGGTACACACCTTTGAGAACCCCCACTGCTGAATGAGTGTGTCAGCATTACCAGCAGAGACGTCCAGTTGAGCATGGAATTGTTTGTTTGTGATCCATCTATCATCTCGAATGTGAGTGTCTGCAAATTCCAAAACTGCAGATACTTCTCTCAACGATTCAACGTGCCTTTGTTCGTTGCCAGCTCTCCAAAGACATTCGGCGAGCACTTATGAATATCTGCTGTTCTCTGGTTTTTCGCAAAACGAAACTCGACAACAACTCTCTGTTTCTAATGCACGTCTATTACAGACACAATTTCGAACGCCATGTGTAGCCCCGCAACGCTTTCCAGCAACAAATTCTGCATTTTTCAACCGAAATTCGCCGAGAGATTGTGTTGCATCACTTATTGGAGGCCCCTCGCATATCAAAAATCGTTGGTTGTGCAACAAACTATTCTAATGAGATACGTATTAACATTACATCGGCACAAATTTTCGTCATTCATCGAGTTTCTCAGGACCAACCTACATCCGTTCAAATTACAGAATTATTTCTGGAAGTGTTATGAAATATGTTTGTTTCATAACTTCCTGCAGTTAAACTCTCTCTGTTCAAAGCAAGGATCTATTCCTGCGTATTTAATCAGTGGGATTATTGTAACCAGTATCAGGTGGTAATAAGTTATGAAGGTGGATAGAAATCAGCAAAAATGAGAGGCCTTTCTATTAATATTCGTAAACTTCGTCACATTTTTTACGAACTAGATATCTAAGGACATCATTCCAGAAGCTATATTTATACAGAAATAAATAGTCTCAAACAGTGTTCTATTCACATCTTCTTGGTAACAATATGTCTGCTTAGCTGAGGCCTCTAAAGTAATTGACGAAAGACATAAGAATACGTTCAAAATTTTTTTATGGTCCGTGTCTCAGTCTAAAAAATGGTTCAAATGGCTCTGAGCACTATGGGACTCAACTGCTGAGGTCATTAGTCCCCTAGAACCTAGAACTAGTTAAACCTAACTAACCTAAGGACATCACAAACATCCATGCCCGAGGCAGGATTCGAACCTGCGACCGTAGCGGTCTTGCGGTTCCAGACTGCAGCGCCTTTAACCGCACGGCCACTTCGGCCGGCGTGTCTCAGTCTGCAAAAATGGAATTCTTTTCAGGATCACTACGTTGTATACCTGTCTGTCTGTCATTCTCCCCGACTTTTAAAAAACATTTTCTCAGCAACGAGCTAAAGTACCTAACCGATATTTATGTCACCTACGGCCTGTGGCGTCTTGTCGGTGTAAAGAAGTCACTGATATCGAAAGTCGCAAAATCACTCATTAAAATCTGTGGAGTGCTTGAAATGGACTTAGAATCATAAAATTTGGTAAGAAGAAAGGTTTCGCAGTAGGCCCTACACGTACAGGCAAAAGCCAGACAGTTGTTAATTTCTAATTATATCACACGAAAAAATATTTCTTTTCCCATTTGATATTCGAAATCAAAATTAAAACTCAAACATTCTCGAAAGTCTTGCAATTCCGCAATTCCGCGACACATATAAACACATCAAAAAGAGATTAGCATCACCTCTGTTACGACAGTTTCGGGAACCCGTAAAGGAAATTGGAATAGAGATCAACATAAACATCATTTCAGCCCTTTTTATTGCCCATGAAAACCACACATTGCACGTTGTACCACCATACAGCGAGACATTCAGAAGTGATGCTGCACATTACTGTACACACCGGTACCTCTAATACAGAGCAGCACGTCATCTTGCATTGATTCACGCCTGTATTCGTCGCGACATACTATCCACAAGATTATGAAGGAACTGTTGGTCCAGATTGTCTTACTCCTGAACGGCGATTCGGCGTAGATCTCTCAGTGATTGGTGCGTCACGTCGTCCATAAACAATCCTTTTCAATCTATCCCAGGCATTTTCGTTAGGGTTCAGGTCTGAAGAACACGCTGGCCACTCTGATCGAGCAATGTCGTTATCCTGAAGTCATTCACCAGATGTGCACGATGGGGGCGCGAATTGTCGTCCATGAAGACGAATGCCTCGCCAATATGCTGCCCGATATGGTGGCACCTATCGGTTTGAGGATGGCAAACGTTACAGCGCCTTCCATGACCACCAGCAGCGTACGTCGGCCCCACATAATGCCACCCCAAAACAGCAGAGAACCTCTGCCATGCTGCACTCGCTGGATAGTGTGTCTACGGCGTTCAGCCTGACCGAGTTGCCTCCAAACACGTCTCCAACGATTATCTGGTTAAGGCATATCCGACGGTCATCGGTGAACGTGATGCCAATCCTGAGCGGTCCATTTGGCATATTGTTGGGCCCGACCATGTAGCATGGTGTCGTGGTTGCAATGATCGATCTCGTCATGGACGTCGGGAGTGAAGTTGCGCATCATGCAGCCTGTACTGCACAGTTTGAGATGTAACGCGATGTCCTGTTAGTGCAAGAAAAGCATTATTCAACCCGGTGGCGTTGCTGACAGGGTTCCTCCGAGCCATAATCCGTAGGTAGCGGTCATACACCGCCGTAGTAGCCATTGGAAGCATGTGTCAGGGATGTCAAAGACAGTTCCTGTCTCTTTATATCTCCTCCATGTACGAACAACATCGCTTTGGTTCACTCCGAGACGCCTGGACACTGCCCTTGTTGAGAGCCATTCCTGGCACAAAGTAACACTGCGAACGCGATAGAGCCGCAGTGTTTACCGTCCAGGCATGGTTGAACTACAGACAACACGAGCCGTGTGGCATTTTAACTGATCGGCTGTCAGAACCGCCCCCCCCCCCCTCTCACCTTCATCTAATAGGCACTGCTCATGCATGGTTGTTTACATCTTTGGGTAGGTTCAGTGACATCTCTGAACAGTCAAACGAACTTTGTCTCTGATAAAATGCCCACAGTCTTCAGGACATCTTTTTTTATATGTGTAGTTTCTTTCATCAGTGTCGATAATAGGCTAACTATGTTTCTCGGCATGGATGATCTGTCAACATACATAATTAAGTTTGTACAGAACCCTGAGAGCGCATGTCCTAACGGCACCTGGACAGTTTCAGTTTTTTTAAAATTTTTGATTTTACTTTGGAATGAAGTAATACTCCCTTTCAATTATCGCCCGGTGCAACAAAAAGCAGCACAAGATCTTATTATAATATTAAAGAAACTTTTAAAACAGTTTCAATAAATCGTTTATTTCTCAGTTGAGACTACACACTTTCTTCTTTTTTTTTTCTTTTTTGAAGTAGGACTTGTTTCGATCCCAAAGCTCATATTCAGATCTAGATAGTTTCTGTCAGAACTGGAAACGGCTCTATCAGAACCGCACATCACAAAGCTGAAACTACTACAATTAGATAGAAATACGTTGAACAGTATTCCAGAAGACGTCAGCTGACCAAGAAGTTCGTTTCAAAATAATGACGTCTAAGCCCGCGCGTGTAAGATTTTCTCACATGCTGCGTAGCGCGAGATAACGGCAGTGGAGCTGCATGTCGCACACGCCGCTGGCACAGTTGGCAGCAGTGGCCGAGAGTGTAATTAGTCAGCGCTCCGGCCGGAGAACGCTGGCCCGGCTCGCAGCAGCAACATTTGTCCTCATAACAAGGGACGTAGCGCGCAGCACGGCTACCAACACAACGGACGCCCCACGTTCCCAGGCCGTGTTTCCTGGGTACCGAGCGAGATCCAGTTGCGGTGCAACAGCGAAGTTACCGGAATCAGTGTCCAGATAGCGCGACCTACCGAAGCGTATCCTGGCGCATATCATTCCCCGTGTGTAAACTTGTGCACCATTAGTTAGCAATTTGTGGAATATGTATGCTACGTTGTAAACATCCTGACTTACTAAGATTTTGTGCTGGACCATGATTTGAACCAGGAACCTTGTTTTTATCAGGAAACGCTTTTACTGGCTTGCCTGTCCACTGGCAGCGTAGAGTATTTTGAATAAAACAATCTGTTTAACATGTATTCAGTTGTTCTTTGCTACACACATTAAACTGATCATAGATACGCTGCCCCACCATAAGTTTGAAAATATTAAGTGATTATGGTCATTGTAAAAATGGTCATTGTAAAGGAACTATATTGTGAAATTGCATTTTATTGTTTACTGAAGGCTTAAAGAGCTCAAAAGATACATACATAAATGCAGCTATCAAATCTTACATTCTACATCTACATCTACATCCATACTCCGCAACCCACCTGACGGTGTGTGGCGGAGGGTACCCTGAGTACCTCTATCGGTTCTCCCTTCTATTCCAGTCTCGTATTGTTCGTGGGAAGAAGGATTGTCTGTGTGCTTCTGTGTGGGCTCTAATCTCTCTCTGATTTTATCCTCATGGTCTCTTCGCGAGATATGCGTAGGAGGGAGCTATATACTGCTGGACTCTTCGGTGAAGGTATGTTCTCGAAACTTTAACGAAAGCCCGTACCGAGCTACTGAGCGTCTCTCCTGCAGAGTCTTCCACTGGAGTTTATCATCTCCGTAACGCTTTCGCGATTACTAAACGATCCTGTAACGAAGCGCGCTGCTCTCCGTTGGATCTTCTCTATTTCTTCTATCAACCCTATCTGGTACGGGTCCCACACCGCTGAGCAGTATTCAAGCAGTGGACGAACCAGCGTACTGTAACCTACTTCCTTTGTTTTCGGATTGCATTTCCTTATGATTCTTCCAATGAATCTCAGTCTGGCATCTGCTTTACCGACGATCAACTTTATATGATCATTCCATTTTAAATCACTCCTAATGCGTACTCCCAGATACTTTATGGAATTAACTGCTTCCAGTTGCTGACCTGCTATTTTGTAGCTAAATGATAAGGGATCTTTCTTAGTCCATATGCTCTTACTTTGTTCATTAAACGACTGTGGGGAACTGTATCGGACGCCTTGCGGAAGTCAAGAAACACGGCATCTACCTGGGAACCCGTGTCTATGGTCCTCTGAGTTAAAACAGCCACACTTTAATCACTGCAGAGCATATTCTCGGCATGCAGTTGTTGAGTTTACCTGGGATGTCAGTTGCAATTATTCTCCATTCGCCGGCCGGACTGACGGAGCGGTTCTAAGCGCTACAGTCTGGAGCCGCGCGACCGCTACGGTCGCAGGTTCGACTCCTGCCTCGGGCATGGATGTGTGTGATGTCCTTAAGTTAGTTAGGTTTAAGTAGTTATAAGTTCTAGGGGACTGATGACCTCAGCAGTTAAGTCCCATAGTGTTCAGAGCCATTTGAACCATTCTCCATTCTTGCTGTAGAACAATATGTGAGTCCAATTGATGATTCCACGTTTTCGGACTTCGTGTCCGCTCCATCCCTTAGTATCTCGTTTGGGCTACAATCAGAGGCCTGACGAGGCCATTCCACGTTTTTCAAAATTTTCTGTACATATAGAGTTCACTTAGCTATGATAGAAGCGATAGGTATGTTTCGGGTCGTTGTCTTGCTGCAAGACAAACCCTTTTTCAATAGAGCGCAAACCAGGTGTTATGGCAAGTTGCTGGAGAATGCCATGATAATCTTTTGGTTCCTGTTTTCATATACCGTCAGCAAGTCTGCACCTTTATTCCCTTCAAAAGACCACCATACCACCACAGATCCCCCTCCATACTTTAAAGTTGAAATTACGCACTGAGGTTTCAAGTGTTCATAGAGTAAATGGCGTACGAATTGGCGGAGTTTACTTCCACGTTTTTAGAACTAGGATTCATCACTGAATAAGACCCTTTCCCAAACCCATGATGTTCCTTGTTGGTGTCTCGTGCCACGTGAAAGCCATTTATTATTGTTAACAAGGCGCAACAATGGTTTCCTTCGTGATACATAACACTTGAAGTTGTTTTCTGCCAGGTGCCGTCCATTGTTGATTCGCTAATTGGTGTACCGCTAGCTGTGTTTAGTTCATCTGTCAATTCATGGACTGTTTTGAGTCTATTACGTTTACTGGGTACTATCCTTTTCTGACATTCTGATACTTTCCTGGGTGCTCTTGAGCGACGAGGGTCATCGTAGGAGCCGTAGGAGACAGTACGTCGATGCCGGTGTATGGTCTTAACAATTCCACTGATGGAAAACTTCACTTTCTTTGATATATGTCGGACGCTGTTGCTTCCTCGGTGCAAAGTGTTTATCTTTTGGAGCCATTTTCTTAACTTTCGCTGTCCGGCCCCTGGTAGCTGAGTGGTCCGCGCGACGGAATGTCATGCCTAATGGCCCGGGTTCGATTCCCGGTTGGGTCGGAGATTTTCTCCTCTCAGGCACTGGGTGTTGTGTTGTCCTTATCATCATGTCATCCCCATCGACACGCAAGTCGCCGAAGTGGCGTCATCTCGAAAGACTTGCACCAGGCGAACGGTCTACCCGACGGGAGGCCCTAGCCACACGACATTTCCATTTCCATTACTTTCGCTCAGTGTACTAAGCTCTTTCGCAGAGTCTCCTACCTCAATACAAACAGAACTACAAATGAGCAATACTGAAGTCTTTAGGAAAACTGTCGAAACAAGTAAAATCAGTTTGCAAAAAACAGAGCTGTTCTAACATGCACGTCTATGTACAGTAATTATCCGTGTAATACTGTGATTTTAATTGTTCACCTTTACTTTAGCGTACTATTCTGTATTCTGAACCGTAACTCCTACAGATCACTCCTATCTGGTTCCACTGTAGTAGGCTGCAAGATGTATCCGAACTTTTGGTCGATAGTGTGTATACGTGCTGATTTCCCGTGTTGGTACTCCAATTGCTTTGGGTTTATCTAGCGATTGTATTTTTAGTTTCGAAGGTGAGGTGATTTGTGAAGTTATAGTTGAATTCAGACAGTTGAATTTTTCAACTCTTTAGTTGATTGCCACCTGTTGGCTAATTCTGGCAGTGAACAAATGCACGGTGAGGCGTTTAGCGAGACGTCAGTCATCATCACAAGAATGTCTCCCATACTGTGACCGTGTAGGCTGCAGATTCCTCGACTTGCGCCATCGGGTGTTGGTTTTCCGGGTTCCGCTTAATAGGTCAGGAGTCCACTACACAAAGGAGGCGGCTGCAATGGTAGCAGGGGCTGTGTGGAAAGGACTTGGCGGTTTTTTAGGTTAGAGGTTCTCAGGGAACCACACAAGGAACGTCCGTCCAAAAGTGGGCAGATAAAACACAGTAAGGTAGTTGTATAAACGATTCGTATTGAAGTTGTAAACTGCCGTAGCTGTGTTGGGAAAGAACCAGAGCTCCAAGCCCTAATAGAAAGCACTGAAGCTCAAATAGTTGTAGGTACAGAGAGCTGGCAAAAGCCAGAAATTAGTTCAGCCAAAGTTTTTTCAGACTATCTAACAGTGTTCAGAAAGGATAGATTGAATACAGTTGGTGGTGGTGTATTTATTTCTGTGAGTGGTAGTTTGCCTTATAGCGAAATTGAAGTAGATATTTCGTGTGAAATAGTATGGATAGAGGTTATACCCGACAATCGGATTAAACTATTAATTGGATCGTTTTACCGGCCCCCCGACTCAGAAGATATAGTTGCTGATCATTTCAAAGAAAACTTGAGTCTCATTTCAAAAAGTACCCCGCTCATACAATTATAGTCGGTGGTGTCTTTAATCTACCCTCGATATGCTGGGAAAATTATACCTTTAAAGCCAGCGGCAGGCATAAAACTTCATGCGAAATTATGCTGAATGCTTTCTCAGAAAATTGTTTTTAACTATTACTTCATGAGCCCACTCGAAGCGTAAACGTTTGCGAAAGCATACTTGACCTTTTATCAACAATTAATCCTGGACAAGTAGTGAGTGTTGTCACGAAACAGGGATTAGCGACCACAAGGCTGTTTCTGCTAGGTTCAATACCGTAACACCTACAACCATCAAAAAGAAACGCTAGGTACATCTAAGAAAAAGCTGACAAAATGCTCTTAACGCCTTTTCAAGAGACACTCCTTCCGATCTGATCATGTAAGTGGAGAAAAGTTGTGAAATGTTTTCAAAGAGACAGTGTCCTCAGCAATTGAGACATATATATCACGTAAATTAATAAGTGATGGTACTAATCCCCCATGGTACCAAAAAAGGGTCAGATCGCTGTGGCAGAAGCACCGAAAAAGCATGCCCAATTTAAAAGAACACAAAATCCCCAAGTTTGGCAAAGTCTTACAGAAGTTCGAAATATGGCGTGTACTTCAATGCGAGATGCTTTTAATAATTTCCACAACGAAATTCTGTCTCGAAATCTGGCGGAAAACCCAAAGAGATTCTGGTCATACATAAAGCACACCAGTGGCAAGACGCAATCAATACCTTCACTGCGCAATAAAAAAGGTAAAGTCACTGATGGCAGTGCCACTAAAGCAGAGTTATTAAACACGGTTTTCCGAAACTCCTTCACCAAAGACGACGAAGTAAACATTCCTGAATTCCAATCAAGAACAACTGCCAAGATGAGAAACATATAAGTAGATATCCTCGGAGTAACGACGCAGCTTAAAACAATAAATGCAAGGCCTCCGGTCCAGGTTGTATACCAGTCAGGTTCCTCTCAGAGTATGCTCATACAATAGCTCCATATTTAGCAATTATACACAACCACTCGCTCACAGAAAGATCCGTACGTAAAGACTGGAAAATTGTTCAAGTCACACCAATACCCAAACAAGGAAGTAACAGTAATCCGCTGAATTACAGGTCTGTATCACTAACGTCGATTTGCAGTAGGGTTTTGGAACATATACTGAACTCGAACATTTTGAAGTACCTCCAAGAAAACGATTTATTGACACATAGCACGGTTTCAGAAAATATCGTTCTTGTGAAACACAACTAGCTCTTCATATTCATGAAGCAATACGTGCTATCGACAGGGGATGTCAAATTGATTCCATATTTTTAGATTCCCCGAAATCTTTCGACAGCGTTCCTCACAAGCGTCTTCTAACCAAACTGCGTGCCTACGGAGTATCGCCTCAGTTGTGCGACTGGTTTAGTGGTTTCCTGTCACAAAGTTCACAGTTCGTAGTAATAGACGGAAAGTCATCGAGTAAAACAGAAGTAATATCCGGCGTTACTGAAGGAAGTATTATAGGCCCTCTATTGTTCCTAATCTATATTAACGACATAGGAGACGATGTGAGTAGCCGTCTTAGATTGTTTGCAGATGACGTTGTCATTTACCGTCTTTTTAAGTCATCAGATGATCAACACGACTTGCAAAATGATTTAGACAAGATATCTGTATGGTGCTAAAAGTGACAATTGACCCTGTATAAGGAAAAGTGTGAAGTTATTCACAAGAGTACTAAAAGAAATCAGCTAAATTTCGATTACGCGATAAGTCACGCAAATATGAATGGTATAAATTCAACTAAATACTTAGGGATTACAATTACAAATAATCTAAATTGGGACGATCACGGTCTACTAAAGAGACTGCTTACACCACGCTTGTCCGCCCTATTCTGGAGTACTGCGGTGTGAGATCTGCATCAGGTGGGACTGAAGAATGACATCGAAAAAGTACAAAGAAAGGAAGTTCGTTTTGTATTATCGCAAAATAGGGGACATAGGGGATATAGTGTCACATACATGATACGTGAATTGGAATGGCAATCATTAAAACAAAGGCGTTTTTCGTTGCGACGGGATCTTCTCAAGAAATTTCAATCACCAGATTTCTATTCCGATTGCGAAAACATTCTGTTGGCACCCACCTACATAAGGATAAATAATCATCTCGATAAAATAAGAGAAATCAGTGTTCGCACAGAAAAATTTAAGTGCTCGTTTTTCCAGCGTGCCGTTCGAGAGTGGAACGGTAGAGAGACAACTTGAAGGTGGTTCATTGAACCCTCTGCCAGGCACTTAATTGTGTGCTGATAATGGCGCTTACCTTGGCTTAAAGGCATTCGTGACTAACATCGACAAACTACATCAGCTCCTACTTGGTGTTGCGATTTCTTCCACCTGTGTTTATAGGGCAACGAACCGTTGTAAAAATTGAATAAGTCATTATTATTATTTGAGAAACGAACTCAAACGTGGCTGCCCTTTTCTTAAAAGACTTTATACCATTTTTGGCGCATATCGAAATAGCAAAAAGAGCATAAATGTATTTTTTTAAGTGTATTACTCAACAATAAAGAAATATCTTATTACATAGTCATACCAGACCAAGGTGTACTGAATTTTCTACATGCCGAGGCAATGACTACTGTCCTTTATGTAAGGACACTGCTGGAATGTAATCACACTTTCGTGAGTCAGTCAGACGACAGTTTTCGGGAGGACTACACTATGTGATCAAAAGTATCCGGACACCCCCAGAAAAATACGTTTTTCATATTAGGGGCATTGTGCTGCCACCTACTACCAGGCACTCCATATCAGTGACCTGAGTAGTCATTCGACATCGTGAGAGAGCAGAATGGGGCGCTCTGCGGAACTCACGGACTTCAAATGTCGTCAGGTGATTGGGTGTCACATGTGACATACGCCTGTACGCGAGATTTCCCCATTCCTAAACATCCATAGGTCCATTGCTTCCTTTGTAATAGTGAAGTGTAAACGAGAGGGGACACGTACAGCACAAAAGCGTACAGGCCGACCTCGTTTGTTAACTGACAGAGACCGCCGACAGTTGAAGAAAGACGTAATGTGTAGGCTAATACGCAGACATCAATACAATCACACAGGAATTACAAAGTGCATCACGATCCATTGCAAGTACTATGACAGTTAGGCGGGAGGTGATAAAACCTGGATTTCATGGTCGAGCGGCAGCTCATAAGCCACCCATCACGCCGGTAAATTCCAAACGACGCCTCGCTTGGTGTAAGGAGCGAAAACATTGGACGATTAAACAGTGGAAAAACGTGTGGAATGACGAATCACGGTACACAACGTGGCGATCCGATGGCAGGGTGTGGGTATGGCGAATGTCCGGTGAACGTCATCTTCCAGCGTGTGTGGTGCCAACAGTAAAGGTCGGAGGCGGTGGTGTGGTCGTGTATTTCATGGAGGGGGCTGTCACCCCTTGTTGTTTTGCGTGACACTACCACACCACTGGCCTACATTGATTTTTTTACTCTTTGCTTCCCACTGTTGAAGAGTAGTTCGAGGATGGCGACTGCATCTCTCAAAACGATCGAGCACCTTTTCATAAAGCACAGCCTGTGGCGAAGTGGCTACACGGCAATAATATCCCCGTAAAGGACTAGCCTGCACAGAGTCCTGATCTGAATCCTATAGAACACCTTTGGGACGTTTCATAACGCCGACTTCGTGCCAGGCCTCACCGACCGACATCGATACCTCTCCTCAGTGGAGTACTCCGTGAAGAATGGGCTGCCATTCCCCAAGAAACCTCACAGCACTAGATTGAAGGTCTGCCTCCGAGAGTGTAAGCTGTCATCAAGGCTAAGGGTGGGCCAACACCATACTGAATTACAGCTTTACCAATGGAGGGGCCACGTAGTTGTAAGTCATTTTCAGCCAGTTGTCCGGATACTTTTGATCATATAGTGTATTTCCTCCACGATGTTCCATTTCTTGGTAGGATCGGCATCCTAGGATGAAGAATTATTGGCAGTGTTCTATAGTCTTTGATTAGCGTTTATGTGGTACCAAACGATACTGCTTCAGTACATGATGGGATAAAGCTGACGTATGGTATCGGTAATCTCTTCTGGTAAACCTTCCGGGATGTAAGGTCGTGGTCCATGAAACTCTTCGGCTCGTAACGTTTCGTCCAGAGCTGCGCTGGACATCTTCAGAGGGGTGTTTCTCCTCCGGTGAGTCTTGCCGACTGACGGGTCGGACGTCTGAGAGCGACTTATACTGTATATCGTAGAAAGTGGGCGTGACCAGAGTTACACGTGATATGCAGAGATAATCTTTGTCAGAGATAAAACTCAACTATCGATCGTAATCTCGTCACGGATAAAACTGTCTAGCTATTCTATAGTGCTACTGTCCAAATATCACTGAGTTTCATGGTCTCTTCTTTCCGATTAAAATTATCCCTATGTTTATACATTTCAATTGCTTCTCTACAAAGCCGTGGGTAATAGTTCGTCGTCGTAGATTTTTTGTTTCGGAAAACCTCACTTGATGATTTCCTGACTGAAAAACGTGTTCTGCTACAGCCGATTTATCTGTTTTTCCTAATCGGCAAAGACTTCTGTGTTCTTTTAACCGTGTATTTACGCTTCTTTTTGTTGTTCCAATATAAACTTTTCCTCATGTACACGGAATTTTATATACGCCACTGGCTGATAGAGGAGCGCGTTTATCTTTTACAGACCGGAGAACATGACAAATTTTCTTCGTTGGTCTAAAAACAGGACAGTATCATTACAGAATTGCTAGAAAGTTTTATCGGTGACGAGATTACGATCGATAGTTAAGTTTTATCTCCGACAAAGATTATCTCTGCATATCACGTGTAACTCCGGCCACGCCCACTTTCTACGATATATAAGTCGCTCTCAGACGTCCGACCAGTCAGTCGGCAAGACTCACCGGAGGAGAAACACCCCTCTGAAGATGTCCAGCGCCGCTCTGGACGAAACGTTAGGAGCCGAAGAGTTTCATGGACCACGACCTTACATCCCGGAACGTTTACCAGAAGATATGTCATCCGGTCGTGAAAGCCTTCATACTATGATCGGTAATCTCTGTTTATAATGTCCGATTATACCCATGTTTGGCGTCTCGTAGATATCTTTCTTTGGTGCTAATCTGGCTGCATTACGATTCGGCCATTGATTTCAGTATATCGCCTGAGGTTTCTGATTGATAATACCCTTTTCTTATTACTCCTGTCGAAAAACAGTGCTGATGGACTCGAAGACCCCGTTGTTAACTTGTGTTGGTGACTGTTTGTGGCAGAGGTGAGAAAGTCCGTAGGCGAACATTATTAACAATTACGAAGAACTTTATTCATATTGGTAGACGGCACAGCGAGGCAGACATTCCCCTCCTCACTCACTCTGTCTGGACCAGTGAATGGACAGCGGTTTTAACCCGGTGCTGCTGAGCTCCTCGCCTCGGGTTGCTGACGCCGGCAGCCCAAGCAGACCGCGTACGTTGACGTCAGTGATTTGTCAAGTAAGGCTGCTATGGATCTTCACTTGGGAGGCGGCCCCTCGGCTTTTCACACAACCGCAGTGGTGGCGTGTGCGCGACTCAGTCGGCATCTTTTAGGCTCGGAGGCCCCTAACTCAGCTAGCGACACTACGACGGAACCCGAAGGCGGCAGTGCGTGGTGAACCAACGGCTGCCTTCCGACACAGTCAGATGGTGACCGGCTTCGTGTCCCGATAGGAAAATGGCAGAGCCAGATGCTAGATATCAAAATAGACGACAGAGGGATAGAGAAACCATAAAAATCGCTCAAAAGAGGGAAGGCCAGTACAACAGAGTACGCGAAGGAACTGGCCCCTCTTCTTGCAGCGGTGTACCGTAGGTCTCTAGAAGAGCGTAGTGTTCCAAACGATTGGATAAAGGCACAGGTCATCCCCGTTTTCAAGAAGTGACGTCGAACAGATGTGCAGAACTATAGACCTACATCTCTAACGTCAATCACTTGTAGAATTTTGCAACACGTATTATGTTCCAGTATAATGACTTTTCTGGAGACTAGAAATCTACTCTGTAGGAATCAGCATGCGTATCGAAAAAGACGATCGTGTGAAACCCAGCTCGCGCTATTCGTCCATGAGACTCAGAGGGCCATAGACAAAGGTTCCCAGGTAAATGCTGTGTTTCTTGACTTCCGCAAGGCGTTCAATACAGTTCCCCACAGTCGTATAATGAACAAAGTAAGAGCATATGGTCCAACAGACCAGTTGCGTGATTGGATTGAAGAATTTCTAGATAACAGAACGCAGCATGTCATTCTCAATGGATAGAGGTCTTCCGAAGTAAGAGAGACTTCAGGTGTGCCGCAGGTGAGTGTCGTAGGACCATTGCTATTCACAGTATACGTAAATGACCTTGTGGATAACATCGGAAGTTCACTAAGGCTTTTTGTAGATTATGCTGTAGTATATCTAGAGGTTGTAACAATGTAAAATTGTACTGAAATGCAGGAGGATCTGCAACGAATTGACGCTTGGTGCAGGGAATGGCAATTGAATCTCAATGTAGACAAGTGTGCTGCGAATACATAGAAAGAAAGATCCGGTATCATTTAGCTACAATATAGCAGGTCAGCAACTGGAAGCAGTTAATTCCGTAAATTTTCTGGGAGTATACGTTAGGAGTGATTTAAAATGGGATGATCATATAAAGTTGATCGTCGGTAAAGCAGATTCCAGACTGAGATTCATTGGAAAAATCCTAAAGAAATGCAATCCGAAAACAAAGGAAGTAGGTTACAGTACGCTTGTTCGTCCACTGCTTGAATACTGCTCAGCGGTGTGGGACCCGTACCAGATAGGGTTGATAGAAGAAATAGAGAAGATCCAACGGAGAGCAGCGCGCTTCGTTACAGGATCGTTTAGTAATCGCGAAAGCGTTACGGAGATGATAAACTCCAGTGGAAGACTCTGCAGGAGAGACGCTCAGTAGCTCGGTACGGGCTTTTGTTAAAGTTTCGAGAACATTCCTTCACCGTAGAGTCCAGCAGTATATAGCTCCCTCCTACGCATATCTCGCGAAGAGACCATGAGGATAAAATCAGAGAGAGATTAGAGCCCACACAGAAGCACACAGACAATCCTTCTTTCCACGAACAATACGAGACTGGAATAGAAGGGAGAACCGATAGAGGTACTCAGGGTACCCTCCGCCACACACCGTCAGGTGGCTTGCGGAGTACGGATGTAGATGTAGAGCTGTGACATCAAGACGGCACAGTCCAGTCTCTAACCCAGACCTGCCACAGCCGGGGCCAAGTCACCTCGTAGTCAGACGTTGCTCTGGCGTCTTTGTGATATTGATGGCTTCCGGAGACGAGGAGTGATCCCCACCTTAAAATTCAGATTTATTTACGCCGACTAGCCAAAACATAACCACTCCCAAAGCCGATGTTCCGTGCCCCCTGGTGGCGTTGAGAGCACGTGACGCGGTAGCAAAAGTATGTACGTAGAACAGATATGAACGAGGGATCACCCTAGCAAAGATATGGGCAGCAAATGGGGAACACCATTGACATGAGCTACATTGACAAAGGGCAGATTATTATTACGCAGAACCTGTGAACAAGTATCTCGAGAACGGTGGAGGTGGTCGAATGTTCACGTGCTACTGACGTTACCACTTACGGCGCTAAAGGTTATGACGTTTACGAGTCTTCACAGATCTTTTGGTTCGGAGAGTTCTCTTCTCTATGAAGTGAGACAGGTGGTGACCTATGGCATCTGTGCCGAAAGAGCACTATGCTGGTGCACGCACAAGTATTTCGGAGCACACCGTTCATCGTACATTGTTGAACATGGAGCTCTGCAGCAGGCTTACCCCTTGACGCAACAACATTGCATATTGTGATTGCAGTGGGAACGGGATTCGATGAATCGAAACGTGTCGGCTCTTCGTATCAATCACGTTTCTGCTACGCTAGGTCGATGGTCGTCTCCGCAAACGCCGTCGTCGAGGTTAACGGTGGCTCGAAACGTGTAGCATGCTACGGATGCAAGGTGGCAGGAGTTGTGCTATAGGAGACATTCTTCTGCGCTTGCATGGGACTTGTGGTGGTAATCGAAGAAAAACTGACAGCTGCGAACCACCTGTAAGCCTTCCCGCTTGATGTCTTCCCCGGCGGCGACGTTATTTTCCAGCAGTATAATTGACCGTGTCTCGGAGCCAGAACCGTGCTACAGTGCTTTGATGCGCATTTCAGCGAATGCAGGTGAATTTCTCGACTATCAAATTCGCTTGATGTAAATCGTATGGAGCCCATCTGTATCGCTATTGGGCATCACCACCTCATAGGCAGATCAGCGTCCCGCTATTTAGTCGAATGACATTGTTTGTTGTTGTGGTCTTCAGTCCTGAGACTGGTTTGATGCAGATCTCCATGCTACTCTATCCTGTGCAAGCTTCTTCATCTCCCAGTACCTACTGCAACCTACATCCTTCTGTATCTGCTTAGTGTATTGATCTCTTGGTCTCCCTCTACGATTTTTACCCTCCACGCTGCCCTCCAATGCTAAATTTGTGATCGCTTGATGCCTCAAAACATGTCCTACCAACCGATCCCTTCCTCTAGTCAAATTGTGCCACAAACTTCTCTTCTCCGCAATCCTATTCAATACCTCCTCATTAGTTACGTGATCTACCCACCTTATCTTCAGCATTCTTCTGTAGCACCACATTTCGAAAGCTTCTATTCTCTTCTTGTCCAAACTGGTTATCGTCCATGTTTCACTTCCATACATGGCTACACTACATACAAATACTTTCAGAAACGACTTCCTGACACTTAAATCTATACTGGATGTTAACAAATTTCTCTTCTTCAGAAACGATTTCCTTGCCATTGCCAGTCTACATTTTATATCCTCTCTACTTCGACCATCATCAGTTATTTTACTCCCCAAATAGCAAAACTCCTTTACTACTTTAAGTGTCTCATTTCCTAATCTAATCCCCTCAGCATCACCCGATTTAATTTGACTACATTCCATTATCCTCGTTTTGCTTTTGTTGATGTTCATATTATATCCTCCTATCAAGATACTGTCCATTCCGTTCAACTGCTCTTCCAAGTCCTTTGCTGTCTCTGACAGAATTACAATGTCATCGGCGAACCTCAAAGTTTTTACTTCTTCTCCATGAATTTTAATACATACTCCGAATTTTTCTTTTGTTTCCTTTACTGCTTGCTCAATATACAGATTGAATAACATCGGGGAGAGGCTACAACCCTGTCTCACTCCTTTCCCAACCACTGCTTCCCTTTCATGCCCCTTGACTCTTATAACTGCCATCTGGTTTCTGTACAAATTGTAAATAGCCTTTCACTCCCTGTATTTTACCCCTGCCACCTTCAGAATTTGAAAGAGAGTATTCCAGTTAACGTTGTCAAAAGCTTTCTCTAAGTCTACAAATGCTAGAAACGTAGGTTTGCCTTTTCTTAATCTTTCTTCCAAGATAAGTCGTAAGGTTAGTATTGCCTCACGTGTTCCAACATTTCTACGGAATCCAAACTGATCTTCCCCGAGGTCCCCTTCTACCAGTTTTTCCATTCGTCTGTAAAGAATTCGCGTTAGTATTTTGCAGCTGTGACTTATTAAACTAATAGTTCGGTAATTTTCACATCTGTCAACACCTGCTTTCTTTGGTATTGGAACTATTATATTCTTCTTGAAGCCTGTGGGTATTTCGCCTGTCTCATACATCTTGCTCACCAGATGGTAGAGTTTTGTCATGACTGGCTCTCCCAAGGCCATCAGTGGTTCTAATGGAATGTTGTCTACTCCCGGGGCCTTGTTTCGACTCAGATCTTTCAGTGCTCTGTCAAACTCTTCACGCAGTATCTTATCTCCCATTTCATCTTCATCTACATCCTCTTCCATTTCCATAATACTGTCATCAAGTACATCGCCCTTGTATAAACCCTCTATATACTCCTTCCACCTTTCTGCCTTCCCTTCTTCGCTTAGAACTGGGTTGCCATCTGAGCTCTTGATATTCATACAAGTGGTTCTCTTCTCTCCAAAGGTCTCTTTAATTTTCCTGTAGGCAGTATCTATCTTACCCCTAGTGAGACAAGCCCCTAAATCCTTACATTTGTCCTCTAGCCATCCCTGCTTAGCCATTTTGCACTTTCTGTCAATCTCAATTTTGAGACGTTTGTATTCCCTTTTGCCTGCTTCATTGACTGCATTTTTATATTTTCTCCTTTCATCAATTAAATTCAATATTTCGTCTGTTACCCAAGGATTTCTATTAGCCCTCGTCTTTTTACCTACTTGATCCTCTGCTGCCTTCACTACTTCATCCCTCAGAGCTACCCATTCTTCTTCTACTGTATTTCTTTCCCCCATTCCTGTCAATTGTTCCCTTATGCTCTCCCTGAAACTCTCTACAACCTCTGGTTTTTTCAGTTTATCCAGGTCCCATCTCCTTAAATTCCCACCTTTTTGCAGTTTCTTCAGTTTCAATCTGCTGTTCATAACCAATAGATTGTGGTCAGAATCCACATCTGCCCCTGGAAATGTCTTACAATTTAAAACCTGGTTCCTAAATCTCTGTCTTACCATTATATAATCTATCTGATACCTATTAGTATCTCCAGGATTCTTCCAGGTATACAGCCTTCTTTTATGATTCTTGAACCAAGTGTTAGCTATGATTAAGTTATGCTCTGTGCAAAATTCTACAAGGCGGCTTCCTCTTTCATTTCTTCCCCCCCCCCCCCCCCCCCCCGTCCCTCCCAATCCATATTTATCTACTACGTTTCCTTCTCTCCCTTTTCCTACTATCGAATTCCAGTCTCCCATGACTATTAAATTTTCGTCTCCCTTCACTACCTGAATAATTTCTTTTATCTCGTCATTCATTTCATCTATTTCTTCATCATCTGCAGAGCTAGTTGCCATATAAACTTGTACTACTGTAGTAGGCATGGGCTTTGTGTGTATCTTGGCCACAATAATGCGTTCACTATGCTGTTTGTAGTAGCTAACCCGCACTCCTATTTTTTTTATTCATTATTAAACCTACTCCTGCATTACCCCTATTTGATTTTGTATTTATAACCCTGTAATCACTCGACCAAAAGTCTTGTTCCTTCTGCCACTGAACTTCACTAACTTAGAGAGTATGACATTACCCGTGCGAAAACATCTAATGCCACATGCCTCCACAAATCTACCAACAAACTGCACGATGCCTGTTACACATTATCAGTGATTCACTTCGTTCCAAAGACGGACAAGAGGGCTATTTAGCAGCTGCTCATAAAGTTTTGGGAAGTCAGTGTATATGCCCCAGTTTCGTTAAAACGATGCCCCCTGTCACGTTGCCAATATAAGTGACTTGCTCTGGCCTGGTGTCACCGCCCCACTTGATACGCGGATACGGCTGCGCAGTGCCATGTGAAGCTGAGCGCTTCTATCTTCGCTGCGCAATCCACTAGCATGTCTGTTATTGTAACCCGCATGTCGCGACACGTGAGTCCTCTGTTCCGAGGCTGTTAACGCAACCCTCTATGGCGCTTCCATATTCATTTTCATTACTTTTGCTAAAGAATAATAACTATGCGACTAAAGACTGGAGCACGGCACTAAACTATGCTACACATATGCTGGACACATGGAGAAGTGGGTCATCTGGAAGTCCTTGAACAGCCTACCGACTGAAGTCGCTAGATCGAGGGACAATGTCCTTAAATTGAACTCCCAACTGCCAAATGCCAACACAACACTGTGCGAATGCAGTGAATTGCAGACAACCCGGCGTCTCTTCAAATGTAACTCATGGCCAACCAGCTGTAGCATGAAGGACTTAACGTCTGCAGCACCCAATGCTATCGAAGTTGCCCAATTCTGGGTGAATACTTTCTTTCTATGTACTGTATGTGTGTTCATTTTAGTGTACCTCTGACACGAATAAAGAAACACTATGCTGAGGTCTTTCGACAGCGACGGCAAACATATCACAGTATTAGTACATGTTTTCACAGCCGCCAAAAAAAGCCACATACATGCATTTTAGATTCATGGCGTATTATAAACACCCTCATCAGTGTGAAAGTTATTTTTGTGGAATCTAAAGCAACTGCAGTAACGGATCGAATAAATCATAAGAACATTATTACCGAGCAAAGTGCAACCGGACACTACTGGTTCCATCAACGGGAGTAATCATAAAACATCACTGAACCACTACCAAAATTCGGTCGGTGTATAGGAAATACAAACATTTATTTAAGTTATATTAGAGCTTAATGACAAATGTGAAGTAGTTGTAGATGCCCCTATAAATTCAGATGTAACGAAAAAGATATTTCACTTAATTTGAGTCCGCAGCTCGTGGTCGTGCGGTAACGTTCTCGCTTCCCACACCCTGGTTCCTGGGTTCGATTCCCGGCGGGGTCAGGGATTTTCTCTGCCTCGTGATGACTGGGTGTTGTGTGATGTCCTTAGGTTAGTTAGGTTTAAGTAGTTCTAAGTTCTAGGGGACTGATGACCATAGATGTTAAGTCCCATAGTGCTCAGAGCCATTTGAACCATTTGAACTTAATTTGATGTTATTCTTGGCAGTTAAATGTGTGTGAAATCTTATGAGACTTAACTGCTAAGGTCATCAGTCCCTAAGCTTACACACTACTTAACCTAAATTATTCTAAGGACAAACACACACACCCATGCCCAAGAGAGGACTCGAACCTCAGCCGGGACCAGCCGCACAGTCCATGACTGCAGCGCCTGAGACCGCTCGGCTAATCCAGCGGGGCATTCTTGACAGTGGATATCCCTTCTTTATAATAGGGCGATTGCTCTTACATACCAATAAGTATGGAATTCTGTAGAATTGGTCACACCACTTGACAATATTACACTATACTCTCTAAGTAAATGAATTATACAAAGATTTTAGAATGGGGTAATAGATGTTATCTAAGAATTCTTCTATTTGTTCTGTTATAAAACTGAAATTATTTTACTAATTTTCATATTATATACTTGTAATTTATTTTATACCAACCTTTTTGTTCTTGTAGTACCTTTAGGTAAGCAACCATTTATAAACCTGTACAGTGGTGTCTCATATTTTATACCATATTTTATTAAGCTTACATTGGTTCCAGATATGACACATTATGAACGTCCGTATAAATCTAGAGGGTACGTCAAAATTAACGGCACCAAGAAAATATCACATAAATACCCAGTACAAGGTACCACCATAGCTCAGCACGTGCTGACGAACAGTTCAAAGGAGTTGGGACAGTCTCTATGCTTTGGAAGTTGTGACAGTCTACAGAAACAGGAAGTAATACTACCAAGTGCCTTTCATGGTCAGGTTAAGGAGTACAGTTGAAGGCAGCTACTCGTTATGGTAATAGTTTTAGTATCCCTAACGTTAATTTTGGTACAGACTTCATAGCAATAGCAGCAAACTCTTACCAACATACGCAGTCAATATACGGAACACCGTGTCTGCTGGACTGAGAACGAAGTGCAGCTTAGCAGCTTGACTCACCTGCAACACAGATAAAGAAAAGAACGAACGTTTTAGTGAGCTGATGGCACAAAATGCGTAGTTATTACTGTCAAATTTTTAAGAATAATGCACTAGGAAATACATGGACGGGTGTTTAGGCGAGGAATAAGTACACTAGTTAATTCACTGCTGTGAAGCTATTTTGACATACAGAATTCAAACCAATAGGTTTATTTATAAATAAATCTTCTGCTACCAGTCACGATTTTTCTTTATTTACTTTTCGCACGACGCGTTTCGGGAAAAGATTCCCATTTTCGAGTTCTTTTTTTGTGTGTATTATGCCATTTCTACTGATGACAATGTGTGAGAGTCTGCTTTTATTCGTTGACTTTTACAGCAATATATAAGAAACACGCGATATTTTAGTTGTTTATCGATTCTTGTTGTGAAGTTAGTTGCGAAACTTAGAAGAATTTGTACTTACAGGTTTCTAATGGTCCATTTGTGCAGATTCTCACAAACACTAAACATCACACCCAACTTGTGTACACTTTGAACGTAGAAATTTTTCATATAAACAAAACAGTTACAATGATCTTCTTACTAGCTGCCCACAGAGATAGCATTACAAGTCTTGCGCAGATTATGATATTCATTTGTACAAAGGTTATTTATCTTAACATTTTGGCTCATGAATTGCTTATATCGATTTTTCAATTGTGCTTATTTCTATGTTTTCCTGTATACCGTCGAAACATCCGAAGAAATTTACTGGCTCACTTTCAAGTTTTTCGTTTAATATTTTATCTTCATGTTTTCTGTAATGTGAATATATCTCCAGTTCTTCTAGCAAATCCATTTTATGTCCTTTATTTAGTCGGTGGAGTACTTTGACATTCTGCTCTATTTTTCCAAATGAGTGTCATGTATTATGTAAGTGTGTTGCCGTCGCTGACTTAGTGAGTTTGTTGTCTGTGTAGGCTTTAATGTGCTCTGTGTACCTGGTGTTGAAATTCAGGCCTGTTTGTCCTAGGCAGAACATAGAGCATTCCTGTCATGTTACCTTGTGTGTTCCAGAATCTGAATATGGATCATGATTACAGATTATATTATGTATTAGCTGTTGTTGTAGTTTATTAGATGTAGAAAACCCATTGTTTACTTTGATATTTTTGAAACTATGTGCAATCTTCTGTGATACATTTACTATGTATGGGATACTAGATATAGCGTTGTTTTTCTCTTTTTTCTTCTCTGGTGCAGTTTGCACCTGGGTCTTTCTTCACGTTGTCAAGGATTGTGTCAACCATGGAAACATTGCAAGCATTGGCAACTGGAGTCTTTTTCGCTATGTTTATTTCTTGTTACATGTTTTCTTGGTTCAGTGGTGTTTTTGTGGCCCTATGTAGCATTGACCTGTATGCTGCCTGTTTACGGATATTTGGGTGACATGAGATTGAAGGGATTGAGGTGTCAGTCATTGCGTTTCTCTATAAATAGTTTCTCTATAAATAGTTCTGACGCGTCTTGAACTATTTAGGTCCAGAACGTTGAAGCTTTTATTTTACTAATGTTACACTTTAAATTTGATTTTCTCATGTAGATTATTGAAATAATTATGAATTTCTGATTTATTTTTCACTAACAGTAGTATGTCATCTACATAACTCCTATAAAATTCTATTTTCCTTAGACAAGGTTTGTGGCTATCAAATAATTTTTGTTCTAAGTGATTTATGTATGTGTCAGCTATAGTAACAGATATACATGTGAGTCGTGGTGGTCAAGGGAGGGCAGGATTCGGTTATGATTGTGGATGGGTCCGTAATCAGTTACTATTGGTTGCCTTTTACAGTTACACACATTTATTATTAAAACAGTAATTCCAGATCAACAATAAATTTTTAAAAAAGCCACACATCATTAATGAAGGAACAAACAACTGTGTAAATAATAGTGTTTTCAGTGTGTTACAATTTAGCAAACGCCATAAAATACGGATACAGACAATGTATACAAAAAAACGCCACTGTGATCACAGCTGAAGGCATTACACGCGAAGAACGTCAAAAAATTAAGAATGTTTAAAAACTCGCTGCAATTTACAACTTACAGGTACTGAAATAGGCATCAGACGCCAGGAATGTCAGTAAGTAAGATTTTAAGGCTTACTGCTAAAACACAAATACCAAATTATAATTTTAAAGCAAATGACCACAATCACTGCCGCAGGTCTTACACGCCAGGAACGGCAATTATATACAAATTTTTGAAACCTGCAGTGAAACAACAAATACAATAGCAAAAGTTGATTAAAAAAAACAAGCAACTGATCCAGACGGTGCTCCAGGAATCGACCTCTGAGAAGGTCTGGCAACAAACACTTTTGCGAGCGATGAGATAGGCAGCCTACAGTTGTGCTCACTTCACAAGATGGTAACTCAGACTAGTGGCAGTCTAACGAATTGCTGGTGATAATATTGCTAAAGCTACCTGACGTCCGATAAACCTAATGCAACGATGGCACAATATGCCAAAGCCGGAACCGGCGGTCTGCACTACGTCCCCAGAATAATGGGTTTAGAGCGCCTGGAACGAGAAAGGAGCCACTACCAGGGCTCTGTCCGATTCCACAAACACGAAGATCTGAACAAACAAGTCACAGTGCGGAACACCAGACAGATTAACACTAACTAAAACCCCACTCGGTCTGCATGCGAGGCAAAACCGAAATGTAACCAACGAGATCAGCAACCACAGAATAGATTAGATTAGATTAATACTAGTTCCATGGATCATGAATACGATATTTCGTAATGATGTGGAACGAGTCGAATTTTCCAATACATGACATAATTAGGTTAATTTAACAACATACTTAAGTTAATATAACAACTTTATTTTATTGTGATTTTTTGTTTTTCTTTATTTTTTATTTTTATTTTTTTAATTTTTTTAATGTTTTTTTAAATTTATATCTAAAAATTCCTCTATGGAGTAGAAGGAGTTGTCATTCAGAAATTCTTTTAATTTCTTCTTAAATACTTGTTGGTTATCTGTCAGACTTTTTATACTATTTGGTAAGTGACCAAAGACTTTAGTGCCAGTATAATTCACCCCTTTCTGTGCCAAAGTTAGATTTAATCTTGAATAGTGATGATCATCCTTTCTCCTAGTATTGTAGTTATGCACACTGCTATTACTTTTGAATTGGGTTTGGTTGTTAATAACAAATTTCATAAGAGAGAATATATACTGAGAAGGTACTGTGAATATCCCTAGATCCTCAAATAAATGTCTGCAGGATGATCTTGGGTGGACTTCAGCTATTATTCTGATTACACGCTTTTGTGCAATAAATACTTTATTCCTTAGTGATGAATTACCCCAAAATATGATGCCATATGAAAGCAATGAGTGAAAATAGGCGTAGTAAGCTAATTTACTAAGATGTTTATCACCAAAATTTGCAACGACCCTTATTGCATAAGCAGCTGAACTCAAACGTTTCAGCAGATCATCAATGTGTTTCTTCCAATTTAATCTCTCATCAATGGACACACCTAAAAATTTGCAATATTCTACCTTAGCTATATGCTTCTGATTAAGGTCTATATTTATAAATGGCGTCATACCATTCACTGTACGGAACTGTATGTACTGTGTCTTATCAAAATTCAGTGAGAGTCCGTTTACAAGGAACCACTTAGTAATTTTCTGAAAGACAGTATTGACAATTTCATCAGTTAATTCTTGTTTGTCAGGTGTGATTACTATACTTGTATCATCAGCAAAGAGAACTAACTTTGCCTCTTCATGAATATAGAATGGCAAATCATTAATATATAATAAGAACACACTTCATTGCGGAAACAATCGCAAAGCGAGCCAAACCCAAGTAACAAATGAGTGACATCAAATTCATTAGGCACACCAGCACACACTGAACTCACTGTGACAACTCTGACGACAGTTGGCAGTATGAAACAAATCTCTTCACTGCTTTATTAATTCACAGTTGAGTACCCACACCGTCTAATCACTGAGCCAAGTAGGGTCTTCAAGTATTAAGCGGTACGCAGATCCACCAAACTGCACACTATGGCGCGATGATAATCGGTCACAGCATGCATGACATACATACTGCGCTGGCCACACGAGTGACTGACTCCGCTCTACTTGGACTGGATTGCACTCAAGGCTTGCAGGATCCGGTTTACGACGAGGTCGTGCCCCCTCGTGACCACAGCCCTTCCATCTGGCAGTCCACGCGCCCCGCCAGCTGTCACGGCGTGTTCTGGCATATCGATAACTGTCGCTGCTGCCACTTGCGGACACGCAACTTTTGAGAAACAGAGTGGCGCCAGTCAATACGATAAGAAGACAAACAACAGCAACCATGCCAACTAGACGATCCGTCTGTCCTGCAACAGAGGGCGGAAACCTACAAACAGCACCAACACGAGCCGCAGCACGGCTCAACATGATCCCATTGCTAGGCCATCTGGTTGTTTATAAATGTTGCCATCAAAGGTAAAGTGGCTGTAATTTAGCGTTAGCTGAAGGAGTTCCATAAATTCGACAATCTCTGTGCATGAAAGTTTCTCGTGTGGCGTAAGGTTCTTTTATATTGCTGTTAGAGCTTCTTATATGGGTATGTTTGAGTAAAGGTTGGTGACATCAAGCGAAATAAACTGTGAATCTTTGGGGAACTTTCTGGTTCTTAGTTCTTTAGCTAGTATCATGCTGTTTTTATGGAATATGTTGTTTCATATGTACATATTTTCATCAGTATGTTGTTCAGTTTTTGTAACAGGCTATTCTCAGAGTGGACCACGGGACGTTTCGTATTTCCATCTATGTGTATTTTTATAACGTATCATAGCAGAATTCAAACAAATTAAATCATATTATTAACAAAGGAAATAATGTCCTATATGACTATGCTATCATTGCGAATATTACGTGAATAAAACCATCTAGAACGGTTTGCAAGGTATATTCACTCCGCAGTTGTGGCTAGTACTATGATCAGATCTTAGTTATAACTTTTAGAGCAAGGTGCAGCGTCCGTACTAATATCCCGTGCCTTGTCGCCCCGGTTACTCATAATCTTTTACTGTTGACACTGGAACTTCCTTTCCTAGTCGTTAGTCTAACATCTAATGATAGTGGTAGTAGAAACGGTGTACTAAATTATGAAATTTATCAAGCGATCTAGGCATTTTTATCTAATGATCCACCGAATACCACAGTTACCTTATATCGAAATATTCAGAAGCAATTCCTGAACAATGACCTAAACTTCCGGGTGCAGTTCGTGTTCAAATCTGCAGAAATAATACGTGAATGATTAACACGACAGGCAAGTTAAGAATAACAGATTTTGAAATTTTGTGTTATAAAATAATGCTGAGGGTACTGAAATAGAACTGGGTAGGGGAGAAATTTATAGCAAAACTTGATATGAAAAACAGATACGAAGAGGAAAGTTGGTAATGGTGGGAAATGTTTAGTATAAAAGTCGTAGACGAAGGACAATACTTGAGTATCTGAGCACGTTCAGAAGGATACTACGGAACTGTTAGAGGATTATCTAATGCTTCATAAAACTAATTTTCGGAATGAAATCAACAACAGCAACCACCATTTCACTTTCTAGTTGATGTGGTCCCATACTCCGAGGAGTGTAGGGGACTATGGAGGAGACCCGCACCATCGTAGTAGGCAATGTCCTAGTGGAGGTGGTTTGCCATAGCCTTCCTCCGACCATAATGAGATGAATGACGGTGGTGAAGACGACATAACAACACCCAGTCATCTCGAGGCAGGAAAAATCTCTGACCCCGCCGGTAATCGAACCCGCCGCCCCGTGTGCGGGAAGTGAGAGCGCTACCGCAAGACCACAAGCTGCGTACTCACTTTTTAGGGGAGACATTTTAATTGTAATGCGAAAGACACGCTGCTCTAGGGTCGTATGTACGCGCATAGCGTCAGTGAATCAATGTCTGTGTGGAATGTGCGCTATCTGGTTGCGCTATAAAAAGGCAACGCCTTAACGCCTTCGCTAGCGTTGCTTCGAATGAGTTCCAAGGTAAGTTATTAGAAAATCAGTGGGAACCTGCCACGTATTATTGTTATGTATCAGCAGGATTCTTATAATTACGGTTTGCATTTGAATGTTGTGCTGTCTTCGAAGTTCACCTTTAAGCTGCATAGTATTCATGTAGATATAGATGTAGACATACGTATTAGTTAGTAATATGAGATGACTGAAAATACTTATTTCTAGTGATGTAACCATATGCCACATAAAATATAATCATAGCACAATGACGTGTGTGTATTTTCTGTATGAGTTGTACTTTAGCGCGCGCGCACACACACACACACACACACACACACACACACACACACACACACACACATATATATATATATATATATATATATATATATATATATATATATATATATATTAAAATAACCAAAATAACCATGCAGTAATGTCTTCCACTCTCGAAATAATAGGTAGTTGTACGATTAAGTTAAGTAAGCGAATAGGCGAATAGAGAACAGTACTACAGTCTGATCAAGCGAGGTAACCCACGTTCGGGAGCGTAGCCAAGCAGTGAAGATTGGTGTGAGGTGTAACTCGGCAAGTTTTGACGCCGCGGTGCATTGTAGGGCTGAAATACGAGAATGGCTGCCGGGCGGCAGTGAAGCGCTGTCGGTCTTAGATCTTCCCTGACATAATGGCAGCCAGTAATGGCGGAGGGACGCCGACTACAGGTGATTTGCTTCGAGCCGTAATGGCGCATAGACCCATAATGTTCAGCTCCGAATGCTGGGGCTCCCCCGTGAGGTAAACTACCTCCAGCAACGCCTATCGTAACGTCACCATAACGGAACGAATATTTGAAGATGATCATACGATGAGGCTGTAAAAGGGAAGGGGAAAAAAGCTTCATCCAACAGCCACAAGGTTATACCATCCTATGGTTAACGTGTTCATATACTGTATCCACTGCACTGCAGAGTAGGAGAGACGAGGGCTGGCTGGCACAAAATTGTTTCCTTTTTTTGTTTTCTTTTTATTTTACGCAATACTTGCAGATATTCTGATATTCTGCAGAATGCGGCAGTGCCTGAACATTTAACCAGAAAACCTTGCAGGACCCATTAACTAAATGCATATTTCGCTCACCCACAGAAACACTTTCTTAAAAGTTTGCAACTATGCCAACTGGCACTTGGAGTCTCATCAGATGGCATATCCGTAGGTAAGAGTTGGCATAGTATGAAATGGATGTGGTAGAATGGAGGAATTTTGGAAGGAAAACATACATTTTCATCAAAACTTCCTTTCTACAAAAGAAATTCCTCAAAAAGAAATTCCTCGTGAAGAAAAATCCCTGAACAAAAACATTGTTCATATATTTAATACTGTTGTTTACACAAACACGAGTTCTCCATGAACATTAAGTTCTGCGTACTACTGAAGCTGCCTGCAGTTATTTAGTTAGAATTAGTTCAATGTATTAATCCAGAAGTCTAATAATTGCAGATTGCATCGACGGGCTGCGCTGTCTTCTACGTTCATTGTTATTAGTGGGAGTTATTCGCTCGTTTATATGAAAATGAGGATTCAGTTGTAGCACGATTTTATTTTGGTCGTACCCCTACTCGACCATGGTGAAATGGTTCAAATGGCTCTGAGCAATATGGGACTTAACATCTATGGTCATCAGTCCCCTAGAACTTAGAACTACGTAAACCTAACTAACGTAAGGACATCACACACAACACCCAGCCATCACGAGGCAGAGAAAATCCCTGACCCCGCCGGGAATCGAACCCGGGAACCCGGGCGTGGGAAGCGAGAACGCTACCGCACGACCACGAGATGCGGGCGACCATGGTGAACAACGAACCTCGGTACCATTGAGAACTGAGATAGGGAAGGCGAATGGCCAATTTAGGTTTATTGAAAGAACAGTAGGAAAGAGTTGTTCGCTTATGAAGGAGACCGCAGATAGGATACTAGTTCAAAATGGTTGAAATGGCTCTGAGCACTATGGGACTTAACATCTGAGATCATCAGTCCCCTTGAACTTAGAACTACTTAAACCTAACTAACCTAAGGACATCACACACATCCATGCCGGAGGTAGGATTCGACCCTGCGACCGTAGCGGAGGCGCGGTTTCAGACTGAAGCGCCTAGAACCGCTCGGCCACAACGGCCGGCAGGATGCTAGTGCGACCTATTCCTGAGTGCTGCTCGAGTGTTTGGCAACCGTTACAGGTCGGATTGAAGGAAGACGTCGAAGCAGCTGAGAGACGGGCTACTAGATTCGTTACCGATAAGGGTGAAAAACACGTAATTGTTGCGGAGATGCTTCGGGAACTCAAATGAATATCCCTGGAAGAAAGCGTAATCTTTTTACAGAAGCACTATTGAGACAATTTAGCGGACTAGCAGTTGAAGCTGACTGTCGAATGATTCTACTGTCGCCAACATACATTGCGCGTAAGGACCACCCCGATAATATACGAGAAATTAGGACTGATACGGATGTATATATACAGTCGTTTTTCCATCACTGTGTCTGCGAGCGGAGCAGGAAAGGAAATGGCAAGGTACTCTCCGCCACGCAAAGTATGGTGGCTTGCGCAGTATACATAGTTCATCCCCCTTTGGGAAACCAACATCTGCAGCGCCTCAATTCGGTCTACATTTTCACCAGAACAAAAAAATTACAAATAACTTACTGAAGAGCTAGAAAAACAATGAAACAAGTTTCCTTCTTTCGTGACGTTTCCAAGCAGACGGCAATTACAGTGGATGGTGCATCTTTACATAAAACTCCTCACGGCCTGAGGAAACAGAAGCTGTGTGTCATCCAGCCATCTATGCCAGCAATCCAAGTCTCCAATTCATTCTACTGGTTGTTGCAAGCTCAACCAGTGACAGATTAAGTTGTTCTTTCACAACTAATTCTGCCGTTTCATTTATTGTTGTGGTCTTCAGTGCATAATATTTTCAAATATTGTACAGTCAGTGACGTATTTTAGACCAACAATACGCTGCGATTTAGGCTATGGAGCAATTTAAAACATAGAGCCGACAAATACGAACGAACTGGAGGCTACAGAACTCAGTGCAACACCTGCTGTTTGAAATACGTATGCCAAAGTAGTAGGTACTTAAACTTAAGGTTCAAAGTATAATGGGACGCTCTCCAGCCGTAGCATTGCACTCTCCCGAAACAGGCCACCCCATATTGGGAATTGATGAAAATCTGGGAATTTTACGGTTACAAGATAAAGGCACGGAGCTGGATCTTTAGTCCGATTAAAATTACTTGACAGTTAACGTCTTTGACTTGCCGCTAGAGTGTTGCCACATCAGCTGCCGGCTACGCTCTGCTACAAGTGACACTGAAACACTGTGCAGCTATGTCGCAAATGTGAGGCGCTCTGTCGAAAGCTGATTTTAGGAGCACAGTGACTGAACTGCGGTAGACGACGCGTTGTTTAGCCCTGAATACAGAATCATTTCCTTCGCTAACCACAGCCTCGTAATGTTCTATGTATCCCAGGAAAAGCTGGTCAACAGTCTGCGGTAGAACTAAAATCACTATGGTTTTGTTCACAGTGATTGAAGCTAACCTCTACGAGCACATTTAAGACAGAAAAAAATCGGTTTCAGCTCCAAAAGCAAACTGTAATTTCACATTATCATTGTTAATCTGATACCATCCTCACGTTTTCTGGCGAGCTGCCGTGTTACCAGCTGATGAGCAGTCCTCGTTGGAAGTTGCTTGTAGATTATAGGAAGAAACATAAGAGCAAATAAAAGCCAGTATGATGATGGAAACGATGCAGCAAATAATTACATATAAAAACATTACATTTAAACCAACTGATTCAATAACCACAATAATTGAATTCTTTTGACTAGTTTTGCATATAAAAAACAACAATTCGTTTTCCTTGACGATATTTGAGCCTTCAGCCAACCACATATCAGGTTAGTGCGTTATCAATTGTGCTGTACCAGAACGCTTGGTTCCACCCTCATTTTTATGAGTGTGGTGGCAAGAATGCAACGATGAACTGCAGGCTTCAGAAATTCAGCCTCACGCAATGTCCTCTGAGGTTCATCTAATGTAAGCCGATCTTTGAAATTATTATAACTGTATATGTGACGCTGAATGCGGAAGTATTCAGTATCGTTGGGTTAGTGCTATGCATAAAACGTTCGTATTTCATTAGCACCGTTATCTACGTGCGTTGTTTTTGGTGTGTTTATCATGTGTGATATAATACGAAATAAAGGTGCTAGACTAATGATTCGGGATCCGAACACAGCAAGAATAAGTGCCGGACAAGGAATTGGAAGTGAACTGATTAATTGTTGTGGGAGTTTGGCGACAGCTAACGTTTCGTATGTGAGATTGAGCGCTCTCGTTGGAAGAAACCGGCTGCAACACGTGAAGTGTCATCTGTCAAGTAATTTTAATCGGACTACAGTAAAACCACAGAATATTAGCGAACATAACGTGGAAAATTGTAATATATTAAATAAACAGCTTTTCTTCACAAATTTTGCAGATATATTTTAATGTCTGTAATAAGGTAGCGACTTTGTAATACACCGGTAGTTTTTTTTATTCTCGATGTAATTTTATTTTCTACGCCACTAGTGAGGAACATACATCATCTTTCTTTCTTCGATTTCTGATTTTATATTTACATTCATGAAGGACTTCCTGGGGTTACTTCTATGTCTTTGTGTGAGGTGTAGCTTCAAGGCTGATAGATGGGATGTGCACGAATAGAGCTCTTACTGTGATGTTCTTAATACTTGTGGACAACGTATGCCATTCCATTTTAACCTATTGATGGTGATATGGATCTTAATAGTCACGGCTGCAAGAAAAGTAGTCATGTTACTTTGTTAACTTAATTGCTGTTTATTGCCTGATACTGATTGCTCTTAGAATATTGTTGCATAGTTAGTAAAAGATGAAGGCTTCACCTTCGAAACGCGTAATTTCTAGCGTGTATATATAAACGCGTAAATTCAAGCGTATATATATATATATAAACACGCTAGAATTTACGCGTTTCGAAGGTCAAGCCATCATCTGTTACTAACTATGCAACAATCTTATACACATGGGTGAGCTGACATTTTATCATTTCCGCATAAAATCGACTTTTGATTGAGATTTGGATCTTCTCTAATTCATTGAAAAATACTATGTGGAGAAACGAGACCTGCAGCTTGCTTTTCTGGATATAAAGAAAGTTTTTGATTTGTGAACATTGGAAAGGTGTACGAGACTCTGAAGAAGACTGGAGTACACGGTGAGATGGCACACAGTATTAAGAATTTGAAATATGACAGACATAGTACACTCAAAGTACCTGTAGGTTTTCTTGGATGACTCGAAAACTGTGGCTTCCAGCGGTAACACATCAGAGTACAAAATTTAGCGTCATTAAATTTGCCACAAAATGGTCCCGCTTTTTTTTTTTTTTTTGCTCTAATAATTTGCACTCGGCGAGCGAGAGAATACAAAACTCTCGCACATGGTTTTTGAAGGTGTTGCAGGTTGCATAAAACTCGAAGGATGGGGCTTGTCTCTTATGTGTTTGCGGCTTTGATCCTGTTCGTTACTCTATAGCTTCTTCTGGCGGGAACACCTGCTACAGGCTCGGATTCCGAGGCTGCCACGATCAGGGGTCACAAGACCTACAGGTACAAGATACCTCTCACCTCTGGCAGGGACTGTGTAACAAATAGGAGAGGTAGTGGTATGTAATGCTACTCCACTTCGACATCACCAATTTCATGCACTTTACACCTCGCCAGTTAACTTCCGCGACGTGTGCCGGCAGACGGAACCGACCTCGGTAATTACGCGCCACTGCGCACACCTGACGCCAGACAAGGTTTCAATCACCGGGATGGACGCGCCGTGTAGCAGCAGCAGCCGCCCGACCCCTGCTGACCGCCTTCCGCGATTGCACAGTTTCGCAAACTACGCGCGGCGCGAGAGTCGGCAAACAGCACAGCTCCGGGGGCAAATGTTGCTGGTTAGCAAACACGACAGCACGGCCGGCAGACTAATGGTGCTCCGCCTGCTAGCTCGTTCCTCACGCCGATGTTCACCTGTCGCCGCACGCAGCGGGCGCAAAGGAAACAGGTTCCGCAGGGCAAATTTGTACACTCGGACAGCTCACGTGAGGCTGTGGGGCTTTCATCTGGAGTACTGCCTGACGCTAGGGTCCTTCAGTAATTAATGCCCTAAATTATTTTCACAGCCTAGAGCTTCAAAATACGGCTTCAGTTGTAAATTTGTTTTATTATCACGACCGCGGCGCTCGGGAGCCACAGCTCACTTGCGACACCTTAGCATGGGCTTATGAGAGCCCGAAACCGGTCGTGATAGTAAAACAAATTTACAACTCAAGCGGAACTTTCAACCTCTAGTATAATGCTACACTACTGGCCATTAAAATTGCTACACAACGAAGAGGACGTGCTACAGACGAGATAATTAACCGACAAGAAGAAGATGCTGTCATATGGAGATGATTAGCTTTTCAGAGCATTCACACGAGGTTGGCGCCTGTGGCAACACCTACAACGTGCTGACATGAGGAAAGTTTCCAACCGATTTCTCATACACAGCAGTTGACCGGCGTTGCCTGGTGATACATTGTTGTGATGCCTCATGTAAGGAGGAGAAATGCGTACCATCACGTCTCCGACTTCGATACAGGTCGGATTGTAGCCTATCGAGATTGCGGTTTAACGTATCGCGACATTGCTGCTCGCGTTGGTCGAGATCCAATGACTGTTAGCTGAATATGGAATCGGTGGGATCAGGAGAGTAATACGAAACGCCGTGCTGGATCCCAACGGCCTCGTATAACTAGCAGTCGAGATGACAGGCATCTTATCCGCATGGCTGTAACGGATCGTGCAGCCACGTCTCGATCCCTGAGTCAACAGATGGGGACGTTTGCAAGACGACAACCATCTGCACGAGTAGTTCGACGACGTTTGCAGCAGCATGGACTATCAGCTCGGAGACCCCTACGCTGCATCTCAGACAGGAGCGCCTGCAATGGTGTACTCAACGATGAACCTGGGTGCACGATTGGCAAAACGTCATTTTTTCGAATGAATTCAGGTTCTGTTTACAGCATCATGATGATCGCATCCGTGTTTGGCGACATCGCGGTGAACTCACATTGGAAGCGTGTATTCGTCATCGCCATACTGGTGTATCACCCGGCGTGATGGTATGGGGTGACATTGGTTACACGTCTCGGTCACCTCTTGTTCCCATTGACGGCACATTGAACAGGGGACGTTATATTTCAGATGTGTTACGACCCGTGGCTCTACCCTTCATTCGAAACCTGCGAAATCCTACAATTCAGCAGGATAATGCACGACCGCAAGTTGCAAGTCCTGTATGGGCAATTCTTAATACAGAAAATGTTCGACTGCTGCCCTGGCCAGCACATTCTACAGATCTTTCAATAATTGAAAACGTTATCCTTTACTAAATTTTGGCCATTCATGTACTAAAACTTCCACACGGACATGACGTTTTGATTTATTACCACTTTGCTATTGAATACACTCAAGCACCAAACAAACTGGTATACTCATGTGTATTCAAATACAGAGATGTACATTACTCGCCATTAAAATTGCCACACCAAGAAGAAATGCTGATGACAAACGGGTATTCATTGGACAAATATATTATACTACAACTGACATGTGATTACATTTTCACGCAGTCACGCAGTTTGAGTGCATAAATCCTGAGCAATCAGTACCCACAACATCCACCTCTATCCGTAATTATGGCTTTGATACGCCTGGCCATTGAGTCATAGAGAGCTTGGATGGCGTGTACAGGTACAGCTGCCCACGCAGCTTCAACACGATACAACAGTTCATCACGAGTAGTGACCGGCGTATTGTGACGAGGCAGTTGCTCGACCACCATTGACCAGACGTTTTCAGTTATTGAAAGATCTGTAGAATGTGCTGGCCAGGGCAGCAGTCGAACATTTTCTGTATCCGGAAAGACCCGCACAGGACCTGCAACATGCGGTCGTGCATTATCCTGCTGAAATGTAGGGTTTCACAGGGATCGATTGAAGGGTAGAGCCACGGTCGTAACATATCTGAAATATAATGTCCACTCTTCAAAGTGCCGTCAACGCTAACAGGAGGCGACCGACACGTGTAATCAATGACACCCCATACCATCACGCCTGGTCATACCCCAGTATGGCGTATGGCGATAACGAATACACGCCTCCAATGTGCGTTCAGCGCGATGTCGCCAACCACGGATGCGACCATCATGATGCTGTAAACAGAACCTGGATTAATCCGAAAAAATGACGTTTGGTCATTCGTGTAACCAGGTTCGTCATTGAGTACACCATCGCAGGCGCTCCTGTCTGTAATGCAGCGTCAAGGGTAACCGCAGCCATGGTCTCCGAGCTGATAGTCCATGCTGCTGCAAACGTCGTCAAACTGTTCGTGCAGATGTTTGTTGTCTTGCAAACGTCTCCATCTGTTGACTCAGGGATCGAGACGTGGCTGCACGATCCGTTACAGCCATGCAGATAACATGCCTGTCATCTCTGCTGTTAGTGATACGAGGCCGTTGGGATCCAGCACGGCGTTCCGTATTACCATCCTGAACCCACCGATTCCATATTCTGCGAAGTCATTGGATCTCGACCAACGCGAGCGGCGATGTCGCGATACGATAAACCGCAATCGCAATAGGCTACAATCCGACCTTTATCAAAGTCGGAAACGTGATGGTACGCATTTCTCCCCCTTACACGAGGCATCACAACAACCTTTTGACCAGGCAACGCCGGTCAACTGTCGGGTGGAAACATTCCTCATGTCATCACATTGTAGGTGTCGCCACCGGCGCCATCCTTATGTGAATGCCCCGAAAAGCTAATCATTTGCATATCACAGCATCTTCTTCCTGTCGGTAAAATTTTGCGTCATCTTCGTGGTGTAGCAATTTTAATTGCCAGTAGTGTATAAACAGGCAGAATAAGGCGCTGGTTTCAGCAACGCCTATATAAGACAACAACTCTATAGCGCAGTTGTTAGTCGGTTACTGCTGTTACAATGGCAGCTCATCAAGATTTAAGTGCGTCTGAACGTGATGCTATCCGCGTACGAGCGATGGGACACAGCATCTCCGACGTATCGATGAAGTACGTATTCTACTGTACGACCGTTTCACGAGTGTACCGAGAATATCAGGAATCCGGCAAAACATCAAAACTCGACATCGATGCTGCCGGAAAAAGATCCTGCAAGGAAGGGGCAAACGACAACTGAAGAGAATCGTTCAGCCTGACAGAAGTGCAACCCATCCGCAAATTGCTGCAGATTTCAGTTTTGGGTCATGAACAAGTATCAGGGTGCGAACCATTCAACGAAACATCATCGATATGGGTTTTCGGAGCGATGGTTCACTCGTGTACCCCTGATGACTGCACGATACGTAGCTTTACCCCTCGCCTGGTCCGGTCAACACCGAGTTTGGACTGTTAATGAGTGAAAACATGTTGCCTGGTCGGACGATTGGCGGTTCAAACTGTTTCGAGCGGACGGACGTGTATGGAGACAATCTCATGAATCCATGGATCCTGCATGTCAACAGAGGACTGCTCAAGCTGCTGGAGGCTCTGTAATAGAGTGGGACGTTCGATCTGGGAGAATGAAATTCTGTAATTAGAAGAACAACTATGTGTAGATTCTGAGATGGCTCCCAATACAGAAAAGAAGTAGTCGCCTAAATCTTCATGCATAATAGGCAGTTTTTTTTCTCGACCTTCAGTATTTGACATAATACCTCCTCAACTGTCTGTTGTACTGTGACTTATTTTTATTGATACATTCAGCGGAAAACACCTGGAACGCTGTCAGTCAAATTTCGTACACCTTTAAGATACAATCGTGAAAGAAATACAGGGTTATTCTAAATGATCGATCCGTTTTCTAAACTTTATATGTATTCAAGTACAAATCCATAATAAGGAAGCTTTATTACAAATAAAATGAGCAAGCATCAAAGTTTTGGCGTGCGGTGGGGAGCAGGCGGTGATGTTTCAGAAGCGACTGGTTGAGTTCGCGTGGCAATAGGTGAGTGAGGTGGCGACTATGGAGCACACGTTTTTCTGCGTTCTTGAGTTCTTGAAAAGTTTGTTGCAAATTGCAGTGGAGCCGGCATTCCGTACCAGATTCGGTATTCAACCACCAACCATCAACTCGCAAAAGTATTAGCCGTTGGTCTAAGCAATTTAAACACACTGCGAGTGCGTGCAAAGGAAAAAATCACAAGTCGACCGCGTGTGTCAGAATATGATTTCCGACGGATTCAAGAAAGTTTTGTGCGCAGTCCCGGTAAGTATACCAATAAAGCCGATCGAGAAGTTGGAATATCCCAACCAACTGTATGGGAAGTTCTGAGACGACGTTTGCTGCACATGCCCTACCGAATACCACTTGTGCAGTCTGTCAAGTACGAGGGGCGTTCAGAAAGTAAGCTCCGATCGGTCGCGAAATGGAAACGAATATGAAAATCCGATAAAGCTTTGCACAGATGTGTTGGGTAGTGTCTCTAGTATAACCCCAGTTAGCATCACGTCGCTCTTCTCATTTCTGAGCTCGCAGTGAGTGCGTAAAGATGTCTAGAAAATAGTGTCTGCCGCCAAGTACGAGGGCCTGGTGAGAAATTTCGCCTGAAGCTATGCAGCTAACATTACATAACTGTCGTGCTGTTTCTTCTTCAAGACAATTCTCAGCCGCATTCTGCAGGGGCAATGAAGATGCTCCTGCATCGTTTTCAAATGGAAATGTGAGATTACCCACAATACAGTCCGCAATTGTCTCCCCCTGAGTTTCATCTCTGGTCACATGAACCGCTGTCTTTGAAGACAACATTTTGACACAGACAACGAGGTGTAGGCCAGCGTGGAGAATTGGCGGAAAGCACTGGCGGCTGCCTTTATGATGAGGCTATTGAAAAGTTGGTACAACGCTATGACAAAAGTCTAAGTCAGAACGGCGACTACGTAGAGAAGTAGCTGAAAGGTGTAGCTAATTGTTACAAGTAAAACATTTCTGATGTTCACTGTGGTTTCAATTTGGCAATCAATCGGAGCTTACTTTCTGAACAGGCCTCGTATTTTGCCAGTGGTGTTGAGAATAACAGAAACTTTATATAATCCCAAAAGACAAAGTTAAGAAGGGTTAGGGCAGAGCAGCACGTAGGCCATAGGAAGTGGGCATCCCCATCCCGTTAACCTCTGCCTGACACTTCGCTGGCGTGACGCTCAATGCGCACTGGAGCAGCATCGTGCTGAAACCACAGACTACCACAAAAATTGAAAGGGAGCGTCCTCCGAAAGTTCAGACAAGACAGTCTCCTCAAGACTTTATAATATGGGCATACGCATCTGAGTGCATGGATTCCTGAAAAGCCGGCCGAAGTGGCCGTGCGGTTCCAGGCGCTTCAGTCTGGAACCGCGCGACCGCTACGGTCGCAGGTTCCAATCCTGCCTCGGGCATGGATGTGTGTGATGTCCTTAGGTTAGTTAGGTTTAAGTAATTCTAAGTTCTAGGGGACTGATGACCTCAGATGTTAAGTCCCGTAGTGCTCAGAGCCATTTGAACCATTTGATTCTTGAAAAATAAACCGAAAACAGCTGTTGTATGGTTCTTTAGTAGTTCCACCTGTTTCACCTGTTTCACAACGTTATAGTGGCGTCTTCAGGTACATGTAAATAAAAAAGAATCGCACATGGGGCATAAAAAGGTGTCAAAAAATTTTTTTAGGAATGGGAAGAATCTAAGAAGAATATAGAATAACGTGACATATAAATTACGTCACTAACAAATGCTGATTGAAGCATGGTAGTCAATTACTTTCAAATAACTTATTCTAAAATACTGAACGCATCGACGAACCATCATTTAGAGGCAGATTATAATATCTTTGTTTCTCTTGAAGTGACATGCGCAACTATTATTCGTTATCAATGACAAAATCCGCTACAGCTGAAAAATTAGTTCTTTCTATACAGGAAAACACTGATAGGTTTCGGGAAATATGTCCCATCTACAGGTGATATTAAAATGTGAGTCCACCAGGGATACTCTACTAATGTCTAAATATATTAAAATAGTGTATCCCTGTTATGTGGTATGCAAGAGAATATCCCCTTAAATCACAAATCTGTCATAAAACCTCTCGCAGGGGAGGACAACGGTCCTGAATAGGGGCACACCACAAACGGTTCCACATGAAAACAAATGGCGGTCTTTCGAACGCAGTGGTACATAGACATAAAACGGATCAGTATAAAGCACAATAAAAAGGTATGGTAGCGCTTTCGTTTCAAGAAATAAATAATTTTTACAAATATAGCCGATTTTATCACTGACTATAATACTTTCGTCGAATTAGTGACTAAAGTTAAAATTTAAATCAGACAGAATGAAGAAGACGGCTATAAAACAAGGGCAGCTCTAAAAGAAGACTAATAAAATAACTAAACTTGGAAAAATGAATTAAAGATGAACGGTTATATTCAACAGCAGCAGCCATGGAAAGATAGGACGTAGTGGAAAGCAGCACAAGAACGGACTATAGAATAAGTTAGAATGAATAAACGAATGACAAAGAGATGCAAAGCAAATGAAATGTGTCTTGCCGGAACGGATGTGGAGTAAGTCAATAAGAAATGTCACGGATGCTGCCAGCAGAGTACCGAGCACTTGCGTGAGTGACAAGTAAACAGCTTGCGCGGCTTACTCGGAAGAGACGGATAACGCACAGAACTGTAAATAATCTGAATAATAACTTCTGGAGGCGTTCTTACAATAAAGGTATAGTCTAAAAGTGCAACAAAGTGAGTATTAAAATATAAAAAAGTATCTGTTAGTCACTCTGTAGACATACAAAACTGGAGGGCACATTATAACGATCCAAATCAATTTGGGTATTTGGTGTACATTCCGTATGACAGTACACGTTACGCAGAATCTGAGTCTTTTGCGATATGCTTTAAACAACGTTCTGCAAACGGTAGTAGTATTACAGGTTCATACAACAGCTGCTGGCGTTTATTTTCAAGAGTTCTGCGGGAAATTCAGATACCATGCAGCGGAAGATCTGTTAACTTGTGTGGTCCAAAACGTCATTTCCACGTATTCCAGCCCAAATGTTTACTGAAAATCTCACCCTGTAATTTCTCGTACAGTTTCTACAGCACAGTGCTGGCTGTACGAACGTTATTTCGTATTTTCCATTCTAGTTTCTTAACATCAGAAAGTTCTGAATTTCATCCTCCAAAAAATTACAAATTTTTAAACATCGTTCTGTAACACAATTTGTAGGAAAACGTCATTTAAGGCGCTTCAATAGTTGTGTTTTTTTCTGTACGTGCCAGGAGTTTCCAAAAATTACTTCAGATGGCCGAGCTGTAGCGAACCATGAAAGTGGCATCTACGCAAGGCACTCCTTACATGCTACGTAACTGAATTGTTGCTTGTGGGGAAAAAAGGAGGAGTTCGTTTACATGCATGTGTTAATGTATTGAAAAATTCACCTCAGTTGCGAAAATTTTCTGGTCTTTACCCAGGTTTCGGCTAGAATAATCCAGCCTTCTTCAGAAGCATAAAATTACTATAACATGCCAGAGTAAGGCATAGTCAACATTAAAGATTAAAACCTATAGTACCGTGGTACCATGTCGAATTAAAACCAATTAACTGAAACCCAGCCCCGGCATCACTTCTCCTAGCGGTCGGTTGGCGGCTGCCGCTGATAGGTTTTGATCTTTAATGTTGACTGTGCCTTACTCTGGAATGTTATAGTAATTTTATGCTTCTGAAGGAGGCTAGATTATTCCGGCCGAAACCTGGGTAAAGACCAGAAAATTTTCGAAACTGAGGAGGATTTTTCAATATATTAGTCTATCACACTTGCTGACGGGGCTGCAATACGCTAAAAATTCTTATATTCATGTACGTTCATGTGCTGTGCAAGGGATAGTTATAATGTTCCTTTACAATTCAAATAAATGACTATGGCAGTGTAAAATGGTGAAATATTTAATATTTAATATCTGAAGCTCCTGCCTTGCTCACTAATACAGCAACAGTTCTTCTCCGAAGTTTGCAACGTGCTTTCAGTGTTACTGCCACATGAATAAAGTCTGTGTGTTGATCGGTTCATTGTTCGCCTTTTCCTGATTGGTGAAGAACAGAGGCAGATACCGTTAACTTCACGTCGTAGGAGCGCTTAGTGACAAGCGCGTGGGTCAATAAATGGAGGCACAAGGTAAGTATGACATGGATAGATTTCGTGAACAGTTCGATAAATAGTCACAAAGCCATCAGATTTTACCACGCAGCGAAAGAAAGCTTTCTTCCTGTTAACTATTTTCGGTGCTCCCTTCTCCTTCCCTCCCCTCGCCGCCCAATAAACCTCAATGGGCACACGTGCTGAAATTAGCGTGACATTGATGTGCTCAGTCCACAAACCGACCACGACTTGTACTGCAGAAGTCCGGACCAGAGGAGCTCAGTTCAGCTCGACGTGAAAGTTGTCTTAGAGCTGCAAGTAGCCACGTACCCGACCTCCTACTAAGGTGATCGGCAACCCATCATACACTGTCGCATCACGGGATTGCATAATCAAAAGGCGTTACCTTCCTGGTCTACCTTGATGACAACGAGAACGACAGACGGCAGAACAAGTGCCACCGTAGGTCCTTCGTGCCAGGGACCTATTTCTTCCTCCATGTCACGTCTGCAGAACTGGATCTGCATGAACTCGTCCGCGCGCCGGATGTATAGGCAGGTGCGCTCTAACGGAGCCCTGGGCCGATTCCTGTGCCGGCTCTTTGCTGCGCATCGGTGAGAGCCCGGCCGGAACCCACCGCAGCGGGACCTTCGACTTCCAAGCGAAATCTCGATACGTACCTGTCGTCAAACTGCGCCGAATGCCCTCCGTCCTTAGCCATCATTGCCATTGTTTTCACGTCTTACACGTTTATTCACTGTTTCACGCATATCTGTGTTAGTGTCTGAGAAATTTTGTTACTTCATTGTGAAGAGTTTTTTCTCTGTAATTGAATTTTTCATCTGTGGTCGTAATGAACCCTTGCATTTGTTTACACGTTACTTAATATTGTTAGTCAAGCATCTCCCCTTGGGAGGTATAGAACAAATGGAAGGCCAGCGGATATTAGTAAACTGACTGATGCTGAATTAACCGAAATAGTTATGTTGAACTGTGAAGGGCTAACAGTTGCGCAAATAAGAACGATGTCGACAAATAACTGCAAGTGCTATGAAGGTTCTGTATGAAAATAACACAGTTATTAGGAGTACCGTTGGGCGATGAGTAATGAGTGGTAAGGAGCCAGGTTAACTGTGACAGTCATTGTTCCTAGAACGGCGGATGGCGCGGATGTCACTATTCATCCACACCAGCGCATCACGACTATTGAATCTGTAGCTACCAGTGAACTCTGAGGTGTGTGTGGAACGAATGAGTTTACTAGATGTTCAAAACAGTGTTCACAAATGCTCATAACAGAGCTCCACTTTGGGACAGGAACAAAAATGCAATCACTGGAGTGGCACCACTCACAGCCAGCAAGAAGGAAGAAATCCCAGCCAGTTCACTCCACAGGGAATGGCAGCCTTTATGGGACAATTTTGGTGTAATTCTCGTGGACGTGTTGACAAAAGAGTCGTTCATTAAGGCAGAGGCAGCTTTGAAGTTCCAGAAAAACAAGTGCCGTTGTCCATTTCTTTGGCCTGGAAATAATCCAGAAGAAACCTCGCTCCAACAAAACAATGCACGTCCACACAGGATGTTGATTGATTTGTACAGAGCAGTTGATTTTTTATGTTATACACTCCTGGAAATTGAAATAAGAACACCGTGAATTCATTGTCCCAGGAAGGGGAAACTTTATTGACACATTCCTGGGGTCAGATACATCACATGATCACACTGACAGAACCACAGGCACATAGACACAGGCAACAGAGCATGCACAATGTCGGAACTAGTACAGTGTATATCCACCTTTCGCAGCAATGCAGGCTGCTATTCTCCCATGGAGACGATCGTAGAGATGCTGGATGTAGTCCTGTGGAACGGCTTGCCATGCCATTTCCACCTGGCGCCTCAGTCGGACCAGCGTTCGTGCTGGACGTGCAGACCGCGTGAGACGACGCTTCATCCAGTCCCAAACATGCTCAATGGGGGACAGATCCGGAGATCTTGCTTGCCAGGGTAGTTGACTTACACCTTCTAGAGCACGTTGGGCGGCACGGGATACATGCGGACGTGCATTGTCCTGTTGGAACAGCAAGTTCCCTTGCCGGTCTAGGAATGGTAGAACGATGGGTTCGATGACGGTTTGGATGTACCGTGCACTATTCAGTGTCCCCTCGACGATCACCAGTGGTGTACGGCCAGTGTAGGAGATCGCTCCCCACACCATGATGCCGGGTGTTGGCCCTGTGTGCCTCGGTCGTATGCAGTCCTGATTGTGGCGCTCACCTGCACGGCGCCAAACACGCATAGGACCATCATTGGCACCAAGGCAGAAGCGACTCTCATCGTTGAAGACGACACGTCTCCATTCGTCCCTCCATTCACGCCTGTCGCGACACCATTGGAGGCGGGCTGCACGATGTTGGGGCGTGGGCGGAAGACGGCCTAACGGTGTGCGGGACCGTAGCCCAGCTTCATGGAGACGGTTGCGAATGGTCCTCGCCGATACCCCAGGAGCAACAGTGTCCCTAATTTGCTGGGAAGTGGCGGTGCGGTCCCCTACGGCACTGCGCAGGATCCTACGGTCTTGGCGTGCATCCGTGCATCCGTGCGTCGCTGCGGTCCGGTCCCGGGTCGACGGGCACGTGCACCTTCCGCCGACCACTGGCGACAACATCGATGTACTGTGGAGACCTCACGCCCCACGTGTTGAGCAATTCGGCGGTACGTCCACCCGGCCTCCCGCATGCCCACTATACGCCCTCGCTCAAAGTCCGTCAACTGCACATACGGTTCACGTCCACGCTGTCGCGGCATGCTACCAGTGTTAAAGACTGTGATGGAGCTCCGTATGCCACGGCAAACTGGCTGACACTGACGGCGGCGGTGCACAAATGCTGCGCAGCTAGCGCCATTCGACGGCCAACACCGCGGTTCCTGGTGTGTCCGCTGTGCCGTGCGTGTGATCATTGCTTGTACAGCCCTCTCGCAGTGTCCGGAGCAAGTATGGTGGGTCTGACACACCGGTGTCAATGTGTTCTTTTTTCCATTTCCAGGAGTGTATTTTCCACTTAAGGGTATACAGTGCTTACAATCTATTGTGCATACACTGTTATGCCGATAATTCATCCCCCAAAAGTTTGAGCTAAGTCATTCAAGTATGTTAAACATAAAATTGGACGCATAGTGGCGCAAGTGGTTCAAATGGCTGTGAGCACTATGGGACTTAACAAGGACGCATAGTGAAACGCTGTGGAACTGCAATCGTGACTCCTGCCAACTAACTAATATTTTCCCCACTTCTACAATTAATCACAAACACAACTTACATCCTTTCTGTAAAATGTAATTATATTTGGCTTTCTTCATAACACCATTAAATCTGTGTCATTATTGTAAAAGACTGACACAGGAGTCTCATTGCAACTTGGAGTATTACATTTTTTGTTCTGCCACTAATTGTTTTGAATATGTATAGTTATGGAGATATGACCTCGTTTTTTCGGCCCTTCTTACACCATTCCCTTTTTGGTTCTTGTCAATGCCTCTCATCCTTCACACATACGCGTACGCAGTCTTTGTGTAGTTTTCGTGGGGTAATTAGCGAACCCGCCCTTAAAAAGAATTAAACTATCGGTTAAGCAAGCCATAAAGGAAGCTTCTGTTTATGGAAAATCAGTTGGGTGGTACGAAGTGTAGACAACCTCCTAGATGGTGTACCCCGGGCAACGCTTTAACATGGCACAGCGGCGAAAAGTCTACACATCCACGGCGGCCGGACGCGACAATGCCTCCCGGTCCACACAGAGGCAAATAGAGCAGAGTCTTAGCATGAAGAAGCTGAACGTATGCCAGTTCAACATAGAAGGCTACACGAAGACCAAGGGAGAAATCTTCGAAAAGATCTTAACGAGAGAACGAGTAAGTGTCGTACTCCTACAAGAGACCCACCTCACAGATGAAACCATCAATCGACTCAAAATACCAGGATTTACAGCTGTGAGCTACACTGGTCACGACAAACATGGCATAGCCACCCTAGTGAAGAACGAACTCCTAAGGAATTTGGACACCAAAGTGGTACCAGCAGAGCATGCGATAGGCATAAAACTGGGAGAGATGACACTGTATAATGTCTACAAACCTCCATCACAGAAATGGCCCACAGGTACCCTACCCGAGGCGAACCACCCAGCAGTTTACGCTGGCGATTTTAACTCTCAGCACACCAGATGGGGATACCCGAGATCCACAGCTGAAGGGACTGGACTAAGTGACTGGGCAGACAACCGGGACCTACACCTCCTTTTCGACCCCAAGGACACAGCGACCTTCAAATCAAAGGCGTGGGGCACAACGTCAACACCTGACCTGACCTTCGTCACACGTGGAGCAACAGGTACACCCGTGCGAGCTATAAGAAGGGTCCTCGAGGCGTTTCCCCGAAGCCAGCACAATCCAGTAATAGTGGAGATCGGACTATCAATCCCAGTCATAAAAAGCCCCCCAATCCCCCCGAGGAAAGCTGACTGGAATAAATACCGATCCTATGTTGAGAAAACGATAAATCGGATACCACCAAAACCTGAGAACTACAAAAGATTCGTAAACTTAGTACAAAAAGCGGCCCTAAATGCAATTCCACGAGGATCGAGGAAGGAATACACCCCCCTGCTGGACGAAAGAGTGTGAAACACTACTGGAGGAATATGAGAAGACTGGGGACGAGGAGACTGCAGACCAACTGATCAACGCCATGAATGAGGAACGTAGGAGTAAATGTAAGGAGGCGATGGAGAATCTAGATTTTACCCACTCCAGCAGGAAGTGCTGGGGCCTGCTGAGGAAAATAGGCGGTGCCACAGCGCCTAACAGGCCGACTCTTGGAACCATCGCATCTGAGATTGCAGCTGTCCTGAAACAGACCTCCAAAATCCAGCTAAAAACAGCCGAAAAAGAGAGAAATTTCCCAAGAGCTAAGCAGTTTATTGCTTAATAACCCAACCAACATGGGCATTGTAAAAGAAGTGGAGACAGAAGAGATATCCCAGGCCTTGAAGCTAATGAGGACAGGAAAAGCAGCCGGACCTGACAACATCCTACCAGAATTCTTAAAGGAATTGGGAACTTTAGGAAGAAGGTGGCTGGCCAAACTTTGTACGGAATGCATAAGCACGGGGATTGTGCCTAAGGAATGGAAAGAAGCAAAAGTCATCGCAGTGCTGAAACCCGGAAAGACTGGAGATAATCCTAGGAATTACAGACCAATATCCCTGCTATGTACCTCCTATAAATTATTCGAGAGAATATTGCTGACTAGATTAACTCCATACATCTAAGCCAACCTCCCAACATACCAAGCGGGTTTCCGAACAGGTAGAAACTGCTGCGATCAAGTGCTGTCCCTCACAACCTGTATTGAGAAAGGCTTCCAGAACAAGATGAAAACTGGCCTGGTCCTCATAGACCTCACATCAGCTTAAGACACAGTATGGATTGAAGGGTTACTGCTTAAGCTAACTAGAATTATAAATTGCAAGCAGACTTACAAGCTACTCAAGAAGATGCTAACGAACAGGAAAATCAAGGTCTCACTCCATGGCACGAACAGTAAGAGCATGGTTCTGAATAATGGTCTGCCACAGGGTTCAGCACTAGCACCCGCTCTCTTCAATCTATATATAGCTGACTTGCCAGAAACTAAATTACGCAAATTTGCATAGGCAGATGACCTGGCCATCGCATATCAGAGTAAAAACTACAACGATCTCGACGAAACACTGAATGCAGACCTTGAAGTCCTGAACACCTATTACTCCAAGTGGCACCTACTTCCCAACCCCAACAAAACAACCAGCACTATAATGCACCTCAACAACAGAGAGACACACAGAAAATTACAGATCTTTTCGAATGGCCAAAGCATAAGACATGAGGATAAGCCTAAATATTTGGGAGTGAAACTAGACCGGACCCTAACGTACAGCTCACACCTCGAAGACACAAAGCAAAAACTAAAATCCCGCAATGCTATCCTTTCAAAACTGGCTGGAACAACATGGGGATGTGGAGCGAGCACTTTTGAGAACTTCAGCACTAGCCCTTGTCTACAGTGTAGCTGAATACTGTTCACCAGTCTGGAGGAGAAGTGCACACGTATCTAAAGTGGATGTCCAGCTGAGGGAGACAATGCGAATAATCTCGGGAACACTCAGGGCCACCCCCTGTGCATGGCTTCCTGTACTAGCGAACATAGAGCCTCCAGAAATCAGGCGATCACAGCTAGCCCTAAAAACCTACAGGAAAATTATAGACAACCCGGACCTCCCTATCCACCAAGATCTGACACCGACAAACAGGCTTAAATCCAGATCACCCTTTTGGAAAATCGGTGAAGAACTACAAGCCTTTGAGCCGAGAACGGCCTGGAACGAAGTATGGTCGGCAAGTGAATCTAAGAACAAAAATTTAGTACACGATCCGAACAAGAAGATTGATGGCTTCAACCTACCAAGGAGAGCGTGGACAGCTCGAAACCGGGTCAGAACGAGTGTTGGGAGATGTAAACACCTGATGAACAAGTGGGGCTTGGCAGACAGCGCTGTATGTGAGTGCGGTGAAATGCAGACAATGGACCATCTACTCGTGTGCAAAGTGTATGGCTATGGTGGTGAAATCTTGGACATACATAGACTCAGTGACTCAGCCATAGAGTGGCTCAAAAACATATCTAATATAGTGTAGAATTATATTGTTTTCTTTTTTAGTACATAGTGATAAGAATATTGTAAATTATGCCTCTGTGATGCCGAACGAGTAAATAAAATAATTTGGGTGGTTGGTTGATTTTGGGGAAGGAGCAAGCAAGGAGGTCATCTGTCCCATCAGATTAGGGAAGGATTGGGGAGGAAGTCGGCCGTGGCCTTTCACAGGAAGCATCCCGGCATCTGCCTGAAGCGATTTAGGGAAATCACCGAAAACCGAAATCAGGATGGTCGGATGCGGGTTTGAACCGTGTCCTCCCGAATGCGAGTCCATGTTAAGTCATTCTCTATTAAAAAAGAGAACGTGGTCTTACCAACAAGTAATGCTCTTACAATAACACTGGCCTCTTAAAAAGAGACGTATACAACTTGAAATCTAGAAAAATCTACTTAAAAGTGTTCATAGACATGTTTGGACATCAAATAAAGACCAGTTAACTAAACTACAAAGAAAAATTAAGCGATGGCTTTTAAAACAAATACTGACCAGTAGGTACATGAACGAATCAACTAAGCACTTCTTTTCGTTCACCACAGGCAAGGCATAACTTTTTTGTCAATCGAATCCATTTTGGACACAAACTTTTAACATATAGAACATGTTTTGGTACTTTTTGTGTCATTAAGGCGTGGTCTTCTGTGGAATCGTGGTACATTTGACGTCTTTGCCTGGCTCAGTCCTGGTTGGACTTCGACCTTACCACGATTTTCAAAGATTTTGCAAAGAACTTTGTCCATTGCATTCTTAAAATTTTGAAAATGATTCTCACTGTTCTTTCCTAACTTTCGCAAAATCTTTTCAAGATCCTGCACGGTCGCTAAACCCGATCTCCATGTAAAAAAGACCTGTCACCAGGAAGCCACGTGCGATGCCCCACTCAGTTCTACCCTAATATGGATCAGTTTTTGTCAGTAGATTACCGTGGTTGGCGATCGGAATCGTAATTTTAAAGGGAGGACACTCTTGCACAGTAAGACATCGGTGCTGATTTCACTGATTGCTCTAAGCACTGCAGAGCTAAGCTCTTATCAACAATCTTTAATTTTGTATAATTGGAAACGATATAGTAACTTGGGAAGCAAACTAGTGGGAGGAGAGCACACAATAAAATTCATAAACAGTTGAAATAGTGACATACACCGTATACGGATAACATGGATCCTACAGATGTATTACTTTCGTTACTGCAGCAAAGGAGATTTTCATGAGTACAGAAAAAAATCCATTTTAAACTTGAGACACTTGTATGTAAAAGACACCCAAATATTGAGTGATAAGGTCCTGCTAAGCATTGAAGATGCACAGCTACTGTGGTGGTGTTATTTGTAATTTTTGTAACAAACATCTTTCTTTAACATTATCTTTACACACAATTGAAAACAATTTTTGCATTGATGTTTACTGATAATTTTCAGCGTGAAGGATTTTTGAACTGATTATACTGCAATGCAGCTTAACAAAAACTGTTTCCTGTCCTTTCGTAGAAACATAAATTTAGTTTGCCACACGCCAGGAATCAGTAAAATATTATTCTCTGAACATCAAAGTAATAATCTTCTTTTGTAGTTATCGAAACGTGCATGATGCCGTTTGTTGTCTTCGTCTACAACTGCTTCTATTAAGCTTGTCAATGTAATAAAATAGATGGTAATTTGTACACATTCTGATGCTTTCTGTAATATAATAATAATAATAATTTTAAGCACCTTATGTAGGCCTACATATATCCAGATTATGGTCTGAAAATATTGCTGATTAAATATCACAGTATGCGAAAAGGACACACTAAACATCTACTGAAATAACAGCACTGTGATAAAGGTTGTTGCTTTTAAACGCTTACCTTGTATTAACTTGTACAAGAAGACGACGAATCATGACTTTTGCAATATGTCCGTCATTATGGAAAATAGAATATACCAAACCTCAACATAGAAATAAATTATTCAATTCCTTTGTGGTGTTTAGCAACCTATTGCATCCACCGACGAGATTTTGCTACTGGTGGATGGTTTAGCAGCTGCTACACAGTGGCCAGTCGTAAGTCCTATCGTAAAATTTGGCCAGTGCAGTGGGTAATGCTGCAACATAATGTCTAACTCCTTCACAGCAAACAACTTCCCAGTGGCCCTGGTTTTAACTTTACCACTTCTGCTCGGTTGACAACCATTTGCGTAATACTGTAAAGGTACACTATGTGATCAAAAGTATCCGTACACCCCACAAACGTACGTTTTTCATATTAGGTGCATTGTGCTGCCACCTACTGCAACGTACTCCATATGAGTGACCTCAGTAGTCTTTAGACATCGTGAGACAGCAGAATGGGGCGCTCCGTGTAGCCCACGAACTTCGAACGTGGTCATATGATTGGGTGTCACTTGTGCCGTACGTCTCGAGGCGACATTTTCCACACTCCTAAATATCCTAAGTCTACTGTTTCCGATGTGATAGTGAAGGGGAAACGTCAGAGGACACATACAGCACAAAAGCTTACTGGGCGACCTCGTCTGTCGACTGACAGAGACGCCGACAGTTGAAGAGGGTCGTAATGTGCAATGAGCAGACACCTATCCGTACGGTCACACAGGAATTCCAAACCGCATCAGGATCCACTGCAAGTACTATGAAAGTTGGGCGGGATGTGAGAAACCTTGGATTTCATGGACGAGCGGCTGTTCATAAGCCACACATCACGTCGGTAAATACCAAACGACGCCTCGCTTGGTGTAAGTGAATGTTAGACGACTGAACAATTGAAAAAAGTTGTGTCGAGTGAGGTATCACGGTACTTAATGTGGCGATCCCGTGGCAGGGTGTGGGTGTGGCGAATGCCCGGTGAACGTCATCTGCCAGCGTGTGTAGTGCCAACAGTGAAATTTCGAGGGGGTGGTCTTATGGTATGGTCGTATTTTTCATGGAGGGGGGTTGAACCCTTGTTGTTTTGCGTGGCAGCATCACAGCACAGGTGTACTTTGATATTTTAAGCACCATCTGGCTTCCCATTCGGGGATGGCGAATGCATCTTTCAACATTATCGAGCATCTGTTCATAATGCTCGGTCTGTGACGGAGTGGTTACACGACAATCATACCCCCGTAATGGACTGGCCTGCACAGAGTCCTGATCCGGATTCTATAGAACACCTTTGGGATGTTTTGGATCGCCGACTTCGTGCCAGGTCCCATCGACTGACGTCGATACGTCCTCAGTGCAGCACTCCGTGAAGAATGGGCTGTAATTCCCCAAGAAAACTTCCAGCACCTGATTGAACATATTCCCACGAGAGTGGAAGCTGTCATCAAGGCTAGGTGTGGGCCATCATCGTACTGGATTCCAGTATTACCGATGGAGGGTGCTACGAACTCGTAAGTCATTTTCAGCCTAGTGTCTGGATACTTTTAATCAGGTATTGTATGTGCAGCAATAATTTTCCGTCCATCCGTGGCCGTTTAACAATGATTGTACTCATTTTAATCCCCACACAATACGGTACTTGGGCATCACACAACACGCTACTTCACAACTCTTAAGACTCAAAAACAAGACCGTTCCGAAACTTTTACTCGCATCGTTTGTCCCGTCTTACCCTACCACGGGGCAGTCCTTAGATATTTTAACTTGAGGTTAAAGCCATGACTCGTTACAGCCTCAATTACAAACGTTCATAGTATATTAAAACTACGATCAGTTTACAACATATAGAGATTAATACAAAAAAGTTATTTACAGCTAGACTTTTAAAACACAGTTACAGGCTATTGCTTACGAACTTCGGAGGCTGGTGGCCCCACCTTACTGCGGCGAACTGCCCTACTTTATCCTGCTGCCGTTAGATGGCGGCATATGCGCTCTCAGAGGTCCCTCATCTCACTGCTTGCTTCTCACAGGTTTTTATAACTGTCCTGCTATGGGTCGTGTTTCTCAAGTTATGACAGAGAATAACAAAATAACTTCTATGAAATGGAATGCAACAATTCTTATACTGTGTGACACATTATTATGTAGATACAAACTGACTTTCCTGTATTTGATATTTACTTTGATGAATGACCTACCGAGATGTTTCATAAAGACAGTGCATCATCACGCTTTTATTACTTCAACGATTACTTCCGTAATGATAGCCGGATTGTGTTCCCATTCCCTGGTTGTCCTTGTGAGCGTTTCTTCATCGTCCTCTATTTTAATGCCTGTTTCATGGTCAGATATTTCTGTTTCATTGTCACTAAACCCGGCTGCATCTTGAAAAGAATCCGCTACATTCAATGAGTCGGCAGTCTTCACTAGCTGCACAATAACTCCAAAACATTTCGTCACTCAAATGTCACTCCATTCTGTCTTAAGCAATTAAAAACAGTTTGTGAGGACAATTAACAGAAGTTGTGTTTGTAACTTCGTGGGGTAGATTTCGACAAGAACTGGATATAATGGCCCCTGGTTTGCACGCGCTTGCACAGTGCAAAAGCGCAGTGGGAAGTAAGTTTAACTAGAAGCAGCGTGGGAACATTGCACCTAGAACGTAAATGTCAATGAAAGAGTGACGCGTCGAGTCATATCCTACCACAGGAATGTTGTTAAGAGTTCATCATGATAGGCTGTCACCATGATAATGTAAAGTGTCGGAAGTTCTACGCGGCTTTTCGCGGATGATGCTGTAGTATACAGAGAAGTTGCAGCATTAAGAAACTGCAGCGAATCTGCAGCGGATAAGCACTTGGTGCAGGGAGTTGCAACTGACTCTTCACATAGACAAATGTAATGTACTGCGAATTCATAGAAAGAAGGATCCTTTATTGTATGATTATATGACAGTGGAACAGACACTGGTAGTAGTTACTTCTGTAAAATATCTAGTAGTATGCGTACGGAACTATTTGAAGCGGAATGATCATATAAAATTAATTGTTGGTAAGGCGGGTGCCAGGTTGAGATTCATTGGGAGAGTCCTTAGAAAATGTAGTCCAGCAACAAAAGAGGTGGCTTAAGAAACACTCATTCGACCTATACTTGAGTATTGATCATCAATATGGGATCCGTACCAGGTCAGGATGACAGAGGAGATAGAGAAGATCCAAAGAAGAGCGGCGCGTTTCGTCACAAGGTTATTTGGTAAGCGTGTTACGGAGATGTTTAGCAAACTCAAGTGGCAGACTCTGCAAGAGAGGCGCTCTGCATCGCGGTGTAGCTTGCTGTCCAGGTTTCGAGAGGGTTCGTTTCTGGATGAGGTATCGAATATATTGCTTCCACCTACTTATACCTGTCGAGGAGGTCGCGAATGTAAAATTAGACAGATTCGAGCGCGCACGGAGGCTTTCCGGCAGTCGTTCTTCCCGCGAACCATACGCGACTGGTACAGGAAAGGGAGATAATGATAGTGGAACGTAAAGTACCCTCCGCCACACACCGATGAGTGGCTTGCGGAGTATAAATGTAGACATGCAACATGGATTGTAACCTTCTGTCTTGATGTAGCAGCTGACGCATACGATTGCGTCGCACTAGTGATGATGATGATGATGATGATGATGATGATGGTAAGGGTCCACGTCGATGCGTAGAGCGCCCTCCATGCTGCCTTCCCGTAACCTTGCCAACACTTCTCCCCGCAGCCCCCTCCTTCACCGGCCGTTAATCGATTCTCAGCGGGCTGCTCACGAAGAGTCCGAAGTTGGCGTCCGTCTGTGTTGGCTCGGGGCGCCCTCTGCATGCAGCCCCAGGGTAATGAGGCCCGACCTGCGGGCTAGTTGCGGGCATCAGAGCGGCCGGCGGGGCCACGCCGTGACGTCAGACGCAGCTGCCGCCACCTGCCAGCAGCAGCCAAACACGGCGCCAACTCCCTCCTGCCGCCCTGTTCGCCGTGCTGTTCCACCGCTCCCTGTGTCGGCTCCCTATAGCGCCGTCGAAGATGGCCGCCAACGTTCGGTCGCATGGCCTCCTGGCGTGACGTCACTGGGCACTTGCGGCAGTACTTTTGGCAACGATACACCTTGTTTACTACTGTTTTGCTCTCGATTCTTGGTCTGCAGCTCGTTCTGGTGTACTTCGCTTCCAACCATTATTTACTAACTGGAAGAGCCCTCCATATACGCATACAGTGATGCGTATTGGCTGAGGATGACGCGGCTGCACCCATGTTGCTTATGAGGAATATTCGGACGGTGAGAGAGCTTTCAGCAAGCATAATGAAGTGAACTGCGTCGTACAACATCCTGTCACAGGTGACCACCTGTAAAAATCCTCAGTACCTACGTTTAGATGCACGGATGACGTGCAGGAAGGGAGTCAGCGACGTTCTGGAGGGTACAGACAGGGATGTGGAGCCATGCCAACTGCAGTGCCGTGGTCAACTGCGCTAGGTTTCTCGACTGGGAATCGACAGCGCGAACAGCCCAGTTGAGGTGGTCCCATAGATTCTCCGTAGGGCTTAAATCTAGGGTGGTTGGTACCCAGCACAGTACGTTAATCATGGTGCTCTTCGAACCATACATGTACACTACGAACTGTGTCCCGCTGGGACTGACTTAACATCTCCAAAGTCCAGACCGCTAAGAACAGAAACCGAAATATGGAGAGAATATTCAGCTTAAACGTAGGCGTCATTTAAGAATGAGATGAAATGTTTTTTGAACATTTGTCACTATTAAGGCAATTCTGAGAGTACAGTTCTGAGAGTACAGTTCTGAGACTGCGATTCTGAGACTGCGATTCTGAGACTGCGATTCTGAGACTGCGATTCTGAGACTGCAATTCTAAGACAGAATTGTAGTCTCAGAATTGTAGAGACTACAATTCTGAGACTACAATTCTGAGACTACAATTCTGAGACTACAATTCTGAGACTACAATTCTGAGACTACAATTCTGAGACTACAATTCTGAGACTACAATTCTGAGACTACAATTCTGAGACTACAATTCTGAGACTACAATTCTGAGACTACAATTCTGAGACTACAATTCTGAGACTACAATTCTGAGACTACAATTCTGAGACTACAATTCTGAGACTACAATTCTGAGACTACAATTCTACGTCTACGAAAATTGGTATTTGGTTTCCTGGTCAGAAATAAAGAAACACGAGTTCCATCATTTTTGAAAATTCCATGATTAGGGGGTAACGAACCAGAGAACGATTTTTGAAGGTAAATCATTATTAATGTACAACTAAAGTATTATTAAAGTTACAACTATGAAAATAGGTATTCGGCTGCTCAGTTGTATTATTGTTTTTGGAAATTAAACATACGAGGGACAATAATCAAGGGATGAAAATTGTTATTAAAATATATCATTATGAAAGCACTTCTAGAGCTAAACCAAAGAAGCTTTGTATTTGGTTAGAAATACAAAATAAGTGTTCCACTCTTTTTGGAAATTCAGCCTCCATGGGGGTGAAACAGAGAATGCACGTAGATATGGTAATATCTCATTATGCAAGCATTTTTTATGTAAAATCTTTCATCTGGATCCACTTGGATACCCTGCAAATCACATTTAAGTGCCTGGCAGAGGGTTCATTCAACCACCTTCATAATAATTCCCGAGAAAAACGAACACCTATACCTTTCAGTGCGAGCTCTGATTTAGTTTATTTTAGTATGATGATCATTTCTCCCTGTTAAGTCGGTGTCAACATAATATTTTCACATTTGGAGGAGTGTGTTTTGATTGAAATTTCGCGAGAATCTTCGACCATAACGAAAAACACCATTGTTCTGATGATGTCTATCCTAAACTGTGTATCATTTCAATGACACTCTCTCTCATATTTTGCGATAATGCAAAAAGTTCAACCCTTCTTTGAACTTTTCGATGTACTCCGTCATTCCTATCTGGTAAGGACACCAAACCGCGCAGCAGTATTCTCAAGGAGGAGTCACAAGTATAGTTTTGGCAGTGTCCTTAGCAGCTCTGTTACATTTTCTAAATGTCCTGCCATTAAAACCAGTCTATGGTTAGTCTATCCTACAACATTTATTATATTTTCCTTCTTATTTAAATTGTTAGTAATTGTAATTCCTAGGTATTTAGTTGAATTAACGGCCTGTGGATTTGACTGCTTTATCCTGTAACCGAAGTTTAATGGATTTCTTTTAGCACCCATTGGGATAGCCTCACACTTTGCGTTATTTACGGTCAGTTGCCAGTTTTTTGCACCATACAGATATCTTTTCTACATCGTTTTTCTACTTGTTTAGATATTCTCGTGACTTTACTAGTCGGTACAAGACACCACCTTCCACAAACAACGTAATACGGCTCTTCAGATTGTCTCCTAAATCGTTTCTATAGATAAGGAACAGCAGGGGGGCTTGTACACAACCTGAGAAAACGCCAGATATCACTTTTTGTTACTCAATGGCTTTCTGTCAGTTACTATGAAATGTGATCTCTGGCAGGAAATAACGAATCCAGTCGCACATCTGAGATGAAATTCCATAAACACGCAAATTTATTACCGGCCGCTTCTGAGATACAGGGTCAAATGTCTTCTAGACATCTAGAAATAAGGAATCAATTTAAAGTCCCCTGTTGATATCACTGAACACTTCGTGTGAGTAAAGAATAGCTGTGTTTCACAAGAACAATGTTTTCTTAATCCATGTAGACTGTGTCAATAGACTGTTCTCTTGGAGGTAAATCGTAATGCATGCCGACGACAATGATATGGCCCTATAATTTAGAGCATTACTTCAACTACTTTTCTTGAATATTGGTGTGACCTGTGCGACTTTCCAGTCTTTGAGTACCGATCTTTTGTCGAGCGAACTGCTGTATATGACTTAAGTATGGAGCTAATGCATCAGCATACTCCGAAGGAAACGTAATTGGTGTACAATCTGGACCATAAGACTTGCTTTTATTAAGCGATTTAAGTGGCTTCACTACTCCGAGGATATCTACTCCTACGTTACTCATGTTGGCAGCTGTTTTTGATTCGAATTCTGGAGTATTTACTTCGTCTTGTTTGGTGAAGGGATTTGTAAGACTGTGTTTAGTAACTCTGCTTTCTCAGCACTGTCGTCGGTAGTATACCCATTGCTATAGCGCAGACAAAGCATTGATTGTCTCTTGTCGCTAGCATACTTCACATACGATCAGAACCTCTTTGGATTTTCTGCCAAGTTTCAAGACAATGTTTCGTTGTGGGAACTACAGTAAGTATTTCGCATTGAAGGCCACGATAAATTTCGAGTTTCTGTAAAAGATCGACAGTCTAGGAGATTGACCCACATATTAATTTTTTTTCGTAGATTCGGTCGACATTTATAAAGCTCTAATTCCTCTCACTCAAACTCCATCGTATGCGAAGAGAGGGGGAGTTTTAGTTTTAGCGAATCAAAATTTACGAAGTAAATAAGTATTTTTTTATTTATCCGTAACCTTTTTCCACGCAAAAACGAGAACACGGATTTTCTTGAATTACAATGCCAACTACCAAGAGTCAAAACAAATGTTTAAGACAAAATGTAAGTAGTTTTTTATGTAGAACCTGATTCTGCAAGAAAATATGGGGGTTCCCATTTGAAATTTTGAAGTTGCATCCCGCCCCACCCCCAGGGGGCTGGGGTGGCGGGCTAATTGTAGCACCAGGAGATGCCCCCTAGAAAATAATTAACTTTAGATTCTACACATTTTTTCGTGTAAAGCTAATTTTTCGAGTTATTCTGGTTTGTCAACTTGAAATTTACACCCTCTATATGTAGTGTAGGTGTGCAAACTGAAAGTTAGAACCATGTGGACCACAGTAAAAAAAGATATCCTTAACAGTCATGAAAGTCTAAGAATCAGTGTTTTCGTGGATGTAATTTAATCAGACTCTAAGAGAAAAAATCGTGCACCGTAAAGGATGTTTCCGAATGGGATATGACTTACATGTGTAGACAAACAAATGATTATAATATCTGAAAAGTAGGATAATTTATTTAAGAAAAGAGCTTCACAATCTGAGCGTCAAAAATACATTCGTCTACATTTGGCCCTTATGCAAGCAATTATTGGGCTAGGCATTCATTTACAAAGTTGTTCGATATCCTCCTGAGGGATACCATTGGAAATTATGTCCTACTGGTGTGTTAGCCAGCCAACATCCCGACCTAGTGGGAGGGTCCTGCTCATAATATAATACCCCAAACGTTCTCAATTGGGGAGGGGGCGGGGAGAGACTTCCGGAGACGAAGATAGGGTTTGAAAAGCAAGTGAACAAGCATTCGGACGGGATTACTTGCTAAAACGTAAGCCCGGTATGGATTGCCATGAAGGGCAACAAAACGGGCCGTAGGTTGTCGGGCTATATGGTGGGTGACGGTGAGGTTGCTTTCCCACCGCTCTCTGGGCTCACCAGACACCCCCTTGCAGCACATCAGTGCTCCGTTTTAAGCGAAACTCGTCCCTGAAGACAACTGTACAATGAGTTCACTGGCCTCGATGACCAGCGAAGGCGTGTCTAGATGCGCCCCGCAGTGGAGGCGTAGAAACCTGTATGTCACCCACCATACAGCCCGACAAGGAGGAGTGATTATCTGGATTGCCATGACTTTTCGTAACAGCATTCCTTTTTGTTGTCATCCGTCACACCCTTGAAATACAGCGGTGCATCAACTATACAGGGCTATTACAAATGATTGAAGCGATTTCATAAATTCACTGTAGCTCCATTCATTGACATATGGTCACAACACACTACAGATACGTAGAAAAACTCATAAAGTTTTGTTCGGCTGAAGCCGCACTTCAGGTTTCCGCCGCCAGAGCGCTCGAGAGCGCAGTGAGACAAAATGGCGACAGGAGCCGAGAAAGCGTATGTCGTGCTTGAAATGCACTCACATCAGTCAGTCATAACAGTGCAACGACACTTCAGGACGAAGTTCAACAAACATCCACCAACTGCTAACTCCGTTCGGCGATGGTATGCGCAGTTTAAAGCTTCTGGATGCCTCTGTAAGGGGAAATCAACGGGTCAGCCTGCAGTGAGCGAAGAAACGGTTGAACGCGTGCGGGCAAGTTTCACGCGTAACCCGCGGAAATTGGCTCATGCCACAACTGGAGACCGACAGCGCCGACTTCATCTTTCAACAGGATGGTGCTCCACCGCACTTCCATCATGATGTTCGGCATTTCTTAAACAGGAGATTGGAAAACCGATGGATCGGTCGTGGTGGAGATCATGATCAGCAATTCATGTCATGGCCTCCACGCTCTCCTGACTTAACCCCATGCGATTTCTTTCTGTGGGGTTATGTGAAAGATTCAGTGTTTAAACCTCCTCTACCAAGAAACGTGCCAGAACTGCGAGCTCGCATCAACGATGCTTTCGAACTCATTGATGGGGACATGCTGCGCCGAGTGTGGGAGGAACTTGATTATCGGCTTGATGTCTACCGAATCACTAAAGGGGCACATAGCGAATATTTGTGAATGCGTAAAAAAACTTTTTGAGTTTTTGTATATGTGTCCAAAGCATTGTGAAAATATCTCAAATAATAAAGTTATTGTAGAGCTGTGAAATCGCTTCAATCATTTGTAATAACCCTGTACTCTGTGCCCCGTTCTGTTTCCCTTCGTGGCAAGCTATTCTGGGCTCATATTTCAGCATGATGATACCCTCCCGCATATGGCGAGAGTTTCTGCTGGCCAAATCTTACCTTTTGCAGCAAAGTCGTCGGATCTCTCCCCAGTTGATGAGAATGTACGAAGCATTACGGGCAGGGCCTTCCAACCGCCTCGGTATTCTCACTATATAGCGCACCATTTGGGTAGAATTTGGCACGAGGATATCCCACAACTTTATCAAACCCTAGCGGAATAATTTGCTTGCATAAGGGGGCCAGGAGTGGACCAACGCGTAACTAAAAATCCTTCAAATGGCTCTGAGCGCTATGGGACTTAACATCTGAGGTCATCAGTCCCCCAGAACTTAGAAATACTTAAACCTACTAACCTAAGGACATCACACACATCCATGCCCGAGGCAGGATTCAAACCAGGGACCGTATCAGTAGCGCGGTTCCGGACTGAAGCGCCTAGAACCGCTCGGCCACCGAGGCCGGCAACGCGTAACTGACTTGGTCAATGCGTGAAGTTCGTTCTCTTCTGTACATCATCTAGTCGTTCTGAAATTGTAATCATTTCTTTGTCTGTACCTGTACGCCACATTACCGGTCTCACATTCGGATAATTTCTTCGTGGTGCGTCGTTTTTTTCCGTTAAAGTATAATTTCTACGCTGTTCCTGTTGATTATATAGTTTGGTGGGTGCATTTACAGTAAACAACAAACTACGGCTCATTTCCTCACGCCTGCATATTGTATTAATATCGTGTTTGTATGCAGCGGTAACTTTTGCTGCTTCTGTTATTTTACCATCGTTAGTTTCCTAGATCAACTTTTGTTTCTCGTCGGGTCTCTAAGTTCCACCTGTTGTCCTTCCTATTGTAGTAATAATTGTTGTATGTCTTTTTATTACCTATCCATGTCAGGCTTCTAAACACCTGTTTGTCCTGTATTTTATACTACTTTTAAAGGATTTTATCAACTATCGCACCACTTACCACTGCCTGCTTACCTACAGGGTGTGTCAAAAATGACCGGTATATTTGAACGGCAATACAAACTAAACGAGCAGCGATAGAAATACACCGTTTGTTGCAATGTGCTTGGGACAACAGTGCATTTTCAGGCAGACAAACTATCGAAATTACAGTAGTTACAATTTTCAACAACAGATGGCGCTGCGGTCTGGGAAACTCTATAGTACGATATTTTCCACATATCCACCATGCGTAGCAATAATATGGCGTAGTCTCTGAATGAAATTACCCGAAACCTTTGACAACGTGTCTGGCGGAATGGCTTCACATGCAGATGAGATGTACTGCTTCAGCTGTTCAATTGTTTCTGGATTCTGGCGGTACACCTGGTCATTCAAGTGTCCCCACAGAAAGAAGTCTGGCGAATAGGGAGGCCAATCCACGCCGCCTCCTGTATGTTTCGGATAGCCCAAAGCAATCACACGATCATCGAAATATTCATTCAGGAAATTAAAGACGTCGGCCGTGCGATGTGGCCGGGCACCATCTTGCATAAACCACGAGGTGTTCGCAGTGTCGTCTAAGGCAGTTTGTACCGCCACAAATTCACGAAGAATGTCCAGATAGCGTGATGCACTAATCGTTTCGGATTTATAAAATGGGCCAATGATTCCTTTGGAAGAAATGGCGGCCCAGACCAGTACTTTGTGAGGATGCAGGGACGATGGGACTGCAACATGGGGCTTTTCGGTTCCCCATATGCGCCAGTTCTGTTTATTGACGAAGCCGTCCAGGTAAAAATAAGCTTCGTCAGTAAACCAAATGCTGCCCACATGCATATCGCCGTCATCGATCCTGTGCACTATATCGTTAGCGAATGTCTCTCGTGCAGCAATGGTAGCAGCGCTGAGGGGTTGCCGCGTTTGAATTTTGTATGGATAGAGGTGTAAACTCTGGCGCATGAGACGATACGTGGACGTTGGCGTCATCTGGACCGCAGCTGCAACACGGCGAACGGAAACCCGAGGCCGCTGTTGGATCACCTGCTGCACTAGCTGCGCGTTGCCCTCTGTGGTTGCCGTACGCGGTCGCCCTACCTTTCCAGCACGTTCATCCGTCACGTTCCCAGTCCGTTGAAATTTTTGTCCGCCTGAAAATGTACTGTTGTCCCAAGCATATTGCAACAAACGGTGTATTTCTATCGCTGCTCGTTTAGTTTTTATTGCCGTTTCAAATATACCGGTCATTTTTGAAACACCCTGTATGTGCCCCTACAGACCATCCCTGGAGCTTCCCTCTCTCACATTTAAGTGCCACGACATGGCACGTCTCAGCAACAGTTATCCGTTCTCGCAGAACACCTGGCATGTAAGCTCATGTTATATATGTCGATATCCTAGATTACAAACGATTTCCTGCAATAATTATGATATTAAGCTGTTTTCATTATGTTTGTTGAGAACCTGTTTTAACATTATTTAGGTTACGGAACATCCATTTTAATATTAAGTGAGTTCACATTAAGGGGGGCCGTTGATGAAAAACACACACTATTTCAGAAATGCAGCAAATCCACAGTTTTGGAGATATGGCAATGAAATTTACTACCATGCTTAAGATGAAAGTAATACATTATATATAAAATCCTTTGATTATATATATATATATATATATATATATATATTCAACTTTGTTTTGAAATAAATTTTAAGCGTGATTCTCAAAAAATAATGAATTTTCTTTTTCTCAGAAAGTATTCAAGAGATTTTTACAAAACTTTCTCTGTCTCATCTCTTTACATGTTGTAGGCTTCTCTCATTAGGTTTTTGGAATACGTCAAATAGGAGTTATAATTCCACAAGTAGAACTTTAAATTCATGCTACATTCCAAGCACTTTGCCCCATATCTCAGCTTGCAATCACAACTTCAAATTTGCTCTTGAGACAACGCTTATTACGTTTACAGAAATGTGTGTACAAAATTTTATAACTCTAGCATTCATAGAATCTGAGGAAAATGTACATAAACTTCAAAAAACATACATTTCAGGAAACGCAATTTAAAGTTCCACCTAACATTTTTCCTTATGTCACTTCTTCAGAAGGCACCACATTTGTACTCTGGGTCGTCTTTCCCTTCAAGGCTTCTCTTCTGGTTTCTTGTTGTCTATCTTCTTTCATTTACTAGGTCCTTAAGTGACTTTTCACCTGCAGAGAAGCGCTGTCAATCTATTTTTCTCAGGATGTCTTGAGTAAAATTTCCTATCTTCAAGCCGATTCTTTCTAATACCTTCATCCTCCCGACGTTCCCATCATTAAATACAATAACTGAATCATAAGTTGCAATTCTGACAACTGTAGCAGATTCAAATTTGTTTTCAGGACATCGTTTCAATAGGAGTGAATTTAGAGACTCATTTCACGTTTAGGTTATGCCACGAACTCAGTTTTTGAGAAGTGCAGGATCGGCCAATCTATAAATCCAAAGAGTATGTATCACGGCCTACTAGATGCACCCCGCACACGTTTGGTTGAAAGTAATACACAGAATCGTCGTTCACTCAGCTGGTGTTGAAGTGCTTCTTCAAAACGTGGGCGTAGCAGGGAGGCCGCGTCTAACTTTTAATTAATTTTCAGGCACTTAGGATGCGATTTCAATAATGAAACTTTGGAAACTTATTGTCCATGACTTTTACTAACAAACAAAAAAATCGAAAATTAACATTTTAGGTCAATTTCATCAACGTCCCCTCTTAAGACAACTTTCAATTTTGTTGCTCTCTTGAAGTGTAAGGACGAGTCGTTTTCAACATTTATGTACTATGAGAGTTGGCAATAGGCCTACTCTCTTAGGATGTAAAGTTTGGCTACAGCGCGCATACACAAGCTCTGAAATCTAAGATATTGTTGTCGCGCCTCGCAGCGCACGGATTAACTAGTGGCAGTTTGGAAGCCAGTGTAGGAGCCCGCCTGCTGTGGTGCGCACGTGTGTTGGGCGAAGGGTCGTCGCCGAGCTGCCGTACTGCCGTGTCCGCCAGCAGCGACACAGGATTTGGTATTGAGTTGATATTTTTTATAATTTGCAGATCGCTTATTAATTTAAAGAAAAGGGTTTGTGTATGTGCGTAGCAGCAGACGGTAATTTTGATAATGATAGGAGTTGAATTCTTAAGGGGAAACCATTGTTAGATTAAGTATTGATTTTTTGTCATTGATTTCTTTTGTAATTGTCAGGGAATTGTTTCACTATGTATTCAATTGAGAAGTATTTCAGTCTGTCTGAAGAGTTTGATTAATTTGTAATATTGCTTTAATGCCACTGGAGGCAGATTTACAAACGATGCGATTGTTCAAATAGCTTCTAGCGTTTTATTAATTGAATGAGAAAGAATCACTTTCAGAATATAGTTTTTTTTGTTTGGGTTATCATTTATCGAGTTTAGATTTGACCAAACCCTTTCTGTTGAATTATATGTAGTTGTAGCAAGCAGCAGCAGCCGAAGCAACAGCAGGAGCTGCCATACAGAACATGAATTGCACTCAGCATGAATAATAGGTTTTTTTTATGTTTTTGTTAATTAATGGAATGCAGCAGATCAAGGAGTGGTAGCAGAAAGACCAAGTAAATTATTTGTTGCGCACAGGACCAATAAAAAAGGAATAAAGTTTCGGCGATCTTTGTAATAGTAAAGTTAACAAGAGTACAAACACGAGATTTTCAGTAGAAAACTCGAGATAAGAAGATAGAGCTCGCTACTTTTAACTACATTTGTTGCTGATTATGTCTAGTATAACATTCTACTCCATTAGACTGATTCTGTTGTATTTTGTTGTTCGATACTATGCAGATACCATTGGATGAAGGCTTTCGGGGCCGAAACTGGTCTGGTTTTTAAAATAAAAATGAAGTTATAACTGATGATAGCATTTTATTCAAAACTAATACAATAGTTGTAGAAGGGGCATCAAGAGGCTAATGGGCGAGAAATTAAGAAATTTCACGAACAGGAACACGTGTGTTTCTGTGAACTACAGGAAGGCTCACGGGTCTGGCTGAAGGAGAGATACGCCCTTTCGATCTGCGATGAGAGACGCGACACGGCCCCCACTAATGGCGAAGTGCTGTCCCATCGCGGGATTGGATTCGAGCAGCGTGCAACACGTCAATACAGGCCGAGGCCCACAGGTGAGCTACGTGCCAGCACAAGAACCAACAATTCCTCTGTGTGACATTTATTGACAATCGTTATTTCATTGTATTATTTGAGATGTACACTGATAAGCCAAAACTGCGCGGTTGGATGCCGCCAGGTGGCGTTGCGGAAACGTGTTGCGGTAACAATAGTATGTAAGCGGAGCAGACACGCACGTCAGATATCCCTAGCGAAGATATGAACTGCAAATAGACAAATTCTTTGAGACAACACACATTGACAAAGGGCCGATTATTATTTCGCAGTGCCCATGAACAAGTACTTCCAGTACGGTGAAACTGGTGGATTGTTCACGCGCTACAGTCGTGAGCATCTACATAAACATGTCGGACAGTGAAACTACCGCTAATCATTGCAGAGTTGCGTCCACGACTATTCACAGAACGTGTCGTTCGGAGGCTTGTCAGCTCTTTGAACTAGGATAGATGGTGGTCTGTAGTATCGCTGCCGAAAGAGCACAATACTGGTGCAGGTACACGTGTTTTGGAGAACACCGTTCATCGTACATTGATGACCACGGAGCTCTGCAGAAGACCACTCCTAACAAGGGAACCTCCCCATCGCACCCCCCCCCCCCTCAGATTTAGTTATAAGTTGGCACAGTGGATAGGCCTTGAAAAACTGAACCCAGATTAATCGAGAAAAGAGGAAGAAGTTGTATGGAACTATGAAAAAAAATAAGCAATATATACAAACTTAGTAGTCCATGCGCAAGATAGGCAACTTCAGGGGTAGGTGAGCTCACGAGTGCCGTGGTCCTGTGGATAGCGTGAGCAGCTGCGGAACGAGAGGTCCTTGGTTCAAGTCTTCCCTTGACTGAAAATTTTACATTATTTATTTTCGCAAAGTTATGATCTGTCCCTTCGTACATTGACGTCTCTGTTCACTGTAATAAGTTTAGTGTCTGTTTTGCGACCTCAGCGCAAAACCGTGCGATTAGTAGACGAAAGGACGTGCATCTCCAGTGGGAACCGAAAACATATTGCCCACGGAATACATCTCACGTATTTAATGCACTCTCGTCCAAAGTAGCGAACAGTCAACTGCCAGCCAGACAGCCTCGTTAGGAAGAATACTCTCTCTTCCGTGCGCTGTAGTCGACTGATGGTCGTGTGTTTCCATGTTTGTTTAGGTGTAGCGTCCCCATATTACGGCGCAGTTACCTAGCATGGGGCGGACAGATAATAATTGCCTGAAAATAAAAAAATTAAACTTTTCACTCGAGGGAAGACTTGAACCAAGGACCACTCGTTCGGCAGCTGCTCACGCTAACCACGGGACCACGTCGCTCATGAGCTGACACTGTCCTTGAAGTTGCATATCTAGCACATGGACTACTCAGTTTGTATATTTTGCTTATTTTTTTTCATAGTTCCACACAACTTCTTCCTGTTTTCTCGATTGGTCTGGGTTCAGTTTTTCAAGGCCTATCCACTGTGCCAACTTATAACTGAAGGGGGTGCTATGGGGAGGTTCCCTTGTAAGTGTTCACGTGTTGACCGAATAACATTGTCAGTTACGGCTGCAGTTCGCATGGGACCATCATGATGCGACCGTTGATCGGAGGAAACGAGCTGGCTCTTGAGATGAACCATATTTTAGGTGTACTGGATCGCTGTTCTTTTCCACAAGGGCCGTCATGGAGGTGAGCAGCGCTTCGAAATACGCAGCTCGACACAGACACAGGCTCGTTGGAGCGTTATTATGCTAGGGGAGACACTTTCCTGCGCTTGCATGGGACCAGTGGTAGCACTGGAAGACACGTCGACAGTTGCGAATCACCTGCATCTCTTCATGCTTGATGTCTTCCAAGACGCTGACGTCATCTTCCAGTAGTGAAACCGTCGGAAGCAGAGCCGTGCTGCTGTGGTTTGGGGAGCATTAGAGTGAAGTAACGCTGATTTCTCTGCGATCAGATTCACCTGATGTAAATGCTATGGCAGCCACCTGAATCGCTATCTGCCACAGTCACCACGTACGCAAATCAGCAGACCGTTATTTACGCGAATTACACGACCTGTGCGTAAACATATAACGCCGAAAACCTGCACAGACCTACCAACAAACCGTCGGATCCCTGACATGCAGAATCATTGACGTATTTCGTTCCAGAGACGGAGAAATAAGCTATTAAGCAGGTGGTCATATAGTTTCGGTTCATCAGTGTATGCATCACATCCCCTACTCTAACCTCCAAGCCGGCCGCGGTGGTCTAGCGGTTCTGGCGCTGCAGTCCGGAACCGCGGGACTGCTACGGTCGCAGGTTCGAATCCTGCCTCGGGCATGGGTGTGTGTGATGTCCTTAGGTTAGTTAGGTTTAAGTAGTTCTAAGTTCTAGGGGACTTATGACCTCAGCAGTTGAGTCCCATAGTGCTCAGAGCCATTTGAACCATCTAACCTCCACGTTTGTAATCGAATGCTGTGTATACGCTGCCCGACAAAAGGATTGAAGCACTCACAAGAGGAAGGAATAAATGAAATGTAACTCCGAGAGTTTGGAAATTGTGTGACGTTATTTTTGAGATTACAAAGGCGAGTCAAATTTAGAAGCATGAGAATGACGTTGCAACTTCTCTGACCTACATGCATGCCCTCATTCCGTTGGAAAGCTCTATACTCCCCTCAGGCAAGGTGATTATTACTAAATGCGGCAGTTGGTCAACAAGTGTTGTAACTGATTCTTCATATCCCGGCTCCGTGGCGTAATTGACGTCTGAGCGCCACACAAACATCTTCTATCGGGTTAAGATCTGGGGAACCTCCTGCCGATGGCAGTACCTCAGAATCACGAAGACAATTCATAGACGTGCCACATGTAGAGGAGCAATGTCCTTTTGAAAAATGGCACCACGAAACTTTCACATGCATAGGGACGCATGATATCCGGGAGCGTACCGCTATACTGCCAGAAGTACCTGAATTACACCAAACCGAGTGAAGTCTTCTCGCTCTCATTTGCGTATAACAATACGTTATGTTGGTTATTATTGTTTTAGGACTTGCAGCCCACTGCGTGGTCATCTGTGACATTAGGTCAGTGGCGAGCTGGACTCGCGTTCGGGAGAACGACAGCTCAATCCCCTGTCCGACCATCCAAATTTAGATTTCCCACGATTTTCACTAAATCACTCAGAGCAAATACTGGGATAGTTCCTTCGAAAGGGCACGGCCGATTTTCTTCCCCGGCGTTGATACAATTCTAGCTTGTGTTGCGTCTCTAATGACCTCGATGTCGACCGACGTTAAACCCAATCTTCCTTCTTTCCTCCCTTTAATTACCGTTAGCCATGACCTGTAGTCAATCCAGATGTTTCCCTACACAGTGATGCCAGAATCAACACCGCTGTGCCAATCTAAAACACTGGAATAGTGCGACCTCTCCCATACTCGTCAACGATGGTCATTCCCGTAGTGCAAAACCGCGACTCATGCCTGAATGCAATGAGAAGCCATTCATCAGTAGTCCTTGATTCCAGGTGACGACACACCGTCTGCGTTGTGTAGTTAACGGCAGCCTACTCGTGGGATCGTGATTCCCTAGCCCGCCTGCTGTTAGTCTTCAATTGTGCTGGATGGCACAGAACGCTGCAGCGAATCCACACTACTTGTTGTCGGCTGGCGGGTACGGACGTGCAGACTCTGCGTTTGCTGCACGGTGCGGCGGTCCTCCCTTGCGGTGGCCAGATTTTGTCGTTGTAACTTTAAGGACGGGTATTTCTGTCCTACCGTTCCCATGAAGTTCCAACATTGGGCCCTTCTCACTTATGATTGTCCCACAATGGATAACGCACGATGAGACCAGCAGGCAAAATTGAAACTCATAGTTAAGTCCCTTTCAAACTCTGGATGCTGTTGGTAATGCAGTATCAACATTGTAGGCGACATCTTCGTCTCCTTCACAGTGATCACTGAACTTCTGACAGTGGTTACGCTGTTACATGACCTAACATGCCTGGTAATGACACTAAGCACGAAAAACAAACTAAAGGACCATAGTGGCCTCTCTGTCACAGAGAACTGCAATTGTAATCCTTTAAATAGCCACCAGTGGTGTCTACGCGTTCAAAGATACATTAACATCCTCTCATTTCTTAATACTTCACTTTTCTTGCAAGGTAGTGTATTTAAATTTGTCGTAAATTAGAGGTTGGAAATACCGCTTCAGTTGCAAATTTATTTCATTATCACGTCCACCGCGGCGGTCGGCGGCCACAGCACAGTTGAGATACACGAGGACGGGCTTATGGCCGGCCGCTGTGGCCGAAGCGGTTCTAGGCGCTTCAGTCTGGAATCGCGCTGCTGCTACGGTCGCAGGTTCGAATCCTGCCTCGGGCATGGATGTGTTTGTTGTGCTTATGTTAGTAAGGTTTAAGTAGTTCAAAGTCTAGGGGGCTGATGACCTCAGATGTTAAGTCCTGTAGTGCTTAGAGCCATTTGAACCATTTTAATGGGCTTATGAGAGCCCGAAACCGGTCGTGATGGTAAAAGAAATTTATAGCTGAAGCGGTATTTTCAACCTCTAGTATAATGTTCAGTTGCGGATGTTCGTCCAACAGGATTGTTTGTTGTCATAAATTATTAAAACCAATGGCCCACAGCAAAGTTTAATTGGCGTCGTTGTAAAGTGAATAAGCAAGGTGGCGACTTCTCAGGGTGTGTTGTAACTGACCAGTTTTCATCATCTGATAACACTGAAGAAGCCGAACGCACATAGGCCAAATAATTTGTTGGGGAATTTAGTGGCCAGGACTCTTTTCTCCAGCACCCACGCCACTACCACGCCACCCACCCCACCTTCACACCTGAGGACCACACTCCAGTACAACAGCATGCAACTCCTACAATCACGCAGTCATTCCTACAATAAGATAACGTTCACTGAGCAGCGAAATAATTTAGATCCAGCGTAACGCCTAATTATGGGATAAAATAAATTGGAAATTTTATTGCGTTTAGTTAGTAAAATATTATTGTGTTTATCCAGTAATATCTGTGCAAAAACCAATGGTATAATGATAAAATCAGGTAACATGAAAGTAAATGCTACAGCACCGTACAAAATTATAAATAGTAATAGGAAACTCTACAAGCCCTATGCAATTTGTCTTCTACTTGACAGACAGCTGGTTATGTGCAATAGGCACAGGTGAAAAATTGGTTGAAAAACAAAATGAGAGTACCACTGGAACACAGAAATAATATTTCATATTTTCCAAGCAACAAACATATTTGAACTAGCAGCTGAGGAAAAATGGCTGCAAATAACAATAACAAAGTCCACTGATAATTCCCTGTTATTATACCAAATTTTATACCAGATTTACAAATCCATTTTTGAAACCAATAAGGCAAATTCTCGTCAGTAACTGTGAAAGAGTGTATATCTTCTACACATAAAATGTCTGCAACGTCATGTAAGCGAAACGCAAGCACAGGGAAGTACAATTTTGTTCGTTTAATTGAAAACATTCCCAGTATCTGGCAACAACACTAGACGACCATATTTACTAGCAACTATAAACGTTCACAATTGTACCACAGTTCTGGCCCCTGCATCACCGAATGAACACAAATTTCAAAATAGACGCATAGTCGAAGAAGCTCCCTAATAACCAACTCCTTAACCGTTTATATCAAGCAGCATATCTGAGAGACATATATATTATTACATTCTTATAGTTCAACAGAACTGAATCTAAATCGACTAATAGTGTACGCTTTTGAGTGTCTGGGATAAATCTTTAGTAAACAAAATGGGTGTATGAGGAAAATTTATTTAGGTGGAAAGGCGTGGATAAAACTGACTAGGGTGAGAAGAGAGTCAGCAGTGGAGTGGTCAGCAGTAGAAAGAAAAGAGCACTAGTGGGAAAACAGTGCATGAGAGCAAACGTGGTGTGAAGTGGAAAAATTCTATTTGGGTGCAAGAACAGGGCAGGAATGGAAAAATAACGCTTGTGACGAAAATCAAAGAATGAGTGGGAAAAAATAGTGCTTGAGTGGAAAAAAGCGCATGACTCGAAAAACGCACTCATGCTCAGAAAAAAAGTAACACCTTGAACGAGTACATACAGGACGTCCATATTCAGACATCATATACATTAGTATTTTCAGCAGAAATCATTAGCTATGCCAGCCCTCCCTCTACTGGCGATGAAATACAGTAGTGCGAAAAATTTAAGGACAAATATTCCTCCGGCTGCGCACCGCTATCCAAAGAAATAAAGTCAATGGCTAACGCACCCCTGAAAGGTGGCACGTGGCGAAGGAGCAAAATGGTTCAAATGGCTCTGAGCACTATGGGACTTAACTTCTGAGGTCATCAGTCCCCTAGAAATTAGAACTACTTAAACCTAACTAACCTAAGGACATCACACACATCCATGCCCGAGGCAGGATTCGAACCTGCGACCGTAGCGGTAGCGCTGTTCCAGAACGGTATGTTTCCAACACTAGTAGTCAGTGGCGAGATAGGCGTGTTTCATGCGGAAGCCAGGTAGTTAGTACCTGCCTTCCGCTACGAACACGCCTATCTCACCATTGACTACTAATGTTGGTAACATAGTGTTGCTGTCAACAAGTATGGGCCTGAAGATGATGATGTAACACATCGAAACTAGTTGCCAATAAAACCAACACCTTAATATGTCTGCAGGAATTTCGCCATATTTTAGCATATAAAAAATTTTGGGTTGGCAGGCCTGCAGGTCACGCGAGTGGTGACCCTCTACCTGGCCGCTATAAACCTCAGGTTACGAAAACAGCCGCAAGAGAGCGCCACTTTGATAGACAGCGCCACGGGCGGTAGGTAGCGGGATTTCTGAAGTCAGAGCAAGGCAGTACCCACGGCACAAGTGTGTCGCATGAATTACTTTATGTTAATCTTTTCCAGTGAAATATGCTCTTTAAAACTGTCTACCCCTCATATGCTCTTGCTGTTTTCCCAATGAGTTTATACGACGTACGGCTCGGATTTCGCGATACGAATCACTTCATTTTGACCTGCTCGCCTGAAGTAGCCCTTTAAAGTGCTCCGCTCGTTCGGATTATATCGGGGAGGGTTTCCAGCGTAAGCGGATGAGCGCCATCAGCCTGGAGTGTGGTGCTGCGGACCCCCCGCGGGCGAGGTTTTACACACAGAGTGCGCAGCGCGGCTGCCGGCTCACGGCTAGCCAGCCAGCCAGCCAGCCAGCCAACCAGCCAGCTAGCCGGCTAGCGCCAGCGCGAGCCGCTCCGTCCGGCCCGGAATTGGAAATCGACCGCGAGCGCCGGCTGAGCGCCCTGCTGATGCAGTCATCGACGCGACCGTCGCAAACATCGGAGCCTCGCGGCCCGCGGCTGCCGCTGATTGGAGAGACCACACCGCACCGCACCTCGCCCCCACCTCATCCCAGCAGCTATCGGCAGTCGACACACTCAGCGCTCGCTCGTGACACCCACGCATGTCGCTGAATGACGGGCAAACCGCCCTCCGCCCTTCTGTCCACTCAGCTCTATTGAGCCCGCGCGCACGCGCGTCGGCACTCTGTTTGGAATGGGCCGGTTCGAACCCAGGCGTGAGAAGTGCACTGGTGCACAAAACCTTAAAAACGGAAATTGCATTCGCATCATCTCTCACTGGCAAGTAACATAACTCGATGAAAGCTGGACCATACATAACAAGAAAGAAATAGGCCACGATACGAAGAGAAGTCACACTTTTATAGCGACACAATAGTTACACTGAAGTTACCGCGATATATAGTGACAATTATTGAACTATGAAAACGATATACACTGCTGGCCATTAAAATTGATACACCACGAAGGTGACGTGCTACAGACGCGAAATTTAACCGACAGCATGCTGTGATATGTAAATGATTAGCTTTTCAGAGCATTCACACAAGGTTGGCGCCGGTGGCGACACCTACAACGTGCTGAAATGACGAAAGTTTCCAACCGATTTCTCATACACAAACAGCAGATGACCAGCGTTGCCTGCTGAAACGATGTTGTGATGCCTCGTGTAGGAAGGGGAAATGTGTACCATCAAGTTTCCGACTCTGATAAAGGACGGATTGTAGCCTATCGCGATTGCGGTTCATCGCATCGCGACATTGCTACTCGGGTTGGTCGAGATCCAATGACTGTTAGCAGAATATGGAATCGGTGGGTTCAGGAGGGTAATACGGAACGCCGTGCTGGATCAGAGCGGCCTCGTATCACTAGCAGTCGAGATGACAGGCATCTTATCCGCAGGGCTGTAAAGGATCGTGCAGCCACGTCTCGATCCCTGAATCAACAGATGGGGACGTTTGCAAGACAACAACCATCTGCACAAACAGTTCGACTACGTTTGCAGCAGCATGGACTATCAGCTCGGAGACCACTGCTGCGGTTACCCTTGATCCTGCATCAGAGACAGGAGCGCCTGCGATGGTGTACCCAACGACGAACCTGCCAGCACGAATGGCAAAACGTCATTTTTTCGGATGAATCCAGGTTCTGTTTACAGCATTATGACGGTCGCATTCATGTTTCGCGACATCGCGGTGAACGCACATTGCAAGCGTGTATTCGTCATCGCCATACCGGCGTATCACCCGGCGTAATGGTGTGGGGTGCCATTGGTTACACGTCTCGGTCACCTCTTGTTCCCATTGACGGCACTTTGAACAGTGGACGTTTCATTTCAGATGTGTTACGACCAGTGGCTCTATCCTTCATTCGATCACTGCGAAACCCTACATTTCAGCAGGATAATGCACGACCGTATGTTGCAGGTCCTGTACGGGTCTTTCTGGATACAGAAAATGTGCGACTGCTGCCCTGGCCAGCACATTCTCCAGATCTCTCACCAATTGAAAACGTCTGGTCAATGGTGGCCGAGCAACTCGTTCGTCACAATACGCCAGTCACTACTCTTGATGAACTGTGGTATCGTGTTGAAGCTCCATGGGCAGCTGTACGTGTACACGGCATCCAAGCTCTGTTTGACTCAATACCCAGGTGTATCAAGGCCGTTATACGGCCAGAGGGTGATGTTCTTGGTACTGATTTCTTTGGATCTATTCACCCAAATTGCGAGAAAATGTAATCACATGTCAGTTGTAGTGTAATATATTTGTCCAATGAATACCCGCTTATGATCTGCATTTCTTCTTGGTGTAGCAATTTTAATGGCCAGTAGTCTAGATGTGCCAAGTACAGTGGCATTGTGGCTTACACAGCTGCAGGGACGTCCCTAGTCCATTGGGTGAGCTGTGTAGGGTAGCCGCGAGGTCTAAAACGACTTACCACCGTTGGCATTGTTGTGTGTGTGTATTCTCCTTAGCGTAAGTTAGTTAAAGTTAGATTAAGTAGTGTGTAAGCCTAGGGGCCGATGACCTCAGCAGTTTCGTCCCACAGCAACGAACCACTAATTTCCAAAATTTCCACTGCGTTAGTCGAGGTTAGTGTTAGGGAGGGCACTGAAGTAGAGGAGTCTGTACACTGGTGTGAGTGACAGCGCAATGGTGCTGGAGTGGTTGGCACATCAGCAGAGTAAACAGGAGACCTGGGTTCAGGTCTCAGCATTGCCACAAATTTTAATTGATTACTTAAGTTTCTATCGTTATTGAACTTTCCTAAGTTTTAGGACAGTGTTCACAGTACAAAGAGCAAACACGCTTGAAAATGGGAATCATCTCCAGAAACTCGTCATGTGGAATATGAGTAAAAGAAAATCGTGACTGGTAGCAGTAAAGGTATTTATAAGCAAATCCATTGCTCAAGTGAATGTTTTGGAGTGATTTTCAGTGTCGTCACCCAGTGGTGTTGCCCGCGTGACGTGAGAGCAAGTCCTATACCCAGTTCTCTGTTTCGGAGTAAGACCACTTCCATTTGTCGCTGGTCTTGCTCTCTCAACAGTCAAGGCGTGCGCGCCTTCTATGCCACCAACTCCGCGCTCATTCCGGCACCTGGCTCACTCGAGTGACGTCAGGCGTTCCTAATTGTGGTCGCATCCAGGTGTTCGTTGATGAAATTCGAGAAAGAAGAAAACTAAAAAAAAAAAAAAAAAACTGGAAGACAGAACTGTCAGCGCTACCTACCCAGTGCTCCTCTTGCCGTCCCACTTTACATGCAGTTACAGCAATCCAGCCAAACATCGCGTAACCTAATTGGAAGAATAACAAGCGTTTGCGATGGATAGCGGTGCTCCTAATTACATTCTAGAAGAGAAAATAAGACCATGTAATTAACTGTTTTGCAGCCTGCAGCTAACGTGAAGATCGGTTGCACCATTGTGTTTAGGTTCTTGTATACTACGGTGCTCTGCAGCGGCAATTTGTGTGTGTAACAGGACTGCAGACAAGTACCACAAAATAAAAAATAAAACTACAGCTATGTAGGTAAGTCAGTCTGTAATATTCCACGTTTTTGCAAGTATAGTAAGAATTTTTCCTAGCCCTGTACAGATTCGCTAATCCCATAGAAATATTCCTTGATATTTTTAATAGTTGTGGAAAAACTGGAAAAACTTGTAATGCTTAAAACTATAAATGTGTGACGCAGGCAGTATATAACTGATGCATGAATAATTCACATCCTTACAAGCGCCCCACCTTTCTCGTTTAAAATCATACAAGTATTTTAATAGCTGAAACTTCCTGGCAGATTAAAACTGTGTGCCCGACCGAGACTCGAACTCGGGACCTTTGCCTTTCGCGGGCAAGTGCTCTACCAACTGAGCTACCGAAGCACGACTCACGCCCGGTCTCACAGCTTTACTTCTGCCAGTATCTCGTCTCCTACCTTCCAAACTTTACAGAAGCTCTCCTGCGAACCTTGCAGAACTAGCACTCCTGAAAGAAAGGATATAGCGGAGACATGGCTTAGCCACAGCCTGGGGGATGTTTCCAGAATGAGATTTTCACTCTGCAGCGGAGTGTGCGCTGATATGAAACTTCCTGGCAGATTAAAACTGTGTGCCCGACCGAGACTCGAACTCGGGACCTTTGCCTTTCGCGGGCAAGTGCTCTACCAACTGAGCTACCGAAGCACGACTCACGCCCGGTCTCACAGGGCGTGAGACCGGGCGTGAGTCGTGCTTCGGTAGCTCAGTTGGTAGAGCACTTGCCCGCGAAAGGCAAAGGTCCCGAGTTCGAGTCTCGGTCGGGCACACAGTTTTAATCTGCCAGGAAGTTTCATATCAGCGCACACTCCGCTGCAGAGTGAAAATCTCATTCTGGAAACATCCCCCAGGCTGTGGCTAAGCCATGTCTCCGCTATATCCTTTCTTTCAGGAGTGCTAGTTCTGCAAGGTTCGCAGGAGAGCTTCTGTAAAGTTTGGAAGGTAGGAGACGAGATACTGGCAGAAGTAAAGCTGTGAGACCGGGCGTGAGTCGTGCTTCGGTAGCTCAGTTGGTAGAGCACTTGCCCGCGAAAGGCAAAGGTCCCGAGTTCGAGTCTCGGTCTGGACACAGTTTTAATCTGCCAGGAAGTTTCATATCAGCGCACACTCCGCTGCAGAGTGAAAATCTCATTCTGGAAACATCCCCCAGGCTGTGGCTAAGCCATGTCTCCGCTATATCCTTTCTTTCAGGAGTGCTAGTTCTGCAAGGTTCGCAGGAGAGCTTCTGTAAAGTTTGGAAGGTAGGAGACGAGATACTGGCAGAAGTAAAGCTGTGAGACCGGGCGTGAGTCGTGCTTCGGTAGCTCAGTTGGTAGAGCACTTGCCCGCGAAAGGCAAAGGTCCCGAGTTCGAGTCTCGGTCGGGCACACAGTTTTAATCTGCCAGGAAGTTTCATATCAGCGCACACTCCGCTGCAGAGTGAAAATCTCATTCTGGAAACATCCCCCAGGCTGTGGCTAAGCCATGTCTCCGCTATATCCTTTCTTTCAGGAGTGCTAGTTCTGCAAGGTTCGCAGGAGAGCTTCTGTAAAGTTTGGAGGGTAGGAGACGAGATACTGGCAGAAGTAAAGCTGTGAGACCGGGCGTGAGTCGTGCTTCGGTAGCTCAGTTGGTAGAGCACTTGCCCGCGAAAGGCAAAGGTCCCGAGTTCGAGTCTCGGTCGGGCACACAGTTTTAATCTGCCAGGAAGTTTCATATCAGCGCACACTCCGCTGCAGAGTGAAAATCTCATTCTGGATTTTAATAGCTGTGTGATTTTTGAAGCTTTCCGGCGTAAAGTGTATTTCATGAGGTTTCAGGACTGCAGCTGGGTGACGTCGCGTTTCTGCCACGATATTTCGCCCGACAATTTTTCAGCCATCTTGAGGTGAGTGTTTTGCATTGCAGGTTGATAGTTCACTTCTCTAATTTCGTACAAAAATTTCTCACATGCGCAGGCGTAAAGGCAGCCGCTACCAACGACCCCTGTCGAGTCTCGCATACATTTCGAATGTTGTTCCATCTGTGGCATGGAGGCGCATGCGTACCGGTGCTGCTTCATTCGTGCTCACTATCGGAATGCTGCTCGCGGAGTTAGAAACAAGCTGTCAAATTAATAACTGTCGCTAGACGTGTCATAAGTCATATATCGGGACCACCCACAATATCAGTAGGAGAAGGAGCGGTTCAAGTCTAGAGAGTTTCTCACATATCGTTGAAGTTAGACAGTATCTGAAGGAAATATCATGTCAAAGGTTTGTGCGCATCTCGGTTCGGCAAAAGACGATCTGGAATGGCAAAGGGCTGGAATCTACAGAATACCTTGCCAGTGTGGCAATCGCAGTGTGTGAGAGGTGGGTTGAACATGAACGACACACTCGCTTTTCGCAGCCCAGAAAGTCAGCCATAACCGAGCATTTTATCTCCACATGATATGTCACGGGTTATCCTGCTCTGGAAACCTTGGCCTTATAGGATTCTGTTATTAAGTAATCGGTGGAAATGCGATTGGCGGAAGATCATCTTCATCTTGACAGTGGCTTTCAACTAGATGCGAGGTACGAACAGATGATATCTTCAGTATCTTCGGAATCAAAACATTGTATGAACTATGACACGTATAGCTACAGTTAATTTTCGTCCTGAATTTAAGCTTTAAGAACATGCATTCCCACAGAGAACGCTCACGTAATTAGTATTGCCTGCGCGCCACAGATGGAGAAATATACGAAGATGGCGCGAAAATAGAGAGAGAACACCCATGTAGAGACTGCCTTCGTGCATGTGTGTCAGCCGCCAATTTCTTGTATAAAGCTAGCGATGTAAACTAGCAGTCTCCGCCCTCAGATTTGAATACTCCTATCACAGCACAAGACGTTAAACTCATCCCCCACTCCGAACGATACACCACCCCTGGTCACGATTACATCACCTACCGCCAACTCAACGATGCCCTCCCTCCTTGCCTGCCGTCCTCGTCATACTGTACAACACTGTCCTCTCCACTTGCTTTTACCCTGACCAGTGGAAAACTTCCCACATCCTGTTGTTCCTTAAACCTAACAAACCCCCTACCGACACATAATTCTATCACCCTATATGCCTCACCTCCATATTCAGTAAGGTCTTCGAGTCCATCCTCTCCTGCTGTATCCAGCACTGCCTAACACCACACCCCTTCCTCCCTCTTGGCGGGCCTGGTTTCCGACCTTCTCCGCCTACGACCACCTCCTTGACCTTACCCGTCTCCTCTCCCTCCAACTACCATCGTTCTGCTATTTTTGTTTCCCTTAACCTCGAGAAAGCCCATGACTCTGTATGGCATTATGGGCTCCAAGTTTCAGACCTACGACCTTTCTATCAGCTTCATCCATCTCATTGCCTCCTTCCTCTCCTACCGCCCTTCCTACGTTATTTATAAAACCAATTCCGGTACCTTCTTCCGCACTGCAGATGTGCCCCAGCGCTCTGTCCTTTCCCTCTCCTTCATCTCCTGTACACCTCTAGTGAGCCCAAACCACTCCCACCCGGCCCTCTCCTTCAACATCCTGATGACACCGTCTTCCTTCACCTGTAACCTAGCCTTCAACAGTCACAGCGCTCCCTTCAAACCCACCTAAACCAATTTACTGCTTGGTGCAACCTGTGGCTCCTTCAAATCAATCCTCCTGAAACCAATGCAATCATGGCACGATGCAACATCCCCTCCTTCGTTCTAATTCACCATGTACGACTGCCCTATCCAACTTCACCCGACCTTCAAATACCTTGGCCACGCCCATGACCGTCACCTTACCTGAACTCTTCATCTCCTTAGCATCAAACACAAAGGCTGCAGTACACCTCCTAAAACTCCTGTCTGGCTGGTCATGGGGACTGCATCCTTCCAAAATCCTTCACACCTAAAAATCCTAGACCTGTCCCATGCACTCCACTTTTGGTATCTATCTTCCATAGTCCATGAGGATCCCGTATGGCCTCATCTCCTTCCCACATGTCCTCCTTTTCCTTGAACATATCTGTATCCGCTACACCAGCCGCCACCTCAATCTCCCTCACCTCCTGGCGTCTCCTTTCGTCTGTCTACCTGCTTCGGCACCTGTACTGATTTCTCTCCACTTCCACACCCTCCAGCTCCTCTTCCAAAGAAACTTCCATCGTTTCCCCATCCTGGAACATGCGCTTCACCCTGACGATATTCCAACTTTTCTTTGCCTCCTCCCCTCCTCCCTTGAGCTCCTTCTCCCTCTCCTACTCATCTGCTGTTTCTCTCTCCTACCCCTCCTGTCCATCTCACATCTTTTTCCTTGTCCTTGCTTTCTCTCCTGAACTGCCCCCACCCCACCATTCCAGTCTCCCTGCCTCTTAGTGTGCTACCGACTCCCCCTTACTCCCCTCCCTCCTCCGCCAACCCCTTATACCTTTACTCTCTCACTCCTCTCTGACCTCCCCTCCCATGTCAGGTCCTTGCAGTTCTAAACCAGTTAGTGCAATGTGCGTTTAGTGTCGTCGTCCCATAGGGCTCTTCTTATTTGTTCTGTTCGTGCCACCAGGGATTATATGCTACGTCTTCGTCGAGTGTAATTTCAGCTATATGTGGATTTTTTGTAACCGTGCCTCGTGAATCTACCCCTTTCTGTATTAACACCGATTGTTTCTCCTTCTCTTGTGTAAACAATCTTTTATCCCCATCTATTATGTATGTGCCGTTCTCCCGTATTGTTTTATGTAGTCCTCTGGCTGAAGAGCAGCGAAATGTGCCTCTGCCAGCCCACTCCTGCCCACATGGGACAGGGGTATGAAATAACAATAAAGGAAGAATAAACTAGCCATCTCCAGTGGGAAACACTCACCTTAAAATGGCTGAGCGGTTGTCAGTTGAAATAACATGGCAAAAAGTCGACGTCATCTGGCTGTAATCCCGAAACGTCACTGAATATTTTCATAGCTATTAAAAGTTCACTGTTACAAATTTTCGGGACTACCTGTATGGGGCTAGAATTTATATGGGGCTAGGTGGAATTATTTCGTACTTTTCAGTCCGACTTCAAAATATGGTGTATTAAAATGGATTTTTATTTAAAATAATTGTTTTCAGCTTTATTATTCTGGCGTGTGTGAACTTTTCAATCGGTTCTATACATTTTGATGACATTTTTATACTCCAGAGACATGTGGTACATTTCAGCTGTACGAGATGTGGCTAGAAAGAAACCGGACTAGTACTGGTGAAACAATAAAACGAATGCAATAAGGCTGAAAGTCGCGTGGCCTGTCACGTGACTCTCGCTCCGCCTACTGCTCGAGTTTCATCTGCCTCCTGCACTCAGTCTGCCCGTGGCGTCTGTTTTAAGTAGTTGACGTTTTGTCTGTGCGTCGGAAAATGCTGAGTGTACAGAAAGAACAGCGTGTTAACATCAAATTTTGTTTCAAACTAGGAAAATCTGCAAGTGAAACGTTTGTAATGTTACAACAAGTGTACGGCGATGATTGTTTATCGCGAACACAAGTGTTTGAGTGGTTTAAACGATTTAAAGATGGCCGCGAAGACACCAGTAATGACACTCGCACTGGCAGACCATTGTCAGCAAAAACTGATGCAAACATTGAAAAAATCGGTAAACTTCTTCGTCACTTTCCTTGTCAACTCCTGTTAACTCAGACACTGCTCTGATTGTTAAACGGCGATCTTGTCGAACAAGTTTACCGATTTTTTCAATGTTTGCATCAGTTTGCTCCTATAACTCCCAGTATGTCACAACGGGAGTGGTTAATGATTTTATTTATTTTTGTAACTCTATCTAAGGATGCATTTAATATTGATACTTCACATGTTACTTCAGTACGCCAATCGGCAAATAGTTTGCGACCTGAGCGCCACCTGCCCTGGCCGCAGTGCTACTACGCTGGCCGTTTTTACTCAGTCGCCCATGCGCTCTTCAACTACTATGTTCCTAATTTTTATATGTCTGACAAACCCTGTTCTCAGGGCTATGTTTTATTTGGATCAACTGAGTTATGTAAATGTTTGCAAAAATGACTAGGATACTTCACTCCATGTTACTGTAATATTGTAAGTATCAGCAATCCTTCTCACATGTTGTAATACAAGATTCTCCTAATATATGTTATACTTTATTCTTGACTCACATTGGAGGGTTGGATTCCCTCACTTCCTCATCGAGGACTCGCACTGCCTGGGCTACTCTCAGGGTGTACCTTCGACGTGGAAGAGCCCCACTCGTGCTTGTCGCGTTGTTGCCCGTCTGCACGCCGTCACTGCTGCCCGCCGCCGCCGCCGCCGCCGCCGCCGCCGCCGCCCGGTGCTTGCCGCCGCCGCCGCCGCCGCCGCCGCCGCCGCCGCCGCCGCCGCCGCCGCCGCTTGGTCGCCGTCTGTCGGTGCTCGCCGCCGCCGCCGCCGCCGCCGCCGCCGCCGCCGCTTGGTCGCCGTCTGTCGGTGCTCGCCGCTTCCTCTTCTGCCGCCGCCACCTGGTCGCCGCTTCTTCAGCCGCCGCCGCCGCTGTCGCCGTCTCTTGGTGCTCGCCGCTTCTTCTGCCGCCGTCTCTCGGTGTTCGCTGCCGCCTGCGATCATGGACGCCCCAACTACCACCATCATCTACACCTCTCCTTCACCTGCCCCCATTGTAACGTCATGGAGTGCTTCCTCTGGGATTCACCCGTCTCATGCACCTCCCCTACTCACAGTCTCCTCCCCATCTATCTCCTCTCCATCGATGTATCCCCACCTGTACGTCACTCCTGCTCCTACCCCTGTTACTGCCCCTGCTACTTCTCCCGCTACTGCCTCTGCCCCTGCTCCCAACCCCCCTCCCACTCCTGTCGCCCGCCGAGACGACTTCCCCCCTCTACCCCCTGCGACTACCGCTGCTTCCCCTACCGGAGTCTCCGCCCGCCGCGCCACAGTCGCCGCCACAGAGCGCCCTACCCTCTCATCCGGTGCCTCTGCCTCACAGGAGGGCCCTGCCTCCCACCACCTCCCCATCCATCCAGTCCCTCATCCCTCCTCCCAGGCAACACCCGCCAAAAAATCTTCCAAACGGCCCAGTGGCGACCTCTCCTCTACTCCTTCCTCCAAAAGGCCACTGCCCGCCCCGCCTCCCCCACCTCCCACTGACCCCACTATGGATACCACCCCACCTCCCTCCTCTCCAGCCCCCTCCCTGTATACCTTTGTCCTAGCAAACCCTGATCCGAAATTCCTGGATGCCCGCACCCTCACCCTTGAAATCCGGAAGTACATCCCCAGTGCACCCATCACCCAACTTATCCCTCGCAGAGACTCTGTTCTCATCAAGTCTCCCTCTCCATCCTTCCATACTGATCTCCTCCGGCGCCTTCCCCGCATCACCTTTGGGCCCCACGCATCCCTCACCCCATTCCTTACATCCTCCTCTCCTCGCCAACCCCAACCGCCACGTCGTCCGCCGACCCTCACTGCCGTCATCACAAAACTCAGCCCTGTGGTCACGGAGGCTGAGGTGTTGGCGGAACTGAATGCCCACCCCTCCCTGGAAATCCGCTCTGCCCGCCGTATTTACAACTCCTCTGGCCCTACTTTCCTCATGCGTATCTTTACAGAGTCCGCCTCCTCCATCGACCACCTCCTCACGCAGGGAGCCCTGATTTTCAACCGCCGCCACCCTGTTGACCCGTCCCGTTCCCCTCCTCAATCTTACCGCTGCCAGCGTTGTCTTCTGTACAATGACCACCTCACCCAGAACTGCAAGAACCCACCCACCTGCTCCCATTGTAAAGCCTCACACTTCCTCAAACAGTGTCCCAACCTCGCCTCCCCCCCATCCTGCAACACCTGCAATGAACCTCACCCCACCTATTCCTCCACATGCAAAGCCAAGCCCCCTCCCACCAACCCTGAACTCACTGTCCCCCTTCGCCCCATTGACCCACCTATCCACCCTAACAATTCCCTCCGCCCTCCCCCTACGGCAGAAGACATCATCCGGTTCCTCACCGTCGTCCTGCAGAACATCCACCCCTTCCAGCGCCCCCACACACTCCAGCAGATTTCCCTCGCTGCCCGCTCTGTTTTCCACTTAAACACCTACGCCACATACTCCCACAACCAGGCCCACTTTACCTTCACCCGTCTAGACACCCTCGTTTAAGCCCCTCTCCCCTTCCCGCCCCCTTCCCGCACCCACTCTCATGGCTCGTCAACAGTATCGTCTCCTCTACCTCAACATTCGCTCCCTCCTTGCAAACAAATACCTCTTCATGCATACCCTCTCCCAGCACCAGGTTGACTCCTTCATCCTTAATGAAACCTTCCTCCAACCCCACCATGTGGTCCGCATCTCCCCTTATCTCCTTCACCGCACTGACAATCCCCTTCCCCTAGCTCGAGGCGGGGTCGCTATCGGCCACCTCCGGCATCTCCCTGTCCGGCCACAACCCCTCCTTAATGACCCCACCGAACACCTTCTCCTCAGCCTCTTTTTTCCCTCCCTCACCGTCACCTGTGCCACTATCTATATTCGCCCCGCAGCTCCTCTCCCCTTTGACTTCATTTCCCATGTTGACCGTACCTTCACCACCTATGTGATCGCCGCTGACCTCAACATCCACAGCCGTGACCCTGCCACCCTTCGGCGGTGGCATCAGTTCCTTGCCACCCTCCATGGTGACCTTGTTCCTCTCCCACAACACACCCGTCCTGAAAGTAACTCCACCCCCGATGTTATCCTCGCTTCCCCCAACCTCCTTGGTCGCATTGCCGTTGATGTCCTCGATCCCGTCGGTAGTGACCATCTCCCTGTCCTTCTCACCATCTCCTCTACCCGTCCTGCCACTGCAGCCACCCGCCCCCCTGCCCCTCCAAAGTCTGTCCATGACTACCACCGTGCCAATTGGGATGCCTACCGGGAATCCATTGCCTTACAGGTCGACAGCCACCCCCTCACTTTCCACCACCCTGATGACATCACCCATGCCTCTTCCTTCCTCCAGAAGACCATCACTGACGCTGTGGAGGCTCATGTCCCTACCAAACTCATCCACCCTCACCGCCCTACGCTTCCTCCGCAGGCCGTCCTTCTTCTGCGTGAATCCCGCAGGCTCTACCGCTCCTTCCTCCGCACTCGTGACCGGGATACTCTCACCCGCCACCGGCAATTACAGCGACATATCCGGAACCTCCTTACAGCAAAGAAACGCCGGGACTGGCGTCAGACATGCACACGCCTCAACTCCACCCTCCCTGTCAACTCCTCCAAGTACTGGTCAGCCTTCCACCGCCTTACTGGTAGCCATCCCACCCCGCATTACCCCATCCTCCATGACGATCGCCCTTTTCCTGACAACCTCAGTAAGGCTAACCATTTTGCTTCCCACCTATCCGAGGTCTTCTCCATTCCTGACGATCCCCATTTTGATTACTCCCTCTTCCCCACTGTCCTCGACCGCACTGACACCTCGGTCCCCCCGCTCGCCCCTAGCTTCCAGTACTTGGATCGGCTACCCCCCTCCGACATCAACACTCCCATCACCATGCAAGACATCACACTCGTCCTCCGCTCCAAACGCAACACCGCCCCTGGTCATGATGGCGTCACCTACCGTCACCTCAAGGAATCCCCTCCATCCTTCCTGTCTGTCCTTGCTACCCTGTACAATGTCCTCCTCTCCACTGGATTTTACCCTGACCTGTGGAAGACTTCCCGTGTCCTGCTGTTCCCTAAGCCTAACAAACCCCCCTCTGCTACCTCTTCCTATCGTCCCATCTGCCTCACCTCCGTGTTCAGTAAGGTCTTTGAGGCCATCCTCTCTCGCCGTATCCACTGCCACCTTAACCAGCACCGCCTCCTTCCTCTTACCCAATGTGGCTTCCGGCCTTCCTTCTCTGCTGACGACCAGCTCCTTAACCTTACCCATCTCCTTTCCCTCCAACTTAACTCCCGTCGCTCTGCTATCTTTGTTTCCCTTGACCTCCAGAACGCCTATGACCGTGTCTGGCATCCCGGGCTCCTTTTCAAACTCCAGACCTATGCTCTCCCCATCAACTTCGTCCGTCTCGTTGCTTCCTTCCTCTCCCATCGTCCCTCCTATGTGACTATCCACAATTCCAACTCCCGTACTTTCTACCCCTCTGCCGGCGTGCCCCAAGGTTCTGTCCTTTCCCCTCTCTTCTATCTCCTATACACTGCTGATATGCCCAAACCTCCCCCTCCTGTTCATCTTCTCCAGTTCGCTGATGACACCGCCTTCCTAGCCCTTTATCCTACCCTTCAACGGTCCCAACGTACTCTCCAAACCCACCTTGACCAATTCACCGCTTGGTGCAACCAGTGGTTCCTCCGTGTTAATCCCTCCAAGACCCAGGCGATCATCATAGGCCGCACCACCCGTTCCTTCCGCCTCCATGATTTCTACCTCACCATTTATGGCCGTCCTATCCACCTCACTCCTACCCTCAAATACCTTGGCCTCACCCTCGACCGCCACCTCACCTGGACTCCCCATCTCCTTACCATCCAAAACAAAGCTCACAACCGCCTCCGCCTCCTGAAACTCCTGTCCGGCCGGACGTGGGGTCTGCATCCTTCTACCATCCTCCACACCTACAAATCCATGATCCGCCCCATCCTTTGTTATGCCAGCATCGCTTGGATTTCCGCCCCTCCCCGGTTCTATAACGCCCTCCAAATCCTCGAACGCCATGCGCTCCGCCTCGCCTTCCGCATCCGCCTTCCGTCCCCCACGCGCATCCTCTATGACCTCATCCCCTTCCCCCACCTTCTCCTTTTCCTTGAACACCTCCGCACACTCTATGTTGTCCGTCGCCTTGATCCCCCTCACCCCCTGGTGTCTCCCTTCCTCTCCACTCCCGACCAGTTGCCGCGCCTTTACCGTTGTGTCCCTCCCTCTCTCCATCTCCACACCCTCCATCTCCTTTCCCAACACAACTTCCACCGTCTACCGCTCCCGGATGATGAGCTTCGCCCTGACATCTACCCTTCCTACCAACTCTAACCCCCTCTTCCTGCCTCCTCCTCAGGGCTCCCTCTCCTCCCCCTCCCTCCTTCTGAGCGGATTTCCCCTCCCCCTCCATCTCTTGTGCCTTCTTTCAGTGTCTCTGCGCTCCCTCCTGCCCTGTCTTCCCTTTTCCTCTCCCGCCCCATGTGTCTCCTGCCTCTTCGTGAACCCACGGTTCCCCTCCTCCCTTCCTCCCGCCGCTTCCCCAGCTGCCCCATGCTCTCCCCTCCTTTTCCATCCTCTCTGCCCTTTCCCTCGGCAGGTCCCACCTGATAGTTTTCTTCTTCGTCGTGTGTGCTCCGAGTGGGTTTTCAGTGTGTTGTTTCGGAGTGTTTTTAATACTGTGGCCGACTTTTAACCTGTGCCTGTGCATCTAGTGACTTCCATGTGTTTTAAGAATCACCAATTGTGTTTTTTAACTTTCTGGTGACTTTTTTAACTGTCCCCAATGAACGTCTCCATATCAGTGTATTTTTACCTCCATTTTCTCCCCTTACTCTGTTTTATGTTCCCCCTTTTTACCTCCTTATGTATGTATTATTTTCTTCTTGTTTTAATTGTCATATCACTCGGCTGAAGAGCGGCGGATTGTGCTGCTGACAGCCCTCCCCTGCCCGTATGGGGCAGGGGAATGAAATCACAATAAAGAAAAAAAAAAAAAAAAAAACTTGACTCATGTATCTTACTTTGAATATAAATTATGATGTTCATTGTCCCCAGGCCGTCTTCTGAAGAAGATAGATTTATATCTATTGAAACCTAGGTAAAGATTACTTTATCCTTTGCAACTGGTCGGCTGTTTTTTAATCTTTTGACGTGGAACCGTCGCTGTAGCGCAGCTATGTTTAAAATACTGATATCAGTAATTTTTTATATGTGTGTTAAGCAAATTTTACAATTTTGTAAGTAGGTTCATACAAAAAATTAAGCACAATAGACAAATATTCCTAATGTCATTTACGTTGATGAAAAATATTGTAAAAAATTCATTAAATATATCACTTTAGAAAATAAATTCCATCAATAAGGAGGAGCGTGTTCTTTTTTTAATTATTACTTGCTTGCTTTGCTTTTATTTTCTTGAAATATCTGTGTTTTGTTGTATCTTCCATCAGATTTGATTTATTACTCTTTATTACTTCATCCCAAAAGTTTTATTCTATTCTTGTAGCTAAATTTCGATTCAAACAAATTACGTGTCGTACTGCTAACTGCAGCGAGTGTACACTGATTTTAGTATGACGGCGTGCTGGAAATCAATGCCTCCGAATTTTTTATGTGATAACTCCTGGTGACGAACACATTTGTCCCAACGAGAGACCAGTTGGTTGATACTGCCACTATCGATTTTACAACAGAATAAAAAATTCGGAAACAGTTCTTTTTATCACGCTGTCGTATGAGGTGTAACAAACAGCAGATTTTATTTTTATTGGTGCAACTGAAGTTGATATCCGCATTGAATACAAAATAACCTTTCATAAGATGCTGTTAATAAAGAGTGTACAACAGGGAGGATACAGGAACAGGTTTTTGCTCAGAGGTTTTCATTTCATAACATTCAGTTGTAAACCGATCGGTTGGTTAACCACTTAAAACGTTGAGCATCGAACGCTATATTCGGAATCATACACCGCAAGGTGAACCTCGGAAGCTCCAAACTCATACTCAAACCAAAAACCTGTGGAAGGAGAACAAACCACTACAAATAAAACATACAGGGCAAGGATCAGTGGTAAAGATAACTTTGTAGTGAAAGACATCGCTCACCAAAGCTGTTTTATAATAGACTCAGTGTCAGACAAGTTGATTCACTAAAGGTGGTCCTAACATGCAGTCCTCATTAAAAGAGGAGTGGCGTCTGCACGTACAAAATCTGCGTCAGGTAGACAAAACCATAGTTCAAAAAGATGTATGATCGACTGCTGTCGATATAATTATATTTTAGCCTAATGTTTGTCGGTAATTTACATTAATTAAATTATGACGAAGACCTTGTATGTACTACCTGCACTCCTTTTTGTACTAGGACCGTATTTTAAGACCACTTTTGATGAATCTAGTTGTTAGACCCCGAGTCTGTTACAAGATTTCGTGAGTGACATCTTTCACTACACGGTGTCCATTATAGCTGTTATGGTCCTACACCTTTTAATTGCAGTAGTTTGCTCTCGTTAGCTAAGGGTTTTTTACTGGAGGAGTTTTGAAGTTTCCAACGTTCACCTCAGGATATATAATTCCGAAGTTGTAGGGGATGGAGTAGAACGAAGGGCTATGGGAGAATATATGGGCTGCTAGTAGGAATGAGAGAGGAGAGTGAGTATTTGAATTCTGCAATATTTAACAGTTAGGGAATATTCTAAGACGAAATGACTACATGAAGAAGTGAAGAAAGAGAAAATGAAATGATTGTGAAAATGACTGAGTATAGAGAAAAGACAAAAGATACTTCGGTGAAATTAAGAGCAAGGGCGATGATATGAAGAGTGTTGTGGGAAATCCACTATTACAAACGGAGCAGAAAGTGGGTAGATGGAAGGAGTACATTGAAGTCCTGCATGAAGGGTGTCGGGGGGGCTTGTCAGATGAAGTAAGAAGAAACAATTGTGAACAGGTAGGAGATAAGGGATCCAGTATTAGAGTTTAAAAGAGCTTTGGTCACTTAAGATCAAATAAGGCTGAAGCGGATTTCTAAAATCGTTGGGGGAAGTGGCAACAAACTAACTATTCAAGTTGGTGTGTATAGTGTATGACGCTTGCAATATAGGATCAGACTTTCGGAAAAACATCACCTACAGAACTCGAAAGACAGCAAGACCGACGGGTACGAGAATTATCGCAACCTCAGCTTAACAGCTGATGCATCCACGTTGCTGACAAGGATAACGCACCGAAGAATGGAGAAGAAAACTGAGATCTGCTAGATGACGATCAGTTCCACTTTAGGAAAAGTAAAGCAACGAGAGGCAGTTCTGATGTTGCGGTTGATAATGGAAGCAACACTGAAGGAAAATCAAGACCCGTTCATAGAGCTCGTCCAATTGTAAAAAGCGTTGGACGATGTAAAATAGTACAATATGTCTGAAATAATGAGAAAAATGGATGTAAGCTGTAGGGCAAAACGGTTGTTATACAACATGTGTAAGAACGAAGAGGGATCGATAAGACTCGAAGATCAAGAAAAATGTGCTCAGATTAAAAAGGTTGCATGAACGGGATATAGTCTGCCGTCCCTACTGATCAATCTGCAGTACGCATCCGAAAAGCAATGACAGAAATAAAAGAAATATTCGGGAGTGGGATTAAAATTCAGTGAGAGATGATACCGATGATAAAATTTGCTGATGACTTTGCTACCCTCAGTGAAAGAGAAGATGAATTATGGCATCTCTTGAAAGGAATGAATAGTCTAATGAGTATAGAATATGGACTGAGAGTAAATCGAAGAAAAACGAAAGTAAGGAGAAGTGGAAAGAATGCAAACAGCGGGAGACTTAATATCAGAGTTGGGGCTCACGAAATAGGCGAAGTTAAGGAATTCTTCTATTGGGTAGCAAAATAGGCACTAATAAAAGTAGAAAGCAGGACATAAAAGGCAGACTACCTATGGCAAGAACGGCGTTCCCGGTGAAGACAGGTCTATTAGTATTAAACGTAAGTCTTATCTTCAGCAACAGGATTCTGAGAATGTGCGTTTAGAGTACAGTATTGTGGTTTAGTGAAGCATGGACAGTGGGAAGGCCGTAGTGAAATAGCATCGAAGCATTTGAGATGTGGTGCTACAGACGAATGTTGATAATTAGGTCGACTGGTAAGGTAAAAAATGAGGACGTTCACCGTAAAATCGGCGAGGAGAGGGATATATGGAAAACACTGGGAATAAGAAGGAACATCAGGGTTTTGTATGGTACTACAGGGATCTGTAGAGGATAAGAAAACTGCAGAGGAAGACAGAGACTGGAATATGTCCACTTGTGAGACGGAAAAGTTGGAACAGGAGGTGAATTCGTGGCCGGCCACATGAAACTAGACAAAAGGCACATCTTACTCACATATTCTCCCAGTGCATTCATAATTTTTACTGGGTGAGAAGAATCATTAATAAAGAACTGCACTCTGTAAAACAGAACCGAAGAAAATATTTTATTTTACTAAATATCCTTACAGGTCTTCTTTATTGTTGCTTAACTTCCCAATATTTTGGCAACTTCCATATTACGAATAGGGCACTTTCATTGTTGAGCTGCCTGATTACTAGGTTCACCTCACTTGAAGTTTCATCAGTTGTATCGAAATGTTTTCCACGGAGTTGTTAGTTCAATTACGGAAACCAATCAAAGTGTTGTGGGCTGGTGTTTCCATCCATATTTTTCGATCGTTTCTGTCAGTGGTAGATCAATGTGCGGTCTTGAAACATTTTGTAAAATGGTGACACCAGCTACAACCATTCCTGGTTTTCTTTGAGAATTTTCGGGTTTAAATATTTTGCCGAAGGAGCTTGTAGTAAGTGCGTCTCACAGACTCCCTCTAGGGCCCTGTATTTGTAGCTATGAATCCATTCCTGTCAAAACTCAGAGACCGTCATCAGTTTCACCTTTTATTGTTGGTGGCAGGATATTTCCGGGCCTGGAGAGTCGTAACTTTTCCATTGTGGCGACTGAGACCTCAGCTCTTTCTCCAAAACTCGTGTCCAGATTTCTTCAATGCAACAGATCATTTCTGAAAGTGCTCTACTTCTGTGCGATACCGTTGAAGCAATTACTCTGCGAATCTTTTGCAACTTGCTTTCTGCTCCTCACTCAGACCTCGAGAACACATCTGCAATTTCCTCTCAAAATGTTATTAATAGTACCTAGGGAGGTGCAGACTGTTGCAGTTGAGGACATTCCACTAGCTGGGCTGACCTCAGTGGTTACCCGACCTTCACGGAAACGACGAAACTGCGACAATACTGTGCTACGATCCACGCCACCGTAATAATCGCACATGCACAGTATGTAAGACTTTTGAAATGTCCCTTGTGCTACGCATCTATGACAGTAAAATGGAGACATATACGTTACAGTCGCTCGAAAATCTCAAGATAATCCCCTCTTTGATTTGACGGTAGTTCCCAAAACGGACGAAAAATTGCTTGATTATTCAGCCACATATACGTAAAAGAAGAAAGTGATAGCACAACACAAATTAACAGTGTAATGGTCGCTACTCTCCTGTAATGTCAAAACTGTATTATTATATCTTTAAAGTCAGTACCTCCATTAGACTGTTTTTTATTTCTGGTGTTACACGTACACAATCATGATTTCGTCTTTAAAGTGCCATTATGAAGTGTTTTATGTTAGACAGTGCCATCTTATGCACTGTGTAACATTAAAACACAGAAGTAAATTACCGGCGTTCCACAAGTAAGTGTTATAGGCCCTCTATTGTTCCTGATCTATATTAACGACATGGGAGACAATCTGAGTAGGCGTCTTAGATTCTTTGCAGATGATGCTGTCATTTACCGTCTTTTTAAGTCATCTGATGATCAACACGACTTGTAAAATGATTTAGATAAGATATCTGTATGGTTCGAAAAGTGCGAAGGATAAAGGAAAGTGCGAAGTTATTCGCATGAGTACTAAAAGAAATGAGTTAAATTTCGATTACGCGATAAGTCACACAAATCTGAGGGCTGTAAATTCAACTAAATACTTGGAGAATACAATCACAAATAACCTAATTGGAACGATCACATAGATAATATTGTGGGTAGAGCAACCCAAAGACTGCGATTGATTGGCGGAACACTTAGAAGGTGCAACAGGTCTACCAAAGAGACTGCTTACACCACACTTGTCCGCCATATTCTGGAGTACTGCTGTGCGGTGTGGGATCCGCATCAGGTAAGACTGAAGGATGACATCTAAAAAGTACAAAGAAGGGCACCTCGTTTTGTATTGGTTCAAATAGTTCAAATGGCTCTGAGCACTATGGGACTCAACTGCTGAGGGCATTAGTCCCCTAGAACTTAGAACTAGTTAAACCTAACTAACCTAAGGACATCACAAACATCCATGCCCGAGGCAGGATTCGAACCTGCGACCGTAGCGGTCTTGCGATTCCAGACTGCAGCGCCTTTAACCGCACGGCCACTTCGGCCGGCTCGTTTTGTATTATCGCGAAATAGGGGAGATAGTGTCACAGACATGATTCGTGAATTGGAGTAGCAATCATTAAAACAAAGGCGTTTTTCGTTGCGACGGGACCTTCTCATGAATTTTTAATCACCAGTTTTCTCCTCCGATTGCGAAAACATTCTGTTGGCACCCACCTACATAGGGAAAAATGATCATCACGATAAAGTTAGAGAAATCAGGGCTCGTACGGAAAAATTTAAGTGCTCGTTTTTCCCGCATGCCGTTCGAGAGTGGAACGGTAGAGAGACAGAATGAAGGTGGTTCAGTGAACCCTCTGCCAGGCACTTTATTGTGAATAGCAGAGTAACCACGTAGATGTAGATGATGCCACTTTTAAGCCGAAATCATGATCATGTAAATGTAACACTGCAAATAAAAAACAATCTAATGGCGGTATTGACTTTTAAAGAAATGTATTATGGCTGTGGCCCCACATTATGAAACATTTTTATATGTATTATTATTATTATTATTATTAGTGGGACAACATACTAGCAGACTGAAGTCTGCCAGTTTCTGTCAGTTCTGTCACAGGGAGCCTTTGATGAAGTGAGGTACAGGTATTTCATCTTGGGTTCCTTTCAATTGGAGTGAAGGGTATGGGTGAATCAAGTGTCGCTAGGGAGAGAAACAACAAGTTTGTAACATGTCTCAATGTAGAGAGGTAGGTTTCTTTCCTGAAAAATAGTAGATAACATTGTGCAGGTTCAAGGAGAATTTCTTCATCGTTCTGTACGAAAAGCTTCTTAGAAATAAGCAGTACCAAATGTTTCATTGTCTGATAAGTTAGAGATTTAATAAACCACACACAAACGCTAGGTAATAATTTATATTTTGTCATTTAAAAAATAGAAGAGATGAAAGAAAATTAGATTTCATTATAAGGTTTGGTAAGACGCCAGTGTTGATAAAGATGGAGGGAGGGGCTGGGGGAATTGGGTACCAACCATTATCTGGTTACACTTAAGGCTAATAGCCACACAAGGTTTGGGGCCCACTGGTATAGATTCATGCATGCCAGAAAAGGCGGCGGTGATTTTACAGGGGAGCTACCGACGCAGCGGCGTCGGCGCGTGTTATTGCGGTCGTGGAGGGGGTAATGCGTTGGCAGCCTTTTGAGAGGGTCCGCTTATCGGCAGCTCATTATCACCACCCAAGCCCTGCTACGCCGCACCCTCTTCCTCCCCCACACTACCACCCACCCAGCCACACCCGCTTTCCGCCCATTCACGAGAGGGTGTGCCTCTAATGAGGTGACCAGCGGCCGCAATAATTGGGGCCTGCGCTGATGGGGGATGGGGGTAGGTGGTTCGGAACGGAGCAGTGCAAACATCGGCGGTCTCCATGCCGTATTAGCCTCTCGCTCTCGGGGCGTACAGTGGCTGCGGGTGGGCCGGGGAAAGGGAAAAATCAAGGTGAACGGATGTGCGGCAGCGTCATTCACCCCGGCAAGCGTTTGTTTGTGGGTGGCGCGACCGGGCACCAAGACCTCCGATACAAAACACATTGTCTCATACAGAGTGTCGGCACACCAATATGTACCGCGGAATTGCGCACTACATGTCAAGAGAGAAGCATACCCTAGTACACTACTGGCCATCACAATTGCTACACCACGAAGATGACGTGCTACAGATGCGAAATTTAACGGACAGGAAGGAGATGCTGTGATATGCAAATGATTATCTTTTCAGAGCATTCACAGAAGGTCGGCTCCGGTGGCGACACCTACAACGTGCTGACATGAGGGAAGTTTCCAAGCGATTTCTCATACACAAACAGCAGTTGGCCGGCGGTGCCTGGTGAAACGTTGTTGCGATGCCTCGTGTAAGGAGGAGAAATGCGTACCATCACGTTTCCGACTTTGATGAAGGTCGGATTGTAGCCTATCGCGATTGCGGTTTATCGTATCGCGACATTGCTGCTCGCGTTGGTCGAGATCCAATGACAGTAAGCAGAATATGGAATTGGTGGGTTCAGGAGAGTAATACGAATCGCCGTGCTGGATCACAACGGCCTCGTATCACTAGCAGTGGTGATGACAGGCATCTTATCTGCAAGGCTGTAACGAATCGTGCAGCCACGTCTCGATCCCTGAGTCAACAGATGGGCACGTTTCCAAGACAACAACCATCTGGACGAACAGTTCGACGACGTTTGCAGCAGCATGGACTATCAGCTCGGAGACCATGGCTGCGGTTACCCTTGACGCTGCAGGAGCGCCTGCTATGGTGTACCCTACAACGAACCTGGGTGCACGAATGGCAAAACATAGGTTCCGTTTACAGCATCATGATGGTCGCATCCGTGTTTTGCGAAATCGCGGTGAACACACAATGGAAGCGTGTATTCGTCATCGCCATACTGGCGTATCACCCGCGTGTGATGCTATGGGGTGCCATTGGTTACACGTGTCGGTCACCTCTTGTTCGCATTGACGGCACTTTGAACAGTGGACGTTGTAAGAGGTCCGAGCAGATGTAATTTCGATGTATTCCTCGTGCGCTGCCTGCGATATGCAAGGTATAAGAGAATCGCTGACCAGAGAGCAGTGTTGAGTGAGTAGGAACTGTGTAGCTGTACCAGTAAGTAGTGGCTAGTCTGCGCTTGTCTGGTCTGGAGTCTGCTCTGGTCGAGTACAGTGTATCGTGTTGGCTGGGCCGGTCGTGGTGCAGCGATGCCGGAGCCTGAGTATTATTGTATAAGGTAAAAAGCAGCCTCGCGCATATCTAGTAATGTATCTGAACTCCCATGCAAATGTCCTAATACTAATCTTTGTGATATAAAGTAATTTTTAACAAGCATTCATTTCAATTTAAAGAATTTACTAATTTCTCCAATCCATGATCATTCCGATTGTTGCAAAAGGAAAATCAAATGGCTCTGAGCACTATGGGACTCAACTGCTGAGGTCATTAGTCCCCTAGAACTTAGAACTAGTTAAACCTAACTAACCTAAGGACATCACACACATCCATGCCCGAGGCAGGATTCGAACCTGCGACCGTAGCGGTCTCGCGGTTCCAGACTGCAGCGCCAGAACCGCGCGGCCACTTCGGCCGGCTAAGGAAAATCAGTTGCTTCCTTTCATAAAGGACAAATCTATCGGCCAGCATTGCACAGAGCTGTGCCGGAAAAATTTATTGTAAGACCAGATATTTGGCGACTTTATTGTGGTAAGAATTTTTCCTTTTTTTATTCAGAATGATCTTACAGGGTCGTGACGCAGCACTGCTGTCGTCCAAAATCTACCAGGTTACTGAATTTATTTTTTATTATGAGCTTTAAGAATTTTTCTGTTTCGAGCTTACATTATATGAGAAAAGAATTTTGTGGGTACATTAAATGTGAAACAAATTTTGTGTGGACGTTGAATGTGAATGAATTCCTGTAGGGAGGTTATAAATGGGAACCGATTTTGTTCTGAGGTTAAACTAAAAAAATTAGAATCATATCATCATTACTATTTTTATTTAAACAGATTTTGTGGGGAGGTTACAACGTTACGTATCAGATGTGTTACGACCCGAGGCTCTACCCTTCAGCCGGCCGGAGTGGCCGTGCGGTTCTACGCGCTACAGTCTGGAACCGAGCTGCCGCTACGGTCACAGGTTCGAATCCTGCCTCGGGCATGGATGTGTGTGATGTCCTTGGGTTAGTTAGGCTTAATTAGTTCTAAGTTCTAGGTGACTGATGACCTCAGAGGTTAAGTCGCATAGTGCTCAGAGCCATTTTCTACCCTTCATTTGATCGCTGCGAAACCTTACATTTCAGCAGTATAATGAACGATCGCATGTTGCAGGTCCTGTACGTGCCTTTCTGGATACAGAAAATGTTCGACTGCTGCCCTGGCCTGCACATTCTCCAGATCTCTCACCAATTGCAAACGTCTCGTCAATGGTGGCCGAGCAACTGGCTAGTCACAATACGCCAGTCACTATTCTTGATGAATTGTGGTATCGTGTTGAAGCAGCCTGGGCAGCTATACCTGTGCGCGCCATCCAAGCTCTGTTTTACTCAATGCCCAGGCTTATCAAGGCCAGAGGTATTTGTTCTGGGTACTGATTTCTCAGGATCTATGCACCCAAATTGCGTGAAAATGTAATCATATGTCAGTTCTTTTTATTTGTCCAATGAATACTCGTTTATCATCTGCATTTCTTCTTTGTGTAGCAGTTTTGTATAAAGCGAAGCGGGGCTATTGTTTTATCTCTGGAGAAGTAGTATCTGCAAAAGTCGGTGGCCAGGACAGCTCGTTGACTTCGAACCAGGGCTAGTCACTCACGTCATCTGAGTAAAAGGTCCACCAGTGATATTTCAATGCTCCTATTGGTTCCCAAGTTGACCAGTTTTCTTTGATGGTGACGAATCTTTCTGAGAGTATTATTGTTATCTGATATTACTGTGTTTCCGCAAAATCTTACCAATCTAATGAGTTCGTTACCAATCCAGACGAGAGAAACTGAGTTTCTGTATGATTGTGTTTCATCTTTGTCCTTCGGCCTGCTGCCTGTTACCTGGAAGTCAAGGAAGGCAGGATTCGGTTACGATAGTGGACAGGGCCTATCACTTACTATTGGTTCTATAGTGCTACAACGATGAAAAATAATATTACGACGATGTCATACCTTATTTTCATGATATAAAGAAGAATTGACGATATTAAAAACGTTATTATAATTTTATTATTTAAATTTTTGTGCTCAGTGAATCAAAGATTTTCTAGTGCACAGAATAAACTAGCATTGTTTGTACTACGAAACTATATATGACTGTTAAGTGACTACTGATTCTATAGAAGACATTTTGTCTGGGCGGATTTTGTTCTCGTACTGGTCGGTATTGGAAGAAAAGTTTCTTAATCGATGTATCTAATGTGAATGTATAAAGGCTATAAAAAGGAGAGAAAGATCTAATCCTTGTGGACAATCACCATATTGTATAACAAAAGGTAAATACAAGTTATTCGAAACAAATATCTCTAAAATGTATCGTCTTGTGATTTCTAAAGACTGAAAATTGCGGTGTTTAATCTAAACCTGTCCTGAATAACAGCGAAGAACATTTATGTCATATGTTTTCTTCGTTTGACCACGGTTGTGATTCGCATGTTACTTTTTGTTACGCGACGTATTAGGAATATTTTCATTATACGCCCAAAAGTGCACACAGCTTCAATCGAACCTGCATCTTTCGGAAACGATAACTCTTAATCAGTACAATTACGCGAATACCGTCTAAATCGCAACCGTGATCACAAAAGTGTTTCCTGGACCTGATTTTTATAAATGTGTAGACTTGAAAGCGAACAGCATTGCACCATCGCTGGCTCGCAACAATTGAAAGAAAACAAAACAGGAACTGAACAACTTTAAATTTTAACGCCGTCAGCGTTACGAAATCTGAATGACGTAAGTTAATTATTTAAATATTAACAAGAAGAGAATTATTAAATTTTAAAGATTTAATCATAGCAAGAATTTAAAGCATTTTAGCATCATTACGTTTCTTTGCATTAGTACTTGAGTATCAGATACCATCATATATATTTAAAAGGCAGTGCGTAAATGAAATTGCCACCTTTTATAATTATAATTATTATAGCAATTCAGTGGCAACCTATTGACAGGACCAGCTTATATGTGTGTTTTTTATTCTATTTGTTTCATAATGAAATGAGTGGAAATCTACGACGACGCTAAGCACAATATTTTTGCTGTACCATTCCATCCTAGCGGCAGCAGAACATAAGCACCGAATAAAGTAGGCACAACATCTTTTTCAACACTGTTATGTATTTTGAAAACAGCAATTACAATAACTATATAATTTTACATTTTGCAAATGTTTCTTCTTGGGAAACTATAACAGTCAATTATATTTAAATAACTGCGAGAAGGATCGGTAAAATACAGCAACAAGTGTTTTCAGTAGAGGTTAACTGAACGAGATTGATACTGAATTTTAATCAAACGAAACCGTACATTTATGGTACTGATTCCAATCCGGTGCAGTGTAGTAATTATTTTATGTTTTTTGTGTGACTGAATAATTTATGTGTTGCGTGTGACGTATTCCCGATTAAACTTGTACACAAACATTTGCAAACATGGTGAAAACAGTGCGACGTGTAAGAAAGGCTACACAGCAGGAAGTAACTGTAGAACATTCAGAGGAGGAAGGAATAACTAGTGATGTAGAAATTGACAGTATTTTTCCAGATCAGACAGAGGATATAGATCAGGACACTAATATTAAAGTCAGTGCTCCAGTTGCTATAGAACACTCAGGCAGAATACGGACGGTAGTTCAAGTGCATACTAAATCAGAAACACAAACACCAGTTATAGTCGATTTACCACCGGTAGAGCCAACACAAACAGCAATGGATCCATTTTCCCTCTTAGTGATGAAAATGGACCAAATGTTTAAAATACAGGAACAGTGTATACGAGAACAGACAAAACAGCTTGCCACTGAGATTAATAATAATTTAGATAAACGTATTAGCAGAGTAGATGAACGGATTAGGACCTTGTACGAACGCTTCAGTCAATTAGACGAGCGTACGCAGTTAAGCTTTTCAATTCCCTTTTGCAATTACACACATTTATTTACAAAACCGTAATTCATGACTCAGCAACAAATAAGATGTCACACGTTACTGATGAAGGAATAGACCACTGTGTAATTAATAGAGCTTTCAGTGCGTTACAGTTTACCAAATGAGCATAAAATACAGACACAGCAAATGATGTTTTAAAAACAAGCCAGTGTGATCCCAGTTAGAATTTTAAGACAAGTAACCACAGTCACGGCTGAAGGCCATTAAAGCCAAGAACGGCAATTGTAAAAAAAAATAAATAAATAAATAAAAATAATAATAATAATAATTAAGAATCATACTGTAAAACTGCAATGGAATAGCAAAGGTTAATTTAAAAAGGCAGGCAACTGATCACAAAACCGGTGAGACAAAATGATGGTAAACCTGCTGCAACGCCAAGAACGGCAATTATACAAAAATTAGAAAAAATGTAATAAAATACAGTAAAACAGCAAATACAACTGCGAAGATTAATTTAAAAACGCCGGCCGAAGTGGCCGTGCGGTTAAAGGCGCTGCAGTCTGGAACCGCAAGACCGCTACGGTCGCAGGTTCGAATCCTGCCTCGGGCATGGATGTTTGTGATGTCCTTAGGTTAGTTAGGTTTAACTCGTTCTAAGTTCTAGGGGACTAATGACCTCAGCAGTTGAGTCCCATAGTGCTCAGAACCATTTGAACCAATTTAAAAACACAAACAACTGATCACCAAACACGTGAGACAAAATGATGGTAAACTTGGTAGCACAATCATTTAAACCTGCTGCAGCTCCAATAATGGCAATTATATAAAAATTTTAGAAACATACAATAAAACGGCAAATAGAATAACAAAACACAAGGGCCAGTCACAGACGGTGCACCTGGAATCGGCCTCTGAATAGGTCCGGCCAAAACCACTTTCATGAGCGATGAGATAGGCAGCCAAGACTTGCATTCAGGTGGCCGGTGTGGCCGAGGGGTTCTAGGCGCTTAAGTCAGGAACCGCGCGACCGCTATGGTAGAAGGTTCGAATCATGCCTCGGGCATGGATGTGTGTGATGCCTTTAGGTTAGTTAGGTTTAAGTAGTTCTAATTTCTGGGGGACTGATGACCTCAGATGTTAAGTCCCATAGTGCTCAGAGCCATTTTGAACTTGCATTCACTTCACAAGATGGTAACTCAGACGCTTGGCAGAGGCTACCTGACGTGCAATAAACGAAATTCTAAGATGTCAAAATACGCCAAAGCCGGAACCGGCAGTCTGGACTCCGCCCGCAGAATACTGTGCTTAGAGTGCCCAGAACGAGAAAGGAGTCACTGCCGACAGAGTAGAAGAATTGCCAACCAACCTACAATCACGAAAGATGTGAAAACTGCACGCCTCACTGGACAACAGCGGCTAGGAGAGGAAACGTACACTGCCATTACGTACACTAACCCTGGGCATGTAATTGGAGCATTAGCGGCCATGGGGACGGAAAAATACCGCTGGTAGAATTTAACAAATAGTAACAAACTGAACGCAATAAACAGTAACTAGAAGGCTAGGGAAACCAATCAGATCTGCCTTCCCCAAGCACTGCATTCGCTTCTCTTCACCTCGACGTCACTACGTGTAGCAACACGAAGCCAACTCACTAGAAGCGCAAGATCGCACAATGGTGGAGGTTTCTCTACTTGAATCCGGTTTACGACGAGGCCGCGCACCCTTCGATCCGGCAGTCCATGTGCGCCGCCAGCAGTCCCGGCATGGTCTCGCACTGCGCAAACCTCGCTCCTCCTGCGTCCCCAACCGAGTTGGCCCACTCACACGACCCGCGAGATCAACGACGTCGCCCCAAAGATATGGACACAGTTACTATACAGGGTTATTACAAATGACTGAAGCGATTTCACAGCTCTAGAATAACTTTATTATTTGAGATATTTTCACAATGCTTTGCACACACATACAAAAACTCAAAAAGTTTTTTTAGGCATTCACAAATGTTCGATATGTGCCACTTTAGTGATTCGGCAGACATCAAGCCGATAATCAAGTTTCTCCCGCACTCGGTGCAGCATGTCCCCATCAATGAGTTCGAAAGCATCGTTGATGCGAGCTCGCAGTTCTGGCACGTTTCTTGGTAGAGGTGGTTTAAACACTAAATCTTTCACATAACCCCACAGAAAGAAATCGCATGGGGTTAAGTCAGGAGAGCGTGGAGGCCATGACGTGAATTGCTGATCATGATCTCCACCACGACCGATCCATCGGTTTTCCAATCTCCTGTTTAAGAAATGCCGAACATCATGATGGAAGTGCGGTGGCGCGCCATCCTGTTGAAAGATGAAGTCGGCGCTGTCGGTCTCCAGTTGTGGCATGAGCCAATTTTCCAGCATGTCCAGATACACGTGTCCTGCAACGGTTTTTTCGCAGAAGAAAAAGGGGCCGTAAACTTTAAACCGTGAGATTGCACAAAACACGTTAAGTTTTGGTGAATTGCGAATTTGCTGCACGAATGCGTGAGCATTCTCTACCGCCCAGATTCGCACATTGTGTCTGTTCACTTCACCATTAAGAAAAAATGTTGCTTCATCACTGAAAACAAGTTTCGCACTGAACGCGTCCTCTTCCATGAGCTGTTGCAACCGCTCCGAAAATTCAAAGCGTTTGACTTTGTCATCGGGTGTCAGGGCTTGTAGCAACTGATAACGGTAAGGCTTCTGCTTTAGCCTTTTCCGTAAGATTTTCCAAACCGTCGGCTGTGGTACGTTTAGCTCACTGCTTGCTTCATTCGTCGACTTCCGTGGGCTACGCGTGAAACTTGCCCGCACGCGTTCAACCGTTTCTTCGCTCGCTGCAGGCCGACCCGTTGATTTCCCCTTACAGAGGCATCCAGTAGCTTTAAACTGCGCATACCATCGCCGAATGGAGTTAGCAGTTGGTGGATCTTTGTTGAACGTCGTCCTGAAGAGTCGTTGCACTATGACTGACTGATGTGAGTACATTTCAAGCACGACATACGCTTTCTCGGCTCCTGTCGCTATTTTATCTCACTGCGCTCTCGAGCGCTCTGGCGGCAGAAACCTGAAGTGCGGCTTCAGCCGAACAAAACTTTATGAGTTTTTCTACGTATCTGTAGTGTGTCGTGACCATATGTCAATGAATGGAGCTACAGTGAATTTATGAAATCGCTTCAATCATTTGTAATAGCCATGTATATCGATACCCGCCGCTGCTGCCACTAGCGGACAGGCAACGCTTGTGAAAGCAAGTGGCACCAATCAACACGAGAAGAAGACAACAACCGCAACCATGTCAACTAAACAATACGGCCTGTCCTCCAACTGAGGGCGGAAATCTTCAGACAGCACCAACGTGAGCCGCAGCACGGCTCACCGCCATTTGGTCAAGGGCCATTATTTATTTCTTTTCCTGCGTAGCCATTTTTCTGGATGCCTGCATCAGATGTTTCCATTCGGCGTTACGTGTGCCGATGTGCCAAATCTACTCGCTCTGTTAGCAAGAGTTTTATTGACACCACCTGTTATTTAAAGAGGCTTTAAATATGCTGTACTTTTAATACGACCACCCCCAATTACTTATAGTGAGCTGAGGGGGACACACTGAGAGGGGAACGAGGAGAACCCTGGTAATGATTAATAAAAGAACTCACACATTTATTAATGAGTACTCTGTACAAATCGACTCAGGAAGCAGATCCTGAAGTTCAACTACTTGCGCCACTAGAATGTTCACTGAAGACGGGCTGGTGTTAACTCGCTAGAAGGAGACGATGCAGCTCGAAGTACACAAGCAGAAGGCGGTCTTCTCGGTAGTCGAGATGATTTGAAACTGCCCCCTTTGCTGTGGCGACACCGCTGCGACTTCCTGCTGTGACAATCGCTGGGCTATAGGTCGTATCTGTAATGGGTTGTCGAACTATCGAGGCCTGCGGTCTTGCCTGCTGGTGGGTGCTGAGCTTACACCACAAATTCCGACCACTATTCAGACCGAACCGGATGGTCCCGGCGGAGTTTCGAGTCCTCCCTCGGGCATGGATATGTGTGTTTGTCCTTAGGATAATATAGGTTAATAGTGCGTAAGCTTAGGGACTGATGACCTTAGCAGTTAAGTCCCATAAGATTTCACAAACATTTGAACATTTTTCAGAACGAAAAAGAAAATATTTGAAGCCTTCTGCTCTGTGAAAGATAAACGACCTTCTCTGTCGGACGGCGGTATGTACAGGGTGTTTCAAAAATGACCGGTATATTTGAAACGGCAATAAAAACGAAACGAGCAGCGATAGAAATACACCGTTTGTTGCAATATGCTTGGGACAACAGTACATTTTCAGGCGGACAAACTTTCGAAATTACAGTACTTACAATTTTCAGCAACAGATGGCGCTGCAAGTGATGTGAAAGATATAGAAGACAACGCAGTCTGTGGGTGCGCCATTCTGTACGTCGTCTTTCTGCTGTAAGCGTGTGCTGTTCACAACGTGCAAGTGTGCTGTAGACAACATGGTTTATTCCTTAGAACAGAGGATTTTTCTGGTGTTGGAATTCCACCGCCTAGAACACAGTGTTGTTGCAACAAGACGAAGTTTTCAACGGAGGTTTAATGTAACCAAAGGACCGAAAAGCGATACAATAAACGATCTGTTTGAAAAATTTCAACGGACTGGGAACGTGACGGATGAACGTGCTGGAAAGGTAGGGCGACCGCGTACGGCAACCACAGAGAGCAACGCGCAGCTAGTGCAGCAGGTGATCCAACAGCGGCCTCAGGTTTCCGTTCGCCGTGTTGCAGCTGCGGTCCAAATGACGCCACGTATCGTCTCATGCGCCAGAGTTTACACCTCTATCCATACAAAATTCAAACGCGGCAACCCCTCAGCGCCGCTACCATTGCTGCACGAGAGACATTCGCTAACGATATAGTGCACAGGACTGATGACGGCGATATGCATGTGGGCAGCATTTGGTTTACTGACGAAGCTTATTTTTACCTGGACGGCTTCGTCAATAAACAGAACTGGCGCATATGGGGAACCGAAAAGCCCCATGTTGCAGTCCCATCGTCCCTGCATCCTCAAAAAGTACTGGTCTGGGCCGCCATTTCTTCCAAAGGAATCATTGGCCCATTTTTCAGATCCGAAACGATTACTGCATCACGCTATCTGGACATTCTTCGTGAATTTGTGGCGGTACAAACTGCCTTAGACGACACTGCGAACACCTCGTGGTTTATGCAAGATGGTGCCCAGCCACATCGCACGGCCGACGTCTTTAATTTCCTGAATGAATATTTCGATGATCGTTTGATTGCTTTGGGCTATCCGAAACATACAGGAGGCGGCGTGGATTGACCTCCCTATTCGCCAGACATGAACCCCTGTGACTTCTTTCTGTGGGGACACTTGAAAGACCAGGTGTACCGCCAGAATCCAGAAACAATTGAACAGCTGAAGCAGTACATCTCATCTGCACGTGAAGCCATTCCGCCAGACACGTTGTCAAAGGTTTCGGGTAATTTCATTCAGAGATTACGCCATATTATTGCTACGCATGGTGGATATGTGGAAAATATCGTACTATAGAGTTTCCCAGACCGCAGCGCCATCTGTTGTTGAAAATTGTAACTACTGTAATTTCGAAAGTTTGTCTGCCTGTAAATGTACCGTTGTCCCAAGCATATTGCAACAAACGGTGTATTTCTATCGCTGCTCGTTTAGTTTTTATTGCCGTTTCAAATATACCGGTCATTTTTGAAACACCCTGTATATAATTCCACTGCGTGTCCGATATCTACAACAGAGTTGAAAAAAAAAAAGAAAAAGAAACTTGAATACAAGTTGTGTTCACTAGTGAAAACAGAAATGTCAGCTTTAGAAGAGCGTCCCCTTCCGAAACCCAAATTTTCTCTTCAGTGACGAACTACACAGAAGCGCAAAAATATCTCTTACAGGCATGCGTATTCAAATACAAAGATATGTAAGCAGGCAGAATACGCCGCTGGCGTCGGCAACGCTTATATAAGAGAAAAAGTGTCTGCTGCAGTTGGTAGATCGTTTACTGCAACTACAACGGCAGGTTATCAATATCAAGTGTGTTTTAACGTTGTGTTATAGTCGACGCACGAGAGATGGGATCCTAGAAGTAAGCGGCGCGTTTCGTTGGGTTGGGTTGTTTGCGGGAAGAGACCAAACTGCGGGGTCATCGGTCTCATCGGATTAGGGAAGGACGGGGAAGGAAGTCGGCCGTGCCCTTTCAGAAGAACCATCCCGGCATTCGCCTACAGCGATTTAGGGAAATCACGGAAAGCCTAAGTCACGATGGCCGGACGCGGGATTGAACCGTCGTCCTCACGAATGCGAGAGATGGGACACAGCATCTTCAAGGGAGCGATGAAGTGAGGAGTTGCCCGAACAACCATTTCACGAGTGTACCGTTAATATCACGAATACTATAAAACATCAGATCTCCGACATCGCTGCCGTCGGAAAGAGATCCAGCAAGAACAGGACCAACGACGACTGAAAAGAACCGTTCAACGTGACAGATATGCAACCCTTCCGCACATTGGCCATCAACAAGTGTCAGCGTACGAACCACTCGACGAAGTACCAACCATACGGGCTTTCGGAGCCGAAGGCCCACTCATCTACCCTTGAAGATAGGACGATAGAAAGCTTTACGTCTCGCCTGGGTCCTACAACAACGTCATTGGACTGCTGATTACTGGAAGCACGTTGCTTGGTCGGACGAGTCTCGTTTCAAGTTCTATCGAGCTGATGGATGTGTACGGATATGGAGACAACCTCACGAATCCTTAGACCTTGCCGGCCCAAGTGGCCGTGCGGTTAAAGGCGCTGCAGTCTGGAACCGCAAGACCGCTACGGTCGCAGGTTCGAATCCTGCCTCGGGCATGGATGTTGGTGATGTCCTTAGGTTAGTTAGGTTTAACTAGTTCTAAGTTCTAGGGGACTAATGACCTCAGCAGTTGAGTCCCATAGTGCTCAGAGCCTTAGACCTTGTATGTCAACAGCGGACTATTCAAGTGATGGAGGCACTGTAATACTGTGGGGTGTGTGCAGTTGGAGTGATATGGGACCCATGATACGGCAAGATACGACTCCGAGAGATGACACGTACGTAAGCATCCTGTCTGATCACCTGCGTCTATTCATGTCTGTTGGACTTGGGCAATTCCAGCAGGACAGTGCGACACTCCACATGTCCAGAATTGCTACAGAGCGACTCCAGGGACACTCTTCTGAGTTTAAACTCTTCCGCTGGCCACCAAACTCCCCAGACATGAACATTATTGTGCATATCTGGAATGCTCTGGAACATGCTGTTCAGTATACATCCCCACCCCTCCTACCCTTGCTGATTAATGGACAGTCCTGTAGGATTAATTAGTGTCATTTCTCATCAGCACTGCTTCAGACATTAGTCTGGAACATTCGGAGCTGAGCACATTTTCTCCAGCAAGAACCATTGTTTTACTAGTGCGTTCACCATTGCTTACGAGCTGCTGAGCGCGTACCTTTATGGGTGAAGGCAACACTAGTCATTAAGGTTTGTCGTATCCAAGAAAAGTCGCAACATAAATGTATGAACTGTGCGCAGTTGTTGACAAAATTTGTTTTTGATAATTTTCCGCGAAGTGGTAGGGCAACAATGAGTTATTAACCGGTTTATATGTGGACGACCCTATTACTCGCGAAATCAGAGGACCAGTCGCGATCGTCATTATCAGTCAGTAGCCTCTACTTTTAACCTATCCGCTTTTCCCACTCGTTTTTTACATGAATTTGCCTTGTTACCTATCTGTGTCAAACAAAATAAAACATATTTATGCTACAGGAGAGAATAACTTCAGTCCATTCACTTTTCAACGTCGTAACACACGTGAACTGCCTGTTTTATAAAGTTGTAGTCTAACAGGGGTGCATGGATCTAGTCAGTACCACACCTACATTTTTGGTTCTGCATCTTCGAAGACGAATCACACCATTCTCACCAGTCAAACGTACCTCATTTTTCTTACAGCACTGCTAATAGCATGTGGCACAGCACCATATGAATTCTGAGTTCGAATATACCACGAAACTAATGTAATGGGGAACTCGTTACACTTGAAAATAAATTACAGACAAATCTGGCGAAAGCTTTATGTATCGTCAAGCCCCAATGTTATCGAGGTTCGTAGGTGTACAATCGTTACAGCGATTGCACAATGGTTCAAAGGCTTCGAACTGAATGCACAGTGTTCTCGCGAACGTAATTTTTGACTCACAGAAATTAACAACACAAAAGAGAAATTTACTTGCACAGAAACTTGTAGTACATACCAGCGACAATTCTACTCTGCTTGAAACCTGTACCTGCCATGAGGGTTCAAAATGGTTCAAATGGCTCTGAGCACTATAAGACTTAACTTCTGCCATCAGTCCCCTAGAACGTAGAACTACTTAAACCTAACTAACCCAAGGACAGCACACACGTCCATGCCCGACGCAGGATTCGAACCTGCGTGTCATGAAGGTCTTGGTATCACATTGCCATGGTAGTCATGGAAGTGTTGCCATTTTTCAACGAACCCTAAATAACTTAATTCTCAACCTTTCGTAAACCAATGATCTTCAGTGATAAATTCACAACCCTGACGCAATATACAGTTAAACTTTCAAACCGCTGTAGAAATAACACCACTGGTCCAATGACGTCAAATTGCAACGGAACATTATGGGACAAGGGGGAAAGCGTATGGCAGAAGAAAATTATATAGTTACTAAATGTAGCACTAGATGGTGCTGTAATTATCATAATCTAATAGTGATCGACTACAAATGAGAAATGAGTCATACAACAATTCCTAAGACGTATGTTCGACGTTAAGCAAACTGTGCCGGCCGGTGTGGCCGTGCGGTTCTAGGCGCTTCAGTCTGGAACCGCGTGACCGCTACGGTCGCAGGTTCGAATCCTGCCTCGGGCATGGATGTGTGTGATGTCCTTAGGTTAGTTAGGTTTAAGTAGTTCTAACAAGGGAACCTCCCCATCGCACCCCCCTCAGATTTAGTTATAAGTTGGCACAGTGGATAGGCCTTGAAAAACTGAACACAGATCAATTGAGAAAACAGGAAGAAGTTGTGTGGAACTGTGAAAATATAAGCAAAATATACAAACTGAGTAGTCCATGGGAAGGTAGGCAACATCAAGGCACTGCGACGGCAGGAGCACCGTCGTCTCGTGGTAACGTGAGCAGGTGCGGAACGAAAGGTCCATGGTTCAAATCTTCCATCGAGTAAAAACTTTAATTTTTTATTTTCAGTTTATGTGACAAACTCTTATGTTTTCATCACTTTTTTGCGAGTGATTATCACATCCACAAGAAAACATAAATCGGGCAAGGTGGAAGAATCTTTTTACCCATTCGCCAAGTGTACAAGTTAGGTGGGTCGACAACATATTCCTGTCATGTGACGCACATGCCGTCACCAGTGTCGTATAGAATATATCAGATGTGTTTTCCTGTGGAGGAATCAATTGACCTATGACCTTGCGATCAAATGTTTTCGGTTCCGATTGGAGAGGCACGTCCTTTCGTCTACTAATCGCACGGTTTTGCGATGCGGTCGCAAAACACAGACACTAAACTTATTACAGTGAACAGAGACGTCAATGAACGAACGGACAGATAATAACTATGCAAAAATAAAGAAAGTAAAATTTTCAGTCGTGGGAAGACTTGAACCAAGGACCTCTCCTTCTGCAGCTGCTGACGCTACCACGGGACCACGGCGCTCCTGAGCTCACGTTCTCCTTGATGTTGCCTATGTAGCCCATGGACTACTCAGTTTGTATATTTTGCTTATTTTTTCACAGTTCCACACAACTTCTTCCTGTTTTCTCGATTGACATGTGTTCAGTTTATCAAGGCCTATCCACTGTGCCAAGTTATAACTAAATGTGAGGGGGGTGCGATGGGGAGGTTCCCTTGTAAGTTCTAGGAGACCGATGACCACAGCAGTTAAGTCCCATAGTGCTCAGAGCCATTAAGCAAACTGTACTACTCAGTTTGCATAAGTGTACAGGTGTGATACTGTTAGTTACGTAAGCCCATCCACCACGGCAAGGTCGTATGACATCGGAATGGAAAAAACGGTTTTTATCTTTCCTGAGGCCAGAAGCCCCCAAAACAAACCTTCACTCACATCGGGTTTTAATTGTTCTGAGGCCAAAAACCGTATAAAAAGCCTCAATCAATTTGTGTGACTGGCAGAAAACATGGTCACTATGCTGTCCAACGTTTTCTGCAACAAGCTGAAATCGAGAGACAGCATGTTCCACAACTGATCGAAGTCTTTCCGGCGTCACGTTCAGAATGTGTTGCGCAATGAGTGAGGTCAGTGCAGTTAGGTTTGCAATCGGAACACTGAACACAACATCTTTCAGATAGCCCCACAGTCAGAAGTCTTACGGATTATGATCAGGTGATCGGGATGGCCAGGATGTAGGGAAACGGCGGCTGATAGTTCTAACATTCCAGAAATGGCGCTTCAGTGCATTGTCTGAAATCGTCTATGGGAATTTGCCACAAATCATAAATACACATAATCGCCAGACAAATTCACGTCCAATGCGACTTAGCTTGCAAGTACATTACTGAAGTAATATGTGCGAAGAGAGAGAAAGGGTATTTTGCCGTAACTGTGCAATCACGAGGCGCAGTACATCCACAGGCTTCAGGCTCCAGCCACTGTCTTCTGAACAATGACAGGTCCTCACCATTGCTGCTCGACCAGGGCGACCATTACCTTTAACAATTTTTCGATATTAGACTGCCTTCCGTCGATAGCCCCAAGTGATACCCTTGCAGAATGGTATCTGCCAGAATTTTAATTCACTCCTATGATTATTCTTTACCATGCCGTACTTCTCGTCTGATTTTTTACGTCTCTATGGATTCTTCCATGTCTTCGAGAACAAGCGCTGTTCGCTGTTGTAAACTACCCAGCATTTTTACTTAGGTTATCATTCGCATCCATCCGACAGCCTTAGAAACTTTCAACCGCGTCCGGATGACTTGCGTCTCAACGGCCAACTGCGCTCAAATCTGCAAGGGTACATACAGCCCGTTCGCTTCTGTTACTTATGAATTCGGGTACCACTAAAAGAACTGTTTCAAAACGTTTGGAAGAGCACAAGGGCAATTGTAGAAGAGGAGAAACGGAACGATCAGCTGTGGCGGAGCATGCTTTCCCACCAGGTGGTGGTGGTGGTGGTGGTGGTTAGTGTGTAACGTCCCGTCGACAACGAGGTCATTACAGACGGAGCGCAAGCTCGGGTTAGGGAAGGATTGGGAAGGAAATCGGCCGTGCCCTGTCAAAGGAACCATCCCGGCATTTGCCTGAAACGATTTAGGGAAATCACGGAAAACCTAAATCAGGATGGCTGGAAACGGGATTGAACCGTCGTCCTCCCGAATGCGAGTCCAGTGTGCTAACCACTGCGCCACCTCGCTCGGTTTTCCCACCAGGTAACCACCATAATCGTTTTGACACAACTACTAGCGGCCACAAGCAGATATTACAAAAGGCTCTACAGGGAGGCAATCGAAATCGCCAAACACCCTAATAATTACAATCGAAAGGAGGAGGGCGCGAAATTAAACGGTATATGGATGCCGGTGCTAAAGAAGATGTGTACCACCCGTCCACTACTGGGTGATGGCAACGGCGATCGACGGCAGTGGACAGCGGCCAATTGCACTGACGTTTTCAAAACACGTGACGTCGCGCCTCGGAGCGGGAGCGCGCGGACACGGAATTTAGCGGCAGTCAGTAGCGAGCCAGTGGGTGTGTTGGACCTCCCATCGAGCTACAGACACCCTTGAAGATGTCCTCCGCAGACGGGGACAAATCGTTGGGAGTTGGCACAGAATTCATTAACCGACCACGGCATAACAGCCCGGATAATTATAATAGACATGTCATTTCCGGCCGTGAAAGTCTACATTTTAGTAATTTAATTTGGAAAAATAGTACAGCTGATCCCCACTTCCATGTGGAAGTGAAACTAACTACCAACATGAGCAAGGTTGCAACCAGCCGTTCTTAGGAAGTATGTAACTTACGGCTTCAAAATATTGCAAAATATATCAGAAGGGTGGGATGAGGGGTTATAGTGGTGGTGTAGCCGAGCATAAACAAGGTATATAGTGAATGACGTTTTAGTGGTGTAATAGGTAGATGTAGCGACGGCGACACCACAAAGATGCTCCTTGCTATCGGAACATTGCCGGCTGAGCCGTGTTCGCGGCTCGTGTTCATGCCATTTATTGTTTGTCGTCTTCTTTTACGGCACTGCCGCCTCGTATTATTATTCCATTTACTGGCGTGTCCGCCCCCGGTAGCTGATTGATCAGCGTGACAGACTGTCAATCCTAGGGACCCGGGTTCGATTCCCGGCTGGGTCGGAGATTTTCTCCGCTCAGGGACTGGGTGTTGTGTTGCTCTAATCATCATCATTTCATCCCCATCGACGCGCAGGTCGCCGAAGTGGCGTCAAATCGAAAGGCCTGCACCAGGCGAACGGTCTACCCGACGGGAGGCCCTACCCACACGACATTTCATTTACTGGCGTCACAAACTTCCAGCCTTTCTTGCCCGTGAGTAGTAGCAGCAGAGCTTATCGATAAGGGCACTATAATACCATCTTTGCGATGACTGATAGTATTTCGGGATCGTCGTATGTCTGGAAGTCAGTTGGAGACGGACCAGGAGTGCCGTCTGGGACGGAACGCCAGTGAGGTGCTGACGGCCAGTACTTGCCTGCCGCTGTTGACACGCATGCACTGTCGATGGAAGAAGACTGGAGCGGGAACGACCGTTGGTTGGTTGTAGTGTCGGTCGTCTCATCGGCTGACGTGTATTTTGCCCTTTGACCATTTCTGTGTGTGTGGCAGTCGGTCGGTTGGGGCAGAGCAGTGAGGAAGTCTCCGTGGCGCGTAATCAGGCCGGAGCCGCTGGTGGCGTGCACTCGTGGTTGGAGTTGTGAGGCGCTTCTTCCGAGGATTACGAAGTTCGTCGCCCACCGATCCTGGACACTTGAGTGCTCACTTAACCTACTATCAAGCCTTAACTGCTGTCACATCTCTTCGTTTGATCCTGGTTGTCGCTTCCTGGGAGATTCCCGCGAGAAGAAACGGCTCTGAGCACTATGGGACTTAACATCTGAGGTCATCAGTACCCTAGAACTTAGAACTACTTGAACCTAACTAACATGAAGTCGTCACACACATCCATGCCCGAGGCAGGATTCGAACCTGCGATCGTAGCGGTCGCGGGGTTCCAGACTGAAGCGCCTAGAACCGCTGGGCCACAAAAACCGGCTCCCGCGAGAAAAGTGAATTAAAGTCGGCTAGAATTGCAACAGTCTTCATGTATCATGTTTAGGGTTGCCATAATCTCGGAATCCAAAACCAGGACAAAACTTACGGTCACCGTAGCCGATCGAAGGAAATAAGAGGAGTAAGGAGTCCTCATGCCCATAAGCTAAGGGAAGTGTGCATTTAATTAATGATCCAGAGTTTAGGAAGGACTGCTTCATTAAGAAAGCATTTATTACAAAAAATAAGAATATGCATTACATTATTCAGTACACGAAGTTCTATTGTCATCATTTGAGCTTTTCTTATACCAATCGTATTTCTCAGAACCTTGAATAGATGAAAGGAACTTAATCTGGTTCTCAATCAGTTTATGAAATTCACTGCAACTTACATTTTTCATATTGTACTGTATTTGCATCATTGCATTAACTGATTCTACTGTTAACCTATTCCTTTCTTCTGTCCACTGAGAATTTATGGCCAGCCGCGGTGGTCTCGCGGTTCTAGGCGCGCAGTCCGGAACCGTGCGACTGCTACGGTCGCAGGTTCGAATCCTGCCTCGGGCATGGATGTGTGTGATGTCCTTAGGTTGGTTAGGTTTAAGTAGTTCTAAGTTCTAGGGGACTGATAACCACAGCAGTTGAGTTCCATAGTGCTCAGAGCCATTTGAACCATTTTATTGAGAATTCATGTGGGAAAAGACTCTCTCTACATTGGCGTTATGACTGGGAATGCAGAAATAAAATTCCACAATTTTCAGCAACTCTGAATACTGCTCACTATAAATACAATTATGAATGAAGGACGCCCATTTCTTATGTGACATCATATTCTCAAAACTGTCATCTTTGACGTCCCCCAAAACACAATTTAACCCTGCTGTTCTGTTCACTTTTACTTGACATATATACTGTTCGGGTCAATATGACCCGACATATCAAAATGCTTTAGAAACATAAATTTTGGTACAGTTTTAGCTATCGACATTGTTGTTCTATTCCAGTACCTTGTTAGTAATAATAATAATAATAATAATAATAATAATAATGGTAATAATAATAATAATAACAATGCATACAACTTTATTGAGGGATATTTTTCATTTAAATATGCACATAAATTTGAAACAACAGACAGTTTCCATTACAGGCATTCAACTTAGAAAGCACTACAGTTTTTCCATACTTCTATTCTTATTGTTGACAGTTTAGACGTAAGTATTGACATTTTCTAACAACAGACAGTTGTCATTACAGATATTCATCTTAGAGCACACTACAGTACAGAACACACTACAGTTTTTTTATTACATTCCAACATAGAAAGCACTACAACTTTAGAATCCTCTCTTCTTACTGATTGTAGTTTAGGCACAAGTATTCACATAAATTTGAAACAACAGAATTTTCAATACAATCATCTTATAAAATACTACAGTTCTTTTCTTACTGCTTGCACTGTGGACACAAGTAGGTTACATGTTTCTTGCAAATATGTTTACTACATTTTCCACACACCATGTTTGTTTTATTGTCATTACTTGATGGACAGAACTTACAGCGTGCACGTTTTGTAGATTTTCTTGTTGTTACCGATTCTGACACACCACCCACATCATTCGGGTTTTGGATGCTTGTGACCATTCTCAAAGAATCTTCTGTTCTTGGGAAATGCGTTCTTGATGCAATATGTTCTTTTATCAGTGACTTTCCAAGTTCCTCCAAGAATATTCTCCTTCTAGTCAATTTGCTTGCATTCCAATTAGGGTCAACCGAAATCCACAAAACGTATGCATTATAAGCAGAAACATCAAGAATATTGTAGAAAACTATCATTGGCCACCTATTACTTTTTCGTTTGCATGTATATGTACCTAATAACTGATCAAGCGTGTCTACAGCACCTTTGGTTGAATTATAGTCCAAAATCATTTTTGGCTTCTTATCAGCCCTGTCACTGATTTCCGCATCATGGTGGAGAGTGCTCATAAGTACAACATTCTTGTGTCTCTTAGGAATATAATTAACCACAGTAGTGTCATTTGTGAAGTAAAATGAAGAGCTGTGTACCTCCTTGTTGGTCATTTTGTGTGGAAGCTCCGGCTTATTTTTCCGTATAGTTCCCAACATAGTCAATTTCCTTTTCAGAAGCAGCTGCCCCAAATTGTACGACGTAAAAAAGTTGTCACACGTGATATTCTGACCACGTAACTCAGAAGTGAGATCAGATACCACCCTCATTCCCTGATTTCTTTCTGGTGCCGCTCCACTCACCTTTCCTGTATAAATTTGGGCTTTCAGTACGTATGAAGTTTTGCTGTCACACATGGTCCATATTTTGATCCCATATTTTGCCGGTTTACTTGGGATATACTGCTTGAATGGACAGCGACCTCTAAATGCTACTAACTGCTCGTCAACAGTAACATTTTCTCCTGGATTATACAGTTTAGGAAGGACCTCTACCCACTTCTCCCAAATACTACGAATTGCGGCAAGTTTGTCAGTACGTCGTCTTTCCTCTCTAGTAGATTTCTTGTCAAATCGCAGGACACGTGATATCTTACAGAATGTTTCATGAGACATGGTTGCTCGAAATATGTTTCGCCCAGTATCTTTATCCCACAAACTTTTTGTAGACTCCCCATGAGATCGATATACACCCGCTAGGAGTAAGAGTCCTAAGTATGCATGGAAAACAGAACCATCAATATCTGTCCACTGTTCACCATAAACTCGCTGCCCTTCAATATTTGTCATCTCTATTATTTCATTTTGAAGCGCTGTGTGAAATACTGCTTCAAATGAACATTTTACATCAGATATTCTGCTGACTGCATACCTGGTAACTCCTGGGGTACTCTTGATGATGTTCGAAGCTGGTAGGCGACCATGTTGTGCTGGTGGATGCAACTGCCATTCTATATTCCCATTTTTAGAAAGAAAAGTCTCTACACTATTTTGTATGGGCTGTGGACTGTCGTAACTGTCATCGGAACACTCGCTTTCAGATGCATTGCTGATGTGATCTTCAAACTCAGAAAGTGATCCTTCATCTGGTGAGGCATTTACTATTTCTTCCAACTCACGATCATTCAATGGTCTCATCGCCATGGTGTCACAAGTCAAACTGGGCAGAAACAAAGCATTCCAATTATTGAGAACTGCCAATTATTATTTCCTGGGGAAAGCAACAAACAAGCCCATTGTTGTGAACGCATGGAGCTTTAGGTGATTGTTGAGAGTAAGTTGGAATGATGCAGTCACTATTCCCACACAACACAACAAAAATAATTTTCGCCATTTCCAGATTTTAGAAATAAATACGAGTTACACTAAACATATTTGTGTCGGGTCATTATGACCCGAACATTACATATGCAACTATTACAGTTGAAGCCCAAACTTCTTAAACTTTTTTAAAACCTTTTAAAACACATGCTGCTCATCCATTTTCAGACAAAGTCACAAAGTTTCATAAATATATATTGGTATTTACATAATGTAAAATAACGTTCATATTCGTTTCGGGTCATATAGACCCGAACAGAACAGCAGGGTTAATAGCAGTACTTGGTCAAAGAGAAGGGACTCATTCAATTTACAGCTTGTGTTTCCATGCATCCACTTGAATGTCTTTTCAACATTTTCCCATGAAGGTACAGTCTTTAGCAAAATCCAGTCAAAGTGTTTAATATCAGACAAGGTCTTACTCCATTTTATCAAGTAATGAATAACAGTTTGACAGAAAAGAGAGACTTCCCCTAGAAATGTAGACTGCTGATATTGTGTGATGTCAGACATTAATTCTTTAACTTTAGACTAACGAAAACACACTATTTTCTCTCTCTCCTAAAATTTGCAGTATATTTTCTAGCTCCAGTCTTACCTCATTCACTGATATGTCTTCCCTCTCAATGCTGCTAACTGCCCTCTGGAAAGGATTCATTTGTGCATACAAGAAGAGCAGATACATTTCACCAACAGAATCAGAAAAGAATTTCTTGAGAAGGGAAGGACATGTATCAAGTGAAAGAAAGTAAGACGTAAGTGCCTTAAACATGTGGATGAACTTCTCTATAGCAGGAAACATGGTGAGCCACCTGGTTGTTACATGTCTAAGTAGGTCCTTATCTGCCACATCAACAAATTCTGAAAATTCTTTTAGTGATGCTACACAAACAGTATATATGGAGAAATAATTAAAAACCTTTATGATAATGCTCTCAATATCATAAAAGAGGACATCTGCACCAGTATGAATTGCATTATGCAAAATATGAGCTGGACAACCGACTCCTAAAATTTCCCTATTCAGTTTCTTCTGAAGTTTCTTGTACACATTGTTTTCTCCTTTTCTCGCAACACCCCCAAAGTTAGTATTTGTGTTATCTCCACCAAAAGCAGATACCTTACCACTAAGCCCATGTTGTAAAATGGCACTGTGTACACACTCAGTTATTGTACTAGAATCCTCACTGTCACATTCATTTAAATTTAACAATCTACTTTGGACACCTTCGTCATAATCAACATACTGCACAAGAACAGGAAATATTTTCAAATACTTGTGGTTGCTAGCACCAGTGCTAATACTAACATAATTGGCCTTCGATAGACTGTTCCTTGTTCTGTCTTCAATGAACGGTGGTATCACTTTATTAACGATGGCTTCTGTTGTAGTTTTGCCGCTGGAGAAGTTTACTGCAACTTTCGAGTCACTAAAAACGTGAGAGATAATTTTTGATGTGCAAGAACTTGAGCTGTATGAATGATGGTGCTTGACATAGTGAAATACAAATGCAGCTTCTGCTGCAGCTACTTTATTACCATCTGTCTGTGTTTTGAAAAAGTTGGTGAGCTGTTTGGAAGATGACGAATGCATTGCCTTCTTATGCTTTTTCGATTGCACGTGGTCGTTAATATCACGTCTACCTCCAATACTGATTGAAATGTAGGAACTGTGAAGAGGAAAAACGTATAATAGAATAATTTTTCTAGGAAAACAACGATTTCAATCGGTCTGTGTATAATCGTAATGTTACTCACCGGCAAATTTTGCAGAAAGCTTCGTATTAAGTTCTTCCTCGCTTTATACTTGGAAACTGTTCAGTATATTCCTTCCTGTACTTAACCTTCCGTCTAGCCGTTATTATTAAACCACCAGGCAAATAATAACAACTATTTAATACAAGATAACACAACGAAATCGCAAGCACAACAAACCATGCGAACATTCAACAAGCTAATCATCTTCATTACCAGAGATGACTGACCGCCCACTGTATCGACAACTCGAAATCTCGCAAATCGAAGAGGATGTACCGTACGCCTGAGCCTGACTGCCCATTGTTTTCATATCTGTAAAGCTGTTCTGTTCTGTTTTGTTTGGATTTTATATAATGTGAAGGCCAATAGATAACATATTGATGCTTCTTTGACAGCAATTTTTGAAATTACTGGAAGTTGATTTCAAATCCAGAAAATATCGCGGACGTTTGCCTTTTCGGCCCGGACGTTTTGATTAACGCTAAAATCGCGGACTGTCCGTGAAATCCGTGGCGTATGGCAACCCTAATCATGTTTAACTTAATTAAATTCATTCCTTCATTGGTGAAGTGTACCAGCGGCATCTTCTGCCTTGTGGCCGTTGACGTTCCTGTGACCTCCACTGGTCGTTGACATGGTTTTTGGCAGTCTATTTTCCTTGTGTTGATGCTGTCCACCACGACGTGTAGTTCGACAGCTGAAGTGTTGTTGGTAGTTTTGGGCGTTTATTGTGACACAGCTGGATTGAGCACCAGTATCCAGAACATTGTGCTACTGATATTTTGTTGCCGTTTTGCTGGTCGGGTGGAGCAGAAATGATCTTGTTGGTTGGTCCGAGGTTTGCTTTCAGTTGGGCTGCCTTCCGATTAAGAGCTTGTCTGTCTGGCTGCCTGTCTCACTTAAACGTGCGTTAGTATTACCTTCCTAGGCCGATCCTTGGAATTTTCTGAGCCGGGTAGTGTGGCCGAACGGTTCTAGGCGCGTCAGTCTGGAACCGCTGCGACCTCAACGGTCCCAGCTTCGAATCCTGCCTCGGACATGGATGTGTGTGATGTCAGGTTAGTTAGGTTTAAGTAGTTCTAAGTTATAGGGGACTGATGACCTCAGATGTTAAGTCCCATAGTGCTCAGAGCCATTTGAACCATTTTTTGAACCTTCTGAGCGCCGCTCCTCGTGTTTTACATAGAGTGTTTTCAGCCTTTTCAAATCAAAAGTTGGAAAATTTTGTCTAGGCCTTAAGGCATAATAAATATTTTCTAGTCTGTAAGTGGCCTTTAGCCGAGATTCCAGCTTAAATTAAAAATAGGAAATTTCTTTCTTTGTGCTTTAAGCTGTGAGATTGTTTGGGTTTCGTATGTGGCCTTCAGCCGAGAGTTATCTGAAGCATTTTAGGATAAAGCCTTTAGGCTATTTTAGTTGAAATTTAGAGCCTCTTCCCTTTAGGCCTTAAGCCGTAAAATTGCTTTCTGCAAGGTGTGTGGCCTTCAGCCGAGTTTTAACCTCTCTTAAATTAAAAATTCAAAATACTTGTGTTTCCCTTCATAGGATTTTTATTCTTTGGTATGAGGCCTTCATCCGAATTTTACGCGAAATATTTTAAGATAAGGATTTCAGCCTTTTCAAATTGTAACTACTTCTTCCTAGGCCTTAAGCCGTTAAATTGCTTTGTTGATATGCGGCCTCCAGCCGAGTTTTCAGCCTATTTAGATTAAACTTCGAAAATCTTTGTCTTGGCCTTAAGCTGTAACACTGTTCTTGATTAGTGTGAGGTCTTCAGCTGAGTTCTATGAAAAAAATTTAAGCTAAGGCTTTCAGCCTAATTATATTGGAGATAGAAAATTTTTATAAAGAAGTGAAACCTGTAGAAGATCTCCTGTACCTCAATTCCTTGCTTAGACCTTGTGTCTGGGATTTTAGATGTGGCCTTCAGCCAATATAAATTAAATCAAAGGAGGACTTTCGTTAAAACCTTGAGAGTTTTGATTCTTGCTTGTGTGATCGTGTGTTTTATGAAATAAAGTTTGTGTGTTGAGTGCAACTGAAAGTAACTTATTTTGGCCCCTTTCCACAAATATAACCGCATCCGCTCTGTCCTACTAGCCCAGCGATCTCACCGGCCATAACAGTGAGACAGAAGCAGGAAGACGCGCTCAAAGAAGTTCTCCGCGTCACCATCGGCGGCCTGTCTTCCTGCGCCTGTCTGCGTTCCAGCCAACGCCTAGTCCACAGGAAGCAGAGGGAAGAGTACCGTGTGCGGTGACAACACAGTTAGAGACAAACAGTTAGACTCTAAAGAGTAATCTGGAAGTCCTTGTAATCAAAGGGGTCCAGAAAAATGTAGACACTCTGATAATATTAATGGAATAGAAGACTTACAATTAGCAGTCCTGCACCGGATCCGGGGAAGGTTATTTTGTGTGATCAAACTGACCATCATTAGCAGCCAAACAACGTCGATGCTGCAGAACTTATAACCGAACTAAGGCCGTCACATTTGCCGGTATGATAGTCTCAGAGAACGCCTCGATGCTTTCTCGTAGCTCGTTCAGTGTAGCTGAGTTCTGTTGATGAACCTCACAGGTGGAAGCAAAGAGGTGTAAGGCCTGGAGAGCGTCGTAGGTGATCAACAGCTCCTCTTAGAACTATCCATCACCCAGGTAGATTTTCATCCAAGTAGGCTCTGACACCTCTGAGGCAGTGAGACGGGGCGCCACGATGCTGTAAGTAAAATCTTCAATTTCCGAACACCTCTTGGATGGCAGGTAAAATCAATGTTTTCAGCATATAAGATACACTTCAGCAGTTACGGTACCTTTAAAGTAGAATGGGCCAATCTAAACGTAAGGTGACAGGCTACACCACGCATTAACAACCGGTGGGCTAACAAGTTTGCCCACGTGACCGTGACAATTTTCAGGAGCCCAGTACAAGCTGTCGTGGCGATTTACAGCACCTTTCAGTCTGAAATGCACTTCGTCAGACCAGATAACCATCCGTGAAAATGGCAATACTAACGGTGCAAGTATTCAATTATAAAATTTCCTATTAACAAATAATCTGACAAATGGGGGTCACGGAGTTCGAATGATGGATTTTATACAAACAGTGTACACTTTCAATAGCCCCTTAGGATAACATAATGAGCAAGTTGTAAGGCGTACTGCTTAGGCGATTCCAAGAAAAAATCTGTGGTGTACCAGAGGATTGCGACACTCAGAACGAGATGGTGACTGTCAGGGTGTTTCTGTCAAAGCTCGGTAGTCGGTGGATCGCTGGATCGAGACATGCACCTTTTTTAATTTATATTTTTTCAGCACTAATTACGTTATCTTGTACATATTACATTTTAAAGCTAATACAGTAAAAACACGTATTTGGATGTGCTTTTGTTTTATTTACAATGGTTCAAATGGTTCAAATGGCTCTGAGCACTATGGGACTCAACTGCTGTGGTCCAAGTCCCCTAGAACTTAGAACTACTTAAACCTAACTAACCTAAGGACAGCACACAACACCCAGCCATCACGAGGCAGAGAAAATCCCTGACCCCGCCGGGAATCGAACCCGGGAACCCGGGCGTGGGAAGCGAGAACGCTACCGCACGACCACGAGATGCGGGCATTATTTACAATGTTATTGGACTGTTTACTAATTTGTACTATTATAACAAATATTATGCAACTTTTATCTCTCTGCGCAAGTTAAAAACTTTGTCGAGCGCCTTCAAACTTATTTACATTTGATTGACAACGAACGAGAAACTGCTTCTCTCTAAGATACTATTGAAATACAGCCGACCGTTCATCGCGCATTTTCGGAACCTATATTTACGAAAATGTTGCGTTACGCATGGTATGCATCCACATTGCAGGAAGGAAGACACATATTTCAAAATGCCAACGAGCTTTGTTTTTCCATCGAAACTCTGAAAATTCTTTGTGCACGCAGGAAAGTTGTTTTCATTCCATGTAGAAGATGCCGCTTTTATTCAAATTTTCTGTATGTATATGAAAAATACCATCCTACAACTTGTACTGAGGAAAGTACATCCGATGATTAATCGTGCATCACCCTGATATAATTGCAAACTGTAACTCATTGTATTGCTGAAAAAAGTTATTTACAGCTTTGTTTACCGATGTTTGATTTGGGCGTTCCAGTCCTGTCCGTCGTCTTTCAAACCTCTGTCTGGAGATCCATGCGTCCTGGTGCAAACCAGTTCTCGGTACCTTACGCGACTGCAGATAGAAGGTACTTCCTTGAAGATTAAAACTGTGTGCCTCACTGAGACTCGAACTCGGGAACTTTGCCTTTCGCTAGCAAAGGCAAAGGTCCCGAGTTCGAGTCTCTGTCCGGCACACAGTTGTAATCTTCCAAGAAGTTTCGTATCAGCGCACACCCCGCTGCAGAGTGAAAATCTCATTCTGGAGATATAAGGTATTTCGGAAATCTCGACAGGCACACATTTTCACCAAATTTTTGTTCGTTTGGCCGCGTACTTGTCAATAGTTACAAATATAATATTTCTTGAGATAATACAAACTAGCAAACAAGCAGATAATACTGAAAATTCAATAAACATTCATACAAGTACACGTGTCTTACAAATGTATTATCTATGAAACAAATGTAACTAGTAAAGAAAAACAGAAAAAAATTAAAAAAACATGAGTTGGATGTGATCCAGTGATCCACCGGTTATGGTATTGGAACGCTAATCACATGATCACCGTCATCTCGTGCATGGATTCGCAACGCCCCGGTACAACACTGACGCATAAAACTTTATTGCAACTGTCTGGAAATCGCCTAAGTAGTACGCTTTACTGCTTGCACACTGTCCTAATAGAAAAAAGATTGAAGTAAATCTATGACCCGAACTTCGTGACCCCCTGTGTGAGAGTAACACAGATATTCAGAACAATAGAAAGAAAAAAATCTGTATAATCTTCTTCTGAATCCTTGCTGTCACAAGAACGAGTGAAATATGGAGCTATCAAAGTCACTGACCGCCTATTTCTATGGTTAATCTGCCTGACAGGCAGCGGTAGTGATTTCAGAGATAGAGCAGTGACATGTTTCCTTGATAGTGCCTTCTACAGCAAAGAGGAATTATTCAGCAGAAACGTATGAATGGCTAGTATGTAGCAATATGTTTTAAAGTTTTTGTGTGTTCAGTATTAGTTCTTTACATGACGTGTTCCACATTATGAATTCTACAGTAAATATCAGCTATGGAACACTTACGTAACTACTACTTGGTGGTCCCAAGTTAGCTTCTGATCGTGTGAAAGTAGTATTAGAAAGTGTTGTTTTCGTGGTGGTCTTCAGACCGAATTCTGGTTTTCTGTAGCTCGCCACGTTAGTCCGTCGCTGGTAAGTCTTTTCACCTTTGCAGAGCTCTCTTGGTATACTGGGTTGCTGTCATGAAGCGCTATTCCTACGGATCTAGAGGTTTTCTGGGATCATAGTTACTCCCGGCGTACACAGTGTTCATATAACATACGGAAATGGAACCGGGTGACGTCACCGACAAACTATGATATTTCGACAAGGGGCACACCCTGAATTTTCAAGGTAAAGCTGCAGCAAGTAAGAACGTTGCAAGTGAATTTAAAACTTAGGCTTACGTACAAACTCCAGAGAGATAACACACACACACACACACACACACACACACACACACACACAAAGTTTACCACACCAGAAGTCAGTGATAATGAAAATAATATCAACGGCTGAGGTAGCATAAACTCCGTCCCCCCTTTGTAAGGTTACTTGCTAATTTAATTTCAACCGATTCCTTAATAACACTACCGCAGTAGCTGCAAGTGCATGCCAGAATCTCCGTTTTGTTCCTTAGGATGACGGTCACAAGACAATGTTCTGCAATGGCGGGTTTGCGGGTACGCGGCCCTCCACAATCCTGACAATCTGAGTAATGTATGGCATTCCACAACTGCAAGGAGTACGTTGGACACCCACCTTAGCACGAACATCTTTCACGGAACCTAAGAGGAACCTGATGTTAGTGGTCGAGAAACACACTTCACCCCATATTTCCGCACAATACGACCAATCCTGTTAGAAATTCTCCGTGTGTAAAGCAAAAAGGCCGAAGACTTGGGAGTCACTCTGGTGTTATCATCACTCACCCGGCGCACTGTTTTTTAGTAGCGCAACCCACGTCTGATCTGCCTTATTGTAACCGTTCTGACGAAAGGTGGCTTCGGCATAAGCTAACCCCCTTGAAGAACTTTCATGGTCCGTAATTATGGGCTCTGTCAAACAAAGTACCAAGTACTGGTCTATCGCACTGCTTTCCGGACGGGATGGCGTGCCGGTCCCCGGCACGAATCCGCCGGCGGATTAGTGTCGAGGTCCGGTGTGCCGGCCACTCTGTGTTTTTTCCATCTGCGTCGGCGAATTCGAGCTGGTTCCCCTTATTCCGCCTCAGTTATACTATGTCGGCGATTGCTGCGCAAACACTTTCTCCACGTACGCTTACACCATAATTACTCAACCACTCAAACATTGGGATTACACTTGTCTGGTGTGAGACGTTCCCGGGGAGGTCCACTGGCAGCCGAACCTCACCATAACCCTGGGTTCGGTGTGGGGCGGCGGAGGGGTGAGTCGACTGCTGTAGCAAGTTGTGGGGTTGTGAACCACTGAGGACTACGGTGGAGACGGAGCCCCTTCGTCGTTTCCAGGCCACAGTTTCATACAATACAATACAATACAATACCCCTTTACTTGGATCCGAATGGTGACAAACATTAGCCTGCAGATACAAATAATTCCCGCTCCACTACAAGCGCACTCTGGCCTCAGGTAAAATCGAACGCCAACTGTCCCCGTTCTTCGCGAGAGCCTCCAGTTAACTCCACTTGCAAAGATAAGGCAGCCAACACTCAGTACTCGTCACAGGCAAAGATAAGAGTGCGAAGGCGAGGTACTTGCAAATACGCTTGCACGCCAGAAAAACGCCACAGCTCAGAAACGGATGACATTTACGCTATATGGGCCGCATAGCTTCAATCGAAATCTCTCACCAAATCCATACTCTTGGAGGGAGACACTGTTGTTTTAGCATTTCTACGTGATCACGTTGCGCTCTGAACGGAAAAGTGCGATGTGAAGCGATCGGCAGCCACACTAAAGACACTGCCCAACACATCTGGTTAAAAACTCCCATAGGGTTTTTCAGTGGTTTGTATTTCGCGCCTAGTTGGACATGACTTTCCGAATAAGAGTCGTAGATGTAGACGACGATGTAGATCGACAGACTTAATTGCAGCAAGGTGGGACAATGCAACATGTGGCAAGTGCAGTGGTTTTTATTCCTCCTACTTCAGCGAATTAGCAAGACTGGAGAGAAGACTCGTCGCAACAGGAACCTTGCTGACACGCAGAGTAACTATGAACATCTGGGTGCAGCAGAGCATTGCCGGAGTTGTCCGAAAAATCCGGTCACCGCTGTGTATACGAACAATTCAGATCGCGCCATCGACGCTCAGAGTCTTACAGTTTTTCGCACCGATCTGCTTCCAGCGCCACTACAATAACGAACCTGCTGCAGCATGGGCCACATCGGCATTACTGCAAATAGTCGTTTCGCATCTACGAGGAGAGAACTGGGGCTCATCCCGGTGAAATAGCAGCAGTGGCACTGCGAATGCGTTTGTTTTTATTGTGAAGCACAGATTCGTCACTTGAGACTAGTATACGCTACACTCAACGCATATGATCCGCTAGCAGAATCACAGCGTCGCATGTTTTACTGGTAAACGCAGTACCAATGTGGTACTGCCATACTGCCGTTTCTCCACATTACGGTAGAATCCGTATTGCTCGTTTGACCTCAGCTACCATAGAAAATATCACTGAATTTACAGCTTTTATTCCAGTCATTACAGAACGACCACGAACCTGAGGTTACACTTTGAGTACAGTACAACACCTGTAATCACTCACCTTTGGGACTGAGGCATGTGTCGGAACGCAAAGAAGTCAGATTAACAGGAAATTCCGAAAACTACGGTTTTATATTGAAATAAACAATCTCTGAACCGAGAAAAGGCTACTGTACTTAGATATATTGTTCTCTACAGCAAAAACATGGCAATAAACAGTCGAAAAGCTGTTATTACACTACTGGCCATTAACATTGCTACACCATGAAGAAATGCAGATGATAAACGGGTATTCATTGCACAAATATATTATAGTAGAACTGACATGTGATTACATTTTCACGCAATTTGGGTGCATAGATCCTGAGAAATCAGAATCCAGAACAATCACCTCTGCCCGTAATAAAGGCCTTGATGCGCCTGGGCATTGAGTGAAACAGAGCTTGGATGGCGTGCTCAGGTACAGCTGTCCTTGCAGCTTCAACACGATACCACAGTTTATCAAGAGTAGTGACTGGCGTATTGTGACGGGCAATTTGCTCGGCCACAATTGACCAGACGTTTTCAATTGGTGAGAGATCTGGAGAATCTGCTGGCCAGGGCAGCAACCGAACATTTTCTGTACCAGAAAGGTCCGTACGGGACCTGCAACACGCGGTCGTGCTTTATGCTCCTGAAATGTAGGGTTTCGCAGGGATCGAATGAAGGGTAGAGCAACGGGGCGTAACACATCTGAAGTGTAACGTCCACTGTTCAAAGTGCCGTCAATACGAACAAGAGGTGACCGAGACGTGTAACGAATGGCACCACATAGCATCACGCAGGGTGACACGCCAGTATGGCGATTACGAATACACGCTTCTAATGTGCGTTCTCCACGATGTCGCCAAACACGGATGCGGCCATCATGATGCTGTAAACAGAACCTGTGTTCATCCGAAAAAATGACGTTTTGCCATTCGTGCACCCAAGTTCGTCGTTGAGTACACCATCGCAGGCGCTCCTGTCTGTGATACAGCGTCAAGGGTAACCGCAGCCACGGTCTCTGAGCTGGTAGTCCATGCTGCTGCAAACGTCGTCGAACTGTTCGTGCAGATGGTTGTTGTCTTGAAAACGTCCCCATCTCTCAACTCAGGGATCGAAAGGTGGCTGCACTATCCGTTACAGCCATGCGGATATGATGCCTGTCATCTCAACTGCTAGTGATACGAGGCCGTTGGAATCCAGCACGGCGTTCCGTATTATCCTCCTGAACCCACCGATTCCATATTCTACTAACAGTCATTGGATCTCGACCAACGCGAGCAACATGTCGCAATACAATAAACCGCATTCGCTATAGGCTACAATTCGACCTTCATCAAAGTCGGAAACGTGATGGTAGGCATTTCTCCTCCTTACACGAGGCATCACAACAACGTTTCACCAGGCAACACCTGTGTATGAGAAATCGGTTGGAAACCTTCCTCATGTCAGCACGTTGTAGGTGTCGCCACCGGCGCCAACCTTGTGTGAATGCTTTGAAAAGCTAATCATTTGCGTATCACAGCATCGTCTTCCTGTCTGTTAAATTTCACGTCTGTAGCACGTCATCTTAGTGGTGTAGCAATTTTAATGCCCAGTAGTGTATTACATAATGAAAAGGAGCAATATTATTTAGCGTACTGTGCTGTACATAAAGTACATAAGTACAGTACTGTAAAAGTTGATGGTGAACTATATCCTAGTAAAAAATTACTTAGGGAGCTAGTCAGTTACATAGATATTTGGGTATCAGATGAAATTATAGACCTATCTGTAGTGTTCCCCTATTTCTTGACCCACAAAATTTCCATAGATGTTGCCGTTGAGTTCTACTCGACGTACTGACTGACAATATAAAAAGCATTAAATGAATTCGCGTTTGCTAGTAAGGACAAACATCAACTGTAGAAAGCAAGGACGACAGTGAAAATTTATGCCGAATCGGGACTCCAGTCCTGAGTCCCCGCTTATCGCCAGCGGTCGCCTTACCATTTGGCTATCTGTGCACGACTTACGTCGAGACCCCGACTTAGATGCACGCGTGTCAAAAGGGACTTTGCATTGTAATCAGATTAACATATGCACTGCAATATCGTAAATATCAAAATCATTCGGGATTTCGTAATCATCACGGTCCGAGACCTCGTTCACGGTTTCTTCACCATTTTTCCTTCCAAACTAGGGGCAATAATCTGGTTCCCATTGAGTTCTTCACTAGCTTTCACAGTGTTTGCCACATTGGGCAATGGATTGCTCAACTTCGCATTCGGTTGTACAGTTTGTAGATCTTTAACGATTTCCTGCATGCCGTCGTTTAACGCGCCTTTGATATCTGGTTACCCTCCGCCGTAACTTCCGTCTAAAGCTCTTCCCAAGATTTTCGAAGCATGTCAGGTTTAAGTTCCACTCATAATTCACCATTCGCGTGGATAGCATATTCGACTTAGAGGTATTTCATAGCTTCACGTTACGACACCTACCTGGGACTTCTCTAAAATAAAGGTGAGGTACTCTCCCTGATATAACCGTTGTATAGATGATATGAAATTTGGTGGAAAGAAGACAGCTGTTAAGTCTTCTTTCCCTAAATCGGATGTGTCGCTCACACCGACAAAAGGAAACCAATGATCAACGTATACAAAAGTTAATTGGCCAAAGAAAGAAATGTCTGCTTCGATAATATTAAGAGAACCACAATAAAACAAAGTCATAGGTATGATGACTTGACAGTATGGTTATTCTAGAGTTTGACAAAGTAACATACTTAGGAACTTCATAGGTAAATTCAATTGTGTGGAAAATACACGACCACCCATTAAAATTGCTACACCAACAAGAAATGCAGATGATAAACTGGTATTCATTGGACAAATATACAGTATTATACTAGAACTGACATGTGATTACATTTTCACGCAATTTGGGTGCATAGATCCTGAGAAATCAGTACCCAGAACAATCACCTCTGGCCGTAATAACGGCCTTGATACGCCTGGGCATTGAGTCAAACAGAGCTTGGATGGCGTGTATAGGTACAGCTGCCCATGGAGCTTCAACACGATACCACAGTTCATCAAAGTAGTGACTGGCGTATTGTGACGAGCCAGTTGCTCAGCCACCATTGATGAGAGATCTGGAAAACGTGCTGACCAGGGCAGCAGTCTAACATTTTCAGTATCCAGAAAGGCCCGTTCAGGACCTGCAACATGCGGTCGTGCATTATCTTGCTGAAATGTAGAGTTCCACAGGAATCGAATGAAGGATGGAGCCACGGGTCGTAACACATCTACAATGTAATGTCCACAGTTCAAAGTGCCGCCAATGCAAACAACAGATGACCGAGACATGTAACCAATGGCACCCCATACCATCACGCCGGGTGACGCGCCAGTATGGCGATGACGAATACACGCTTCCAATGTGCGTTCACCGCGATGTCGCCAAACACGGATGCGACCATCATGAAACTGTAAACAGAACCTGGATTCATCCGAAAAAATGACGTTTTGCCATTCGTGCACCCAGGTTCATCGTTGAGTACAACATTGCAGGCGCTCCTGTCTCTGATGCAGGATCAAGGGTAACCGCAGCCATGGTCTCCGAGCTGATAATCCATGCTGCTGCAAACGTCGTTGAACTGTTCGTGCGAATGGTTGTTGTCTTGCAAACGTCCCCATGTTTTGACTCAGGGATCGAGACGTGGCTGCACGATCCGTTATAGCCATGCAGATATGATGCCTGTCATCTCGACTGCTAGTGATACGAGGCAGTTGAGATCCAGCACAGCGTTCCGTATTACCCTCCTGAACCCACAGATTCTGTATTCAGCTAACAGTCATTGGATCTCGACCAACGCGAGCAGCAGTGTCACTATACGATAAACCACAATCGCAATAGGTTACAATCCGACCTTTATCAAAGTCAGAAACGTAATGCTATGCATTTCTCCTCCTTACACTAGGCATCACAACAATTTTTCACCAGGCAACGTCGGTCAACTACAGTTTGTGTATGAGAAATCGGTTGGAAACTTTCCTCGTGTCAGTATGTTGTAGGTGTCGCCACCAGCGCCAACGTTGTGCGAATGCTCTGAAAAGCTAATCATTTTGCGTATCACAGCATCTTCTTCCTGTCGGTTAAATTTCGCGTCTGTAGCACGTCATCTTCGTGGTGTAGCAATTTTAATGGCCAGTAGTGCACAACTGCGTGGAAAATATAATTTCGAATAAGTTGTCCTAAACAACACCAGCTTATATCGTGGGTGAGCCAGGGGAAAACAACGACGAATGCTGATTACAGTGGCGTCGAGAGTGTCCTAAGATATTGTGGTGAGGAGCACCCGCTTGGCAGCTGGGACAGACTCTCGAAGCTAAACGAACTTTGTATAGTACTGGCACCGACCTTCATAGCAGACGGCAGCGGAATACTCTAAGCACTATTTTCTGGTCACGTGTGTGGCGGACGCGAATAGCTCCCATGGAAGTGGCGGTCTCTGCTAGCGCTGGTACCTCTGCCTGGTTTCCGTCGGTTACTGCGACAGCGGTAGAATGCGACGCTTGCAGGGGTAATTTAGGCTGCATGCACGCCCAAGCTGTCCGAAGGGTTGCCGAATGCTTTGGCGAAGGTCGCAGGTATAGCAAAATCCTTCTCAGCTGGCTGTAATGGTGCGTTATCCAACTGCAGTAGAGCACGAACAGCGTGCATTTTTTTGTTTCACGTCCTTTTAACAAATGGAACGAACTCTTCGAAAAACAAAGATCAGACAAGTTTCCAGTCGATCCAAACTGATTTTTGGTTGCAGTGATAAACCATAAAGGAAGATAAGTTTGTAATTTTTTTAATATCATTGACCGTAACGAACAGGGGAAGATAGTGTCTACCATCAGCGTTGCTGCAAGAAGCAATGGTAAGCCTATCTTTTTTAAGTTTCCTTTCGGCCACGGATTCATTTGACGCAACGAGCGTTTTGTATGGCAGCATTTATAGCTTATGCCTGTCTCGTCTCTGTTATAGACTTCAAAAGGTAAAAGTTCATTTTCTTCGACAATTTCTTGAAGTTTCACAGGAGACTCCCTAGACGCCTCGGCATCAACAGCAGATTTTTCATCAGAAATTGAAACAAACCGAAAGTCATGACGAATTTTCCAGCGAAGAATCCGCCCTTCACTAGCTGTGAATTCACTTCCAGCTCCTAGTTTATTGAGTAAGGCCTTTGCTTTTTCTTATGCCATGGCCCGAGACATCGTAGTTCCTTCCTTCTTTCTTGGTTTAATAGCATTCACAACAAATAGTCAAGCAGTTCAAGGTTAGGCTTTTTCGATGTTTTGCAATCCGTAAGAGCGTTTTCACGATCTGTCGTCAATTTACATTATTCAGTGTCTTTCCGATTTCTTCTCAAATGTTTTACTGTCGTAGCGCCTGTACAGCCTTCGGGAATTTTTTGGCGTGTTTCCCTGTTAACAGTTTTCGTAGCAGTGCAAATTCTTCATTTAATGAAAGAGTAACGTGTTTACGATTCACTACTGGCATGGTGAAAAAAAACATGTAACTGCACAGTGCAACTGATGCACAACAAATACATTCAGCACAGGAACGAACAAACGAACACAGAAGACCAATGTCGAAAAACCACCGAACAGTAAGCCCTAAAGCCAACACATTGAAGTACTGTACAAGAAAACATGGACAACGAGAGAAACGATACAATAGATGATGGAGCACTCAAACGGAGAAGCGGTAAAAACAATTAGTTCTAAACAACAATACAGTGAACAACAATGGTGCGGCGGGTAGTGACTAGTGATTCACCGCCACGAGTCGTGGCAACTTCAGCTCGAGTGCGGTTGGCGGGCCGGGCTCGGGTGGGTGGGGAGGGAGGGGGGGGGGACGAAAGAGGTTTTACTGCAATTACAGATTATGATGGTCCTTATGTGCGGTTGCATCGAACTGATCTGCATATACCGCCAAAATGTGTAATCCATACAAATTATAAACATGGATGTACATACATAATACGTGTGTAAGTATACATGTATGTATGTATGTATGTTTGGCATCTCCTCTTAACCTACTAGACCGATATCAGTCAAACTTTGTGGACGTACAATTTACCGTCCGGAAAGAATCAATGTGGGGGTAAGAACCACCCTTCTATCAATGGTGGCTTGGGGGGGGGGGCGGGGGGTGAGAAAACAGTGTACTTCACGACGTGAGAATACCCTTATTTTAAACATCGTGTTTTTCAGAACGGACGCACTTAGAAACTTGCAACGTACTTTACACATACTTTCGAGCCCTTACAAAACTTTTTCTTTCTGAGGACCCCACAAAATGATGAAAGGAAACAAGTTTATCGCTCACTACGTTTTCGTTGTTCATGCTGTAAAAGAATTTATTGCTTGTTTGCTACTAAATGTATTCGCTGCTCACTTTGCAGACAGTATGTACCACTGAACGTACCAGAAAATCACATCATTCTACGAGCCTTGGTTCAGAAGATATGAAGTCATAAACGCTGAGATGCGTGGAAAACTATCGTACCATGCAAGACGTTTGAATTTACTACTTTGTTGCTACTTACTGCATTCAAAACACTTTCCACAGGCAGTATCCACCTATGCCGCTCTGCCTCTGGATCACGGAGTCCCAGGTACAGTTCCCGGTCGGGAGGGGGATTTTTCTCTGCCCGGGGACTGGGTATTTGTGTTGTCTTCATCATCATCATCATCATCATCATCATCATCATCATTCGTGATGGTGGCTCGTTTTGACTATGTAAAACCTGGACTTTGTAAAAACTGAGACTTGTAGGGGCGCTGATAAATGCGCAGTTGAGAGCCCCACAAACCAAATATCGTTTCGACCTATGCCGCTAACTGTACGTAGAAAAATTTATCAATGTACACACATAGTCCAGGAAATATGATGTAGTAAATACTGAGATGCGAGAGAAACTGCCTACTGGTTCCATTCAAAACACATTTCACAGACAGTAGGCACATCAATGAATATAGCTGCAAAATTATATCACAGTATAGCTCATATTTCAGGGGACTTGGCGTCATACATATTGTGCTGCGGCGAATGACATTGATGGGCAAAATTCGCTAGACATACAGGTCAAATATGTGCACAAATATGGGTGAAGTTGGTTAAATATTTGTGAAATATATTTAGCATGTACGTAAGCAGGCAAAGGCACGGGTAAATATCTCATTCTGAACCCCTTAATCGATTTCAGTGTAGTTGGGTGTACATATTAGTTACAATACAGAAAGAAGTAATGTAGGAGTAAGAACCACCAGCATCGTATGATGTAAGTGTGATAACGTGGTAAGAAAACGGAGGACAAGGTGACGACAGACAGCATGTGGGAAGGAGAGGACAGGTACAGATAGGAGAAGGAGAAGCATGACAGAGACAGAGGGGAGAGACCAGTGGGGAGGAAATGTACACAGATACGTAGAGGAATGGTAAGGAGGTGATCGACGGAGAGGTAGGACGAAAGTGACATTAAAGCAGAGGCGAAGAGGTGGACTGAATGAGAGGAGAGGAGGAGATGGGCACAAAAATCAAGGGTGGGAGATGAACACGGAGAGAGGGTTGTAGAAGAGAGTAGAGAGTGGGGGAGGAGGACGTGGAGATATAGAAGAGGTGGTGGAGAGAGACAGAAACAGAAAAGGAGGGGCTAGACTAGTAGAAGGTTGTCATCACTACATTACCAGGCAATGCCTGGTACTCTGTTACGTAGTTGACACTTAGCAACTACAGTATATCAAAGATTCGAGCTTCCAGCAGAGCCACGTGGTTAAAATACTATCAGCTTTCGACCGAGTCCTCGGACGTTGTCGAGTACTAGGTGATTGCCGTGTCACCGTGGCCTCGTCGTTATGTAGCCGCGCTGCTGGTTGTGACGTCACTGGTGCCCGCTGCCGCCCCAATTTCGGTAATGTTTCAGTCCCACGTCTGTCGCGCCCGCTGCAACAGCGTGCTGACCAGGGTGCAGGCTGTGCTGAGCTGTAAATCGACGACCTATTGAAGGTATTTTCAGATTTGTTATTTGTACAGCCACTTTTATAACGCTTACCCAAAATCCGTTCGTCCGCACAAAGACAGATGTTTTGTTGAACGTACTCTGTTGTCGATTTTCCAAAGCTTCATCTGCTATGGATGTTTTTTCCAGTTACACAGAGCACATGATCACTCGAATCTTTGATAGCGGGGGCCCTGAATGATGAAATGTTGAGTTTTGTCAGGAGCCGGCTAATCTCTCCCAACACTGTACCACAGAAATGGAAAAATGCAAGTTACAGATCCAGACAGCGCTCTCAGATTCTTTGCAAATTGAGCTGTAGTTAACCGTCAAGGAAAGTCATCAGAAGATCAAAATGAACGGCAATACGATTTAGACTGGATTTCTGTATGGCTCTAATACCTACAAGTGGCCTCAAACCATAAAAACCGGACATGTGCCAGTACAAACTTAATTAGGCATATAAACAGTGATAACAATAATCATAATAATAATTTCGGATGGCTCTCTGGCATTGTGCAAGTGACCATATCGGACATGGCTTTGTCTACTTTCGTGCCCCTAACCCACTCCCAGAATCCAACCAAGCAGAGAGGATCCACAGTTCAACTGTGCAAACTGAACCACGTTGTGTTTCTGGGTTTCCTTACATCTTTGAGAGGCTACGTTAAAACTCACCTGAAAAATCCGTGGTGCAACCGGGATTCGATCCCTCTTTTTTTCCGGATTATATGCTTACGTTTTACGGCTGCACCACCAATTCTTAATGAAATTTTCATCCTTACGCAAGACTTCCGTGAGTTCGTCTCCACCGCATGTCTTGCAGAACTTGTACTTCTGTCTGTACTCATTTCTATTTACGACCACCAGGTGAGACGCGTATGTCATCGATAGGTTCTGGTAAATAAGTTAATGAGTGTCGAAATATTTGACATCTATGGTCGTAAGACAAAGAAAACTAAGAGGATTTCTTCATAAAATTAAATAACATTAAAAGTGCCCAATAAACGTAAACATCAAGTTATACCTTGATTACGTACGAGAATGCCACACCAGTCTCGTAAAAAATGGCTGACATTGAAATAAGTGTCCATGGAATAGAAAAGCAACTGGAATCACTCAACAGAGGAAAGTCCACTGGACCTGACGGGATACCAATTCGATTCTACACAGAGTACGCGAAAGAACTTGCCCCCCTTCGAACAGCCGTGTACCGCAAGTCTCTAGAGGAACGGAAGGTTCCAAATAATTGGAAAAGAGCACAGGTAGTCCCAGTCTTCAAGAAGGGTCGTCGAGCAGATGCGCAAAACTATAGACCTATATATCTGACGTCGATCTGTTATAGAATTTTAGAACATGTTTTTTGCTCGAGTATCATGTTGTTTTTGGAAACCCAGAATCTACTATGCAGGAATCAACATGGATTCCGGAAACAGCGATCGTGTGAGACCCAACTCGCTTTATTTGTTCATGAGACCCAGAAAATATTAGATACAGGCTCCCAGGTAGATGCTATTTTTCTTGACTTCCGGAAGGCGTTCGATACAGTTCCGCACTGTCGCCTGATAAACAAAGTAAGAGCCTACGGAATATCAGACCAGCTGTGTGGCTGGATTGAAGAGTTTTTAGCAAACAGAAAACAGCATGTTGTTATCAATGAAGAGACGTCTACAGACGTTAAAGTAACCTCTGGCGTGCCACAGGGGAGTGTTATGGGACCATTGCTTTTCACAATATATATAAATGACCTAGTAGATAGTGTCGGAAGTCCCATGCGGCTTTTTGCGGATGATGCTGTAGTATACATAGAAGTTGCAGCATTAGAAAATTGTAGCGAAATGCAGGAAGATCTGCAGCGGATAGGCACTTGGTGCAGGGAGTGGCAACTGACCCTTAACATAGACAAATGTAATGTATTGCGTATACATAGAAAGAGGGATCCTTTATTGTATGATTATATGATAGCGGAACAAACACTGGTAGCAGTTACTTCTGTAAAATATCTGGGAGTATGCGTGCGGAACGATTTGAAGTGGAACGATCATATAAAATTAATTATTGGTAAGGCGCGTACCAGGTTGAGATTCATTGGGAGAGTCCTTAGAAAATGTAGTCCATCAACAAAGGAGGTGGCTTACAAAACACTCGTTCGACCTATACTTGAGTATTGCTCATCAGTGTGGGATCCGTACGAGATCGGGTTGACGGAGGAGATAGAGAAGATCGAAAGAAGAGCGGCGCGTTTCGTCACAGGGTTATTTGGTAACCGTGATAGCGTTACGGAGATGTTTAACAAACTCAAGTGGCAGACTCTCCAAGAGAGGCGCTCTGCATCTCGGTGTAGCTTGCTCGCCAGGTTTCGAGAGGGTGCGTTTCTGGATGAGGTATCGAATATATTGCTTCCCCCTACTTATACCTCCCGAGGAGGTCACCAATGTAAAATTAGTGAGATTAGAGGGCGCACGGAGGCTTTCAGACAGTCGTTCTTCCCGCGAACCATACGCGACTGGAACAGGAAAGGGAGGTAATGACAGTGGCACGTAAAGTGCCCTCCGCCACACACCGTTGGGTGGCTTGCGGAGTATAGATGTAGATGTAGATGTAGAAAAACCAGAAAATTTTTCTGGTAGCAAGCGAGGGCCCCTGGGGAGGAGAAACGAGAAGGGTCTCTTCAGTCAAGCAGTACCACACCGAGGAAACGGAGCCTCACCGAAAAAGCAAAATGAATGTAGAAACAAATACGTACATATTACCTGCTTAATGTGACCTATCAACCAAATAACAACGACTAGACATGTGGCATATTCTTAAGAAACTAAAATCAAGGCATAAAAGCCGTAGAATACCAATTAGTGAAACTGAAAACTAAACTAACATATGAGTGCGCACACCAACGCATACAGTGAAATGCCAGCAAGAGCAATCTACAGACTGCCACACAAACCACAGTGAGACTCATGTGTACACACGTACGCTAGGGAGTGGCCACGACCGCGGCTAATACCGAGGGCGCGAAGGACCTCCGAAGAAATCATAGATAACAAAACTGCCGCACCAACACGTTTCCTCCCGAACACACCCGCTACTAATAGCACTAACGCCACTTAGTTACACATGGCAGTAGCTAAGATAGCACTATTATAGAGCAAACAATAAAAACCTGACGATTCGTAATACAACTGTTAAGATTTAAAGATGGTAAAAAAGATATAATTCACCTGACAAACAAACCAATTGATAAAACTATAGTTCAAAATATGAACTTAATGAAACCGTACCACAAAGTGTAAAATGGACCAAACCGACATACCACAAATAAAATACAGTAGTGGAAGATATGCTATGTGATCAAACAGCTTACTGGCTGAAAGTGACTGAAAAGTTCATGGCGCCATCCATAGGTAACGATGGAATTCAATAGGGTGTTGGCCCACACCTAGCCTTGATGACAGCTTCCATTCCCGCAGGCACACGTTCAATCAGGTGCTGGAAGTTGGGAATGGCAGCCCATTCTTCACGGAATGCAGCACTGAGGAGTGGTATCGATGTCGGTCGGCGAGGTCTGGCACGAAGTCGCCGTTCCGAAACATCCCAAATGTGTTCTATAGGATTCAGGTCAGGACTCTGTGCACGCCAGTCCATTACAGCGATGTTATTGTCGTGTAACCACTCCGCCACCCGCTGTGCATTCTGGAGAGGTGCTTGATAGTATTGAAAGATGCAATCGCCATCCCCGAATTGCTCTTCAACAGTGGGAGGCCAGAAGGTCCTTAAAACTTGCTGTGACAGTGCCACGCAGATTAACAAGGGGTGCTATTTTAAGTCCCGTCCATAACACCACCGCCTCCGAATTTTACTGTTGGCACTACACACGCTGCCAGATGACGTTCACGGGGCATTCGCCATACCCATACCCTGCCATCCGATCGCTACTTTGTGTACCGTGATTCGTCACTCCACACAAAGGTTTTCCACTGTTCAGTCGTCCAATGTTTACCGGCGTGATGTGCGGCTTATGAGCAGCCACTCGACCATGAAATCCAAGTTTTCTCATCTCCCGCCTAACTGTCATACTACTTGCAGTCGACCCTGATGCATCTGGAATTCCTGTGTGATGGTGTGAATAGATGTCTGCCTATTATACATTACGACTCTCTTTAACTGTGTGCGGTCTCTGTCAGTCAACAGACGAGGTCGGCCTGCACGCCTTTGTGCTGTAATTGTCCCCTCACGTTCCCACTTCACTACTATCACATCGGAAACAGTAGACCTAGGAATGTTGGAGTGTGGAAATCCCGCATACAGACGTAAGTCACAAGTGACACCCAATCACCTGACCACGTTCGCAGTCCGTGAGTTCCGCAGAGCACCTCATTCTGCTCTCTCACTATGTCTAATGTCTACTGAGACCGCTGATATGGAGTACCTGGCAGTAGGAGGCATAACAATGCACCTTACATGAAAACTGTATCTTTTTGGGGGTGTCCGGATACTTTTGATCACCTAGTGTACGTCAATATAACGAGTTCGTCATATTAAGATTGCAAGGCTATGGATGCATACAGCGCAACATCATGTAAAGGGTAACCCACGTCTGCATCCCAATTAGATCTATGTGGATAGACAACAAAAAAATGTTCAAATGTGTGTGAAATCTTATGGGACTTAACTGCTAATGTCATCAGTCCCTAAGCTTACACACTGCTTAACCTAAATTATCCCAACGACAAACACACACACCCATGCCCGAGGGAGGTTTCGAACCTCCCCCGGGACCAGCCGCACTCTATGACACCAATGATCTATTATTCCACTCCCGAACAACGCGCCGAGAAAATTAACACCTAATTTCGATTTTATTCTGCCAACTAAACGCAGTCTTTATTTCGGCTTTCCCGCCACATTCTCTATGTTTTCTTTCCAATTTCAGTTGTTCTTCATTGTAATTCCTAGGTGTTTAGCTGAATTTACGGCCTTTAAATTTGACTGATTTATCGTGTGACCGAAGTTCAACGGAATACCTTTAGTACTCATGTGGAAGACCTCACTTTTTTTGTTATTTAGGGTTAATTGCCAATTTTACACCGAATGGACATCTTTTCTAAATCTTTTTAGGGATTGTTTTGGCCTTCTGATGGCTTTACTAGACGATAAACAACAGCATAATCTGCAACCAGCCTAAGACGGCTCCTCAGAGTGTCTCCTAAATCGTTAATATAGATAAAGAACATCAGAGGACCTGTAACACTAGATTGGGGAATGCCAGAAATCACTTCTGTATGACCTGTCTGTTGTACCTAAATAATTATAGCGCATAAAATTTCCAGTGATGTAGAAGGCATCGCAACTAGTAAATTCTGAAAAAATACTAAATACATACATGTTGCAGAGTTATTCATTAGGTACTAATCTCAGGAACAATGTTTTATGTTCAGCCCATTAAAATAAAACTTGAACCTAGTTTAGAAAATAATATGGAACACCTGCAGTTGACATGACACGCAGCCTCCAAGATAAGGATACAAGATTTTATATATTATTTTATGGTACATAATTCCAAATTCGAAATTTTCGGATTTTTTTCTTTAACTTGCTCCTTGCCACATTTTCAGATTCTAGGTCAACGGGAAGTAGCCTTCAAAATTTGATGAGTGAGTTTGCGATGGTCAAAATATGTAACGTATTTTGACTGTACTGACTTATAAACTTAATTGTTTCACTCCGCCAAGAAACCCTAGACCTTCCTACGAGACAAATTTGAACGTGACACTTCAGTCCTTTTCTCTGAGGAAGGAGTCTTAACAGTCGGACAGACAGAAAGTCGAGCAACGAGCAACACGGCGATCTTATAAGGGTTCCTTTTTTACCTTTCGATGCACGGAACCCTAAGAAGAGGGAAGCCATCCACTTGGGTGCTTAAAAAAACCATCAAATGTAAGTTACACAATTTTAAAATTTGGCGAATCAACTATATATCTAGGCGCTTCAGTCCGGAACCGCGCTGGTGCTACGGTCGCAGGTTCGAATCCTGCCCGGGCATGGAAGTGTGTGAAGTCCTTATGTTAGTTAGGTTTAAGTAGTTCTAAGTTCTAGGTGACTGATGACCTCAGAAGTTAAGTCCCATAATGCTTAGAGCCATTTGAACCAACTATATATATCTAAGGATGTAATTACGAACAACTCGAACTGGAACCAACATGTAGACATTATTGTCGGTAAGGTGAACAAAAGACTGCATTCTATAGGCGGAACTCTTAGGAAATGCAACAGATTCACTAAAGAGTGCCCACAAAACGCTTCTCTATCCCCTTCCCCTTCTAAATAATTTCTGTACAGTATCGATCCACACAAGAAACGAATTGCGGAGGACTTCGAAAATCTTCAAAGAAAGGCAGCTCGCTTTGTATTATAGCGAAACAAGGGTGTGAGAGAGAAACGGGTATGATACGGGAGCCGGGATGGGGATAATTAAAAAAGAGACGTATTTCGTTGCGGTGAGATCTTTCAACGAAATTTCATCCATCACCTTTGTCCTCCAATCCCAAAATATTTGGACGATTCACACCTACATGGGGAGGAGCTAGCACTGTAATGAAACAAGAGAAATAACAGATTGCATGCAAGCTCGAGGTCTTCAATTTCCCCCGTTCTCATCGGGAGTAAAACGGTCGAAAAACAGTGAAACGTCTCTTCTAAAAACTTATAATTGAATTGCAGAATAGTCATGAACATGTGTATGTAGACACAGACGGACTACGCGCTCTAGAGTGAAAGAATAAATTAAATCATCCTCGACAGGTCCGCCTTAGGAAGTAACATGCGCTAACAAGGGAAACTCGCCAGCAAACCCTCCTTGGCTTTGGTGGTAAGATGACCTAGTGGATAGCACGTCAAAAACTGAAGCATGAAAACAGGAAGAACGTTTACTGACCTATGAAAAAGAAAGTAAACTCGGGTCAACCAACGGTCCGAGCTCAGGATGCGCAACATCGAGTGGATTTGAACAGCGACGGTTTCATAGTTATAAAGTCGCGGTATTGGAGTGCGAAAGGGGAGGTTCGTGTTCAAATATAGGTAATGTCCCCCTTTTTTTCATAGTTATTAACAATCTGTTCAGTCATTGGCCTGTCTGTTCGCTATATTGATATTTCTGTCTGTTTCGTGATGTAACGTCCGTTTGCAACAGCGACGTTTAAGGAAGGGACCTCAAGACGTACATACCTTCTATTTGTTGTACAGAAGTACCACGTGTTATGACTCTTGGATTTCGTTTTCGAAGTTTTGACTCCTGAATTCCACTAATTTGTTGTTTTCATTTCCGTGGCACCTCTATGTGGTATGTCGCATGCACTCACATTTCATCACATGTAATTGCGACGGTAATACATTCATATCACTTGACTCATATTCTGTAACCAATGTATAGTATGACGATTACCAAGACTACAGAAGGAGATCAGACACCTCAGTGACTGGACGGAATGTACATAATGTCGTAAAAAAGAAAAGAAAAAGAGAGGATCAGCACCAGGGAGACCTGAACACGAATCTCCAGCTTTGTAGTCCAATACCGGACTACACAACGGCGACTCCTTGGTTCACGCAATTCAATCGTTGTTGTGCATCTTGAGCCTGTACCATTCACTGTTTCCATTTTGCTTCTTTTTTCACAGTTCAGTACACCTCCTTCCAGTTTTCATATTTGATCTTTGTTCAGTTTTTGACGGGCTATCCAATGGACCATCTTACCAGTAAATCCGAGGAGGGTGCAATGGCGAATTTCCTCGTAAAATAAGGAAAAAGAAAGGGTCTCGTGTAGTGCAAGTCTTTCTGTTTGTGACCATTTGGTTCAATCAAGGACTGTGCGGCTGGTCCTGGGGGAGGTTCGAGTCCTCCCTCAGGCATGGGTGTGTGTGTGTGTTTGTCCTTAGGATAATTTATATTAAGTAGTGTGTACGCTTAGGGACTGATGACCTTAGCAGTTAAGTCCCATAAGATTTCACATACAATTGAACATTCATTTTGGTTCAATCAACTCACCATTTGGCCTCAAGGAGCTATGTATTCTGTCACAATTATGAGGTGGTCACCGGAAATCGAACCGTGGACTAATCAGAAACGCTAACAGTACAAAGCGGATGGTGGTGACGCAATAGCGCTACTCGTCACGTCAACTGGCTTCCACTGTGATTACTGCGCACCTTTGTTTCGCAGCCCACAGTAGTGTCACTGAATTCCCCTTGGGTCAATTTCGATTTTCTGTCAGCAGCAACTGCATTCCGTTTGTCATCCACGGTTATCTCTTGCCCTCCACACGATCGCTCATTCGTCATCAGTTCTGCTCCCCTCAGTTAATGGGTGAAGTGACACCGTTTCAGTAGTTACAGTTCTGCCTCTATATGCTGGTATTTTCAGAGATATCCCATGTGACAAATATACCACCGAGGAAATCAGTAACATTAAACACCAAAATTACTGTTGTCCTCTGCAGTCTCTCCATTCATTCTTAATGAATGCTTAAAGGAAACCCACTTATTAAAATTTTCATCTATCCTCAAATTAGAGCTATGGAGCGGTGTGCAATGAGTCACACGAAATCAAGACGACGTCTACTCATATATATTCTAAAAATGCATATACGTATTTATGCCGATAGGTATGGTTATGTATGTTTGCAAAAACAGACATAATGTTTCATGGTATAGCCCAATCACTTGTTATACAATGTTACTTATAATCCATCTTGATTGCAAAAATGTTTATTCGCATGATCGGTTTCGGTTCCTCTAGAACCACCTTCAGATCTGCAATTTCGATTACAAGAGTGTGGACGGGCTACTCCAGTAACCGAAATTGAAGATCTGAAGATGGTTCTACAGGAACCGAAACCGATCATTTGAATAAACATTTTTGCAATCAGGAAGGATTATAAGTAGATGAGATTAAATTAGTACTTGTTCCATAGATCATGAATACGAGACTTCGTAATGATGTGGAAAGTGTCAGGTTAATAAAAGGTGTCAACACAAGATATTATATTACATGAGACTTAATTATTTTTGGGGTTGGGGATGGCGAAATTATCCACTTACTATATCCAAAAATTCATCTAATGAGTAGAAGGAGTTACCATTCAGAAATTCTTTTAATTTCCTTTGAAATACTATATGGCTACCTGTCAGAGTTTTGATGCTATTAGGTAAGTGACCAAAGATTTTTGTGGCTGCATAATATACCCCTTTCTGAGCCAAAGTTAGATTTATCCTTGAATAGTGAAGATCATCCATTCTGCTAGTGTTGTAGCCATGTACACTGCTATTACTTTTGAATTCGTCCGCATTGTTAATAACAAATTTCGTAAGTGAATATATTTATTGAGAGGCTACAGTGAACATCCCTAGCTCTTTAAATAAGTGCCTGAAAGATGATCTTGGATGAGTTCCAGCAATTATTCTGAATACACGCTTTTGTGCAATGAACAGTCTTTTACTCAATGATGACTTACCACAGAATATGATGCCATACGAAAGCAGAGAATGAAAATAGGCGTGGTAAGCTAATGTACTGATATCGCCAAAATTTGCAATGACCCTAATAGCGTAAGTAGCTGTACTCAAACGTTTCAGCAGACCTTCAGTGTGTTTTTTTCCAGTTCAGCCCCTCATCAATGCATACACCTAGATATTTTGAATATTCCACCTTAGCTACCGATTTCTGATCAAAGTCTATATTTATTAATGGTGTCAATCCATTTACAGTGTGGAAATGTATATACTGTGTTTTGTCAAAGTTTAATGAGAGTCCATTTGCAGATAACCACTTAATGATTTTTTGAAAAACATCGTTTACAATTTCATCAGTTAATTATTGTCTGTTGGGTCTGATAGCTATACGTGTATCATCGGCAAAAAGTACCAGCTTTGCCTCTTCGTGAATGTAGAATGGCAAGTCAGTATATATTAAGAACAGCAGAGAACCTCAAGACCGAACCTTGTGGCACCCCATTCTTGATTGTTCCCCAGTTTGAGAAATCACCAATTTTTTGCATATTATGTGAATTGCTTATTTCAACTTTCTGCACTCTTCCAGTTAGGTATGATTTAAACCATTTGAGCGCTGTCCTATTTATACCACAGTACTTGAGCTTATCTACAAGTATTCCATGATTTACACAATCAAAAACCTTTGAGAGATCACAAAAAATCCCAGTGGGTGACTTCCGGTTACGCAGAGCATTTAATATTTCATTAGTGAATGTACCGGGTGACGAAAAAGTCAGTATAAATTTAAAAACTGAATAAATCACGGAATAATGTAGATAGAGAGGTACAAATTGACACACATGCTTGGAGTGACATGGGGATTTATTAAAACCAAAAACATACGAAAGTTGACAAAATGTCCGACAGATGGCGCTTCATCTGATCAGAAAAGCAATTATTAGCACAACAAAGATGTTTTTTACAGGAAATGCTCGATATGTCCACCATCATTCCTCAACAATAGCTGTAGTCGAGGAATAATGTTGTGAACAGCACTGTAAAGCATGTCCGGAGTTATGGTGAGTCATCGGCGTCGGATGTTGTCTTTCAGCATCCCTAGATCTGTCCGTCGATCACGATATACTTGCGACTTCAGGTAACCCCAAAGCCAATAATCGCACGGACTGAGGTCTGGGGACCTGGGAGGCCAAGCATGACGAAAGTGGCTGCTTAGCACACGATCATCACCAAACGACGCGCGCAAGAGATCTTTCACGTGTCTAGCAATACGGGGTGGAGCGCCATTCTGCATAAACATCGTACGTACCAGCAGGTGTTTATCAGCCAGGCTGGGGATGATGCGACTCTGTAACATATCGGCATACCTCTCACCCGTCACGGTAGCAGTTACAAAACCAGTATCACGCATTTCCCCGAAGAAAAAATGCCCGATAGCGGTAGATGTGGTAAATCCAACCCATACCGTGACTTTCTCGTCTGAAATGGAGTTTCCACGACAGTTCTAGGATTTTCGGTAGCCCAAATTCTGCAGTTGTGTGCGTTGACAGACCCTCGGAGCGTGAAATGAGCTTCGTCAGAGCACAACACGTTTCTCAACCAATCATCTTCCGCCATCTTTTGAAACGCCCACACCGCAAATGCCCTCCGTTTCCCTAAATCGCCAGGTGTTCATGATGCCGATGGATTTTGTACGGATAGTATCGGAGGGTACGCATTAGTGCCAACCCAACAGTAGTGTATGGAATGCCGGTGCGACGTGCGACTGCACGAGCGCTGGCTTCCCCGTGCATAGACGAACCCTCTACTGTCTCAATTCCTTCCTGAACTATCTCAGCAGCATTACGCCTTGTGCTCGGGCGGCCACTACGGGGTCTATCGTCTAAACAACCCGTGGCTTCGAACTTCGAAATCATTCTCGCCACAGCTGCATTTGTCAACGGACCTTTACCCGTTCGAATCCCTTTCCTATGGCGATAGGGTTGTAACGCTGAACTAGCACATTCCCCATTTTGATAATATAGCTTCACTGAAAGCGCCTTTTCAGGTGACGTCAACATGCTGCGACTGCTGGCGCATCTGAATCTCTCTCTGATTACGGCTCCTTTTGTACAGGATTGTCATGCGCAGTCACTGACGTTTTGCTGTCCAGCGCCATCTGTCGGAAATCTTGTCACCTGTTTTTTTTGTTCTAATAAAACCCCATGTCATTCCAAGCATGTGTGTCAATTTTTAAGTCTCTATCTACATTATTCCGTGGGTTATTAAGTTTTCAAATTCATACTGACCGGTATATATAGCATTTTCCGTTGAGAAAACTTTCTGGAAACCAAACTGACGTTTTGTTAAAACTTAATTTTTACGAAGATGTGAAGCTACTGTACAATACATTACTTTTTCAAGAATTTTGGATAACGCAGTCAGAAGAGAGGCGGTAGCTGTTGACATCAGACGTATCCACTTTCGTATGCAGTGGTTTTACAATGGCATACTTCAGTCAATCTGGGAAAATACCCTGCTTGAGAGAGATATTACATATGTGGGTAAGAATCCCACTTGTCTCTTGGGAACAAGGTTTTATTATCCATTTTAATGTATGTGTGTTCCACATCTAACCCTAAATCATTAGATATAAACCAAATTTGGTAAACATACCATTTCTTGTCTTGAGAGGGTCGCTGTTCGGGTAAGAACCACGTACCTGTTAAACGGACGAGCATGGTGTAAAAAGGTAGTGTAGCTGTAGTTGCGCGAATTCACAGATTTTATTCATCCATTATTTGACAACGAAAGCACTTAGCCACCTGCAAAACTTTACATACAATTTCAAACCTTTAACAACCTTTTTCTTGCTGACAGCATCCACCAAACGTTTATCACTTACTTCATTTTCGATATCTGTGGTCATCAGTCGCCTAGAACTTAAAACTACTTAAACCTAACTAACCTAAGGACATCATAGAGATCAATGCCCGAGGCAGCATTCGAACCTGTGACCATAGAGGTCACGCGCTTCCAGACTGAAGCGCCTAGAACCGCACGGCCACACCGGCCGGCATCGGTATTCATGCAATGTAAGTTCTGCATGGGGTATGAAGTTTCATTTTACTATGAGGTGACAAAAACCATGGGATATCTCCTAATTTTCTGTTGGACTTGCTTTTGATTGGCATAGTGCAGCAACTCGACGTGTCGTGGACTCAACAAGTCGCTGGAAGTGCCATGTTAAAATATTGAGCCACGCTGCCTCTATAGCCCTCCACAATTGCGACAGTGTTTCCCGTGCATGACTCTCGATTATGTCCCGTAAATATTCGATGGGATTCATTTCGGGTGTCTGGGGAGGCCGAACTATACGCGCAAATTAGCCAGAACGTTTCTTCAAACGAATCGGGAACAATTGTGGCCCGTGACTAGGGGCATTGTCGTCCAGAAAAAATCCATCGTTTTGTATGGAATATAAAGTCCGGACATACCCACGTCCAGTCGATGACCGGTTCAGTTGGTGGTCCAGATGACAAGTCGATTCCGTATAGATACGGCCCAACCAACTGTCTTGTTGACAGTTTGGATCCATAGCTAAGTGGAGTCTGCGCTGCGCTCGAACCCTACTAACTGCTCTTACCAACTTAACTCGGAATTCATCTAACCAGGACACGGTTTCGCAGTCACTTAAGACCCTACCGAAATGATCACGAACCGAGGAGAGGCTCTGTAGGCGAAGTCGTGCTGTTACCAAAGGCTCTCATGTCGGTAGTGTGCTGCCAAGCTTAATAAATCAAATCTGATGACAGATATAACGAACTACAAATGTTTCAAGAAAATAAAAGCAAAACAGACAGGTAATTATAGAAAAAAAGAACTAACTTATTAACACCAAATTTTGGACACTGTCCTAACGAATATGACCGTCGTATGTCACACATTGATTGGTTGGTTGGTTGTTTTGGGGAAGGAGACCAGACAGCGAGGTCATCGGTCTCATCAAATTAGGGAAGGACGGGGAAGGAAGTTGGCCGTGCCCTTTGAAAGGAACCATCCCGGCATTTGCCTGGAGCGATTTAGGGAAAGCACGGAAAACCTAAATCAGGATGGCCGGACGCGGGATTGAACCGTCGTCCTCCCGAATGCGAGTCAAGTGTCTAACCTCACACATTGAATTCGTGGTTATTTCGTGCTGTGTTACTTGTCTGTTATTACTGACAACTCTACACAGACGCAGCTACTTCTTTCTTTCTTTCTTTCGCTTGCGGCTTTTTTCCGCAATGACACAGGGTCGGCACGATTAATTGGATGTGAGAAGGTTAATTTAAGGGGTGGCCCCCCGGGACGGAATTTGTGTAACCCCCACTGTCTGTGTCATCCATGGAATAGTGCGAATGTTTGCAGATATCTGCGAGCCGTGCAACTGAAGCGGGACGTGGTGACCAGCCAGATATTCACCTAGTGGGATGGGGAAAACCGCCTAAAAACCACATCCGTCGTTAAGCCGCCGGGCAGATTAGATCTGGGGCCGGCGCGCTTATCCGAGTCCAGGAAGCAGCGCATTAGCGCTCTCGGCTAACCTGGCGGGTCTGCACTGACGGAGCTGCTCTCTGTCGTTATATGTGGGCTATCAGCAACAGCGTTGTCCGTGGTGAGAGAAAACGCCTGAATTTTGGGATTCTCGCGCGCTATTCACACTTTCGATCTGGGAATATTAAATTCCGCAACGATTTCCGAAATGGAATGTCCAATGCGTCTAGATGCAACTACCATTCCGCGTTCACTGTCTGGTAAGTCCCGTCGTGCGGCTGTAATCACCACTGAAACATTTTCACAGGAATGATAGCTCCGCCAAAGTAGTGCCATACATAGCTTGTGTATAGGATACTATCGCCATCTCTATATATGCGTGTCGCTGTCCCATGACTTGGCGCCTCATTGTATTACGTCTTTACCGCTAATTGTGTTCACAACACATTTTGCGGATAATATTAATCTACACCACTGAATGTACTTACAAGATTATATCGTTGTATGACATAGTTCAAAGAATATGATGTTACTAAATCTGAGATGCTTGCAAAACTGCTCCACCAAGATGATGATGATGATGATGATGATGATGATTAGCGTTTTAGGACGCACAACAACGAGGTTATCAGCGCCCCTGCTCCACCAAGCAAGTCGTTTTAATTTATTACGACTTCACTACTAACTACACTCCTGGAAATGGAAAAAAGAACACATTGACACCGGTGTGTCAGACCCACCATACTTGCTCCGGACACTGCGAGAGGGCTGTACAAGCAATGATCACACGCACGGCACAGCGGACACACCAGGAACCGCAGTGTTGGCCGTCGAATGGCGCTAGCTGCGCAGCATTTGTGCACCGCCGCCGTCAGTGGCAGCCAGTTTGCCGTGGCATACGGAGCTCCATCGCAGTCTTTAACACTGGTAGCATGCCGCGACAGCATGGACGTGAACCGTATGTGCAGTTGACGGACTTTGAGCGAGGGCGTATAGTGGGCATGCTGGAGGCCGGGTGGACGTACCGCCGAATTGCTCAACACGTGGGGCGTTAGGTCTCCACAGTACATCGATGTAGTTGCCAGTGGTCGGCGGAAGGTGCACGTGCCCGTCGACCTGGGACCGGACCGCAGCGACGCACGGATGCACGCCAAGACCGTAGGATCCTACGCAGTGCCGTAGGGGACCGCACCGCCACTTCCCAGCAAATTAGGGACACTGTTGCTCCTGGGGTATCGGCGAGGACCATTCGCAACCGTCTCCATGAAGCTGGGCTACGGTCCCGCACACCGTTAGGCCGTCTTCCGCTCACGCCCCAACATCGTGCAGCCCGCCTCCAGTGGTGTCGCGACAGGCGTGAATGGAGGGACGAATGGAGACGTGTCGTCTTCAGCGATGAGAGTCGCTTCTGCCTTGGTGCCAATGATGGTCGTATGCGTGTTTGGCGCCGTGCAGGTGAGCGCCACAATCAGGACTGCATACGACCGAGGCACACAGGGCCAACACCCGGCATCATGGTGTGGGGAGCGATCTCCTACACTGGCCGTACACCACTGGTGATCGTCGAGGGGACACTGAATAGTGCATGGTACATCCAAACCGTCATCGAACCCATCGTTCTACCATTCCTAGACCGGCAAGGGAACTTGCTGTTCCAACAGGACAATGCACGTCCGCATGTATCCCGTGCCACCCAACGTGCTCTAGAAGGTGTAAGTCAACTACCCTGGCCAGCAAGATCTCCGGATCTGTCCCCCATTGAGCATGTTTGGGACTGGATGAAGCGTCGTCTCACGCGGTCTGCACGTCCAGCACGAACGCTGGTCCAACTGAGGCGCCAGGTGGAAATGGCATGGCAAGCCGTTCCACAGGACTACATCCAGCATCTCTACGATCGTCTCCATGGGAGAATAGCAGCCTGCATTGCTGCGAAAGGTGGATATACACTGTACTAGTGCCGACATTGTGCATGCTCTGTTGCCTGTGTCTATGTGCCTGTGGTTCTGTCAGTGTGATCATGTATCTGACCCCAGGAATGTGTCAATAAAGTTTCCCCTTCCTGGGACAATGAATTCACGGTGTTCTTATTTCAATTTCCAGGAGTGTATATTCACAACACATTTCGCAGTCAGGGATCCAAATGTAACTGAATGTAACCGCAAATTTACATGATTTTGCCATATATTGCTAGGGAAATATGACGTCATAGAGATTAAGCTGCGTGAAAATTACAGGACAAATTCGGTAGAGATACAGGTGAGATATGTGTACAAATGCGTGTGAAGGTTGTGGAGTACATGTGAACTATATGTTGCATGTGCGTACTCCGGCAAAGCCGCGAATAACAAACTCCTCCGAAACCCCTGGATCGATTTCACCCAATGTTGGTTCAGATGTTGTTATCAGGAGGAGAAGGACCGAGTGAAAGAGAAGGAGGGCGAGAACACAGGTATTAGGGAGTTGGGCAGAGTGAGGTAGACAGGGAAATGGGCAGAGAGGGTGGAGACTAGAAGTGAGGGGGTAGAGGGGCAGGACGAGATGGGCTCTGACTAGGGAGCAGGATATGGACTAACTGGGAACGAGCTGATGGACAGAAGGTGTACGAGCAGGTGAACAAAGAGATTCGGGGGAGGGGTGGGGTGGGGGAGGGGGGGATGTAGCAGGTGGACAGTGAGAACGACAGCAGATAAATGTAGATGGGGGAAGTTGAGGTGGACAGAGACACGGGTGAGAAGGAAGAAGACAGAGTGACAGGTGGAGGGGTAGACAAAACGAGGGGAAGGAGGAGATGGGCTTATGAAATGAATACATACCTGGGCACCAGGTATACATAGGTAGTTGGACATGAATCTTCGATGAGTTTCTGGAACATGCTTAGTGGTCATGAGTGATCTATGAAGAACTCATAATCTTATGCAGGAAAAAAAGTTTCCGTCAGTATAGATGGAGGGGAAACTAGGTATCTCGTTTGTGTCACGGGATAAGGATGTTAGTTGGTAAGTTTGTTTCAGGAGGAAAATTAAATATTACACGCAATATACCGTGCGTCCAGTTTGTATTGGTCATAGATATACAACGGTCAGAATTTAGCCGAACTGAATTCTCACTCAAGGTGTGAAACAAAGGTAAATGATTTAGATCACAATTAATCAACTGAATTCCACCTCCGACTTCAATGAATTTTCGCATTCACTTAACATCTCGTGTAGCTCTTCTGAAGCTGCGTCGCTCTTCTCTTATGTGGGCAACAACATAAACAACCCGAATTATCATTACGTCTCTTGGGTTTAATTATACCTTGTAGAATTTACCATCCACAGAACCAAAAATAAAAATAAAAACTACCGGACCGAGACTCGAGGCCTTCGCCTTTCGCAGGCAAGTGCTCTACCAACTGAGCTACCCAAGAACGACTCACGACCCGTCCTCACAGATTTAATGCCGCCAGTAACTCGTATCCAGGAAGTTTCTTATCAGCGCACACTCCGCTGTAGAGTGAAAATTTCATTCTGGAAACATCCCCTGGGCTGTTGCTAAGCCATGTCTCCGCAGTATCCTTTCTTCCAGGAGTGCTAGTTCTGCAAGGTATGCAGGAGAGCTTCCGCCAAGTTTGGAAGGTAGGAGACGAGATACTGGCGGAATTAAAGTTGTGAGAACGGGTCTTGAGTCATGCTTGGGTAGCTCAGTTGGTAGAGCACTTTGCTGCAAAAGGCAAAGGTCCCGAGTTCGAATGTCGGTCCGGCACACAGTTTTGATCTGCCAGGAAGTTTCATATCAGCGCACACTCCGCTGCCGAGCGAAAATTTCATTCTGGAAAAAAAAAAAAAAAAAAAAAAAAAAAAAAAAAAAAAAAAAAACTTGTGGTTTGGTGACTTGGATGCCGAGAAAAGAGACAATTTGTGCCATCAATCTTCTTGTCCATGTTAAGTTTAGATGATGTGTCAACTGGCGACTAAAATGTGCAGAGGGCCTGTCATAGTGGAACAAGAGATCCGTCCCTGTAGCCAAATTAAATCTTCTCATGATGTTAAAAGCTCGTTTTCAAAGAAGTCTACATAACGGGTTCTTGCCAAATGATGCAGGAATGCAGCATGTCCACTCTATTTACTGTCTGTTACACAAATACCAAAGATTTACAGAGAACCATTCTTGAGAATGTGGCCCCTCAAAGATAAGCGAGTTTTCGTAAGTTCTCCTATGTGAGTTATGATTGTTAATGGTACAGTCATGAGTGAAAATGGCTTCATCAGTAAACAGTCTCAGTAGATAATCTTTTCATAGTTTTGGGCCATTGCACCATAATCTTGAGCATGATCAACTCATTGTCAAACGGAGTGTAATGTATTTGGACGTTGATTTCGTTTTCAAAAGTCTGCTCAGGTTTAACATAGTACATTTCAAAGAGCTTGTAAAATAGAATAAACACTCTATGGCAGAACTATTAGTAAAAAAGTGCTATTAATATTACTTGGCGACAAAATCTCGATCGCCTATGTTCACTGCTATCTCGAATTTGCTTAGTCCGTCGTAAATGACGAGCATAGAAGCCGCCCATGCTTCATATCCTCGACACCGCTGGAAGTGGAATAATGATACATATGGATATTCTGCGTGTACTGCTTGCAGCAGTACTCTCTACAAGCTGAATAATGTCTTCTGTGTTACCCGCAGTCTGTTCAGTTGCTCGTTGAAAAGTAACATGACTGTTGGGAAATACACCAGTTTCATGCAGTTTGGTGCAAACACGATTACACACTCTTCAGTCAGGTAATATGCAATGACGAAATCTTCAACAGTATTCTCTACGAGGGAGAGCGACTTTTGTATTACAAATTACTTACACAAACACCATATCAGGAAACTCAGCATTTCTAAATATGTGGAGCATGATTATTCGGTACAGTAGAACTGGTCAACAAATAACACTCACAACTGAAAAAATCCAGTTATATACTGCATGGGGGCTTAATTAAATAAATATGAAATGCAAATACTTTTTAATTTTTAGTAGCTGACTGTCCGGTTACGCAGTCACGTAAACGGTTGGCCCTGACTAGTTTTAGTACGCAATCCGACTGCATAGAATAACAACAATGAATGAAATGAAAATTTCCGTTAATACAATTAATTAATTAAGTCCCCAGCAACTATAAAACGTACGAAACCAAAGCACAAGTGTAACTGTTCTGTGTGTGGAAGTGTGATTCAACGTACACATCTGGCACGGTTCTTCTTCAATAAGACAAGAAATTTTAAATACCATTTATACTGAAGTAATTAAAAAAAATAGAAATACTATAATTGCGCAAGAAAACCAGAATTACACTCTAATACAAGAACACGAGCCAGATGCTTTGTTGACTGAACCTGTAATAACGCATTATTTAAGACATTGAAATAACGAAAAGAAAAGGGAATTCTTTTTACCTTCATATATATTGACGAAAGCATTGATCATTACAATATCTCCATTCGAACAACATCTGCTGTCTAGCCCATCAAACAACTGCATAAAACATGGAACAAGCACTCCCTACTACAACATCTCAACACCGACTTGCTACCACCACATCTCAACAAGCACACTCCACTACGACTTCTCGACAAGCACTGACTACCGCTACTTCTCAATATTCACTGCCAGTGGAGGCGGATGAATAATACTCTCTGGCGCAATCTCTGGCGCTGTGGCTCAGTGTAGCCACCTTTCAATACTGATGGATAAAAATAGCGACACCAAGAAGGAGTTGTGCGTAATGAACGTTGCTGGAGTGTTTCTACATCAGCTGAAAGACGATATCTCCCGAAATATCGCGCCAGTCGCACAAGGTTTGCTGTAAGTACACTCTGTAACGGTCGTGAGGGTTAGTTACCCTCCAGACTGAACGTGCTGATGCTAGTCAGGAATGCCCTTACGCGATAAAAACGTCGTTATCAACACCTCACTGTGTTTGGACGAGACTGTGTATTAGAACTCCTTGAAACTGAATGTTCCTTCTTCCATACTTCAGGAAGACTTAGCGAGAATGTAGCCACTGTACATGACTGCAGGTAGCGGTGGTAACGAGAACGTACGGTCGCAAGGAGACAGTGCTTCGGACAGCCACGTGGTACTACCTAGAGGAAAGACCATTCTGTTCGGAGTATAGCTCTGACCCGTCCGTAGCAGCAATTTGAGGAGCAGTTGGCAACACAGTGACACAAAAAACTTTTACAAATCGATTAATTCAAGGACAGCTGTGAGCAAGACGCCGTACAGCAAGGATTTCACTGACACCAAACCACGACCATTTGCGACTGCTGTGGTACCAACCGAGGCCTCACCGGACAGCAGGAGGGATGTCTGTTGTGGTTTCTGACGAAAGCTGGTTCTGCCTCGGTGCCGGTGATGACCACGTGGTGGGTAGGAGGAGGCCATTTGATGGCCAGTAAAACTGACTGCAAACTTGTACGTCGATCTTGTGACTCGACCTGTTGTGGTGCCATTCATGAACAGCATTCCAGGGAGTGTTTTTCATGGGTATAACGCTCGTCTACGTACCGCTGTTGTAACCTAACATGCTCTCCAGAATGTCGACATGTTACCATGGCCAGCATACTTATCAGATCTGTCTCATATTGATTACATATGGAAGATCATCTGACATAAACTCTAGCTTCATCCACATACAGTGAAACGTCCCTTCTCTATGTAAAGAACGACTATGCTGGTAAACCTCTACGTTATTTGATTTTCAAACGGCTGAGGAAAACTGAACGTACTCAGACACTTTCCTCTTAACTTATTCTGATCATCAATAAACTGACACACAATATTTTTTGCTCAACGCAATCTGACTTTCAGTAACCCCTACAAAAGTATGGCCCTGACTAACAGTAACCTGTACCTTTCATGAATCAGTTACCTCAAAAAAATCTTAGTTACTCGAACTACTGCAATACAATGGGCGCCAATACTGCCAGCTAAGTAAAAGATTCTAACTACTGAAGGCACTAACTACTAACAGGCATATTTAGCAAATGAAAGATTTGGATACAGAACAAACAATGTATTTTCCCCGATAGTGTTCAAAAGTCACATATCGGTTCATGACGTCCAATCTTACAAATTTCCTTTTTCTGGCGGACACACGTCATGATCGTCCGCTCATAGATACCTCTCAAAACTCTGGGATCTCTCCCCCCACATCCACCACTGCTGGCGGCTCACCTCGAACTGCACAACGCTACGCGCTGTTCACATCCAACTGCCCAACACTACAATAGTGAATATTCCAACAATGAGTTCAACCAGCCACTGACTGCAGACAGTGCAGTCAGCGGTTTTCATACAGAGCACATAAAAACCTAAACAGCCTACTTGTAACAGCATTAACCGTCCCTGCATTGACCGACCAAGTGAAACAGGCATATAATTCCATCCCACTAACTAGCATCTGGCACCTCTAAAATACTATGAATATACGTTTGCATGATTGTATTAAACATTCCGGCGGTTACATCAGTTATTAATGTACCGGTATTTCATATTTTCAATATCTTATCTAGAGCTTAGGTTAACCTGCGGTCTCGCAACGTTAATAACTTCAATATGTTACCAAGAAAAAATTTATTCCAGAAATCTCACAACAATTTTTCGGTGATGCGATTTTTTCCTTCATTGTGTAAACTCGAGCACAATTTCACATTTTGAACTACAAAAAGAAGATAACAATAGATAAATAAACTAGTAGCAACTGGAGTAGCAACACTTGAAACTAAAATAGACTGATGGGCCAGAACATTATGAGCACTTTCCTAATACTCTATATGTCCTCCTTTGGCACCAATAAAAGGGGCAATGCGTCATGGCATGGAGGCAATGAGGTCTTGCTAGGTTGCTGGAGGGAGTTGGCACAACATTGGCACAAAGACGCCTAATTTCCGTACATTCCAGGGAGGGGCAGTTGAGCTGTGACGGCAATTGAATACCCACCCAGATGTTTTCGATTGGGCTCAGATGTGGAGAGTTGGGGAGTCTGCACATCAACTATAGTTCTCCACTGTGTTCCTCGAATCACTCCGTCACACTCTTGGTCTTGTGACATGGTGCATTATCTTGCTGAAATATGCCTCTTCCGTTCGGACACGTGATCGTCATGCCGGTGTGTTACGAGAGTTGCAGTCAAGCCAATTCATCTTCAAATTTCCAGTTGCTCAAACTCTTTGCTGCCTGACCAGATTTTGTGGCTCTACGGTTCTTAGCCTGTACGTACACATTCCGTAGTTTATTTCATCTGTCTTAACATTCATTACCTAGAAAAGGGAGATTAGCTTAGAATTCTATGTTAGTCTCTAGTTATCTATTAGTTATTCATTTATTCTCCTGTGGCACCCAAAGACAATAAAACATCGCCCAATTGCCAAAGGACAAAGAGAAATGCTTTTTTCACTATTCATAGGTACGTGGCAAAAGGAAATTCTTACAGAACATCGGGTTTTTCGTTTCGGATTGGATTTACAACTATTGGAGAAATAGTTAAAGAACCAAAAAATCAGGTCAGGCGGAAAAGTGTTTGAGCAACTGGAAATTTTAATATGAATTGGCTTGACTAAAATCAGGACAGGCGGAATAGAGTTTGAGCAATTGGAAATTTGAAGATGAATTGGCTTGACTGCAACTCTCGTAACAAGGAAAACTCGATGAAATGCGGATGATAACCTCAGTAATGATGATTGTGATGGAACACGAGAAGAGACTGCCTTATGTCCGATTGACGAAACAGACTCACAAGTGGTCTCGTCAAAAAGTTCCCAATCCCACCCGCCAAGGAACAACCTACTCAAAAGTGGAATCTCTAGAATGGCGGGCGTCACCGACAGTCCCACGACCAATGTGTGTGATTCTCCAACAATTTTTATTCAATTTCCAATGAAGCCCGTAAGGTCTGATCCTGACTTAACATCTGAGGTCATCAGTCGCCTAGAACGTAGAACTACTTAAACCTAACTAACCTAAGGACATCACACACATCCATGCCCGAGGCCGGAATCGAACCTGAGACCGTAGCGTATGCGAGAATAAACTTAATAGAAACTAACCAATATTTTCTGCCTATTGCAATTCTGTAACGTATTTTCAGGAAACTTATTTGCTTCAAACCAAGGAGATTCTCTCCCTCTCATCCCCGATATAAAGATTGACAGCAATTTATAACTAACCCATTGTCGTTAATGTCCAGATTGCTCTACGCATTTCGCACTCACTTCATTCTGGTATAGTGAGGCTGTGCTAGGACGCAACAAGTTGGACGGTATCTAGACGTATTATTAGCACAGTCTACCTGTCCTGTTTAGTATTATCGTGAAACCGCTTTCTCTTTCAAAGTTTGGGAAAACGCTTTTTCCACATGACACATATGTAGGGTGTGAGACAAACATTTCACCTTAAATTTTACGTAATTAAATGTGTCAAGGGAACCGCTTTGAACAATTTCTCGCAACAAATATACGATGGACACTGAGAGGCACTGCATAGAATTCCCCAGCGGATGAAACTTGCGGAGAACCCACAACGGGAATTAAATGAGGCGTGCGTGTATGCACGTGTAAGTTTGTGTGTGTTGCACTCCACATCGCTTAGCGCCGCGGAGGCCCGTGTACATTCAGCGTCAACGGCTCCCGTAGCGACTCGTCATAATGGAAACCGATACCACTTTTTTCCGCTTACTTAAGCACAATACTTTTCATTACGGGATACAATGAGCATCACTGTTTACGTTACATTTTTCGCATCCGAACCATCGAGCTCGAAATGTTTCCGCCGACTACTTTTATCTCCTGGTCGACGAACGCAAATCGCATTACACGGTCATTCATACGGTCGCGTTTCAACGGAACGTGTACACCGGGTAACTAATTAAGTTGTCCGTCCAGCTTCGTCATCTCTCTTGTCTACTGTGCCAACAGTTTAGTGTTTAAAATTTTACTGCAACGTTGTACGTCGTAAAGGTACAGATCCTTAGTGCCTCTCCCCTATAAAACATCGTGTAGACACGCGTTCGCCTTCAGCCAAGCGGTACCTCACTGTTGATTCAGACATAACGTTTCAGAAATTCCTCTGTATCAGTGGGCAGCGGCGCGGATCATTGCAAATAGGGATAGCAGCAAACAGTGTTTATCGTTTTGCGAAAACACAAAATGTGTTAATCTTTGACGGATTTCGACTACGTTCTGTCAACGATAGTCTCGTCAGCTGGCTTTGTAAACAACTATGTTCACAGCACTGTATAAATAGCAGATGGCTGGTTGCAATTACGTTTTCCCTTGGATCCAGTTCTTCGATGGCTACCGCTTTATATATACTAAGATGGTATCTGTTCCTTCGGACATGTCCGAAAGAACAGATACCATCGGTTACCATGCAGCTCGTTAGAATGAAATTACAATGAAATGAATACCCTTAGCTGCTTACAGGTGTTTGACGTATGTCAACGGGGACAGATGAAAATGTGTGCCCCGCCTCGAACCCGGGATCTCATGCTTAGTCTAATTATACCGGGTGATCAAAAAGTCAGTATAAATTTGAAAACTGAATAAATCACGGAATAATGTAGATACAGAGGTACAAATTGACACGCATGCTTGGAATGACATGTGGTTTTATTAGAACCAAAAAAATACATAAGTTCAAAAAATGTCCGACAGAGGGCGCTTCATCTGATCAGTAAAGCAATAATTAGCATAACAAAGTAATACAAAGCAAAAATGATGTTCTTTACAGGATATGCTCAAATATGTTCACCATGATTCCTCAACAATAGCTGTAGTCGAGGAATAATGTTGTGAATAGCACTGTAAAGCATGACAGGAGGTATGGTGAGGCATTGGCGTCGGATGTTGTCTTTCAGCATCCCTAGAGATGTCGGTCTATCACGATATACTTGCTACTTCAGGTAACCCCAAAGCCAATAAGCGCAAGGACTGAGGTCTCGGGACCTGGGAGGCCAAGCGTGACGAAAGTGGCGGGTGAGCACACGATCATCACCAAACGATGCGCAAGAGATCTTTCATGCGTCTACCAATATGGGGTGTTATTTTTTTTTGGTTCTAATAAAACCCCATGTCATACCAAGCATGTGTGTCAATTTTTACCTTGATCAGCTGATATATATAGTTGAGCCTTACCGGCCACTTCATCATCTTCTTCTTCTGTGCGGATGCACAAACAGTGCCCGAACTCTTACAGGAATCCGCAACGCCCCGCGAGTAATAATGGGCGGGAACACTACGAATGTAGTGTGGGACAAAACGAAGAGAATGTGGGTTCCGCGAGGCGTGCAAGAGATGAATTGCTGCAGCCGCAGTATCCTCTGTGTCCTCGGCGGCTCAGATGGACTGCCGGCACGGTAGCTCAGCGTGTTCGGTCAGAGGGTTAGCCGCCCTCTGTAATAAAATAACTGAGTTCATCGATCAACAGCGAACTTAAACGGATATCTTACGACGTCTGCCCCAAGCAGATGCAACAACAAAAGTGAACAAAAGTGAACAAAATGAGAATAAAGAAGAAAAAAAGATGGGTAGAGCGTATGCCATGTAAGTAGGAGGTCCCGGGTTCGAGTCCTCGTCGGGGCACACATTTTCATCTGTCCCCATTGACGTATGTAAACGCCCTTAAGCAACAAAGGGTTACAGCTTCATTCGAAAGTCCCTCACTCTCCGATTTCTTAAACCATTTTCCCGTGTGATCAAGTGACTGCGGACTTCGGGAGCAAGGCTATCGGTTCCGAACACAGCTGAATCGAAATAGGAAAGGACATTATCTTACTGCCTAGAAAGGCAATGATAACTAACCATCTACACTACTGTTGATACGGAATTGTTAATTAATGAAAGCATAAAAGTTCTTACTGACCTTCCACGGACATAAATTTTTGCACTAGCTGAATAACTTATTTGCCTGAAGATAAAGCGAATAATTTTCAGATAAGACGGCCACCAGTCATATTGGCCAAATTTCATTGCAAAACCAATTGATTGCTGAATTGTAAGATTGTAAGTGGAATTAGGTTACATCATTTCGTATCATGCCTGCTGATGTAAGTATTGCCTGCCGTTATTGAATTTAGTATTTGTGAATAACCTTGCTCAAAAATTTTGAAAAATAATTGTGATTACGATATGATGGACTGTAATCACTGTGGCACTTAAATGACCTTGAAAACGATAACGCAGTTATGCCGCAGTACACTAACACTTAACTAATTTATTTCACAGATAAATTATCTAAAGCTCATCCGAGAAACACACTGTCAAAACACTGAAACTCATTAGAAAGTATCAGCTGTTGAAACAACTCTGAAATACTCTACACCGAGCAATCAACACACATCAATTTTCTGGTACCAGCAAATGGATTTCAGTATTTTAGCAGTGCCAGTACAAAAAATAAATTAAATAAGTACTAGCAAATAAACGCCTATTATTATTCCAACTGCTATTAGTTTAGATTTATTCATTAATTTTTAAAACGGGACGAAATTTTATGAAACTCAGTTAAATATTCTTATAGAATGAAAATACTTACCCATTTCTGTAGCAGTCCTGCAATCAGCAACCCATCTCAGGTAATAATAACATAGGTCAATAATGTAGTCTATCTTCGAGGTTCTATTTGGAAAACGACCACTGAGATTTACTGTTTAATTTATGATCATTGAAGTATCAACCTTACGGTGTCGTGATCCTGACTTGGTCGAAATTCCTAACCTTGTGGAGAGAATGGTCGGCAGCGACACTGAAGTAGAACTCTTCTACACACGAAGTTTCCAACAACTCATTAACCATTAGCTTCCGAGGTCATTTTTGTCACCCTCTGTTCCAGAGACCGCTATAGTTAAATAGGCATGAAAATGGCATTCGGCAATTTCAGATAACCTGTCCAGTTTTTATGTAAAAGGTTACATTAATTCCGCACAAAAATACATTTAAATAAATTACGGAAAAAAGGCATACAAAGCGAAAATTGCACAAACTTAATAGAATAGTACATGGTAATATTACTTCTCCGAAAACTCAAATACCCTGCACTCTAAATTATAGTCTTTGCTATATTTTTATTGTTTGTTATACATGCGACAGTACAACATAAAAATGTCTCATAAAACATCCAGGAAAAGAAAATTGTACCACTTCTTTTCAGGTTTTTAATTACCTTCTCAGATGTTTTCTTTGCACTCGCTGCAAATTTTTGCCGATAAATCAAGCTGGATTGGCTTCTTGCAACAATGAAAACCATAAGATGTCTGTCTCTTCTTTTTTGGGTTACAGGTGGAGCATGTTTTGCGTTTTTCCAGTCGTTCTACAACGACTTCTAACTCGTGGTTCCGCTACACCCAAATCACGGTGAATGCATACAAAGTTCACGGTCTACGTGATAGCTGTTGACTCGCTATTTATCTGTGGTGTCTCCAACGAGTCAGCAAGCTTATTCAGAAAACTAAAGCGGCTCACCTGAGTATTGTCTTTGTAGCACTTGTGAAGGACAGACGCATTCACCCCACTTATGTCTAACATGTTGAAAAATCCTGTCATTCGCCTTCATTGGAAAAGGGTCCGATGTCCAGCGATATTTGTTTCTACCAAATATGTTTCTAGCAGAACCTCTACCTAACGATTCCGTCACTACACTTGTGTCTTCATCAAGCTGATCACTTGTTTCACTCAAGGAATTCACAGGTGGCAAAGCAAATTCGTTTTCATTTCCTCACTGTTCCTATTCTGAATTATGTTCACTTTCAATTCCATTGACACTCTCTGATCGAACGCAACATCCTAAACGGTCCTCAAACAATTTTAAAACAGTATCCTTGATGTCAGGGTCTATAAGACAAACAGTAGACGAAGATCTGGCTACTGAATCCTAACGCAGAATCCCAGATGCGGTCAGAGACCGCTGACACATAGGAAGCAGTAATAGTATAGGTGTACATCACATTCAAGAGGTTAACGACAATGCAGACCACGGCAAATTCGGGAAAGAATAACTAGAAAACGCTGTAACCTCTTATCTCACATAATTGGCAACAGAGTATGAATAAATGCTAGCTGTCTGCGAGACCGCACCCGGAAAGTTAAGGGTTAAAATCTCGTAGTAGTGTACACTTTTGTCAGCCTTTAACCAAACCCTGCTGACTTTGTAACACCACAGCTCTTATGGTGTATGGATATATATTTTTTTGCTTTATTTAATGTTACATTGTTGATCGTCTGTAAATGTGTTTGAATCGATAACATAAAATTGTGTACTCTTTTCTTTGTCAAGCCTTTGATGTCGTGATTTGATTCTATGCAAAGTAGTGTATCTGTAATTTAAAATTCTTTGTCCCATTTGGAGGGAACAAAACTTACTGTATATAATTGTAATTTTGTGTGAATAATTTTTTGTAGAAGTGTCAATATGTGAAAATGTTCTGTTTTATTTAATGTGTTTGTTTGCTGTTATGTAAACTGCTGACCTTCACTTAGGGCTCTTACTTATTCTGTATGTAAGAGGTGTAGTGGTTCCCCTCGGGAACGGAACTGTGTAGCGCGCGCAAAATGTGGTTGGCCTAGGTGGAAAAGGTGGAACAAGAGTCAGTCGGGAACGAGCCAGCAGTCAGAGATGAGCTACGAGTCCGGGCACTGCCGTATAAAAGTTGCATAGTGCTGGTTTCGAGAGAGGCTTTTCTGTTATTTTCCAATGCCTCGGATGGATGGATAAATAGCTGGGCTATTCTGGAATTTGTATCTATCACCGCCACCAAGAAATGACAGATTCCAGCAATTCTGCCTGCAATTCCACCTATCAACATGCAGTTGCCACCACATTGCGCAATCATTGCAACGTAACACGGTAACGATGTACAGTGAAGGATCAGCTTAATGGATGGGTTATTGTGCTGAAATATAGGGTAATTTATATCTGAATTTATGTACCTACCTTGACTTTTCTCCTCATCATAACACCTCTCAGGGTCCTCTCCGTTTGAACTAAAGTGATTACCGAGTGTCCTTATTGAAAGTACGTTAAAACTCAGTTTGCTAATTAATGCCTATTGGACAGAGTAAAGTTAAAGTTAATGTGGCAAGAGAGTGAGTTAAAGTTAATGATGCTTGCCGAAATAATTTTCCTAGCAAAACTGATTATTAATGTGTTGTTGCCAAATTCAAATTAAAATTTCTCAAGACTGAGGGTTATAACGTTTTGCTTAGTAAATGATCACATTACTACCTGTTGTTAATCGTAGAAAGTGAGTCAGTATCTTACAGTAATATTAATTTTATGTCTCATGGTAGTAAAAGTGGAAAATTGCATAGTAGGAAATTATATACTCATGATTACTAAGAGTTTGTCTCTCTTGTGTGCATATTAACAGTATAAAGACCACTCAGTTTGTATAAGCCCTGAAAGTGATAGTGTTTTTTTCTGTACGTGTTATAATTTTGCAAATAGTTTTTTGTGCTGCTCCAGTTGTTAGCTTCAATCTTAAAACATATGTGTGTCAGAGTTCATTGCACTCGCGTGTGGCCAAGACTAGGTTGTGTTTGTCCGTTATAGTTACTTATACCTACTTTCTTAAACGAGAATGTTAATCATTCTCTTGCCTAGTTAGGCTGGCGACCGGTTTCGTTATCCGTTAAACAGTGTAGATAGGCAATATTTTGTTTGTCACTTTTTAAATATTTACGTAATTCTGACTTTCATTTCCGATAAGCCACCTCCGTTAGGGACAACACGGTCAACATAACAAAATTCCTCTCAGAGGGTAACACTGCTCTGTTGCTTTATACCATAATCGTTATAACAAAATAATTCTGTTTTGTAAACTGCCCCCAGTTTTAAGGTTAAGGTATAGCAGTAGCAGACGGGAGTGTTATAACTTGCATAAGGTCTTCAGCACGTTATCTGGTTACTATGGCTACGGCGACCCGCTAGGGTTCAGCGTGAGCTACGGCAAGGCGGCTGGTAGAGTTCCACTGCAGTACTGCGACTTGTGGGCGAAGTCTTCACAAGATTCCGTGCAAGGGCAGTCGGGTCCGTTTGGGGTATCCAGGTGGACGTGTTCACCGTTAATAGAACGACCACGCCATTGGGAGTGATTGTTTGCTTCCTGCTTGGGCAGCGGTGAGTCGTGGCTTGGAGTCCCAGTCACTGAATAATCTGCCTTACCGGTGGACAGGTGGTTTGTGTCGGTTTTAATTTCATCCATAAAGAACGTGGAAATTACGGCGAGCATATGCTTTACAGCTACATTTTGCTAGGGAGGAGAACATTGGAAAATCCCTCTGTTCTGCCGCAATGTTCCGCCATCTTCGTTATTGAGACACATTGCGTCGTAATACGACCTTTGGCGGTGAACTGGTACGCTCCGTTGCAATAAGCAAACGTGTTACGCATCTTGTATTCATATGAAGTTCTACATCACATTTGTCGGAGAGTTGCTTTTTCATGCTGACGATCAGACACTCTCCATATGTGACTAACACCGAGGTAGCAGAAGTCACGGGATACCTCCCATACCGTATCGAACCTCTTTTTTTTTTGCCGACGTAGTGTGGCAGTTCGGTGTGGCATGAACTGAAGGTCATTGGAAACCCCACTGTAGAAATAATGAGCCATTCCGGAGCTACAACCGCCCAATATGTTGCTGGTGCAGGAACTGACCCCTCTATTACGTCCTGTAAACGTTCTACGGGATTCATGTGGAGCGATCTGGTTGGCAAATTCATTCACTGGATCTGTTCAGAATGTTCTTCAAAACAGTAGGGAACATTTGTCGCCCGGACACGTGGCGTATTGCCATCCTCAAAAATTCCATAATTAAGTAGGAACATTAAGTCTTTGAACGGCTGCAAAAGGTCTCAAGTTCGAGGGACATAACCATTTCCACTGAATGAGAGGTTCAGTTGGACCATAGGACCCAGTATCTTCCATATAAACACTGCCCACAAATGTATGTAGCCACCACCAACTTGCACATTGCCTAGTGATTTGGGCCACATTCGGAGCCTACCTTCAGTTCTTACCAACTGAAATCGTGACTCGTCTCACCATCTCACTGTTTACAGTTGTCTATGATCCAACCGCCATGGTCGCGAGCCCAGGAGAGGTGTGGCGAGCCCAGGAGGGGCGCTGCAGGCGACGTCGTGTTGGTTGCAAAGGCACTCGCGTCGGTCGACTGCTTCCATAGTCCATTAACGCCCAATTTTGCCGCTCTGCCCTAACTGGTACGTTCGTCCCACGTCCACGTTAATTTCTGAGTTTATTTCGCGCAGCGTTGCTTGTCTGTTAGCACCGGAAACCCTTCGCAAACGCCGCTGCTCTCGGTCGTTAAGTGAGGGCTGTCGGTCACTGAGGTTTTTTTTTTTTTTTTTTTTTTTTGCTGAGAAGTACGTCTAAAATTTGGCATTTTCTGCACACTCTGGACAATGTGGATCATGGAATGTTGAATTCCCTAACAATTTCAGGAATGGAATGTCCGATGCATCTAGCTTCAACTACCAGTCTCCGTTCAAGGTCTGCTAATTCCCACGTCGAAAAAAAAATTCATATAAATCACCCGACTGCAAATGACAGTGAAATCTGGTTTCCGAGGACAGAGCGGATCAGGTTATGGTTGTGGAAAGGGGCCAAAATCAGTTACTGTCAGTTTCACAAAACACACAAATTTTATTTTCTTAAAAACACTTAATCACACATGACCTTAGAAGGATTTCAAAACAGTACGGCTGAAAGCCCGAACACAAGTTATCACAATTGCTTTAAGGAATATACGCGGCTGAAGCCCTTACTTCTAAAAAAATCTTACCTAAATACTTGGCCGAAGGCCACACACTGGACCCAGAAGAACTGAGGCTTAAGACCTGGATAATAAAAATTTCCAATACAGAAATAAATTTGAAAAAGTTTTAAACAAGTAAATTTTCGAATTTTTATTTAATATGGCTGAAGCCCTTATCTTAAGAATATTTGACATCAAAACTCGGCTGAAGGCACATAGATCAACTCACGTCTTAAGGCCTGGATAACAAGGATTTGCAATAGAGCAAAATTCCCCTTTTCTTCTTTCAAAAAAATTTAGTCCAAAAAAGAATCTTCAAAGTTTTAACTTAAAAATGCTGAAGGCCTTATTTTAATATTAAAACAAATTAAATTAATAGTCGGCTGAAGGCGTCGCACCGTACTTGTGACAAAAATCACAATCTAAAAGCAACGGAATAATGGTGCTCACAAGTGTTCCAAAGCTCAGCCTGTGGAAGTAACTCTAACGTTATGTTAGGTGAGATAGGCAGCCAAGAATAAGATTAAGTAATCAGATGGCAACCCGACCCAGAGTTTTCTGAAGGACCGACCAACAATTCCGCTGCGCCGACCAACGGCACGACTACAGAAAATATCAGCCGAGGACGAAGACACCAGCAACAACCGGAGTGGCCGAGCGGTTCAAGGCGCTACAGTCTGTAACAGCGTGACCGCTACTGACGCAGGTTCGAATCCTGCCTCGGGCATGGATCTGTGTGATGTCCTTACGTTAGTTAGGTTTAAGTAGTTCTAAGTTCTAGGGGACTGATGACCTCAGAAGTTAAGTCCCATAGTTCTCAGAGCCATTTGAACCACAAAGTCTTCAAAATTGGCGTCTAAAAACAGCCAAGGCACTATAACCACCCAAAAATATGAGCAACATCTAAGGTTGTCAAACTACACGCGGTACGGACAGCATCAACACGGAGAGGAAAAACACACTGCGGAACACTACGCTAATGCCCTCGCCGTAGAGACTTCCTCGCTGCCCTGTCCCAACCGACCGACTGCCTACTCCAGAATGCAGACAGCATTAACATAACTCCTCAGTCGAAATTACGCAAGCTAGACAAAGTTCCACGAAAATACTTTCACAAGAACTCGAACAATCGCAAAAGCACTGTGGAACAACCAGGACGAATGACAAGTCGACACACACTGAGAACCCGAAGCGGCGACCAAATATACGTCGTCTGATGAGACGACCGATCGGACGACTAAGCAAGGTCGTCGCCACTCATGTCATGTGTGTTAACAACAGTCGGGCGAGTTTTGGCTGTCCGGACTTGGTTGCAGCTCGGAGACAGGGCGACCCGGACACACTGGCTAGGACCCAACCATGCAGAGGTAACACTTGCATACTGGCCACCCGACATCTCCGCACAAGGAGGGAACGGATCCATGACCGGCAAGATGACCAGCTGACGAGGCCCAGAAACGGTAGAAAGACCAAATGCACGTCGTCCGATGAGGCGACCGACCGAGCGACCAACAAACGGTCTTTCCCGCTCCAATCTCCTTCCGTCGGACAATGCACGAGTCTCGGAAGTGGTCGGCGAGTACTGGCTGTCCGCACCTCACTGGCGCTTTGTCCCGATTGAACCCGCGACACACGACGAGCTGAAAATACCATCGGTCGCTTCTAAGATAATACGACAGTGCTCTTATCGATGCGCGCTGCTGCTGCCACTCACGGGGAGGCAAGCCAGCAACTTAGAGACGCCAGTAAATCGAATAAGAAACGAGGCGACAGTTCCGTAGAGAGAAGCTGTCAAGCAAGAAACGGCATGAACACGAGCCGCACACGGCTCAGACAGCTCCATCAACGCACACTGCCCTGTTATATCCTGTGTACGCGGTACTACTCCCATCTCTGCATGTTCATATCGCCACCCCTTATCACCTTAATGTACGTGACTGCTCTGTTTTTGGATATGTCGAACAGAAGTATTACCCAGTTGCAACCGCTTCCGTACGCGTGGTCATGGCTGGTGGATGTCCGTCTCAGTTCGCTGGACGCGTCGCGGAAGATCAACGCGTGGCAGCCCCTGTTAATCCTGGTAGGTCCTGCCCCGGGGCGCGGCACTATCGACCCAGACGTCGGCCGCCTGCCGCCCCGTCCCGCCTCCCGCCTGATTACGCATTCACCGCCCATTGTCACCCCACTTGCCACTCCTGTGATCGCGGAGCTCGTTGGGGAGGGGATGGTGGGTGGGGGTGGGGGAGGGGGAGGGAGCAACGTGTCGCCTCCGGCCACCTGCGAGCAGGTGCTCAGCGAATGGCGAAATACGTTTCTCAGCCACACTCCCCTATTCAACTGCATATCATTCACAATTCGTTTACCGCAACTATTATCCTTTCCCGTTCTTTTCGCCGAGTCCGTCGTCTCCGGAACCCCTACTCCAGCCCGAAATTTTGTCATTTAGGAGACGGTGTTCTTACCCACTGACCTACTCTGGTGAGACAAAACACTAAGATCACAGTCCACCGCGAGACAGTGCTGCGTTGTGGTGTTACGAGCACGGGACGCGTTAAGGAAAGTATCTAAACGGCGCACTGACGAATGGGGAATCATTTGAGAGATGATACAGCTGGCAATTACGGAAATACCCTGACATAAGCAAATTTAGCGAAGGGCAGCTTAATGCAATGTTCTCGGATTTCAAACCGCGACAAGTGATTGTCTGTCCAAGAGCCTTTGGCAAACGTCTCCTCTGCCATTGTCAAGTGGTCGACTGTTTTCTGAATGCCACTGCAGTGCTTATATTGCCGTGCCGCAGAGACGGCACTTGTGCCCAGTCCCATGCCATCTCTCTCTTTCTCAGCCCTGTCCCACGGTCACGCAGGGTCGGCCATGGTTAATCGGATGTGGCATATTGAGTTTAAGGGAAGGCCAGATGCCCTTCCTGTCGCCACCCCGTACCCCCCCCCCCCTCCCCGGGAAGGAATTAGTGTACCCAGCTGTCAGCGACTAGTGTAAACCATGGAACACTGCGAACGTGTTGCAAATGTCTGCTAGTCGTGTTACTGAAGCGGAACTTCGCGGGACTAGCCTGGTATTCACCTAGGGGGATGTGGAAAACCGCCTAACAGCCACATCCACCCTGGCCCTACGTCATTAAATCCGCCGGGAAGAGTCGATCTGGGGCCGGCGCTCCTACCCGAGTCCTACTGACGAGTCGCTTTAGTGCTCTGGGCTACCCTGGCGGGTCCAGTCCCACGCCGTATATTGCAACGTTTTTGTGGCCGTCCGCAGTACCCGCTTCAACACCCTACACACAGGAGCACAGGTCGTTCCCTCCTGCAATCGACCATCTTTATTGAGGGTGTTGCCCGATAGTCTGATCTTTATTGTTTCATGTATTACGCTAGTCCAGAAGACTTTGGTCCGTTTAATAATAGAATGCAATTAGGTGTCGGTTTTCCAGTGCACGCTCCACTACAGCTAATTTTCCTTAATAACGTTTATTTCGGTTAAATTCCCCAATGAAATCAGCAATTTTATATTTAAAAATAAACAGTCAAGGTTGCAATAATATTTATTATTATTATTATTATCATTATTATTATTATTATTATTAGTACTTTACTTTCTCAGACGTTTGGTTAAAAATGGAAAGTGACGCGAACCTTGATCAAGCGTCACTTCCTTTTAACTGTACGGTATGTGTTATATTGCATTTAGGAACTTTCGGGTAATTAAACATGTATCAATAATTACAGATTTCTGTAGTTGTTTGGATGTAGCTGTATTGCATTGATGTACTGGTGGATATTGTGTGGTATGACTCCTGTAGTTGATAGTATAATTGGTATGTCAACTTTATCCTGATGCCACATGTCCTTGACTTCCTCAGCCAGTTGGATGTACTTTTCAAATTTTTCTCCTGTTTTCTTTTGTATATTTGTTGTATTGGGTATGGATATTTCGATTAGTTGTGTTAATTTCTTCTTTTTATTGGTGATTATGATGTCAGGTTTGTTATGTGGTGGTGTTTTAACTGTTATAATGGTTCTGTTCCAGTATAATTTGTATTCATCATTCTCCAGTACATTTTGTGGTGCATACTTGTATGTGGGAACGAGTTGTTTTATAAGTTTATGTTGTAAGGCAAGCTGTTGATGTATTATTTTTGCTACATTCTCATGTCTTCTGGGGTATTCTGTATTTGCTAGTATTGTACATCCGCTTGTTATGTGATCTACTGTTTCTATTTGTTGTTTGCAAAGTCTGCATTTATCTGTTGTGGTATTGGGATCTTTAATAATATGCTTGCTGTAATATCTGGTGTTTATTGTTTGATCCTGTACTGCAATCATGAATCCTTCCGTCTCACTGTATATATTGCCTTTTCTTAGCCATGTGTTGGATGCGTCTTGATCGATGTGTGGCTGTGTTAGATGATACGGGTGCTTGCCATGCAGTGTTTTCTTTTTCCAATTTACTTTCTTCGTATCTGTTGATGTTATGTGATCTAAAGGGTTGTAGAAGTGGTTATGAAATTGCAGTGGTGTAGCCGATGTATTTATATGAGTGATTGCTTTGTGTATTTTGCTAGTTTCTGCGCGTTCTAGAAAGAATTTTCTTAAATTGTCTACCTGTCCATAATGTAGGTCTTTTATGTCGATAGATCCCCTTCCTCCTTCCTTTCTGCTTAATGTGAACCTTTCTGTTGCTGAATGTATGTGATGTATTCTATATTTGTGGCATTGTGATCGTATAAGTGTATTGAGTGCTTCTAGGTCTGTGTTACTCCATTTCACTACTCCAAATCAGTAGGACAATATTGGTATGGCGTAAGTATTTACAGCTTTTGTCTTGTTTCTTGCTGTCAATTCTGTTTTCAGTATTTTTGTTAGTCTTTGTCTATATTTTTCTTTTAGTTCTTCTTTAATGTTTGTGTTATCTATTCCTATTTTTTGTCTGTATCCTAGATATTTATAGGCATCTGTTTTTTCCATCGCTTCTATGAAGTCGCTGTGGTTATCCAATATGTAATCTTCTTGTTTAGTGTGTTTTCCCTTGACTATGCTATTTTTCTTACATTTGTCTGTTCCAAAAGCCATATTTATATCATTGCTGAATACTTCTGTTATCTTTAGTAATTGGTTGAGTTGTTGATTTGTTGCTGCCAGTAGATTTAGATCATCCATGTATAGCATATGTGTGATTTTGTGTGGGTATGTTCCAGTAATATTGTATCCATAATTTGTATTATTTAGCATGTTGGATAGTGGGTTCAGAGCAAGGCAGAACCAGAAAGGACTTAATGAGTCTCCTTGGTATATTCCACGCTTTATCTATATTGGCTGTGATGTGATGATATTTGAATTTATTTGGATATTAAGTGTGGTTTTCCAATTTTTAATTACTATGTTTAGGAACTGTATCAATTTAGGATCTACTTTGTATATTTCCAATATTCGTAGTAACCATGAGTGGGGTACACTATCAAAAGCTTTTTGGTAATCAATGTATGCGTAGTGTAGCGACCTTTGTTTAGTTTTAGCTTGATATGTCACCTCTGCATCTATTATCAGTTGCTCTTTACATCCTTTATTATTATTATTATTATTATTATTATTTTTTGGCACCCTAAGGCTGGAGCTGGCAGCTGCTTGGATGTTTCGTGATACCACGATCTTACTCTCAACCGCAGGTCATTCAACGCATTTCATGTAGCAACCATTCTAATTCTAAGCCAGGGAATATGTACATCTAGGGCTCTGTTATATTATCCCAAAAATCCCTGCGCCAGAGATACGACAGACCGATGGAAGATGACTTCCAATATGCCTGGAACCCTCTCCAGTTACTAGTGCAATATCTCAAGGGATAAAAGAAATCACCATCCTTGCAACGATTCCTATTTCAAGCCCCGGAGAGCATCTGTCACCCTTCGATGTAAGCGTGATGGTAACAGCGCTCCCAAGGACTTTTTCGGTATCCGGCTATCTACCCACAACTGGGAAGTATAAAACCATAACAATCAATTCTCTTACTGAGAGCTCTCGACCATCACCGCCAATGAAAACTGTTCCACTACATCTCAGCGATACTCGTCGCTACACGTATCCTAGGGTATCGAAACCTACCTAGGTAATGAGTATTTGATCACTAGACTCTACGAAAGAAGGATCTGAAGGTACAAAATAATGCAGGAAGTACTATGATACAACAGAACGAACAGCAGCAGCGTGGGTCGGTCAGTGCAGTTCGGTCACTCCGAACGCGGACTGTTCACTGCGTGTCACAAGGGTAAAAAATCCATCAGCTACATTTCAACATATCTACTGACGTATTGCATTCCTTAGAGGAATGTCGGGCCAAAAAATGGCTCTGAGCACTATGGGACTCAACTGCTGAGGTCATTAGTCCCCTAGAACTTAGAACTAGTTAAACCTAACTAACCTAAGAACATCACAAACATCCATGCCCGAGGCAGGATTCGAACCTGCGACCGTAGCGGTCTTGCGGCTCCAGACTGCAGCGCCTTTAACCGCACGGCCACTTCGGCCGGCTCGGGCCAACATTCGAACGACGATGTGTTCGTAAGAGCCAAGGTAATTACACTCCTGGAAATGGAAAAAAGAACACATTGACACCGGTGTGTCAGACCCACCATACTTGCTCCGGACACTGCGAGAGGGCTGTACAAGCAATGATCACACGCACGGCACAGCGGACACACCAGGAACCGCGGTGTTGGCCGTCGAATGGCGCTAGCTGCGCAGCATTTGTGCACCGCCGCCGTCAGTGTCAGCCAGTTTGCCGTGGCATACGGAGCTCCATCGCAGTCCTTAACACTGGTAGCATGCCGCGACACCGTCGACGTGAACCGTATGTGCAGTTGACGGACTTTGAGCGAGGGCGTATAGTGGGCATGCGGGAGGCCGGGTGGACGTACCGCCGAATTGCTCAACACGTGGGGCGTGAGGTCTCCACAGTACATCGATGTTGTCGCCAGTGGTCGGCGGAAGGTGCACGTGCCCGTCGACCTGGGACCGGACCGCAGCGACGCACGGATGCACGCCAAGACCGTAGGATCCTATGCAGTGCCGTAGGGGACCGCACCGCCACTTCCCAGCAAATTAGGGACACTGTTGCTCCTGGGGTATCGGCGAAGACCATTCGCAACCGTCTCCATGAAGCTGGGCTACGGTCCCGCACACCGTTACGCCGTCTTCCGCTCACGCCCCAACATCGTGCAGCCCCCCTCCAGTGGTGTCGCGACAGGCGTGAATGGAGGGACGAATGGAGACGTGACGTCTTCAGCGATGAGAGTCGCTTCTGCCTTGGTGACAATGATGGTCGTATGCGTGTTTGGCGCCGTGCAGGTGAGCGCCACAATCAGGACTGCATACGACCGAGGCACACAGGGCCAACACCCGGCATCATGGTGTGGGGAGCGATCTCCTACACTGGCCGTACACCACTGGTGATCGTCGAGGGGACACTGAATAGTGCACGGTACATCCAAACCGTCATCGAACCCATCGTTCTACCATTCCTAGACCGGCAAGGGAACTTGCTGTTCCAACAGGACAATGCACGTCCGCATGTATCCCGTGCCACCCAACGTGCTCTAGAAGGTGTAAGTCAACTACCCTGGCCAGCAAGATCTCCGGATCTGTCCCCCATTGAGCATGTTTGGGACTGGATGAAGCGTCGTCTCACGCGGTCTGCACGTCCAGCACGAACGCTGGTCCAACTGAGACGCCAGGTGGAAATGGCATGGCAAGCCGTTCCACAGGACTACATCGAGCATCTCTACGATCGTCTCCATGGGAGAATAGCAGCCTGCATTGCTGCGAAAGGTGGATATACACTGTACTAGTACCGACATTGTGCATGCTCTGTTGCCTGTGTCTATGTGCCTGTGGTTCTGTCAGTGTGATCATGTGATGTATCTGACCCCAGGAATGTGTCAATAAAGTTTCCCCTTCCTGGGGCAATGAATTCACGGTGTTCTTATTTCAATTTCCAGGAGTGTATTTTGTCAGTGGTGCACACTTCATTTACTTTTGTTTCGATTTGGGCTCTTTACCTTATGTTAACTTTGATGCTTCTTTCAGGTTAGGAGGTGAATATTTGGACCCCGAGTTTTGCATTCGTACCGAGGAAAAAAATCTCCCTAACCCCTCAATAATGTTATTGTTAGACCATAAACTCCTTAGTAAAAATTGTTGCTCATTTCGGTCCTGTAACTGCTTGAGTATATCGTCTTCATGAATACTTCACTCGAATTTGTGTACTCCTGAATATGTATCACTCATGCGATAGAACTTGTAGGGTAAGGTTATTTATGTCTCGGAAAATGTAGCTTCATCGGTAGTCGTTTGAACAGCTGTTTTTGATCGTGTTGTTAAACTAGATATTCCATAGTTTTGTATCATTTTTATCAGTCTTTCTTTTAATGGTTGTATGATGCTACACAGGATAGTTCTCTCGTACTCTGCTTCGACTAGTTCATACCTGTGTTCGTAACTCTCTTCTTACTTTGCTAAATATTTTCGGTATTTGAGCCTTTGATGTTATCCACGTAGGTGCAGTATACCTATAAAGCTGCAGCCTGTGTAAATTAGTACTGGTGTCGTTCCACCATTAAATTTTCCTGTTAATCTTAAAAGTCATAATCTCTTCTTTGCCTGCTTTATTAATTCAATAATAACTTGTATGCAGGTGAAAGTAGAATCAAACATTATTTACAGACATTTTACTGTGTTCTCTGGTGCTGTTTCCTTTCCCAATTATGCAATGCGCAGATTTCTTGTATTTAGTGGCTTATGTTAAGTTTTTTTTATGAAAAACTTTAAGCTGGCTCTTTCAGTGCTGGGGCGTATTCTCCATTTAGCTAGCCAAAGTTGCGAAAACTAAACATCTTGCCGTGGGTGCGTGACAAGAATAGGCAGTGTCATCTGATTACAAAGCTAAATCTTCGTTACATTTTGTTGTTAATAAAATATCTGCCGCATACAGTGAGTGTATTTCAGGTGCTAATATTGCTCCTTGAGATACTCCTTAGGAAAGATGGTGTCCATCTGCTGTCATTTATGTAAACAATACCTGTCCGACCGTTTAGGCAATTCGCTCTTAGTTTACTTGGAAAGCTCATCTTTATAAAAATGTAATATAGTCCAGAGTGTCACACGTTATGAAATGAGCGTTCTACTTGGTGCTTCCGTAAGTGCGTGCAAAAATTTAACATAACGAATCGGATGTTCCATTGAACAGCTGGAGGTAGGGAACCTGGGATTGGAGAATCCAGCTTAAGGAGATAATAGTAATAAAATCACATTACCGCTTTTTTTTTAAATTTACATTAGTTAACTGCAGATACGATCATTGCCACCATGGACGTACCACTTGTACTGTACCTTAGAAAATGTATGAAACTGACGGCCATCAACTTCAGTGCAAGCATGACATCGGCGAGCAAGATTCTGACGCACCTTGACAAATATGCCTGGTATGTTTCGAATTACATCGCAAGTAGCTCTAATTCTGGCAACTAATTCCATCTCCGCATCCACTCGAGTCTCGTACACAGGTAACTTTAGGTATCTCCATAGGAAATTATCAAGGAGATTCACGACAGGAGACCTTGCAGGTCATGGAATAGAATCTCCCATTCCAATCCAGCTATGAGGAAATACTGCACCGGTTTTGTTCCTTAGTATTTTACTCGATGTGGCAAGTTATATGGCACGTGCAAAATGGTAGAATGTTTTATTCGACTTTTGATGGTGAACATAGCTGCTCGAAAATCTCATCATTGCTTTTCAACATTTTAATTTTACGATTTATGAAAATTTTATTCTGATGACATATTAAGTGTCTAAAACCTAGGTTAGTGCACCTACCACTTATGTGCAACCGGTTGGCTATGCAGTCCTATGTTCATTCTTTTCTTCCAATCCATATGTGGCATACAACAAACCAGTGCTTAATAGTATTGGTTAAAAACAGTATTGGTTGCAATTTTAGGTTTTTATTTTTCAACGACGCATTTCGTCTTATGTAGGCATCTTCAGATTATCTACATAGAAAACAGAGAACAAATACATCTATTTAATAATCGCGATCGCGTTGTGCAGGCGAAATGCGTCGTTGAAAAATAAAAAACTAAAATTTCAACCAAGACTGTTTAACCAATACTATTCATTCTTTTCCTTCCGCCCCACGTGTTCGCAACTGCATCCAAACAGTCACTGCCATTTTTGGAGCTGACGCACCTGCAAGCTTGGTCACGATAACGCACCGTGAAGGGGACCACATAGGTGAGCCAGAATGTACCACGAACGGCCTCTGAAGGTCCTGCACATTTGTAAAACGTTCGCTCTAATATTAAAAAAAGTTGAAACCAATTTATTCACCTTTGTAGGTGAGAATGGAGGGTGAAATCTCTGCCCGTATCCACTTAGTGGGGCCCTTCTTGTCCATTATTCACCTCCCATGGCGCCAGCCTGCCCTGTGTCTGCTTGTCTCTGAACTAGCTGTACCTCCGTCAGCCATGCTTTTATCGCACACTGCGAACCCAAAAAAAGTGTTAAGGGGAAGGGAGGGTGGGAAGAAGATGGGCGAGAGCAGGAGGAGGTTGGGGCGGTGTGTAGGAGGCGGCCGGAAGGCGTGAGAGAGTGGCTTTATACGGACAATTTGTCACCTCTGCCCGCCCCTCGATTTGCCATGTGGGAGGCGGTGTCTTTGATCTCACCACAAGCGCCCACGCGCATTCAGTGTCACCCACACAACGTTCGCTGTAGCCCCTCCTCACTCCTCTCTCTCTCTCTCTCTGTCTCTCTATCTCTCTCTCTCTCTCTCTCTCTCTCTCTCTCTCTCTCTCTCTCTCACACACACACACACACACACACACACACACAAGCACGCACACGCACGCACACGCACACGGCGTCCTTCACACAAGCACACCTCCTCCCACCCACGCATTCACGCTGATGGGATTCCACCGTCTGCCGCAGGCATCAGAATACAGAATTGTCGACGCGGGGACATATAGGAACGTTCCAACGCACATCCTAGGTCACGTGCAACTGGTCGTCAATGGTACGCATCGCCCGCACCAGCATTACAGGACCTTGCGAATAAATGTACGTTTACGATCGCCATAGCAATTGCATATTGCCGCCAGTATACAGCAGTGGACAAAATTATAAAAATAACAAAAAAAAAAACACTTTACTAGAGACAGGAGAAGTTCGCGAAGACGATAACGCGAGAAGTAACTAAAAAATGACGGTTTTTGGCGAAGTAACACCATTTCGCTGATTTTTACGAAATACCTCGAGATCCGCGATTTTTCGAAATATCGTGAAATTTGCCATTTTCCCTTGGAAACAATGTTATGAATCTTACGACGGCAGTCAACCGATATTCTTAACTGATAGTTCTATATCTACATCTACATACATACTCCGCAATTCACCATACGGTGCCTGGCGGAGGGTACTTCGTACCACAACTAGCATCTTCTCTCCCTGTGCCACTCCGAAACAGAACGAGGGAAAAATGACTGCCTATATGCCTCTGTACGAGCCCTAATATCTCTTATCTTTGTGGTCTTTCCGCGAAATGTAAATTGGCGGCAGTAAAATTGTTCTGCAGTCAGTCTCAAATGCTGGTTCTCTAAATTTCCTCGGTAGCGATTCACGAAAAGAACGCCTCCTTTTCTCTAGAGACTCCCACCCGAGTTCCTGAAGCATTTTGGAACACTCGCGTGATGATTAAACCTACCAGTAACAAATCTGGCAGCCCGCCTCTGAATTGCTTCTATGTCCTCCCTCAATCCGACCTGATAGGGATCCCAAACGCTCGAGCAGTACTCAAGAATAGGTGGTATTAGTGTTTTATAAGCGGTCTCCTTTACAGATGAACCTCATCTTCCCGAAATTCTACCAATGAACCGAAGACGACTATCCGCCTTCCCCACAACTGCCATTACATGCTTGTCCCATTTCATATCGCTCTGCAGTTTTACGCCCAAATATTTAATCGACGTGACTGTGTCAAGCGCTACACTACTAATGGCGTATTCAAACATTACAGGATTCTTTTTCCTATTCATCTGCATTAATTTACATTTATCTAGAGTTAGCTCCCATTCTTTACACCAATCACAAATCCTGTCCAAGTCATCTTGTATCCTCCTACACTCACTCAACGACAACACCTTCCAGTACACCACAGCATCATCAGCAAACAGCCGCACATTGCTATCCACCCTGTCCTAAAGATCACTTACGTAGATAGAAAACAACAGCGGACTTACCACACTTCCCTGGGGCACTCCAGATGATACCCTCACCTCCGATGAACACTCACCATCGAGTGAGTTATTAAATGATGAAACAGGACTTTCACTTCCGGTTTCCTTAAGATTGACGTTCGTGTATAAGGTTAAATAAGCAGTTCACGTCCTGCGTAATTAAAGTCAATGTGACGCCAAATGCGGCACCAGAACTGACATGAAACAGTACGAATATAGGAAAAAAATAGCAGTGAAATTGGAAGAAAAACACTTCAACTGGGAAACGTTACATTTTATTTTGACAGGAGTATAGCGGCTCCAGATTCTATCCTTTTTAGCAATGTAATTTTACAATTTAGCAACATCTATTGTAATCGTAGGTGTCGAAACCTCGGTCAATGTACCTAACGTCTATGTGCAACCTGCTAGCTGTTTAACCCTATGTTGAAACCAGTATACGGTTGTTGAATAACAGCCATGTTCAAAACTGTAAATTGGAAAAAGTAACACTGGATCTGAAAAATTCCAGAATTGTAAAATAAACACAAAAATTGAGGAAAACACCGAAATTCTAAATAAAATAATGTCCAAATTGTAGAATATAATACACAACCTGGAAACAACAACGGCTTCATGAAAAATGTGTCATCGAAACTGAAAGGACAATACAACTGTAATTGCAAAACAAGCACGAAAGTTTCCAAGAAGACAGCACTATAGTTGGTTAGAAACAGCATCAAATTTGTTTGGAAATAACAGCTAATTTCATTATGAAATAAAAGGACTTTTTCCTTGCACAATGCCGGCCGCGGTGGTCTCGCGGTTCTAGGCGCGCAGTCCGGAACCGTGCGACTACTACGGTCGCAGGTTGGAATCCTGCCTCGGGCATGGATGTTTGTGATGTCCTTAGGTTAGTTAGGTTTAACTAGTTCTAAGTTCTAGGGGACTTATGACCACAGATGTTGAGTCCCATAGTGCTCAGAGCCATCTGAACCTGCCTCGGGCATGGATGTGTGTGATGTCCTTAGGTTAGTTAGGTTTAAGTAGTTCTAAGTTCTAGGGGACTGATGACCATAGCAGTTGAATCCCATAGTGCTCAGAGCCATTTGAACCATCCTTGCACAAGGTGTAGGAAAACCGTTGCTCCAGGAACACTCTTCTGAGTTTAAAAAACATCCGATGGCCACTAAGCTCCCCAGACATGAACATTATTGAGCATTTCTGGCATGCATTGCTACGAGCTGTTCAGAAGAGATCTTCACCCCTTCGTACTCCTACAGATTTATGGACAGCCCTGCAGGATTCATGGTGTAAATTTCCTCCAAAACTACTTCAGACATTAGTATAGTCGACGCCACGTCGTGTTGCGGCACTTCTGCGTTCTCGCCAGGGCCCTACACGATATTAGGGGGGTGTTCCAGTCTCTTTGGCTCTTCAGTGTAAAAATGATTTTTTTCGGACGTCTGTGGGTAGGTTCCAGGCTTAGAAATTCTGCATACTAAATAAAACAGATGCTCTGTTGCCACATCCCCCACTGATCTTAAAAATTCCCTGTTAATATTATTTGTCCGTTCTGCCTTATTTGTTTGCAAGTCTTCTAAAACTCAAATATTGAGTTCTGTTATTAGATCCCATTTGCCTTCGATATTATATTGGCTCCCATTTCTTCTTCTTTCACGTCATAAGACAATTCCTTCCCCTCTCAGAGCCACCGATAGGCAATGGTAACTACAAACATGAACACAACAGGTTAAGATACTCATTTTCTGCAGAAACCGATTGAATCTCGTAGCAGGAAGGTGCCAAGGCACCTTGTCCGAGAAAACAACTTAATTAAGACTTTTAATGAACAATTTTCCAATGTAGAATTCTCACCAGCACAATTTTAGCCGAACACCCCTGATGCATGGACCTGAGCGGTTATAAACCACACAATCAAAGTACCGACTCGGAGCCGATTCGGACGATGTGGTAAGGACAGTAGCAACTTACGTTGGTGACAACCAAGGTGAAGGACAAGCAGTGTAAAACAACACCCACTGTTCTCATTCACCGATCGTTGTGTTCATTCATTTTATTTATTTATTTATTTATTTGTTCTTCCATGGACCATTTGGTACCGTACAGTAATATCATACACATCTGTAACAAGTCATTGATGAGTCATTATGAAAGATTTTTGAGAAAATTTTGGAATCACGAATTCGGGCAAAATTAGAAGGAAGAATGAGAAAAGTGCAACGTGGTTTCAGAACAGGAAGGTCCACGATAGATCAAATTTTTTTCTGTAAGATAACTGCAGGAAATGTACTACGAATATGGAATAGATCTACTAATGACCTTCCTGGACATTGAAAAAGCATATGATAATGTAGAAGGAAAGTGTGGAAAGCCCTAGAGAACAGAGGAGTAGCAAAACAGATTATTTGGAGGATAAGGGAAATGTACCATGGAAGTAAGAGCTGTAAGAAAGTGGGAGGAGAGAGATCAGCTTGGATTGAACAGAGGAATGGCTTGAGGCAGGGAAGTGCACTTTCACCAATTCTCATCATTGTAGTGTTCAAAAGTATGTGAATTCCTAAGGGACAAAACTGCTGGGGTCGTCAGTCCCTAGACTTACACACTACTTACACTAACTTAATGCTAAGGACAACACTCACACCCATGCCCGAGGGAGGACTCGAACCTCCGACGGGAGAGGCCACACGTTTAGTGACATGGCGCATCTAACCGCTCGGCCACTCCGCGCTGTGTCACTGTAGTGGAGGATGATATAATGAGTGCAGTAGCACAAGCAATTGATGAAAGGAAGATGAAAGCTATCGTGTTTGCAGATGATCTGATTATTTGGGGGAATAAGGAGGAGGAAGTATTAGAGCAGTTGGACCTATGGGAACGAATAGTACAAGAACATGGGATGAAATTTAGTGTAAGTAAGAGAGAGATGATTATTACAACAAGAAAGAAGGAGAGAGGAACAACGGGAATAACAATTGGTGGGGAAAGATTGAGGAGAGCGGAGAGTTTCTAGTACCCAGGAAGCCTGATATAGGAAGATGAAAAAAACGACAGAGAAATAAACGAGCAGGGGAGAAAAGCAGAAGCATTTCCGAACAGTGTCAGAAGCATGATGTGCTCTAAATCAGTAAAAAGGTTATATACCAGTCATACTATGTCCCGATCCTGACATATGCATCAGAAACCTGGGTTATAAAAGGAAGAGAGAAAAGCAAATTACAAGCTAGTGAGCTGAAATTCTTGAGAAACAGTATTGGAGTGACTAAGATAGACAGGTTAACAAATAAGAGGATCAGAGATTTAATGAACGTGGAACCATTACAGGAGGAGGTAGAGATATGAAGGCTGATATGGTATGGACACGTTAAGAGAATGGAGGAGAATACCCAGGAGGTTACACTAGATGAAACTGGAAAGAAAGAGACCAAGAGGAAGACCGAGAGACAGATGGCTGAAAGGAATGTGCGGTGTCACCGCCAGACACTTGCTAGGTGGTTGCTTTAAATCGGCCGCGGTCCATTAGTACATGTCGGACCCGCGTGTCGCCACTGGGAGTGATCGCAGACCGAGCGCCACCACACGGCAGGTCTCGAGAGACGGACTAGCACTCGCCCCAGTTGTACGACGACTTTGCTTGCGACTCCACTGACGAAGCCTTTTTCTCCTTTGCCGAGAGACAGTTAGAATAGCCTTCAGCTAAGTCCATGGCTACGACCTAGCAAGGCGCCATTAGCCTTAGATAGCTTGTATCTAAAGAGTCTCACTTGTATCGCCACAATCTCCAGATGTCTCATCAAGAACGATGTATACAAAGGATGGATTAAAAGTTAAGTATTCCAGGAGCTACGTACTTTTCTTTATAGCATTAATTACGTATCCTGTTTCAGACCTCACTCCATCCTTCGTGAGTTAGCGCGTGCATCTTGTCCGCCTTTTTCAATTAGTGTGCGTAGTGTTGGCAAGTCTGCCGACACTATAGAATGCATCCAGAAGAAAGGAGAGGACTGGACCAAGGTGAAGACCGAGAGATGGTGTCCAGACAGGAGACGTTGGAGAAGCCTATGTTCAATACAGACCCGGCCAGAGGCTGGAAACTGTTGAAGAAGAAGATGATGATGATCTGAAACAGGCAGAAATAATACACTGATAAGCCAGAACATTATCACCATCGACCAACTACCGATGTAAAACCATCGAGGCGATATCAGCGTCACCTGGTGAGGAATGGCCGAGAGTCAGATATACGCTGGGTGCATGCAGTACCAGTGACTGTGCTATCCGTGTACAGACTGGGAAGGGGTGTGATCTCTCTGAGTGTGACCGAGGGCAGATTATGATGGCCCGGAGGCTTCCCATGAGCATTTCACAAACTGCACGACGTGTTGGTGTTGGAGGAGGGCTGGGGTGAGTGTCTTCAACGCTTCGCGGAAGCAACGTGAAACCAGTTCCACCCGTCCTTCAGATGGCTGATGTCGAAGGGTAGGCAGCCTGGTGAAAGAGGACTGGCGGCCAACTGTGGCAGAACTGAAATCAGACGTTAATGTTGGCAGAGTATGTGCGTGTGTGTGAACACTCAGTGCACCCATCACTCCTAACGAAAGACCTCTACAGATGACGACCCATTCATGTGCCCATGTTAACACCAAAAAACGGCAACTACGACAAAAGATGGCACCTGGCCGTCGGCACTTGACGTCGGTGCAGTGGCAGAGAATTGTATGATGGCCAGATGAATCCCGACGCCTTCTTCATCATGCCGATTGATGGCACGAATCCGTCGTCTTCCAAGGGACCAGCTGCTAGACACCTGTACTTCAGAAGGATGTTCATGTTAATAAATCCATAGGAGCTCGTGCAGGGACTATGACGGCCAAGCAGTATCGTACTCTGATTGCAGACCACGTTGTTGTTATGGTCTTGAGTCCAGAGACTGGTTTGATGCAGCTCTCCATGCTACTCTATCCTGTGCAAGCTGGTTCTTCTCAAAGTACCTTCTGCAACCTACATCCTTCCGAATCTGTTTAGTGTATTCATCTCTTGGTCTCTCTCTGCGATTTTTACCCTCCACGCTGCCCTCCAGTACCAAATTGCTGATCCCTTGATGCCTCAGAACATGTCCTACCAACCGATCCCTTCTTCTAGTCAAGTTGTGCCACAAATTTCTCTTCTCCCCAATTCTATTCAATACCTCCACATTAGTTATGTAATCTACTCATCTAATCTTCAGCATTCTTCTGTAGCACCACATTTCGAAAGCTTATGCTCTCTTCATGTCCAAACTATTTATCGTCCACGTTGCACTTCCATACATGGCTACGCTCCGTACAAATACTTTCAGAAATGACTTCCTGACACTTAAATCTATACTCGATGTTAATGAATTTCTCTTCTTCAGAAACCCTTTAAACCCTTTCCCTGCCATTGCCAGTCTTGACTTTATATCCTCTCTACTTCGACCATCATTCGTTATTTTGCTTCCCAAACAGCAAACCTCATCTACTACTTTAAATGTCTCATTTCCTAATGTAATTTCTTCAGCATCACCCGAGTTAACTCTACTACATTCCATTACCATCGTTTTGCTTTTGTTGATGTTCATCTTATACCCTCCTTTCAAGACACTGTCAATTCCGTTGAGCTACTCTACCAGGTCCTTTGCTGTCTCTGACAGAATTACAATGTCATCGGCGAACCTCAAGGTTTTTATTTCTTCTCCCGGGATTTTAATACCTATTCCGAATTTTTCTTTTGTTTCTTTTACTGCTTGCTCAATATACAGATTGAATAACATCGGGGATAGGCTACAACCCTGTCTGACTCCCTTCCCAACCACTGCTTCCCTTTCATGCTCCTCGACTCTTTGCCATCTGGTTTCTGTGCAAATTGTAAATAGCCTTTCGCTCCCTGTATTTTATCCCTGCCACCTTCAGATTTTGAAAGAGAGTATTCCAGTCAACATTGTCAAAAGCTTTCTTTAAGTCTACAAATGCTAGAAACGTAGGTTTGCCTTTCCTTAATCTAGCTTCTAAGATAAGTCGTAGGGTCAGTATTGCCTCACGTGTTCCAACATTTCTACAGAATCCAAACTGATCTTCCCCGAGGTCGGCTTTTACCAGTTTTTCCATTCGTCTGTAAAGAATTTGTGTAGTATTTTGTGGCCGTGACTTATTAAACTGATAGTTCGGTAATCTTCACACCTATCAACACTTGTTTTTCTTTGGGACTGACCAAGTACACACCTTCATAACGATCGTGTTGCCCGATGGCAGTAGTACTTCTCAACAAGAGAGTGCGCCATGTCAGAAGAGCCAGAAGTGTGATGGAGTGATTTGAGAAACACTGTGGCGAGTTCCAATTGATGTGCTGGCACTCGTCGCTAGACCTGAACCCAGCCGAATACATCTCTGGTGTGAGTTAACTTGGCGTCAGACCCCTTCGGCCCTCTCCGCGCAATTTTCGGGAATCAGGTGACTTGTGCGTGCCGATGTGGTGAAATGGTGCCATATCCCTCCAGCAATCTACCAAGGACTCATTGCTTCCATGCCACGCCGCGTCCCCGCACTTATCCATCACGGTAGGATGGGCCGGAGTGGCCGTGCGGTTCTAGGCGCTACAGTCTGGAACCGCGTGACCGCTACGGTCACTGGTTCGAATCCTGCCTCGGGCATGGATGTGTGTGATGTCCTTAGGTTAGTTAGGTTTAAGTAGTTCTAAGTTCTAGGGGACTGATGACCACAGCAGTTAAGTCCCATAGTGCTCAGAGCCATTTGAACCATTTTTTATGTAGGTGGTCATAATGTTTCGGCTGATCAGTGTATGCGTGTGCAGCTTTAGGGTACTACTCGCCCTGTAAGTCGTTTCATGGCAGTGTTTATGTCGACTGAGGCCGCCCTCTGTTGAACCGTACCTTGCTGTTCAAATGGTTCAAATGGCTCTGAGCACTATGGGAGTTAACATCTATGGTCATCAGTCCCCTAGAACTTAGAACTACTTAAACCTAACTAACCTAAGGACATCACACAACACCCAGCCATCACGAGGCAAAAAAAATCCCTGACCCCGCCGGGAATCGAACGCGGGAACCCGGGCGTGGGAAGCGAGAACGCTACCGCACGACCAAGAGATGCGGGCGTACCTTGCTGTAGTCGGATTTCAGAGTACACCCCCATTCCTATATTTTCTAAAGCTTCTCCCTATTAACGTTGTGATTACTACTACCTTTCCCTAGTACGCATACAACGACGTGTCTCCCTCTAAGCTGGGCAATAGTGAATGCCTTCCCACCGTCTGATACTACACTACTGGCCATTAAAATTGCTATACCAACAACAAATGCAGATGAGAAACGGGTATTCACTGGACAAATATATTACACTAAAACTGACATGTGATTACATTTTCACGCAATTTGGGTGCATCGATGCTGAGAAATCAGTACCCCGAACAACCACCTCTGGCCGTAATAACGGCCTTGATACGCATGGGCATTGAATCAAACAGAGCCTGGATGGCGTGTACAGATACAGCTGCCCGTGCAGCTTCAACACGATACCACAGTTCATCAAGAGTAGTGACTGGCGTATTGTGACGAGCCAGTTGCTCGGACACCATTGACCAGACGTTTTCAATTGGTGAGAGATCTGGAGAATGTGCTGACCAGGGCAGCAGTCTAACGTTTTCTGTATCCAGAAATGCCCGTACAGGACCTGCAACATGCGGTCGTGCATTATCCTGCTGAAATGTAGGGTTTCGCAGGGATCGAATGAAGGGTAGAGCCACAGGTCGTAACACATCTGAAATGTAACGTCCACTGTTCAAAGTGCCGACAATGCAAACAAGAGGTGACCTAGACGTGTAACCAATGGCACCCCATACCGTCACGACTGGTGATACGCCAGTATGGCGATGACGAATACACGCTTCCAATGTGCGTTCACCGCGATGTCGCCAAGCACGGATGCGACCATCATGATGCTGTAAACGGAACATGTATTCATCCGAAAAAAAATGTTTTGCCATTCGTGCACCCAGGTTCGTCGTTGAGTACACCATTGCAGGCGCTCCTGTCTGTGATGCAGCGTCAAGGGTAACCGTAGCCATGGTCTCCGAGCTGATAGTCCATGCTGCTGCAAATGTCGTAGAACTGTTCGTGCAGATGGTTGTTGTCTTGCTATAATCCCCATCTGTTAGGGATCGAGACGTGTCTGCACGATCCGTTACAGCAATGCGGATAAGTTGCCTGTCATCTCGACTGCCAGTGGTACGAGGCCGTTGGGATCCAGCACGGCGTTCCGTATTACCGCCCTGAACCCACCGATTCCATATTCTGCTAACAGTCATTGGATCTCGACCAACGCGAGCAGCAATGTCGCGGTTCGATGAACCGCAATCGCGATAGGCTACAATCCGACCTTTATCAGGGTCGGAAACGTGATGGTACGCATTTGGCAAATTAATCTGAACTCCTGAAGAAGTACTAATATTTAACTTGGTGGCAGAGTGGTGAGAACTCTTTGTATTTGTACTGCCCGAACGCAAACACTAGACCAGCGAGGATAGTGACACTGGCTTTGTTCACGATTTTTTACAATGATGGCAGATTCGATTAGGAAATTTATATCCTTTAATGATTATGGAGACTCGGCTGAGCTTTTAATGGCTCGAAGACAAGTGAGACAGCGAGCGGTTGCAATTTCTGCCATAGTGTGTAGTTTCGGCAGAGAGTCCAGTGGCTCCTGAACTTGGCTCCTGGCGCGTCTTCTCTCCGACCGGGCTGACTTGGGCGCCTGACCTACACTCTCACACTTCTTGTGCCGCCGTGTCGTACTCTGTTTTCCCGTCACCCAGCGCCGAGTCACTCTTGCCCTTGCCGAAAAACACAGCGCGACGAACGCGAGGCAATCCATCAGCTGGGCCGACCTCTCGCCGCCTGCCAGTGGTCCCTCGTCCTTCTCTGTCTCCTCACAGATGCGTCAGCCATTGTGCTAAGAGGCCGCCATCCTAATCCTACAACTGTCCCCGCTCCAACGTCAACCGCAAATATCCTTACAATTAATTTTGCAAAAATAGACATAATGTCTTATGGGATAACAGCGATCAGTGATTTTATAATGTTACTTAAAATCCGTCTTGATTGCAAATTTTTTTTTTATTCATATGACCGGTTTCGGTTCATTCAGAACCATCTTCAGATCTGATATTTCAGTTACAGGAGTAACCCGTCCAAATCCAGCAACTTTCACATGGTACGTCACATGTGACGTAACATGTGAAAGTTGCTAGATTTGGACGGGTTACTCCTGTAACTGAAATATCAGATCTGAAGATGGTTCTGAATGAACCGAAACCGGTCATATGAATAAAAAAAAAAAATTGCAATCAAGACGGATTGTAAGTAACACCTTACAATTAAGGCAATGTCGAGTAGTGTGAGACAGCGAACTGTATTGCACAAGAGCTGTTTCTAAACCCTGGCGCTTTTGGCAGCGCCTTACGTGATACCGGATTGTCAACAATGGAGTAAGAAGTCCCCTCACGAGATTTCGAACCAAGGCAACAGTGCGTTTCGGACTGCTACAAAATATCCATTCAAAGTGGAGTGTTGTGTTGAGTTTTGTTTGCAAGTAAGCAGTATTACTAGTAGAGTTCATTAAGTAAGAAACCACGTTTTTCTTCTGAAAGTCGGCCGGCCGCTTCAGTCCCGAATCGCGCTGCTGCTACCGTCGCAGGTTCGAATCCTGCCTCTGGCATGGTTGTGTGTGATGTCCTTAGGTTAGGTTTAAGTAGTTCTAAGTCTAGCGGACTGGTGACCTCAGATGTTATGCCCCATAGTGCTTAGAGCCTTTTTTCTGTAGGTCGAATGGTTTCAATCGGATCTGCAGTGCACCATATTATCCATACTCATTTGGCTAAAAAATCGTACTTTTACCGCAATCTCCGTTCAGTGCGACAGACTTATGCGACCTTACTAGGACGCCCTGTATGTCCGCATTGTACCATTCTAATGGTCGACGTCGGAGCCGTCTTGCTGCACCAGTAACGTCACCATTGTACACGTACTGCTTTCCGCGGAGTGCATCCTCCGTTGGGCCAAACAGATGAAAGGCGGAAGGTACAGAGTCGTCGCTGTTGATCATTTCCCTGTGGGTACACTACTTTGAGTGACCAAATGGTTGTGAGTGTGTCAGCATTAACAAACAGAGACGATCAGTTGTGGAGCGAAATGTTTCATTTTAATCCGTCCATCACTGCGAATGAGGGGTTCCGAACATTCCAATAATGCAAGAATCACATCTGTATGCGTCGAGTTGGCACGCAACGGATCGGAATGGTTTTCGCGATCCTGCTATTATAACAGATATCTTTCCCAACGACTCAACGTGCTTTTGTTCCCAGGTCTCCAGGGAATTTCTTGGACCTCGTACAAATGTCTGCAATCTGCGATGTTTTGATCTTCCGCCAAAAGAAACGCAATGAGACCTCTCTTCGCTGTATGCAGACGCCATTTTGGAGCTGACATATAGCGAGTCGGAACTCCATGAAACAATAGGATCTGAAGCTGAAATTCCGCATCTTTGAACTGAAAATGGCTGAGGAAAATAGCGCTGCTACTGGTCGGAACTCCACGAAAGTATAGGAGCTGAAGCGGAAAGTCCGCATCTTTGAACCGAAACTGGCTGAGAAAAATATGTGTTGCATTGCTTACTGAACGCCCCTCGCACATTTTTACTGCATCTTTAGATACAAATGGTTTCGTTGTCTATACGGTAACCTGTGACAACATCCAGCCTTAGTAGTAACAGTGCGAATGTCAAACGACCACAGCTTTACGTCATGGTTTTATCGTAGAAACTTTTTTCTTATTATACCGGACGACTTAAATCTTTTATATTTTGGATCAGATGAAAATAACACGAATCAATATGTTAAAATGACAATAGCCGAAGTGAGTGAAACATATTCTGTTTCAGGGAGCAGGCTGACATTAAGTCGTACGCTTTTTTCTGAGAGCATTTAGCGATGCACAGAAGATAGTACTGTACGATCATGTTAAAGATTTAGACAGCTGACTAATGCGTTTTGAGAAATGATGAATTCATAAATCTAGTGTACAGCATATCAAGAAACTTCCCAACGGATGCAAACAGCTTTGGTGACTGTAATTGTTAGATTACCACGGTACGAATATCGATGCATCTTCTTATGGATTAGGATGCTGTCTATTTCAGATTCAAAAGGTGCCTGGGATTCCGAAATTATGTGGGATAGCATTCGCTAATCTAGTATCAACAGATAGCGCACGTGTGTACAGGAAAAAGAAATAGAAGCGCTCACCGAGAAATGGCCTTTCCGCAAATCCGACTATTATCTCGATGGTGCAGTACCAAAATTTTGTGTGATCATCAAACACCCAGTTTGCTCTAGATTTAAAAGCTGTTACAACCACGTAATCAATAACAATGCGTGAGTTCAATAAGACAAAAATGAAATGTGACAATGACTTTTTGCTACGATTTTAAAGAAACGGCAAGATTTAAGTCACAGGACAGCTTAATCCTCAAGCTTGCTGTGAACAGCCAGTTTCCGCAAGGAACAAGTGCCGGATTCTTTGGTAGGCTACGTGAACTAACGAGCGGGATCAAGTTTATAATCATTTACAATCCAAAAAAGTCCTTACAGCAAGTATGAATATTCCACGCATTACAATTTCATGTGCGATAGAACCCTCTGAAAACTTGAACTACCAAAATGGAAAGGGTGGAAATAATACTGAAACATCGACGGACGTATGTTCGTATCACATCGCTTTTCATAATTTGGTACGTTTATGGTAAGTAGAAAACAGCCAAGTGGTTGCAACTCCACACTCACGATTACCTGTGGTAACTGATGAACGAAGGTAAGAGAAATGATGCTCTCGTCACTTGAAATACTTCTTCATGAAGAAGTTCATATGAAAACCACATAAAATTAAAAAAAAACTGGAACAGACATGAAGCTGGTAACGGCCAGTAAAACTCTAGCCACTTGGAGTAGAACACTAAACGCCGCTAAGGGCGTAAAACACCTTAACGATTAAAGCGCTGCTCACCTGGTCCACACCCGTCGTGACTTCCTTCAACTGTAATGCACAGTGATGCTTGTGTTTCAGCCATATGTTGCCGTACCATTAGCGGCGCCTTGCGGCAAGTAATGACACAAATACTAATCGACAACACAAATACTACAGCGTGCACGCTAACAGCATTCCTATAAAGTGGGATACCCATACGGTAAATACACTCCTGGAAATGGAAAAAAGAACACATTGACACCGGTGTGTCAGACCCACCATACTTGCTCCGGACACTGCGAGAGGGCTGTACAAGCAATGATCACACGCACGGCACAGCGGACACACCAGGAACCGCGGTGTTGGCCGTCGAATGGCGCTAGCTGCGCAGCATTTGTGCACCGCCGCCGTCAGTGTCAGCCAGTTTGCCGTGGCATACGGAGCTCCATCGCAGTCTTTAAAACTGGTAGCACGCCGCGACAGCGTGGACGTGAACCGTATGTGAAGTTGACGGACTTTGAGCGAGGGCGTATAGTGGGCATGCGGGAGGCCGGGTGGGCGTACCGCCGAATTGCTCAACACGTGGGGCGTGAGGTCTCCACAGTACATCGATGTTGTCGCCAGTGGTCGGCGGAAGGTGCACGTGCCCGTCGACCTGGGACCGGACCGCAGCGACTCACGGATGCACGCCAAGACCGTAGGATCCTACGCAGTGCCGTAGGGGACCGCACCGCCACTTCCCAGCAAATTAGGGAAACTGTTGCTCCTGGGGTATCGGCGAGGACCATTCGCAACCGTCTCCATGAAGCTGGGCTACGGTCCCGCACACCGTTAGGCCGTCTTCCGCTCACGCCCCAACATCGTGCAGCCCGCCTCCAGTGGTGTCGCGACAGGCGTGAATGGAGGGACGAATGGAGACGTGTCGTCTTCAGCGATGAGAGTCGCTTCTGCCTTGGTGCCAATGTTGGTCGTATGCGTGTTTGGCGCCGTGCAGGTGAGCGTCACAATCAGGACTGCATACGACCGAGGCACACAGGGTCAACACCCGGCATCATGGTGTGGGGACCGATCTCCTACACTGGCCGTACACCACTGGTGATCGTCGAGGGGACTCTGAATAGTGCACGGTACATCCAAACCGCATCGAACCCATCGTTCTACCATTCCTAGACCGGCAAGGGAACTTGCTGTTCCAACAGGACAATGCACGTCCGCATGTATCCCGTGCCACCCAACGTGCTCTAGAAGGTGTAAGTCAACTACCCTGGCCAGCAAGATCTCCGGATCTGTCCCCCATTGAGCATGTTTGGGACTGGATGAAGCGTCGTCTCACGCGGTCTGCACGTCCAGCACGAACGCTGGTCCAACTGAGGCGCCAGGTGGAAATGGCATGGCAAGCCGTTCCACAGGACTACATCCAGCATCTCTACGATCGTCTCCATGGGAGAATAGCAGCCTGCATTGCTGCGAAAGGTGGATATACACTGTACTAGTGCCGACATTGTGCATGCTCTGTTGCCTGTGTCTATGTGCCTGTGTCTATGTGCCTGTGGTTCTGTCAGTGTGATCATGTGATGTATCTGACCCCAGGAATGTGTCAATAAAGTTTCCCCTTCCTGGGACAATGAATTCACGGTGTTCTTATTTCAATTTCCAGGAGTGTAAATTTGTCTATACTAGCTCAAGCATCGAAAGCTTAATGATACCCAAACTATACATACACAATGCCACGGAACGCGTGAACAGCAATCTGCGACTGTTTTTGCCGATGGCTCTAAAAAATGGTTCAAATTGGTCTGAGCACTATGGGACTTAACAGCTGAGGTCATCAGTCCCCTAGAACTTAGAACTACTTAAACCTAACTAACCTAAGGACATCACAAACATCCATGCCCGAGGCAGGATTCGGACCTGCGACCGTAGCGGTTGCGCGGTTCCAGACTGAAGCGCCTAGAACCGCTTGGCCACTCCAGCCGGCTGCTGATGGCTCTGTTACGTGCGGAGAAGTATCGTGTATGAGTGGGGATATAGGGTGACTTTGGGCAGAAAATCTGTTTGGTTTGATGAATGGCAAGTTCTTCTAAACGTGGAAAAATATTTTTTAGTTCAGACGACTAGGAACAACAATCCCGTAAGGTTCTAACACAACATTAGTAGGTTCCTGCTCCGCATTGAATTCAATTATCAATGCGTGACGTCATTGAATTTGCAGTTCAGACTTGATAGCCGATACTGGTAAAACCTTCGACAGGCCACGCTTCTTAATAGCTGGTCAGGAACAACACTCGGCGCTGTATTCTGTTCTGGCCTGGCCACGAAGTTTCTTCTTTGCTAAGGCCATAGGTGCTGGCTTAGCATAAGGACCGAAGAATACAGTACATCAGGTCGTTTTAAGTTCACAGACCGATTACGTGCCTTCATAAACTAAACTAAACTGAATTAAACCAAACTCCTTCCGAAGAAGCCATGAAGGCCCAAAGGTACCGACCGGTCGCCGTTTCATCCTCAGCCCACAGCCGTCACTGGATGCGGATATGGAGGGGCATGTGGTCAGCACACCGCTCTCCCGGCCGTATATCAGTTTCCGAGACCGGAACCGCTACTTCTAAATCAGGTTGCTCCTCAGTTTGCTTCACAAGGGCTGAGTGCACGCCGCTTGCCAACAGCGCTCGTCAGACCAAATGGTCACCCATCCAAGTGCTAGCCCAGCCCGACAGCGCTTAACTTCGGTGATCTGACGGGAACCGGTGTTACCACTGCGGCAAGGGCGTTGCGTGTCTTTATAAGCACAGTGAAGTTACTAGTGATGTTTTATTAGTTTTCGTGTTTCCACAGGGCACCATGTCAGTCGTGATTTTCAAACAGCGGTCCGCCTACTTGGCTGGCTGGTAACGTACTTTCCTCCCGTTGGGTTGGGTTGTTTTGGGGAAGGAGACCAGACAGCGAGGTCATCGGTCTCATCGGATTGAGGAAGGAAGGGGGAAGGAAGTCGGCCGAGCCCTTTGAAAGGAACCATCCCGGCATTTGTCTGGAGCGATTTAGGCAAATCACGGAAAACCTAAGTCAGGATGGCCGGACGCGGGATTGAACCGTCGTCCTCCCGAATGCGAGTCCAGTGTCTAACCACTGCACCACCTCACTCGGTTTTCCTCCCGTGGATTGGAGATATTTCTCCGCTCGTGGACTGGATGTTGTGTGGTCCTCATCATCATTTCCATCCTCATTACCGGCACGGAAGTCGCCCAATGTGGCGTCGACTGCCGTAACTCTTGCACTTGGCAGCCCAACTTCCTCGGATGGGGCCTCCCGGCAAACCATGCCATACGCTCATTTCCATTTTATTTCAAATAGCTTGTTTCATTTACAAAAAAAAAAAAATGGCTCTGAGCACTATGGGACTCAACTGCTGTGGTCATAAGTCCCCTAAAACTTAGAACTAACCTAAGGACATCACACACATCCATGCCCGAGGCAGGATTCGAACCTGCGACCGTAGCGGTCGTGCGGTTCCAGACTGTAGCGCCTTTAACCGCTCGGCCACTCCGGCCGGCTGTTTCATTTACAGTTCACGCAATAAAAAGTTGGGGAAAATCGAATTATCGTAGAATTTTTGGAGTCCTGACAATCTAACAAAATCTGTTATTCGTAAAAATATTTCCCTTTCACTATGGACTACTGAACGATGAATGTGGCGGTTAAATCTTAGTTGCCTCGATACTAATGAGAATATTAACATTTACTTTAATTGTCGCTAAGTCTAATAAATTTTAATTTAGAAACATCAAGGTGTATGTCACCCGTCATAACACTTTTCCCAACAATGAATGAGATTTTCACTGTGCAGCGGAGTGTGCGCTGATATGAAACTTCCTGACAGATGTAAACTGTGTGCCGGACCGAGACTCGAAGTCGGGACCTTTGCCTTTCGCGGGCAAGTGCTCTAGGGGACGAGGTACCGGCAGAATTGAAGCTGTGAGGGCGAGTCGTGAGTCGTGCTTGGGTAGCTCAGTTGGTCGAGCACTTGCCCGCGAAAGGCAAAGGTCCCGAGTTCGAGTATCGGTCAGGTACATAGTTTTAATCTGTCAGGAAGTTTCACTTTTCCCAACATTTACGATGTAGTGTTATTTACTAACATCTGGATTTATTACCATACTGCACCGAAAAGTGATCAGATTACCTGCAAAAAGTTGCGTGCCGAAGGTTGTACGAAAACCGTGCAGAATACAAATCAGTTCATTTAATACTAGTTAGCGTGATAGTACACACTGGATTATTCATAACTACCACCACAGATTCAGTTCGCAGGTCGTGGTCTCGCAGTCGCGTTCTCGCTTCGTGAGCAATGGGTCCTGGGCTCGATTACCGGCGGGGTCAGGGATTTTCACCTCCATCGTGATGACTGGGTGTTCGTGTTGTCCTCATCATTTCATCATCATTCATGAGAGTGGCGAGATTGGACTGAGCAATGGTTGGGCATTTGTAAGGAAGCTGATGACTGCGCAGTTGAGCGCCCCACAAACCAATCACCACCATCATCATCATCATCCATAGATTCAAAAGAGGACTGCACAAAAACTACAGTCCATTCAAAAATGACACGTAGCAGTGGATAGAGCAGCTTACGAAATTTTGATTCATAATACACACCGTGGTTATGTTTCACAACGGAGCCCGTGAGTAATGACATGTAGACAATCGCCCATCGCCCGCATCTCGTGGTCGTGCGGTAGCGTTCTCGCTTCCCACGCCCGGGTTCCCGGGTTCGATTCCCGGCGGGGTCAGGTAGTTTCTCTGCCTCGTGATGGCTGGGTGTTGTGTGCTGTCCTTAGGTTAGTTAGGTTTAAGTAGTTCTAAGTTCTAGGGGACTTATGACCACAGCAGTTGAGTCCCATAGCGCTCAGAGCCATTTGAACCATTTGAACAATCGCCCATCGGTATTGTACGATCGAACCGTTTACCACCGAGAAATAGTGTATCTAGAGAACATATTTTGAAGTCATGACTTATGGTGCAATACGGGTCACTTCAGTGAATTTCTGGGACGTATTGACTTTTGCAGCGTCACAAATGGTGCCCATATTGAGTACTTGTAACTTCAGTTAAAACTGCTCTATCCTCTCATTAGTGTCTATTTTTCCAGACGTCTTACAAGTGTTCTTGCAGTCTACTTCAGGAACGGTGTACCTGCGGGTGCACGTCGAGGAACCGTACATCGTAATTCAGAATAGCATAGCCAGTGCAATATCGTACTTATCCGCTGACACAAAGCAGGCGACTTTCAAGTAAAATGTCTCGCCTGTGCGGGTACATACACAATGGATGTACGAGTAGAGGTTCAAGATCATGGCTGACAGCAGATGCAGGATGGTTAAATGGTTAGGAGACCGCTCGTGATAAGCGGGAAATCCGGGTTCGAGTCGCAGTCAGAGACAAATTTTCGTTGTCGTGATTCCAGTTTACAGCTGACGATTATACATATTCGCAATTGCGAATTAATTTATTGTAAAAGAAGCCCATACTCAATAAGAATGGGATTATTGGCCCTGAGGCAGCCGAAAGCGGTTAGCTTCACAGCAGCTGACCAGACTCGCGAGTGAAGATTTTCCTCGACAGCACGCAAAGGCGACGGCGATCGAGGTCACAGGCGTCAGTGGTAACCTTTCGATGCACATAGTGGAGGAATTTCTAGTGGACTTTAGAATGACAGTCAAATATTAAGAAGATCGCCGGCCGGGATGGCCGAGCGGTTCTAGGCGCTACAGTATGGAATCGCGCGACTGCTACTGTCGCAGGTTCAAACCCTGCCTCGGGCATGGATGTGTGTGATCTCCTTAGCTTAGTTAGGTTTAAGTAGTTCTAAGTTCTAGGGGGCTGATGACCTCAGAAGTTACAGGGTGTTTCAAAAATGACCGGTGTATTTGAAACGGCAATAAAAACTAAACGAGCAGCGATAAAAATACACCGTTTATTGCAATATGCTTGGGACAACAGTACATTTTCAGGTGGACAAACTTTCGAAATTACAGTAGTTACAATTTTCAACAACAGATGGCGCTGCAAGTGATGTGAAAGATATAGAAGACAACGCAGTCTGTGGGTGCGCCATTCTGTACGTCGTCTTTCTGCTGTAAGTGTGTGCTGTTCACAACGTGCAAGTGTGCTGTAGACAACATGGTTTATTCCTTAGAACAGAGGATTTTTCTGGTGTTGGAATTCCACCGCCTAGAACACAGTGTTGTTGCAACAAGACGAAGTTTTCAACGGAGGTTTAATGTAACCAAAGGACCGAAAAGCGATACAATAAAGGATCTGTTTGAAAAATGTCAACGGACTGTGAACGTGACGGATGAACGTGCTGGAAAGGTAGGGCGACCGCGTACGGCAACCACAGAGGGCAACGCGCAGCTAGTGCAGCAGGTGATCCAACAGCGGCCTCGGGTTTCCGTTCGCCGTGTTGCAGCTGCGGTCCAAATGACGCCAACGTCCACGTATCGTCTCATGCGCCAGAGTTTACACCTCTATCCATACAAAATTCAAACGCGGCAACCCCTCAGCGCCGCTACCATTGCTCCACGAGAGACATTCGCTAACGATATAGTGCACAGGATTGATGACGGCGATATGCATGTGGGCAGCATTTGGTTTACTGACGAAGCTTATTTTTACCTGGACGGCTTCGTCAATAAACAGAACTGGCGCATATGGGGAACCGAAAAGCCCCATGTTGCAGTCCCATCTTCCCTGCATCCTCAAAATGTACTGGTCTGGGCCGCCATTTCTTCCAAAGGAATCATTGGCCCATTTTTCAGATCCGAAACGATTACTGCATCACGCTATCTGGACATTCTTCGTGAATTTGTGGCGGTACAAACTGCCTTAGACGACACTGCGAACACCTCGTGGTTTATGCAAGATGGTGCCCGGCCACATCGCACGGCCGACGTCTTTAATTTCCTGAATGAATATTTCGATGATCGTGTGATTGCTTTGGGCTATCCGAAACATACAGGAGGCGGCGTGGATTGGCCTCCCTATTCGCCAGACAGGAACCCCTGTGACTTCTTTCTGTGGGGACACTTGAAAGACCAGGTGTACCGCCAGAATCCAGAAACAATTGAACAGCTGAAGCAGTACATCTCATCTGCATGTGAAGCCATTCCGCCAGACACGTTGTCAAAGGTTTCGGTTAATTTCATTCAGAGACTACGCCATATTATTGCTACGCATGGTGGATATGTGGAAAATATCGTACTATAGAGTTTCCCAGACCGCAGCGCCATCTGTTGTTGAAAATTGTAACTACTGTAATTTCGAAAGTTTGTCTGCCTGAAAATGTACTGTTGTCCCAAGCATATTGCCATAAACGGTGTATTTCTATCGCTGCTCGTTTAGTTTTTATTGCCGTTTCAAATATACCGGTCATTTTTGAAACACCCTGTAAGTCCTATAGTGCTCAGAGCCATTTGAACCATTAAGACGATCACATTTCGAGGAAAGCTTTCAAGGGTATTTTCCGGACAGATATTATAGATCGTCATATTCGCTCAGAATCAATGTAAAGTGTCATAAAAGCTCAGAGAGGAGCAGATTAGACAGGAGTATAGATTCAGCGAGTAATCACAGTTGCCGAAGTGCAGTGGAGCTCCTAACCAGCGCCTGATGAAGTGATAGACGCTTCAACTACAGCTCTGTCCACATAAAGCTGAATTACTTTAGTGAGTCATAACATCTGTACCAATAACGAGACACGTGTTTGGAGATGGTAATATACAATTGGGAGATTAAATGTTTGTGTACAAGGTGCTCCCAGCAAATGTTGGAAGCACCTCTATGGATAGCTGTACGCATTTCATCATAATTCGGGACGTTCTGTGAAATGTACCCTGCTCGATGTTGATTATTTCACATGTAATGGCCTCACGGAGCTCTTCAGTTGTCCGTGATCCGTTTTCGTACCCTCTGCTTTTAAGAAACCCTCACAAAGATACGTAGGCGAGGGGACAGGTGAAGAGATTGGGAGGGGGAGAAACAATTTTTTTGCGATTATTCGGTTTCATGGAAGCGTTCGACGTGTGACTCGTTGCTCCTTCTTGTTCGAAATAACTTGTAAGTTCGACATCATCCAACTGCTCCACAGATATATTGCAGATGTCCGTGCAAACTGTTTGAACATGGGGACAACAATCCTGGAAGCTGACACCGAGCTCCACACTCCAACCTTTTCATCATGCAATGAGCCCAGTTGATGTAAGCTGACATGTGGAACCATTCCTCACCCTCAAACCAAGTTATAGATAGAATTTCTGGACGCTGAATAATAATACTCCTGAAACCAAAGACTTTGACGTATTCTTTTCTCGTCATCTGTTTCCTTGCAATGCTTCTATCATGTACAATCTGTGTGGTCGCAATGATGACTTATCTGCACTTCTCTGGATGCTACGGCCTCCCCCTGAGTTTTCCAAAGGCCTTCGAACACTATAAATAGTAACCTTTGCACTCAGTGATGGACTTTGTTTATCACTGTCACTGTTTAGTATACCAGTCGTCTCAAATTTCCAGAGAGTCGATAAAATTGTTTCGTATGGAGGAACATGAAGCACTCTGAATTCCCTCTGGGATGCCCGTAGCCGGGCGGTTCTAGGAGCTTCAGTCCAGAGCTGCGTTGCTAGTACGGTCCCATGATGGAATCCTGTCTCGGGCATGGTTGTGTGTGACGTCTCTACGTTCGTTAGAGATTAATAGTTCTGAGTCTATGGGACTGATGACCTCTGGTGGTAAGTCCCATAGAACTATTTGAACCATTTCTGATGCCTGTTGCCATGTAATCAGTGAGTCTGTCTCCCAATACATTTTCATAATAAAAATCCTCTCTGGAAGTGTGTACTGCAGGTTTCTACCAGCTGAGGTTGGGAACGAATCTCGAATTTCCTCATTATTATTACGTGACCAGAATTACGTATTTTCAGCAATAAACTGAAAACAATAACTTGCTACTCCAGCAGATCAACCCTGCTATTTCCAAGAGAATTACCAATCTGATGTAACCAAACACCTGTCTCAGCCAATGAGAGCTCCTGTTGTTAGCATACTGGTTGTGCCACACAGATAACACAGAAGCGAAAAGAGGGACAATGGTGCAGGGAAACTGTGCTGGGATTAGCTATCTAAGGAAACTGAAGAATTTTCTGAAGAGTTTACTTGTGGAGAATAGCTATAATGCAACCTACACTGTATTCACACAGTAATTAAAGCGGCAGAAAATCCAAGTGTCTTAAAGTTAATGAGATGTGGGGGCTGCGTGGAACAGCTCCCTGGCACGGTCGCCAGTTGACAGGTGGGCCACACAGCGGCTGGGCGTCAGGTGCAGGGGACAGGCAGCCCATAACACAGCAGCTGACGCCTGTCCTCAGCCACTGAGGTGAGCTGAGTGATCACTCCAGCACCGCACAGGCACCCTGGGGTATCACAAAGCCCCCCCCCCCCACCCCAGTCTCCTGTCGGTACAGGTTAGAGGGCCGCAGGTAACAGCACGCAGTTCTGATGAGGCTCGAAGCCTGTCTGGAAACACAGCCTGTAGTGTTCACTTTTCACATATACACTTCTGTAGTATAGTGCAGTGACATCCATTAACTTACCCAAGGAAGAGCTGAATGCGTTAAGAGCAAGAGAGCTACTGGATTGGAAAGTGTCAAGAATGAATAAAAATCAGCTTAACTTTTAAATATACGAAGGCTGTTCAGAAAGAAATTTCTGCTTAGTCACGAAACGGAAACCACTGTGAAAATCAAAAACGGTTTATTTGAAATAGTCATCTAAAGCTTCCAGCTACTTCTCCACATAGTCACCGCTCCGTCTTACACATTTATCGTGGCGTTGTACCAACTTTCCAGTCATGGAAGGCAGCCACCTGCGCTTTCCACCGATTGTCTATGTTGGTCTGCAGCTCGTTGTCTGTGCCGAAATGTCATCTTCATGGTCAATGGTTCATGTGAGCAGAGATGAAAGTGAAGGGGAGCCAATTATGGGTTGTATTGTGGGTAATAAAACACTTCGCACTAAAGGTGCTGTAGGAGCAGCTTCATTGATACTGCAGAGTCCCGTCTAGAATTGTCACAAGAACCGAAATACATGACAGTTATGTTATGTGGGCTGCATCACATCAAGCGAAACCTCTCACCAGGCCCTCGTACTTGCAGGAGACCCTTTCTTCTATTAATCTGCAAGTGCTCACTATGTGCTCATAACTGAAAAGAACGACATGTCGTGGTCGACGGGCTTGCTAGAGACATTGACCGATACATCTGTGCAAAGCTTAATCGAATTTTCATTGTGGTTTCCATTTCGCGCCCGATCGGAATTTACTTTCCGAATTGCCTTCGTACATCGGAAAACAAGTGTCACTTCAAGAGCATGGAAACATGTACAGGGTGTTTCAAAAATGACCGGTATATTTGAAACGGCAATAAAAACTAAACGAGCAGCGATAGAAATACACCGTTTGTTGCAATATGCTTGGGACAACAGTACATTTTCAGGCAGACAAACTTTCGAAATTACAGTAGTTACAATTTTCAACAACAGATGGCGCTGCGGTCTGGGAAACTCTATAGTACGATATTTTCCACATATCCACCATGCGTAGCAATAATATGGCGTAGTCTCTGAATGAAATTACCCGAAACCTTTGACAACGTGTCTGGCGGAATGGCTTCACATGCAGATGAGATGTACTGCTTCAGCTGTTCAATTGTTTCTGGATTCTGGCGGTACACCTGGTCTTTCAAGTGTCCCCACAGAAAGAAGTCACAGGGGTTCATGTCTGGCGAATAGGGAGGCCAATCCACGCCGCCTCCTGTATGTTTCGGATAGCCCAAAGCAATCACACGATCATCGAAATATTCATCCAGGAAATTAAAGACGTCGGCCGTGCGATGTGGCCGGGCACCATCTTGCATAAACCACGAGGTGTTCGCAGTGTCGTCTAAGGCAGTTTGTACCGCCACAAATTCACGAAGAATGTCCAGATAGCGTGATGCACTAATCGTTTCGGATCTGACAAATAGGCCAATGATTCCTTTGGAAGAAATGGCGGCCCAGACCAGTACTTTTTGAGGATGCAGGGACGATGGGACTGCAACATGGGGCTTTTCGGTTCCCCATATGCGCCAGTTCTGTTTATTGACGAAGCCGTCCAGGTAAAAATAAGCTTCGTCAGTAAACCAAATGCTGCCCACATGCATATCGCCGTCATCAATCCTGTGCACTATATCGTTAGCGAATGTCTCTCGTGCAGCAATAGTGGCGGCACTGAGCGGTTGCCGCGTTTGAATTTTGTATGGATAGAGGTGTAAACTCTGGCGCATGAGACGATACGTGGACGTTGGCGCCATTTGGACCGCAGCTGCAACACGGCGAACGGAAACCCGAGGCCGCTGTTGGATCACCTGCTGCACTAGCTGCGCGTTGTCCTCTGTGATTGCCGTATACGGTCGCCCTACCTTTCCAGCACGTTCATCCGTCACGTTCCCAGTCCGTTGAAATTTTTCAAACAGATCCTTTATTGTATCGGTTTTCGGTCCTTTGGTTACATTAAACCTCCGTTGAAAACTTCGTCTTGGTGCAACAACACTGTGTTCTAGGCGGTGGAATTCCAACACCAGAAAAATCCTCTGTTCTAAGGAATAAAGCATGTTGTCTACAGCACACGTGCACGTTGTGAACAGCACACACAGCAGAAAGACGACGTACAGAATGGCGCACCCACAGTCTGCGTTGTCTTCTATATCTTTCACATCACTTGCAGCGCCATCTGTTGTTGAAAATTGTAACTACTGTAATTTCGAAAGTTTGTCCGCCTGAAAATGTACTGTTGTCCCAAGCATATTGCAACAAACGGTGTATTTCTATCGCTGCTCGTTTAGGTTTTATTGCCGTTTCAAATATACCGGTCTTTTTTGAAACACCCTGTACATTTCTATCAGTGTTTAAAAATGGAGATAAAATTAACAGACAGCCTTATTGAGTGATTAACTTATTGAATGCAGCATACAGGGCCTACGCAGGCATCTGAGATCTCCATTTAATAATCTCCTTATAAGGTCTATACGGAGAAATAGAACTGACATTAGTTACAAAGAGGTAACTGTCAGTACGTCACATCACTAACAAGGTGTAGGGGGGCCAAACATCGGTGTAGCATTTTGCCCGTTCTTTCTATTTCTGCATCAATATAATATCAAGTTTCATGCAGCTTCATGCATCCATTAGAACTGATAAAGAGACCACTGTGAATTATTTTTTTATGTGCAGACGATGTCACAATTTTTAGAGAAAGAGAATGATCAATGAGGAGGAGTTTATCTACTACGCAAACAGCTGAATATTACTGTATTAGTCTATCAATAAAAAACTAAATGCTGGTAAATAATTCAATAGAAGAACAGGAAAGTCATTTAAATTATCGGGCATGTGATACCATGTACGAATATGCCAAATACATACGAGCAAGAAACAGAGTTTGGTAACATATGGAGCACAGTAATCAGGTACTTTACAACACAGTCGTGTTATACTTTCTGTCTCATTTACGAGGTAATGGCTATCACCCCTTTACTCCATGGGACTGAGGTGTATAACTAACAGCTGACTGGGAAGTAATATCCAGGAGAGACAGATTATGATACAGCAATATTGAGAAGTAACTGAACGTATCTAACGTAAGGGTCGAAACTGTAGAAGACAAAAGGAAATCGGGACAAAATGTTGACAGAAGTAATGCGTCAGACTACCTTACAGAGTCAGAGATTACTATTAAGTACGTTAAAAACTCTGGGAAGCCCAAGAAAGAAATGTGCTACATAAATGGCAAAGGCCTGCCTGATAGCTGTTTACCTCGATGTTTGCATTTCCTCATATACGGTTGTCCTTTTCCTCTGCAGGATCCCTGCAGCACGTACTAGGACCACAAACAACAAGCTTAGTACACAGCGATCAGCCAGTGGTGGAACTAACTTCATATTTACATGCTGGGCGGAATACAAGTTTGTCTGGTCACGAAGCTGCACCAAACAGTCCTAACGATGGTTCTCTGCAATCGACAACCAATACTTGAGCAATTTAACACCACGACATCGACAGCAAAGACTGAACTCGGCACATGACCATCAGCACTGGCTGCTGTCGCGCTGGCAGGGCGTTGCATTGTCTTAGGAATCCCGATACCTTCTTCACAATCTCGAGAGGAGGCGCGAATCCGTCGTCTTCCAGAGAAACATCTCTTTGACACCTGTACTAAGACACCTGTACTGCAGGGCTACGACAAGCTGGCAGCGGCTCCATTATGCTCTGGTGGCAAGAGATGCTCCAAAAACGAACAGTAATACTGTGCATTGACGGTCTGCCGTGGAGGAACGTAATGCGTTAGGATAACATCATCACAGTCGTACACGAGAATCACCATAACTTTCACCATACTGGAGCTCTGACGCACTTTCGACTTTCGTGGCGACCCATAATGCTTTGCGAAAGAAGCGGTGACATTTTCTGTGCAACCTACCATTTTCCACGACAATGCACGAGTGCATACAGCGTAAGCTGTGGCTGCTCTGTTCAGTCGATGGGACTGGGAAGTACTGTACCATCCACCATATTCCCTGAACTTAGGTACTTGTGACTTTCGTTTGATTCCGAAGGTGAAGGAACCACTTCGTGGCATTCGCTTCAGAACTGTTCCAGAGATTCGATAGACAGTAGACCGCTCCATTTGCACCAACAACAGAACAGGCTCTGCTAACGGAATACTACGCCTTCCAAATCGCTGTCAACGGGTTCTACACAACGCTGGTGACTACTTTGAAGGACCTTACAGGTGGAAACATGTAACTCTTTTGTATCGGTTGTGAATAAATAGTTGCCACTATTTAAATTGCAGCCATCGTATAATCGAAGAGGGCAATAGCTCATCGGTCACTACTTATAGTACATGTCAATACATTAAAAGTAGTGAGCTATTCGATACGTTCATTAAATTTACTATACGATAAGAAAAGTTCTAAATTCTAGTTTTCCATGCTGTACAGTTGTAATGACATCAGTAGAAGAATTCTGTACATTTATATGCAGAACACATGTTCAAACATGGACGTAACCATAATATTAATCTTATTATTTTCCAATAATTATTTTAGCTCTCATATATTGGACTTACTTCACAATTTACTTGTTCTATATCTCCAATAAATGACATCGACTTTAAAATGTTAATCATAAACTTTAAACGAATTATTTGAGATAAATTATTATAGATAAAGAAACAAATCCCCCTTATACAGAAGAATTTCTTTGATGCATGTATAATCATTGTTTTTGTTAGAGCGTGACTGGCAGAAGTTGTGATTGTATGAGGGTGGCAGGATATAGTCGTACTGCGTGTCTCATTACGTATCCTGCGTTTCAGGTATGTGTGACTGTTAAAATCGTGAGGTATCATAATGAAGACTATTAAACGCTCTATTTGAAAGGTAATGTTCCTGCAACATGTGTATATCTTCTAAACCAAAACCAGAATATCCTTCTGAAAGCAGAAATATACCTCTGTTGTTCAGCCAAAAATCACGTCGAAAATCATCTAGAAAATAAAATAATTCAAAATAATAAAAATTACTCATTTTCATCACAGTCTTTGCTACGAACAAAACCCGTTTCTAGTTAGAGTGTGTTTTCTCTAGTTAAAACCATTTTGTACCAAATGCCTTTGTTGTTGTTGTTTTTGTGGTGACAAGTCCGAAAACTGGTTTGATGCAGCTCTTCATGCTACTCTATCCTGTGGAAGCCTCTTCATCTCCAGATGATGAATGTAACCTGCAACCTTATGAAACTGCTTACTCTATTTACCTCTATGTGTCCCTCTAAGATTTTAACTCCCAAGCGTTCCTCCAATACTCAATTCCGGATAACTGTATGTCTCAGATTGTGTACCATCAACCAATCCCTTCTAGTGAGGTAGTGTAACATATCTTTTTTCATTGATACTACTCCCTACCTCCTCATCAGTTGCGTGATCTACCCATCTAATCTTCTATAGCATCTCATTTCAAAACCTCGTATTGTCTTCTTGTCCAAACTGCTTATCGTACACGTTTAACTTCCATACATGGCTATACTCCATACACATACTCCCAGAAAACACTTCCTGACAGTTACATTTATATTCTATGTTAACAAATTTCTATTCCTGCTTTTCTTGGCATTGCCAGATTACATTTTATAACCTCTCTACTCCAGCTATCGTTAATTATGTTGTTGTTGTTGTTGTTGTTGTGGTCTTCTGTCCTGAGACTGGTTTGATGCAGCTCTCCATGCTACTCTATCCTGTGCAAGCTTCTTCATCTCCCAGTACCTACTGCAACCTACATCCTTCTGAATCTGCTTAGTGTATTCATCTCTTGGTCTCCCTCTACGATTTTTACCCTCCACGCTGCCCTCCAATGCTAAATTTGTGATCCCTTGATGCCTCAAAACATGTCCTACCAACCGATCCCTTCTTCTAGTCAAGTTGTGCCACAAACTTCTCTTCTCCCCAATCCTATTCAATACCTCCTCATTAGTTACGTGGTATACCCACCTTATCTTCAGCATTCTTCTGTAGCACCACATTTCGAAAGCTTCTATTCTCTTCTTGTCCAAACTGGTTATCGTCCATGTTTCACTTCCATACATGGCTACACTCCATACAAATACTTTCAGAAACGACTTCCTGACACTTAAATCTATACTCGATGTTAACAAATTTCTCTTCTTCAGAAACGCTTTCCTTGCCATTGCCAGTCTACATTTTATATCCTCTCTACTTCGACCATCATCAGTTATTTTGCTCCCCAAATAGCAAAACGCGTTAATTAATGTTTGAAAAGCTTAATAATACTTTTATAGAAATGTATTAAGGAAAGGGAAACCTACGTTTATAGGATTTATAGAATTAGAGAAAGCTCGTTAATTATATTGCTGCCCAAATAGCCAAACTCATCATCTAATTTAAGTCTCTCGTTTCCTAATCTAATTCCAATGCCCTGATGTAATTCGACTACATTCTGTAATTCTTGTTTTGCTTTTGCTGATGCCCTTAATATATCTTCCTTTCCAAACACTGTTCACTCTTTTCAGCTGCACTTCAATATCATTTTCTGTCTCTGGCAGAATTATGTCATCGGCAAACCTCAAATTTTTATTTCTTCTGCCTGACTTAATTCCTACACCAAATTTTTCTTTGGTTTCCTTTACTGATGGCTGAATGGATGACCCGAGTAACATCGGAGATAAGCTACAACCCTGTCTCACTCCCTTCTAAACTTCTGCTTCCTTAGCATGCCCCTCGAGTGTAAATAACTACCATATGGTTCCTATACAAGTTGTAAACTCCCTGTATTGTACCCTTGCTACGTTCAGACGCTCGGAGACAGCATTCCAATCAATACTGTCAAAAGCTTTCTCTAATTCTATAAATCCTATAAACGTAGGTTTGCCTTTCCTTAATACATTTCTATAAAAGTATTATTAAGCTTTTCAAACATTAATTAATTACTTGCAAGGTTGGCAGCAGTAAACAGTAGCACATTTTCAGTGGTATCAACCAAGGAGCCACTGAAAGCGATCGCGACGATATTCGTCCCTAATTATTGAAATAAATTCATCAAGCCATACCTGCAACACAATTTGTCGTGTATACCATTTTTGTTTCGAGTCTATTACTAACCCAGTTCATTCTTTTGAAGCACCACTCCAATACTTTTTCTGTGTCACCATCAAGAATCGGTGTAAGTATGTTATCACTGCTCCCTGTAGTAAGGTGTACTGAACCCAAAACCAGTATTATCATCTTCGTCAGATTTATCGTATTCGTCTGCTTCTGGTCTAGTCGCTGTTATTTGGGTGTGTTGATACGCAGTCAGACTCTTGACCTGGGTTAAAACAGTTCTAATTAAACCATTTTGTGAAAACACTTTTGTTTAGTTAAAATCAGTTTTAACTGAGATCCTTTTTAACCAATACTGAGATCCTTTTCAACCAGTAGTAAAATCTAGGTGTCCAGCATAACTTAGTTTCAACTAGCAAGAATGCATTCTAATTATAAACGGGTTTTCTCTGTAATACTTATAAATAGTTCAACTGCTGCTCGCATTTGTTCTCAGAGCCAGAATATTTCACGCAAGTAGATATAATGAATAGCCTGCGAGCTTTGTTTAAAATTAATTGAGCACTGAGAAACATAAAGGACTGAACAATACCGTCGTCAATTTTGAGATTACCGGATGTATGCCTGCTTCAGACATCTGTTGGCCCTACAGTGAATCATCCGTATCACTGTATATCTCAACGTTTATGATAGACTGTCTCATCGATTTCTCTGATATTTACTTCCACAAAAGCCAAAGACACAAATTTTCATTGTTGTAGGAACTCTTATTGGCTACACAGACACCCATTTCTTCATAGAAGCTGGAACCTGTTGAAGGAATGCTACATAGTACGCTGAAGTTCTATGGTTCCAACACTCCAGTCACTTAAAATTGACGCTATTGATTCCAGAACGGAGCCACAAGTTGATGTTCATGCTCATAAATTTCACAAATATGTGGTTCTCAACGGGTTGCCACTAACTGTTGTTTAAATTAACATTTTCTTCATTGGAGTTGTGGGAGGCCACGATATTCTTCAAGCCGCGTCGGGAGAGGTTACAGTTTTTCATTTTACATTAGTTTATAGACCCCCTCCTAAATTTACTGCACCAATATGTAGGTGGAGGCAAATATCAGTCTTCAAACACAACAGCTTAACGAAACTACTACATCAAAAGTGAAACAAATACTTTATATAACACTAGATTTCGTACATGAATTGAGTAGATAGTTTTATCTGGACCTGAATTCAGAGAAAATACATAGTAGGAACTTTGATAGTGAGAACCTTTAACTGTTGGGATAGGTCATAACTGTGGGTGTGGTGCCGCCTTTCGCATCCAAAAATGGCTCTGAGCAATATGGGACTCAACATCTTAGGTCATCAGTCCCCTAGAACTTAGAACTACTTAAACCTAACTAACCTAAGGACATCACACACATCCATGCCCGAGGAAGGATTCGAACCTGCGACCGTAGCGGCCGCGCGGTTCCAGACTGTAGCGCCTAGAACCGCATGACCACACTGGCCGCTTTAGCATCCATACTAGTTTGATATTAATTACAAAGTACACAACAGTAAAAAACTATTACCACTAACCTATATATGTAAATTCTGTAAATTAACGTTCATAACGATAATTCTAATTATTAATTAAAATTTCATAACGGGAAGTGGTTACATTATTACTTTTTAGTAAATATAAGATGTCGAGACTTGATTACAATCGTTGTCACAACTATGAGACTTGTGGTTTGCCCATAAATTTGATTTTCGCTAATATCAACTGTTATCAAAACCTTGTAGCCGACCGTTGTGGCCGAGCGGTTCTAGGCGCTTCAGTCTGCAACCACACTGCTGCTACGGTCGCAGGCTCGAATCCTGCCTCGTGCATGGATGTGTGTGATGTCCTTAGGTTAGTTAGGTTTAAGTCGTTCTAAGTTCTAGGGCACTGATGACCACAGATGTTAAGTCCCATAGTGCTCAGAGCCATTTTTTCAATCAAAACTTTTTACCTATGCTTTGGACTTCTATGGCTCTCAGTGCCTCCTTTGTTGGATACGAGTGTAGAGGTTTCACACAGAATAGATTAGCGTGGAGAACCGCATCAGAACAGTGTTCGCAAATAACGTCGCAATATGTAGATATAAGTAGGTAGACAAGCTTAATAGGTAACCGAAACGTAGCAGAAGTACTGGTGGGGGGAGGGGCGGGAAGGGTTCAGAGGGGGAGGGTGTAGCGGCTAGAAAAAAACCGGACTGATGCTGGAAAAAACATTTATTTACAATTATTTACAATTTCATGTTATCTCCTTCAATGTACTCTCCTCCTCGGTCTCTACACCGCTCCATACGAATTCTCCACTGTTCATAGCAATGCTGCAGATCATTTTCGGTAAGTCCATACATTACTTCCGTCGCTTTTTCTTTTACTGCTTCAACAGTCCCAAATCTAGTTCCTTTCAAAGCTGACTTGACTTTAGGGAAAAGAAAAAAGTCACAGGGGGCCAAATCAGGTGAGTAGGGTGGATGATCTAACATGGGAATGTTGTGTTTTGCCAAAAACATCTTCACTGACAACGCACTGTGAGCTGGGGCATTGTCTTGGTGAAGGATCCATGACTTTTTTCTCCACAAATCGTTCCGTTTTCTCCGTACTCGCTCACGTAGGGTAGCCAGGTCGCTAATGTAGTAATGCTGATTCACTGTTTGTCCCTCTGGTACCCAGTCAATGTGCACAATCCCTTTGATGTCAAAAAAAAAAAAAAACAGTCATCATTGCCTTGAATTTCGATTTTGACATTCGTGCTTTTTTTTTGTCGTGGAGAAATAGGAGTTTTCCAATGCATCGATTGGCGTTTAGTTTCGGGATCGTAAGTAAAAAACCACGATTCATCGCAAGTAATAACATTTTGTAAGAAGGTGGGATCACTTTCAATGTTTTCCAGGATGTCAAAACAAATCATTCTTCGGCGTTCCTTCTGTTCAATTGTGAGACACTTTGGAACCATTTTTGAACACACCTTGTTCATGTTGAAACTTTCATGAAGAATCTGCCTAACACTCTCCTTGTCAACTCCTGTTAACTCAGACACTGCTCTGATTGTTAAACGGCGATCTTATCGAACAAGTTTACCGATTTTTTCAATGTTTGCATCAGTTTTTGCTGACAATGGTCTGCCAGTGCGAGTGTCATCACTGGTGTCTTCGCGGCCATCTTTAAATCGTTTAAACCACTCAAACACTTGTGTTCGCGATAAACAATCATCGCCGTACACTTGTTGTATACAAACGTTTCACTTGCAGATTTTCCTAGTTTGAAACAAAATTTGATGTTAACACGCTGTTCTTTCTGTACACTCAACATTTTCCGACGCACAGACAAAACGTCAACTACTTAAAACAGACACCACGGGCAGACTGCGTGCAGGAGGCAGATGAAACTCGAGCAGTAGGCGGAGCGAGAGTCACGTGGCAGGCCACGCGACTTTCAGCGTTATTGCATTCGTTTTATTGTTTCACCAGTACTAGTCCGGTTTTTTTTCTAGCCACACCTCGTAATGCTACACTTTCTGAAAGCAGATTGGCTTTATTCAGGATTCCAATTACACATTATTATTCCCCACTATTTTGGCTACAAAACCGTATTTTACAACATAATCTCCGTTCATTTAGACGGCCTTACACCACGCTATTGGAACACCCTGTATGCTGGGCATAAATATTCTACTGGTAGACGTCGGATCCAACGGTTTGCTGCGTCAGTCGCGTCCCCTTCGTCCAGGGACTGCTTCCCGAGTAGTGTATCCCTGATTGGGAAGTCGGAAGGCGCGAGATCCGGGGAGGTAAGGTGAATGAGGAAGAATTCAATGAAGATGTGCGAGCTCCTCTCTGGTGCACCGACTTGCGTGAGAAATTCGTTAGCAATTGTGTGGCGACGAACATGCGGAAATCTTTCCTTCAATTTCCTGAACGTAGCTGGGTGCAGCCAGTAGGTATGCTGGAAGTCGGAGAGGTCTGCGAAACCTTTTGACGATCTACATCTACATTTATACTCCGCAAGCCACCCAACGGTGTGTGGCGGAGGGCACTTTACGTGCCACTGTCATTACCTCCCTTTCCTGTTCCAGTCGCGTATGGTTCGCGGGAAGAACGACTGTCTGAAAGCCTCCGTGCGCGCTCTAATCTCTCTAATTTTACATTCGTGATCTCCTCGGGAGGTATAAGTAGGGGGAAGCAATATATTCGATACCTCATCCAGAAACGCACCCTCTCGAAACCTGGCGAGCAAGCTACACCGGCGATGCAGAGCGCCTCTCTTGCAGAGTCTGCCACTTTATTAAACATCTCCGTAACGCTATCACGGTTACCAAATAACCCTGTGACGAAACGCGCCGCTCTTCTCTGGATCTTCTCTATCTCCTCCGTCAAGCCGATCTGGTACGGATCCCACACTGATGAGCAATACTCAAGTATAGGTCGAACGAGTGTTTTGTAAGCCACCTCCTTTGTTGATGGACTACATTTTCTAAGCACTCTCCCAATGAATCTCAACCTGGTACCCGCCTTACCAACAATTAATTTTACATGATCATTCCACTTCAAATCGTTCCGCACGCATACTCCCAGATATTTTACAGAAGTAACTGCTACCAGTGTTTGTTCCGCTATCATATAATCATACAATAAAGGATCCTTCTTTCTATGTATTCGCAATACATTACATTTGTCTATGTTAAGGGACAGTTGCCACTCCCTGCACCAAGTGCCTATCCGCTGCAGATCTTCCTGCATTTCGCTAATGACGGAGCCTCACCCAACGACTCACCGTGCTTTTGTTCACTGTCACGGCTCGGTAGACGTTCTACAAGCACCTAAAATTACCTGCGATGCGCTTGTTTTGACAGATGTCTTCTTGGAATGCACCTTGTAAAGACATTGCTTTCCCCGAAAGTCGACAATATTTATTTTCTTTTGTGCATTACCTTGTTATAGTACGTATGTATCATTTACTTAAACTATTCTTTATTTGTTAATACGTCACATGTCTCTTCATTCATTTTGATACTGTTTTATATTTTATATTGTACAAATATGAATGTTCTGGTTTTATATGCTTTGTAAATCTTTGGTTAGGCTAGGAGAAGTACTGTGTCAGAGAGAGAGAGAGAGAGAGAGAGAGAGAGAGAGAGAGAGAGAGAGCGAACGACTACCGATAGAGAGCGTGAGAGTTGTTGTGTCGTGGCCGGTTCGAGGGTGGAGAAACGTTGCCAAGTTCGGCGTGAAAGACGGTGATACGCGAAGTAACAATTAATTACAGTGCGTCCGCTGTGTTAATAGGTGATCGTGCATTATTAAGTGAACAGTAAGACCTGAAATGTATATCGAGTGTTTGCGGTGACGATTTTACATACTGTGTGAACGTGTGACAATTAGCCGTGAACCAGACACCATTGTCGTGTGGTGACACTAACTGTTAGAATTGCGTGAAAGTGGAACAAACCAAAATGTTAAGTAAAACAACAGTGCTGTGGTTTGATCAAGAAACATTTATTGTATCATCCAAACTGTCTTAAAGACGACGACGTAAATTGAACGTTTAACGGACTGTTATAGTGATAAACACATGTGACTAGTTTCCTGTGGCAACACGCTGAAAGAACTGTGCGAAGTATTGGCATTAACCGGCTATATATCGTAAACACTAAGGACATTGCATAATTCCGATCTACCCGCACCGCGTGATTAATAAACTTATAATAATAAAACTCCGCGCGCGTAACGACAACGCACACACTGGAACTATTATTGTCGCGCCAGTGCTGCCAGCTGATTCGACCACAACGGAGACTTGGACCACCGCCGTAACTGGAATATTAATGAAACAGGAGGATCCATCATTATCTTCACGCCACGAACCAGGATTAACTTCACACATCGTCCGCGCGGACCACCGATGACGTCATCACACTGCCTGCAGCAACAGTTAAGACATTAAGAGAAACTTACACTCCTGGAAATGGAAAAAAGAACACATTGACACCGGTGTGTCAGACCCACCATACTTGCTCCGGAGACTGCGAGAGGGCTGTACAAGCAATGATCACACGCACGGCACAGCGGACACACCAGGAACCGCGGTGTTGGCCGTCGAATGGCGCTAGCTGCGCAGCATTTGTGCACCTCCGCCGTCAGTGTCAGCCAGTTTGCCGTGGCATACGGAGCTCCATCGCAGTCTTTAACACTGGTAGCATGCCGCGACAGCGTGGACGTGAACCGTATGTGCAGTTGACGGACTTTGAGCGAGGGCGTATAGTGGGCATGCGGGAGGCCGGGTGGACGTACCACAGAATTGCTCAACACGTGGGGCGTGAGGTCTCCACAGTACATCGATGTTGTCGCCAGTGGTCGGCGGAAGGTGCACGTGCCCGTCGACCTGGGACCGGACCGCAGCGACGCACGGATGCACGCCAAGACTGTAGGATCCTACGCAGTGCCGTAGGGGACCGCACCGACACTTCCCAGCAAATTAGGGACACTGTTGCTCCTGGGGTATCGACGAGGACCATTCGCAACCGTCTCCATGAAGCTGGGCTACGGTCCCGCACACCGTTAGGCCGTCTTCCGCTCACGCCCCAACATCGTGCAGCCCGCCTCCAGTGGTGTCGCGACAGGCGTCAATGGAGGGACGAATGGAGACGTGTCGTCTTCAGCGATGAGAGTCGCTTCTGCCTTGGTGCCAACGATGGTCGTATGCGTGTTTGGCGCCGTGCAGGTGAGCGCCACAATCAAGACTGCATACGACCGAGGCACACAGGGCCAACACCCGGCATCATGGTGTGGGGAGCGATCTCCTACACTGGCCGTACACCACTGGTGATCGTCGAGGGGACACTGAATAGTGCACGGAACATCCAAACCGTCATCGAACCCATCGTTCTACCATTCCTACACCGGCAAGGGAACTTGCTGTTCCAACAGGACAATGCACGTCCGCGTGTATCCCGTGCCACCCAACGTGGTCTAGAAGGTGTAAGTCAACTACCCTGGCCAGCACGATCTCCGGATCTGTCCCCCATTGAGCATGTTTGGGACTGGATGAAGCGTCGTCTCACGCGGTCTGCACGTCCAGCACGAACGCTGGTCCAACTGAGGCGCCAGGTGGAAATGGCATGGCAAGCCGTTCCACAGGACTACATCCAGCATCTCTACGATCGTCTCCATGGGAGAATAGCAGCCTGCATTGCTGCGAAAGGTGGATATACACTGTACTAGTGCCGACATTGTGCATGCTCTGTTGCCTGTGTCTATGTGCCTGTGGTTCTGTCAGTGTGATCATGTGATGTATCTGACCCCAGGAATGTGTCAATAAAGTTTCCCCTTCCTGGGACAATGAATTCACGGTCTTCTTATTTCAATTTCCAGGAGTGTATTACGCTCTCTCTCATTTCATAATTAAAGACAACTGCAGCTAAATAATCTATTTTAAAAAATACTGTCACAATATCAAGGTTCAATTTTGTTTAGTTCCAATAAATATTCTTCCCATTATTTGGTCTTGATGACAGTGTTGAAAACCCGCCAAATTTAAGTTCAATTAATAACTTTCTTTCAAAATTCTTCTTAGACATTTTGCTGCTCATCATAATTTTATTTTAATGTTTGTGTGTAACTTCTTTTGGAGGGAGTGCATATTTTATTTTATGTGCAGTAAAATTAGCAACCCTAAAATTACGTACACTGCTGGCCACCGTAAATGCAACACCCTGAAGGAAGCATCCGAATCAAGTTAAATTTACACCATGAGTTTGCAGCGATGAGATATGCCACTGATTAGAATTTCAGCGCAGACGCACATCACGCGCGCCTGTGTCGCCACCTCATAGCGCCATTTAAGGCTTGGCGATTTCGACGAGTGTACGTTCGGCACGTGTGTTTACCTTGTGGTTGTTTCACAAGACGATCAGTTATGCCTCGTAGACAACAGCGAACATCATTTGATCAAGTATCCGAGTTCGACAGAGGAAGGATAGTGGCTTACCGAGATTGTGGATTATCATACAGAGAAATCGCTAGTCGTGTTGGACGAAACAAAACAACTGTAATGCGGATATGTGACCGTTGGATGCAGGAGGGTACGACAGACCGACGTGGTCGATCGCATTCACCTCGGTGCACCACTGCACGTACTGATAGGCAAGTTGTGCGCATGGCAGTGACGGATCGCTCAGTGACATCCCGAACCATAGCACAGCACATTGCGTCTGTAACGCATCATCCAGTGTCTGCGCGTACCATTCGACGCCGATTACAGCAGAGTGGTCTGTCCGCAAGACGTCCATTGCTTCGTCTACCATTGACGCAGAACCACAGACGTCTCCGTCGCCAATGGTGTGATGACAGACGGATGTAGACGGCAGAATGGAATGACGTTGTCTTTACTGACGAGGCACGCTTCTGTCTGCAGCACCACGATGGTCGGATTCGAGTGTAGAGACACCGTGGAGAGAGGATGCTGGACAGCTGCATTATGCACCGCCACACTGGTCTTGCACCGGTTATTATGGTATGGGGCGGTATTGGATATTACTCTCGCACGCCTCTAGTACGCATTAACGGTACTTTAAATAGCCGGCGCTACATATCCGAGGTGCTGGAGCCAGTTGTCCTTCCTTACCTTCAGGGCTCCGTCACAGCCATATTTCAACAGGATAATGCGCGACCACACGTGGCACGTATTGTCCAAAGGTTCTTCGTCAATAACCAGATTGAATTGCTTCCCTGGCCGGCTCGCTCTCCGGATGTTTCGCCGACAGAAAACATGTGGTCCATGGTTGCTCAACGAGTGACCCAGATTACATCCCCAGCTGCCACACCAGATGATCTTTGGCAACGTGTGGAAGCTGCTTGGGCTGCTGTACCACAGAAACACATCCAACGTCTCTTTGACTCAATGCCGAGACGTGTGGCAGCGGTGATCTCCAACAATGGCGGCTACTCTGGCTACTGATTCTGGCAGGAACCACATGTCACAGACGTCTGTAAACGTAATCATTTGATACTTGGTCAACATGTTATCTACAAAATAAATTTAGTTGTGCTACCTCTTGTCTTTCTTGGTGTTGCATTTACGGTGGCCAGCAGTGTATATTACCAGATGATTCTTTCCGCCATTAATTACGTATTTCGTGGGCATCTAGCAGATGCGCGGTGTCTATGTAGGCCCCTACAAAATATATATATATATATATATGCAGGTTTACTGGAATTATATTGGCTTTAGTTATTCATTTGGCCCTCGTTAAAGTGATTTATCGCATCTGTATAATAATTGTACTGAATTACCTAATTTATGTTATTACATAAACATTGGCATACCATATTTAGATTAAAATTGACGTCTTATTGGTCCCACGTAAGAATCAGCACGTTCTGACAAAGACTATGCCAATTTCTTTTTTCGTCCATGACTAATAGAGGTAGTCAGATTGCTTGTATAAGTCGTGTTTTATTATTGAAAAGGGTTTTCTTTTTCAGAAGTAGAGAAGCAGTTTCTTTACAACCTCTGTTACAGAAGCTATTTTGAAAGGTAAGTATAGCGCCCGCACCTATAGGAAATAAATGAACCTACGGGGTATGAACCGGGAATATTTCACTATATCCCACAACAAATACCTCATATATTCAACCAAAACTGGCCGAGAAAGAAAATGTGTTGCATTAGTTATTGAACGCACCGCGTAATATAGGGGTATTACGGCACAGACCGTAAAACGATGGCAGTGTGGGAAAAGCAAATTTACGTCTAGCGGCAAGGAGAAATGTTTAAGAGCTCGGAACGCGTACCTGCCAGCTGGGCCCACTGGCCGGGTGTAACTCTTCATCTTCCGCCTCGCGACGTCCGGAAGGGCTGGCTGGGCCCTATGTTTACGTTCAAAGTCCCGCGAGGCCCAGCGGTGGCTGTTTGGTGGGGAGGCCGGGAAGAAAGCGAATGAGGGACAGGTACACCGAGAAAGAGAGAGCGAGAGATCCGAGGAAAATATTTATTCTGCACTACGCGGGCAGCGCTTGTGATGCCGCGCCACAGGCGATGCTGCGACGTGATTCGAATGCTTCCGCATCGCCTAGTCGCCCCACTGCAATGCCCCACGTGTGTGTGTGTGTGTGTGTGTGTGTGTGTGTGTGTGTGATGTGGCTCACGCGGTGGCGTGGTCGCGCATCTACTCTGGTGGACCCGTAATTAGGAACCGGATTTCGCTTCGACAGCGATCCAGCGCGTCATCGTCGGGAGGGATAAAACGATAAAGCCACCGCTGCCGCCGGCCATCCGGATCTCCATTAATCTGCAGCGGCGACTAACCGCGACCATTAATTCACGCGCCGGGACAGCGCGGGCATTGTTCTAGCTTCCTCTGATAGCTGCGCGTCTGAAAAATGTGCCGAGGTATCAGATGGGCCGGCAAGAGCGAAGAACGTTTTTGTTTCTGAAGAGACCCGCTTCAAAGGCATTCGAAACGTAGCAATTTTAGTTGCCTTAGCGTTTTATAATGACGCAGCATAACACCGGAAACGACTCTATTCAAATTTTTTTCGAAAAACAAAGACAATGAAAAGACAACTAGTGCATATCCTTTTCTTCTTCCTTCATCGCTAATTTTACAGTCTCACGTAGGGGACCAATTAGCAGCAGCTGTACGTTTAGAGCCGACCGCTGTGGCCGAGTGATTCTAGGCGCTTCAGTCCGGAACCGCGAAGCTGGTACAGTCGCAGGTTCGAATCCTACCTGGGGCATGGATGTGTATGATGTCATTAGGTTAGTTAGGTTTGAGTAGCTCTAAGTCTAGGGGACTGATGTCCTCAGATGTTAAGACCCGTAGTGCTTAGAGCCATTTGAACAATAATTATGTTTGTAACCCGCCGAAGTCACACCTACAAATCCTACATTAAACTATCTGTGACATTTGTAATCATTGATAGTTATTCGTTTTTCGTTTCGCTCTATCTAAACCTGCTGCCTCTTGCAGTTAACACTCTCTCATCGTCTTGAATGAAGCCCCTCGCACTTAACTGTTTGCCGCCTTGATGACCCACTTCGCAGAAACAAACAAACAGCAAAGTTGAGGAAGGCTGAAATTTGTCAACAGCCGCGAGGCCCATTATTACGATAGTTCAGCCCGGGCAGAAGTTCACCGTGCAGAGTAGGTCAGCTCGAGTGAATATCTCAGCTGCGAAGGATTCGTCACATACTTTGGCATGTTAGGTATTATTACGTCAGCACTGTCTTCCCATTATTTTTTTTCTGGTTATGGTCAAATACGGAAATAACTGTGTCAGAAACCGTGCTATGTGTATGAACCAAAGACGTTAATTCTTGAAAAAGAAAATCGAACGTTATCATTACATTATCTCTCATTTTTGTTATCTCTGTTGTTGAATGTAATGTTAATGACTCCGATATTTTCTTGCTCTCATGAGACAAACGGAATGTGACGTATTACAGTTCAATAGTAGAAGTTGTATTCAGGGAGAAAAAAAGAGTGCTCATCTCTGATAAATAATTAGGTGAGAATCGAGTGTAAATATTGCTCTCTCTACAGTCTAATTACTGTAGGAAGTTTCAGCTACGGTACTTTGATGTCGATTTCGGAAGATGCTGGAGAAATTGAGGAACGAAGCTGCAAATACACACGGCGGCTTTCAACGGGCTCAAGAGAACGAAACAAGAAATCTGTTACAGATGTTTATCAACATATTACAGCACGAGAAAATACACACAAGGCAAGTTTAGTTTCAATGGACATTTCAGTACACAACATTTCTATATACGACGTGTAAACCAAGAATACATGATCATTTTGTCCATGAAACAATAAAATACCAACCAAATAACAATATACGGAAGGGAAGAAAATCATTGAAAATTACACCGTTACAGAAGCTGCGGTCTGTTGTGCGCTGTACCACGCAGCCACAGTCACAGTATATGTTGAAAATGATCTCCATGTGCCTAAATTCATGCGTGTACGCGCCGTAGCAGGTTCTGTCAAACACGTTCGCATCGGCCAGGATGTAACCGAACAGTGATAAATGCACCATGAATACGATGCTCCAATCACATCTGGAAAGGGCTCTGAATACACAATACTTTGGAGATATACCATTAACCATAAATCGCACGGGTTGAGATCCAGTGAACGAGCAGGCCATGCAACTGGACCCTCTAGACCAGGGGCGGGCAAACGTTGCACGCGGATCATGAGCACACAGCGCTGCACGTGTGCTGCTCGCGTGCAGTCGTCGAACGGAGCAGTGGAGACAGCCGGCAGGTTGCCGCAGTGTAGTTCCAGGCTAAGCTGCGGACGTTGAAGCGAAGCGAACACTACGTAGTGTATTTCAATAACCGGAAAATGCAGAGTGAATCAAGGAAACGGAGAATTGGAGATTTGCTATCTTTTAAAAAGGAATGGGAGAATCATTTTTTCTCTGTGCAAAAACGTGAAAATTGGAAACGTATAATATGTGACATTATTCTCGCTGGTCAGCGGAAGTTTAATATTGAACGCCATTATAATAAATTTCAGTATGTTGCCGTTCTTAGTGCAATAAAAGAGGAATTTCTCAAGCGATTTGGGGATATATCTTACTTATCCCAAGGTTTTGAATAGTTCTCGAGACAATCTGCTGTTTCTGTAGATGATATTCATCCCAGTTTGGAAATGGAATTAATAGGTCTACAGCGTAATTCTCGTCTGAGAGACAGGTTCCTTTTGGCAAGACGTGTGATAGATTTTTATCACGACTTTCCACAGCAAGTTTCCTCGTCTCCATCGTGAAGCCGCGAAGATAATGTCAATGTTTGGCTCGACATACGTTTGTGAGAGATTTTTTTCTGTTATGAAAATTAGTAAGTCTCGGTTAAGAGCAAACATCAGTAATGAAAATTTGCGTAACTGTTTGCGTTTGTCTGTATGTAGAAATGTTGTTCCAGACATTAAACGTATTGTAAACTCCACCTGTGATAATTAAATAAAACGTATCGTAGGTAATAGGTACTCTTTCAAACGATGATTACTTTCAAGCACTCCTACTAACCATATTCCTTCATTAAATAAAGCAGGCCAGGAAACAAAACGCATTACAGAGGAAGAAGCGGAGAGACGGTATGGTGGGGAGGGGAGAGAAGCGGGTGGCCAGCTTGCCCCTGTGTGCACGCAGAACACCTGTTAACTGCACACGTGCATCTGCACCGCACACGTGCAGGATTCCTGCCCGCCCCTACTCTAGACCGATCTATCGACCAGGGAAGACACGATTGACATACGTCCCGATGTTAACGGCGTACTGAGCTGCAGCTCTATCATCCACATAACTCTTCGAATCATCAACGGAACTTCTGACAGCAGGAGAGGCAAAGTCTGCCGCAAGAAACGTCGATATTTCCGGTCTGTCCGGCGACGTTGAAGGAAAGCTGGTCCCAAAATACGATCTCCAATTATCCCGGCCCACACATTCCGGCTGCACCGATACTGATCATTCGCTGTTACCATACCATGGGGGCTGTGCATACTATTCCACATATGGTTGTCATGAAAGTTCAAGAAAGCGCTCTGCATAAAGTTGGCCTAAGCTGTGAATAGGATGGATGACACAAATCTCGCAATCGTGTTTGCCTGGTGAAGAAACCAGTGATAAAACTGCTCCCGATGTGAGAAGTATGTCGCTAGTAAGCCCAGCACACGCTGTAACAAGGGTAGTAACAATTGCCACGGGGCATGTTCCACATGGTCGTCTGGCTTACCCTGTACAGATGGGTCAACTGCGTGGTACTGACACGACGGTCGTCTTCCGCAGTGTTAATCACATTTTCCTTCAAGTCTGGTGTCCGGGTATTTCGGATCCGTCATTCATGATTTCCTACTGCCTGAAACGACCCTGCCTCAGACGAACGGCGGAACACTGTTGCAAACATTGAATGCTGTGGTTGTTGCCGGCGGAGATAGGTTTCCTGATAATACTTTGCTGCCCGCAGCCCGTTGCCATGTGCTTTTCCGTAAGTAAACACCACGTCGGTAAGCTCTCTATTCTGATACCGAACCATTGGGTATATCGGTGTATCACACCCACTACAAGGTGAGTCAGCAAGGGAAGTGATTGGGATACAACATTACCAACTACTGTGGCAGGAGAGGGCATGAACGTACCACACACTACACTAAAGAGCCAAAGAAATTGTTATACCTGCCTAACGTCGTGTAGGACCCCAGCGTGCACCCAGAACTGCAGCAACACGACATGGCTTGGATGTTTCAAATGACTCTGAGCACTATGAGACTTAACATGTCATCAGTCCCCTTGACTTTGAACTACGTAAACCTAACTAACCTAAGTACATCACAGACATCCATGCTTGAGGCGGGATTCGAACCTGCGACCGTAGCAGCTTAGTGGTTCCGGACTGAAGCGCCTAGAACCGTTCGTCCACAGCGACCGGCTACGTGGCTTGGACTCGACTAACGACTACACTAGTGCTGGAGGGAATTGAACCATGAATCCTTCAGGGCTGTCCATAAATCCCTAAGAACTCGAGGGGGTGGAGATCTCTTCTGAAAAGCGTATGGCAAGGCATCCCAGATATGCTCTCGGGAGTCTGGTGGCCATCGAATGTGTTTAAACTCAGAAGAGTGTTCTTGGAGCCATTCTGTAGCAATTCTGGACGTGCGGGGTGTCGCTTTGTCCTGCTGAAATTGCCCAAGTCTGTCGGAATGCTCAATGGACATGACTGGATGCAGGTGATCAGACAGGATACTTACGTACCTGTCGCCTGTCAGGATCGAATCTAGACGTACCAAGGGTCCCATATCACTCCTACTGCACACGCCTCAAACCATTACAGAGCCTCCAACACCTTAAAAAGTCGCCTGCTGACGTGCAGAATCCACGAATTCATGAGGTTGTCTCCATACCCGTACACGTCCATCCGCTCGATACAATTTGAGACGGGACTTGTCCGATCACGTGCCATGTTTCCTGTCAACAGAAGTCCAATGTCAGTGCTGGCGGGCCAAGGCGACGCATAAATCTTTGTGTCATGCAGTCATCAATGGTACACGAATAGGCCTTCGTGTTCGGAAGCCCACATCGATAATGTTTCGTAGAATGGTTGGCAAGCTGACACTTGTCGTAGATCCATATTGAAATCTGCAGCAATCTGCGTAAGGGTAGCACTTCTGTCACGTTGAACGCTTCTCTTCAGTCGTTGTTGGTCTCATCCTTACAGGATGTCGGAGATTTAATGTTTCACCGGATTCATGATACGAAGGCAGTTCAATAAGTAATGCAACACATTTTTTTTCTCGGCCAATTTTGGTTGAAAAAACCGGAAATTTCTTGTGGAATATTTTGAAACATTCCCGCTTCGTCTCGTATAGTTTCATTGACTTCCGACAGGTGGCAGCGCTGTACGGAGCTGTTAAAATGGCGTCTGTAACGGATGTGCGTTGCAAACAACGGGCAGTGATCGAGTTTCTTTTGGCGGAAAACCAGGGCATCTCAGATATTCATAGGCGCTTGCAGAATGTCTACGGTGATCTGGCAGTGGACAAAAACACGGTGAGTCGTTGGGCAAAGCGTGTGTCATCATCGCCGCAAGGTCAAGCAAGACTGTCTGATCTCCCGCGTGCGGGCCGGCCGTGCACAGCTGTGACTCCTGCAATGGCGGAGCGTGCGAACACACTCGTTCGAGATGATCGACGGATCACCATCAAACAACTCAGTGCTCAACTTGACATCTCTGTTGGTAGTGCTGTCACAATTGTTCACCAGTTGGTATATTCAAAGGTTTGTTCCCGCTGGGTCCCTCGTTGTCTAACCGAACACCATAAAGAGCAAAGGAGAACCATCTGTGCGGAATTGCTTGCTCGTCATGTGGCTGAGGGTGACAATTTCTTGTCAAAGATTGTTACAGGCGATGAAACATGGGTTCATCACTTCGAACCTGAAACAAAACGGCAATCAATGGAGTGGCGCCACACCCACTCCCCTACCAAGAAAAAGTTTAAAGCCATACCCTCAGCCGGTAAAGTCATGGTTACAGTCTTCTGGGACGCTGAAGGGGTTATTCTGTTCGATGTCCTTCCCCATGGTCAAACGATCAACTCTGAAGTGTATTGTGCTACTCTTCAGAAATTGAAGAAACGACTTCAGCGTGTTCGTAGGCACAAAAATCAGAACGAACTTCTCCTTCTTCATGACAACGCAAGACCTCACACAAGTCTTCGCACCCGAGAGGAGCTCACAAAACTTCAGTGGACTGTTCTTCCTCATGCACCCTACAGCCCTGATCTCGCACCGTCGGATTTCCATATGTTTGGCCCAATGAAGGACGCAATCTGTGTGAGGCACTACGCGGATGATGAAGAAGTTATTGATGCAGTACGACGTTGGCTCCGACATCGACCAGTGGAATGGTACCGTGCAGGCATACAGGCCCTCATTTCAAGGTGGCGTAAGGCCGTAGCATTGAATGGAGATTACGTTGAAAAATAGTGTTGTGTAGCTAAAAGATTGGGGAATAACCTGGTGTATTTCAATGCTGCATAAAACAACCCCTGTTTCAGAAAAAAATGTGTTGCATTACTTATTGAACTGCCCTCGTATTCACGGTATACGTGTGAAATGGTCGAACGGAAAAATTCCCACTTCATCGTTACTTCGGAGGTGCTGTGTCCCATAGCTCGTGCGCCGGCTATAACGTTCAGACTCGCTGAAACCTCGGTAACCTGCCATTGTAGCGGCAGTAAGCGATCTAACAGCTGCGCCAGACAGCCTTATAAAGGCGTTGCCGACCGCAGCGCCGTATTCTGCAGATTTACATATCTCTGTATTTGAATATGCGCGCCTGTACCAGTTTCTTTGGCGCTTCAGTGTAGGAAAAAAAATGGATATTGTAACTGTAGCTGCGTGGTACAGTGCGTATTATACCGCAGTCCCTGTAACGAAGTATGATTGAATAAATGGTCCCTGCCACGGAAACCATGCATTTCCGGACGTAAGTCCATTAGACTTTCTTTGTTCCGTGTCCTCTTATCGATCAATCCCTACACTTTTTACACAAAAAAAACACCTTGTAAAATAAAGTGTATCAGGGAGACGCGATTAACTGTGCAGTCGTTGTCGTAATGCAGAAATGGAGCGATGTAGCTGACGTGCTGACAGGTATGATCACTGGCTTTTGTGTCTAGGGTTGAAGAATTTACGAAACGGGTCCAGAATGGAATGTTATACAATCACTCATAGAAAACAACGTAAGAACCATCATAACAATTATAGTTGTACTAACTACAATTACACTTTATTATTATATACGAATTAGATTTTCAGCTCTATAATTATATCATGTACCGAACATTCTGTGAACTCTTCGCTTGGATAAACTTCACAGTGTATACCATAAATGCCACTATCTAAGCCCAGCGCCGAGACAGTATTGCACCACGAGTCATATATGACGCACATGTTTGTTCGCTGTGGAAAATTTATACGGTTGAATAGACGTACTACTGGAGTATCTGGCGGCACAGGTGAACAAGGGATTATCAACAGTTTCAGTGCCAGTTTCATGGACCCATGCGCGAACGCCGTCCATCTGCGACGAAAGTTGGAGTTTTCACGCCATTACTACAACTGGACGACAGGTGGGCTTTTCAGATGAATCACGTTTTATTCCCTATTGGACAGATGGTGCTTTTGTGTACAGCTTGAAACGTCTGAAAGCAATGGCTCCAGGCAGGAGGTGGGAACATTATGGTCTGTAGAGTGTTTACGAGGGTGATGTCTTGTGGAAGGCACAATCGTTCGACACAGATAGCATTGGGGACGAGGTCTAAATCCATGTTGATTGTATGTCAACACCGATTCCTTCGAGGTAATTCATTATGTTCGAATGCAATATATGTTCCAAAATACTGCTACATTATATGGGCCTGTAATTTAGTGGATTATCCCACTACCTTTCCTGAATATTGGTGTGACCTGTGTGATTTTCCAGTCTTTGGGTAACGATCTTTCGTCGAGCGAGCGGTTGTATATGATTGTTAAGTATAGAGCTATTACATCAGCATACTCTGAAAGGAACCTAATTTGTATACAGTCCATACCAGAAGACTTGCTTTTATTAAGTGATTGAAATGGCTTCACTACCCCGAGGATATCCTGCGTTAATGTTGGCAGCTGCTCTTGATTCGAATTTTGGAACATTTACTTCTTCTTCGGAAGTCTGTGTTTAGTAATTTTGGTCTAGCAGCACTGTCTTCGATAGTATCTCCATTGCTATCGCGCAGAGAAGGCATTTATTGTGTACAGACGCTAGCATACTTCACATACGATCAGAATCTCTTTGGATTTTCTGCCAGGTTTCGAGGCAAAGTTTCGTTGTAGAAACGATTACAATCATCTCCCACTGAATTTCACGCAAAATTTCCAGCTTCCGTAAAAGATCACCAGTCTTGGAGATTTTGCATCTGTTTAATTCTGGCATGTTTTCTTGTTGTTCCTGCAACAGTGATCTGACCCGTTTTGTGTACTAAGGTTTCCGGTATCTCGTGGAATGTAAAAAGTGACTGTTCGCATATTAAGAAAGTTATCGAAATGAGGCAACGCCTGATGGGTCTGCAACACACCTAACTTACATGCAACGCAGGTACCGCCTTAACTCTTCAAGGCTACTAGTAAAATTACCGTAGTCTATGCTTATTTACGATCTTCTGCGGTAGACTACGATAGTTTCAAAACTCTAAATAAAAGTAAAAGAGTAGGCTGGCTAGGGCATGTCCTTAGGGAGGAGGATACAAGAATTGCAAAGTCGGTCTTCCAATGAAAACCAACAGAAAGGAGATTAAAAGGAAGACAACCTAAACAACAGCTGGACGATGTGGAAGAAACTTTCATAGTCCTGTAATTCAAAGGACGGAGATGACAAGTAAACGAGACGGTAGAATGGAAGAGAAAAGAAGGGAGAGACAGTCACAGGGTTCTGAAGCAGAAGGAATAAGACAATACATCGTAGTACATGATGATATTAACTTCGTACGTTCCTTATAGCTTAGAATTTGTAGATAGTTTTCGCAACACAATATGAAAATAATGTAAAACGGTTTTTACCACATTGCGTGGCCGTTAGTGCCAGGAAAATAACCAAACTACGGCAACAAAGAGTCAGAAAGGCTGTTTCGTGGCCTCCAGAGTAGCACACTGTGGGATTATTAAAACTGAAATATACTCGCAGTGCTGTCTTACCCTCAGCGCAGACTTATCCCAATCTACTCTATATCATAAAACGGTATTTCTCGCTGAAATTCACTGATGAAAACTGCATCGGTTATCACCCGAGTCGTGTTGTCGCAAATTTCTACGTGTTTCCTACTCGTTATGTTCAAACCTGAAGATGAAGAGCTGGAATATCGTCGATACTTTACGACCGCTTGACGCCTCGTGCCGACTGGCAATCGTGGAAGATTTCATTAATATTAGGGTACATTCGAGAAAGGCGTACATTTCAAATTATAGTTTCAGAAACTAAAGCCTTCTGTCCTAGATCTTTTCACGTGATCTTCCTTACAGTGCCGCAGCACATCGAAATCAGTTGGTCATCACCTGTAGCCTCCACTATCAAGATGGAATATAGTCAGACTGAAACTTCCTGGCAGATTAAAACTGTGTGCCCGACCGAGACTCGAACTCGGGACCTTTGCCTTTCGCGGGCAAGCGCTCTACCAACTGAGCTACCGAAGCACGACTCACGCCCGGTCTCACAGCTTTACTTCAGCCAGCTTTACTTCTTCTCCTTCGGCGCAATAGCTCATAGTGAGCTTTGGCTTCCTCACCAGTCTGCTTCCATATGTCGCTGCTTTCATCTTCCAACTGTCCGCCCTGGTAGCTGAGTGGTCAGCGTGACAGACTGTCTGTCAATCCTAAGGGCCCGGGTTCGACTCCCGGCTGGCTCGGAGATTTTCTCCGCTCAGGGACTGGGTATTGTGTTGTCCTAATCATCATCATTTCATCCCCATCGACGCGCAGGTCGCCGAAGTGGCGTCCAATCGAAAGACCTGCACCAGGCGAACGGTCTACCCGACGGGAGGCCCTAGCCACACGACATTTCCATCTTCCAACTTCCCAACTTCGGATCTCCACCTTAGTGAGGTTTGCCAAGACATCGCCCAGCCTCCTTGCTGTTGGTCTTCCTTTTGTTGGGATATAATACAGCGTGTTATAAAAAGGTACGGCCAAACTTTCAGGAAACATTCCTCACACACAACGAAAGAAAATATGTTATGTGGACATGTGTCCGGAAACGCTTACTTTCCATGTTAGAGCTCATTTTATTACTTCTCTTCAAATCACATTAATCATGGAGTGGAAACACACAGCAACAGAACGTAACAGCGTGACTTCAAACACTTTGTTACAGGAAATGTTCAAAATGTCCTCCGTTAGCGAGGATACATGCATCCACCCTCCGACGCATGGAATCCATGATGCGCTGATGCAGGCCTGGAGAATGGCGTATTGTACCACAGCCGTCCTCAATACGAGCACGAAGTGTCTCTACATTTGGTACCGGGGTTGCGTAGCCAAGAGCTTTCAAATGCCCCCATAAATGAAAGTCAAGAGGGTTGAGGTCAGGAGAGGGTGGAGGCCATGGAATTGGTCCGCCTCTACCAATCCATCGGTCACCGAATCTGTTTTTGAGAAGCGTACGAACACTTCGACTGAAATGTGCAGGAGCTCCATCGTGCATGAACCACATGTTGTGTCGTAAAGGCATATGTTCTAGCAGCATAAGTAATCCCGTATGAAATCATGGCGGTGAATCGAGGAAGCACAGTACATACTGACGAAACTAAAATGAGCTCTAACATGGAAATTAAGCGTTTCCGGACACATGTCCATATAACATCTTTTCTTAATTTGTGTGTGAGGAATGTTTCCTGAAAGTTTGGCCGTACCTTTTTGTAACACCCTGTATATGTTAATTATTCCTTTGTGTATCCTCACATATTACATCCTCGTATTATGTCCTGAACCAGCGTATTCATTGAGAAATACGTAACGGGTTTAATTTGAGGTTTAATTTGAGAAGTCAGTCAGTTTGACGAATGATGTAATGGAAGATAATTTCTTCTGTTTAGTTTTCTCGAACTGCAATAAATACATGTGGCATTTAAATGTAATTTTCCGATGCCTGGGAAACTTTGTTTTGATATTTGAAATGCTGTGATATCAAACACGGACTTACAAAGATAGTTCTCGAACGTGTAGGGGATTTGTGTTGTGAGTAGGCTATTATTAAACCTTTATCATCCTTTTCGTTCCTGGTGATATTATGACCATATTCTTTGTGGAGCTGTCGGCGGAGGGACGGGGTCAACAGAATTTCGTCCATGGATAGAGCTCGTTGTCATTTTCACCGATGATAATGTGATCACACAGTAAATATTAACTTACATAGATTTTGTGTGTCATGTTAATGCGAATCTGTACATTGTTTACGCATGGAATAGGTGAATATTAATTAGCTATGTGCTTGTGCGTCGTGTTTACTTGTGTGTGTGTGTGTGTGTGTGTGTGTGTGTGTGTGTGTGTGTGTGTGAGAGAGAGAGAGAGAGAGAGAGAGAGAGAGAGAGAGAGAGAGAGAGAGAGAGAGAGAGGTGTGGTTACTGAAAAGGGTGTGTTTTCTGGGTGACAGAGAATGAGGGAGAATGATGAGACAGGGTCGCGTATAACTAACAAACCGCCAGTGTTACCCGAAATTTTAATTAACAGTACGCTTCGCTTTTCTGGCGTTTCTGACACTGAACCTTGTAGAAAATACCTTTCGTATCCTGTTTCAGTTTTCTCGTTACCGCAGCACAGCTTTCACTGTCTTCCGCCACGGCATAAAATGTGTGCAAAGAAACATTAAACTGTAATTCGATACCCTGAACTGAAGAATCGTTTTTTTTTCTGCTAACAAAGATCTGCATGTACATCAAGGTAAAACGTTATCACACGCAATCTATTCATAAAATCAAAATCTGTCAAATGTGACTAAGATTCGCACTCTGATGTCTTAATTATTTTCATAGACAATAATGAGAGTTTCCTGTGGCTAAAGTGCCTGGGACCAGTCTTTCAGCATTTCGGCGATTTGCGTGACCCTAACCTACCACAGTTTTCCAACCGCGGAAAGGGAATCTAGAATTTAACGTGGAACCCGAACCACGTGTTATTTCTGGCAACTCCTCACATCGTGGACAAGTTAAGGCTAGGTTAAAGCTTATAACACTACTGCCCGCTACTGCTATACCATAACGTCAAAGCTGGAGGCAGTTCGTATAATGAAATTATTTTTATTCAAGTAATTATAGTATGAAGAAGCAGAGCAGTGTTAACCTCTGAAAGGATTTTAGTTGTGTTGACCGTGATATACCTAACGGAGGTTATAACTCTTCCGTCTGCTACTACTATACCATAACCTCAAAGCCTAAGGCATTTCGTATAAAGAAATTATTCTTACTCTAGTAATTATAGTATGAAGAAGTAGAGCAGTGTTACCCTCTAAGAGGAATTTTGTTATATCGACGGCGTTGTACCTAACGGAGGTGGCTTATCGGAAGTGAAAGTCAGAATTACGTAATTATTCAGACAGTAACAAATAATGTTTAAAGAATAAGGAAAACGGTCGCTAACCTAATTAGACAAGAGAAAGATTAACGTACTTGTTTAAGAAAGTAGGTATGAATAACTTCAATGGCCGAACACAACCTATATTTTGCCACACGCGAGTGTAACGAACTCTGACACCTGCATATGTTCACGGTCGAGATCGGAAGCTAACAGAGCAGGACAAACTATTTGCATAAATATAACAGATAACGAGACACACTATTACTTTCAGGGCTTATTCAGACTAAATGGTCTTTATAACATTACTACTAACGGTCACTGCAGAATCATTAATTGGACATAGGTTCAGTATTATTGTTCAAATATTTTCCCAGCTAACATAAAATTATAAATGTAATTCACTGAAAAATTATGAACTGGTCACAGGTTAAATATGTCTCGTCTAAATACTATTCTATTGAGGATGAAACTTAAATGGAATTCACTAACAGGTTACTTTTCATTGTCTTTTGAATAAAGAAGTTACTGTTTTCATAGATAGTTGTCTTTCAATTAATCTTTGTGCAGTAAGAGCACAATAGGCACTCTATGGAGCCGGCTGAAGTGGCCGTGCGGTTAAAGGCGCTGCAGTCTCGAACCGCAAGACCGCTACGGTCGCAGGTCCGAATCCTGCCTCGGGCATGGATGTTTGCGATGTCCTTAGGTTAGTTAGGTTTAACTAGTTCTAAGTTCTAGGGGACTAATGACCCCAGCAGTTGAGTCCCATAGTGCTCAGAGCCATTTGAACCCACTCTATGGATCCTGTTTCAATATTAATATGCACTTTTAATACCCAAAAGAAACAAGTGCTTAGCAAGCATGAATATATAACTTTCCTCAACTGTAGTTTTCCACTTTTACTACAGTGAGACACAAAATTAACATATTTGTAAAATACTGACTCACCTTCTGCGAATTACATCAAGCAGCAATGTGATCATTTACTAAGCAAAACTTTATAAGCCTCAGTCTTAAGAACTTTTAATTTTAAAGTTGGCAACAACATATTAATAAGCAGTTTCAATAGGAAAATTATTTTCAGCAAGCATCATTTACTTTAACTCACTCTCTTGCCACATTAACTTTAACTTTCTTTTTGCTATGTTCAAGAGCCATTAATTAGCAAAACACTTGGCTTTAATGTTCTTTCAGTAGGGATACTCGGTAATCACTTGAGTTCAAACGGAGAGGAACCTGAGAGGTGTTATGATAAGGAATAAAATCAAGGTAGGTACATAAATTCAGTTATAAATTACCTTATATATTAGCACAATAACACATCTAATAAGCTGATCCTTCACTGTACATTACTATAGTGCTCCATTATAATGATTGCGCAATATGGTGGCAGCTGCATATTGGTAGGTAGATTTGCAGGCGGAATTTCTGAACTCTGTCCCTTCGGTGGCTATGATAGTTACCAATTCCAGACTAGTTCCAGCTATTTATCCATCCGACGCATTGGTAAGCGGCAGGAAAAGCCTCTCTCGGAACCAGCACAATGTACAACTTTTAGATGGGCAGTGTACAGTTTCGTAGTTCGTCCCCGGCTAACTCTTGTTCCACCTTTTCTACCGAGGCCAACCACAATTTGTGCGCGCTACACAGTTCCGTTCCCGAGGGGAACGACAACACCTTTTACATATGACATAATTAAGAACCCTAAGTGAAGGTCAGCAGTTTACATTTTAAATAAAACAGAATTTTGCACATATTAGTATTTCTACAAAAAATTATTCACACTGAAATTACAATTATATAGAGTAAGTTTTGTTCCCTCCAAATGGGACAAATAATTTAAATGTCAGATAGGCCTATACTACATCAAACTACGACATCAAAGTTTTTACAAAGAAAGGCGTATACAATTTTGTGTTATTGATTCAATCAAACAACGTTTACAGAAGCTCAATGATGTAACATTAAATAAAACAAAAGGCAAAATAAATGAGTAGAGTATTAGAGCTATGGTGTTACAAGCTAAGACTGAAACAATCCGTGTTTCGATGCCGCGACACCTCGGTTTCCAGGGCTTCGCTTTAATGCAACACCGCCTGGCGTAACACTCATCTAGATAGCTCATCTCTAGATTTTGACGACTGAGTTGCGAGTATCAGAACACGTGACATATATCGTTGTATCTGTTGACTGCATTGACTTAGAAGCTTAAATTGTTTACCCCGTCAAGGAAGCGCAAGCATAAATTTCTATCTGATATCGCTTTACGTTCCTGAGACAAATTTACAGACCGGCGTATCTTTTAATTGCACTGACTTAAGAGCCTGAGTTTTTACGCCGCTAAGGGACCGTAGACAGAATGCGAAATGATTTTCGTGTTGATACCTCCACCCGTTCCTGAGAGAAATGGGCTTCAAAGGTCGGACAGGCAGACAGTCTGACAGACTGGTGGACAACTGTTAATGTTTTATCTCACACGAAAAACGTATTTCTGTTGTTTTTCTTTATCCGACGTCTAACTTGAAATTAAAGCATTCAGTGGTTCTGCAGTCAGGATGAATGGGACGCAGTGGTAAGCGTCAAACATCAAGCATGGAAAACATGAAGTAAAGAATAATTTTGTAGCTCACATGACGAATATCGGAATATATTCATCATCAGATATCCAGGTGCGATTCCTGCACTTAAATATGACATCTCAAGTTGTACGTCAAACAACCGTTCGCATACTGGTCTTCAGAAATCGCTTCTGGGTACCTGATGATGCATAAATTCCGATACACGAAAGTATGAACAATCAATCCCTGCCTAATGTTTGACTTGTGCAACTGCGACCCGGTCCGCCTGAATGGAGAATTACTGATTATTATAATAATGTTCGCTTGCCTCCTGCATGACTTTACATTACTGAAGGTAAAACATTATTGAAAATCATGGAATCCTAGCATATTGGAACCGATATTTTGGCAGTACCAATGCCAATAAACGGCCAAAGTGGTCGACAAATGGTTCAAATGGCTCTGAGCACTATGGGACTTAACATCTATGGTCATCAGTCCCCCTATAACTTAGAACTACTTAAACCTAACTAACCTAAGGACATCACACAACACCTACTCATCACGACGCAGAGAAAAATCCCTGACCCCGCCGGGAATCGAACCCGGGAACCCGGGCGTGGGATGCGAGAACGCTACCGCACGACCACGAGATGCGGACAAAAGTGGTCGACATTGTCGACTCTCGGAATTAATGTATTGTCTATATCCACATAATTAAGTTTGTACTGAGACGTCAGTGTGGTAGGCCTACTCGTACCTGGGAAATTTCTTATTATGCTATATACACTGACTTGCCAAATAAACTGGTATAGGCATTAGTATTCAAATACACAGATATGTAAACAGGCAGAATATGGTGCTGCGGTCGTCAACGTCTGTTTAAGACAACAAGTGTCAGTCGCAATTGTTAGATCGGCTACTGCTGCTACAATGGGAGGTTATCAAAATTTGTGACATTGAATGTGGTGCTATAGCCTGCGCACGAGCGAAGAAACACAGCATCTCCGAGGTAGCGATGAAGTGGAGATTTTCCAGTACAACCACTCAACGAGTGTACCGTGAATATTAGGAATCCGTAAAACATCAAATCTCGGACATCCCTGCCGGCACAAAAAGATCCTGCAAGAGTGGGACCAACGACGACTGAATAGAATCGTTCAACGAGACAAAACTACAACCCCTCCGCAAATTATTGCAGATGCCAATGTTGGACCATCAAAAAGTGTCTGCGTGCGAACCATTCAACGAAACATGATCGATATGGCTTTCGGAGCCGAAGGCCCGCTCGTGTACCCTTGATGACTGGACGACTCAAAGCTTTATGCTCCGCCTGGGTCCGTCAACACAGACATTGAAGACTGTTGATGAGTGGAAACAGTTTCCTGGTCGGACAATTCTCGTTGGAAATTGTATCGAGCGGATAGAAATGTACGGGTGTGGAGACAACCTCACGAATCTATGGACGCTTCATGCCAGCAGGGACTGCTCAAGATGGTGGAGGCTCTGTAATGGTGTGGGGCGTGTGCAGTTCGAGTGATATAGGGGCCCTAGGCCTAGAGGAAGACCACCAGACAAAGACATCAAGAAGATCGATGGTAACACCTGGCAGAGAACTGCCCAAGACCGTCCCACTTGGAGAAGACTGCTGAAAGACTACCTGAATCCACGACTCGAAGAGGCCACATCATTTAATGATTGAATTGGCTGACTGTATGAATCAATCCCCCACTCTTCCTCTCACTGTTTTACTATCTCCCCAGTGAGGGTAGTCCACCAGAAGTTGCTGCAAAAAGTCAGTCTACAACTACAATTCTTCACAAAAAGCACAGGTATAAATTCATCTATAAGTGAAAGGGGCACTGCTGTTCCACGGTTTTCAGCTAACCAGCGGCACCAGAAGGTCCTGAAGAAGATCGCGGTAGAGATATGTAAACGTCGACTGTGTAGGAAGCAATGAAAAGAGTCATTACCGAGCTTAACAACACAGGCGATCTGTATCATTAAACGGCAACAACAGTCGCCCGGTCCCAGTTACAGATTGGCAGGCAGTTAGCTTCCAGTTTTTCGAATATCTTATAGTTATTGACGCAATCTAAAAACTAAAAAGCACTCTCTCTCTCTCTCTCTCTCTCTCTCTCTCTCTCTCTCTCTCTCTCTCTCTCTCTCTTATATATAGGGCACTGTCTCAAATCACGGACTCACTCAAAGAGTCATCGCCCAGCCCAAAGCGCTAAAGATAGACACTTGAAGTTCGGAGAGGATGTTGACCTTATACCGCAGGGATTTTTCAGAATTCCGCCCTAAGGGGGTGAAATAGGGGTTAAAAGGTATTTATGAGAATCAGTGGAACAAAATTTTTTATCTAGATATACAAAAATTGGTATTCGGTTCCTCGGTCAGAAATAAAGAAATACATGTTTCACCGTTTGTTGGAAATTAAACCCCTATTCGGCAGTGAGAGAAGGCGAAAGCATTTTTAGTGTAACTAATCAAGCATCCTTGAAGCCACATCAATGACAATCCTCATTTTTCTCTTCAGTTGAAAATAAAAAAAAAAAAAAAAACATGTTTCGGTGTTTCTGGAAATTCAGCCTCTAAGGGGTTCAAAATGAGATGAAATATTTTTTTTAAAATACGGCATTATGAAAGCATTATGAAACTTTTAATTTGGCTTCTCATTCGTAGTGCCCCTACCCACTATACTCATTACTCGCGGCAGTCAGTCTACCAAAATCTACATGTCCGAAAGAACAGATACCGTATTCACATAGATAAGGCTTACCAGCCAATGATCTTCTTCAGTGCGGATGCACTCACATTGCCCGAACTCTTAAGGGAATCGGTAGATTGACTGGCGCTAGTAATGAGTATAGTAGGCAAGAGCACTACGAATGTAGTGGGTGGACAGTAAGTTGGAAGTGTGGGTCTCACTGGGAGAGTAGCTGACATAAGTCCCTATAAGACACTATCCTCCGTGTCCTCGATGGCTCAGTCGGATAGAGCGTCTGACATGGAAGCAGATCACGCCTTCGAGTCCCGGTCGGGGCACACATTTTCTACTTTCCCCGTTAATATTTATCAACGCCGTTAAACAGGTAATGGTCTGGATTCCATCGCAATTTCATTCTTAGAGATGTCCGAAAGAACAGATTCTTCGTATACGAATTTAAATACGTCTCACATAGTAAACGGGGTGCACTCTATCCAATACGCTCATTGCTCGCAGCCTCACCTGATTCCCTCAAGACGTCGGGAGTCCGCACAGAAGGTAACACTATTTGCCGTTAAGGTGCATATATCTATCGCTCTGAGCACTATGGGACTTAACTTCTAAGGTCATCAGTCCCCTAGAACTTACCACTACTTAAACCTAACTGACCTAAGGACATCACACACATCCATGCCCGAGGCAGGATTCGAACCTGTGACCGTAGTGGTCGCGCGGTTCCAGACTGTAGCGCCTAGAACCGTTCGGCTACCCATGCCGGCATATATCTATGCCGAGGTGAGAAAAGTCATGGGACAGCAATATGTACAGTCGTGCTCAAAAGTATCCGAACGACCTGAATTGCATTTCGCCTGATTCGAATGCAACCCACATAGCGCAGCTGTCTAGCAGATCCTCTAATCGCCCCTCGGTACAGTCGTTTGACTATTGAAAATGGTTCCAACCAGTCACCGCTAGAAAACACTGCTCTGTGTCGCAATTACTCAAGATGTAAAGTAATACCAAGGTACTACAAATATCAGGGAACATCTTATCACAGACAAGACGGTTCTTCAGGGTTGTAAGCTCACATTTATTACAATAAATGACATACATGAAATGTTACCACTCTCATTATTACGTCAGATAGGTAATTCACGTAGTAAGTTCGTCGTATTCATGATTTCCTCTTCAAAGTAACATACCGTACTTGTTATTTAACACAAAATGACATTAAAAATTTAAGTTATTCACGAGCAGCCAGTAGAGAATATGTATGAACTTCAAATGACTCGACGAACCGTCTCGTTCTGCATATGGATACAAACCCAGGTTATGCAGACTAAGCAAAGACTTCGTGAATGACGGAAACTATCAGTCATTCCTGACTAGGCATACAGAGAGTGATATACCTCGATTTTGGACAGTATCAGTTAGCAAATATCAACTTTAAATTACATAACGTAAACATTGTTAACGGACGCGAATTCCTACCCGGCACCTATTGTCCTTGTTAACGAACTACGAGAGATGTTAAATATTGCTTCTTCACAAGTAACTTACTTGAAATGGCGTGAGGTAAAGCTTTGTGTTGGACAGGGATTCGAACCCAGAACCTAATTGGATTGTCATCGAAGCACAATCAACTGTGACATATCGGATTTTCTCGGCAGTAGCTAGATGTTTTAACAGAAATGACGAGACAAAACATAAATTTTTTCTTTCCCAGCAGCGACAAGTGAGCATGTTTGAACTAGAAATAATATGACTAAGAGTTCAGTGCTGACTGGGAATCGAGCCCCACACATATCGTTGTTGACTGCACACAAAGAGACGTCAGCTACCGAATTTTTCTCCACCAGCAGCTCGGAACAACATCATTGAATTTACAATGATTTCGCAAACAGATCTGTGTCTCACTAGGACTCAAAAACGTCAGATACCGTTAGTGTTGACAACGAATGAAAATAGATTAAAAATCAAAATTATTATCCACCAGCAGATAGGTGTTCTCATGCTAGAGCTTGATAATACATAAGGAAAGCTTTAGTGCGTGGCCAGGGTTCGAACCCTTTCACGCGTAATATGTGGAGATGTTGAGCAATCTGCAGTTTTGAACAAACAACAAATTACAGTCGACCCGTTTTGTCACGAAGGGATCAAATTCCACGTTAAGGGCGGTCCGAGTTGCATTCCTAGATCAGAACCTATTTTATCGACATACAGAAGCTCAAATAAAAGATGGGATAAGTGTGCTGTGACCCTACGTAGCGTTTGTTTCGTCACTAGAAATAAATAACAAGTATAAGAAAGGTTACTGGTGATTGAGTTTCTACGTGTAGGGGTAACTTTGGCGACATTTTGGTCGTTTCAGGTTTAATAGATGGCCAGGCTGCAGATGCATCCCAAAACTTTTGTATAATGTATGGGGAGAGCGCATCGTACCAAAATAGTTAGAAAAGTATTTTCTACATTTGCTGTCGTGTGGCAGTGCATTCTATTCTTCATGAAACCATGTTTGACAGCTGTAACTCAGAACAAGTTTTCTACATGCATGTAATCAATAAACTGCATGTGCATTATCAGACTGTTATAGATAACATCAGGGACTTCACATATATCGTTGATGATTAATTTCTCTCTCATGTTTGGTATTAGTTTAACAACTCTAAAAGAAACCGTACGAAAATTACGCACTGTATTATAAGAAATGAAATAAAACTACCCACGATAACTTTCTGACGAAATTATGTTTTAATGAAACTGAGTATCTGTACACAAGAGTGCCTGTATCGGCACGAATTAGTAAAATACTACTCACTTCGATTTCGACTGGGTCTGTATTCAATTGGTATGCTGTGTCATACTCAACAGGTATACAAATGCGGCATTTCAAAAATAAAGTTACGTATTCCTAGAAACCCAACATTTGCTGGTCAGCAGCGGAAAGAGGTGTTACCTGTTGTGCAGCATTGTAAGTTTTTCACCATTGCACTACGAGCTGAAAGTATTTTCTTGCGATTTCCTTATCGATCTTTGATTTGACTGCTTGTAGCTCTTTCCCAAAAGCGATAAAAACGTTACAATTAGCGAGACTGGAATCACGAACCATAACAGGTGCTTTCTTCACAGGTCAGCACGTCACCACACAGCTAATGAAGAAGTATGTGTTGCGCTTTTCTCCTACGAGGCCAAAAGTGACTAGAACTCGTAAACCGCTATTTAAAGTACGACATTAGTTGCTATTTCCACGTGCAATGACTTTCCTGGGCTGAAAACCGTAAATTTACAGCCTTTTGTTACACACCAAGCGATAATAACTCAGATTATTCAATGGAAATGACAGGAACAGTCAAATGAACTTTGAGGCTTATTTCCGAGCACACCAGGAAGTAACTCTTCGATCACAGAGTTGCCAAACATACCTTGCCTTGTTGCCAAATCTCAGTTACAGTACCAGCAGGAAGAACACGAACTGATGTGATCCTACAGCGCGTTGGGAAGTGATCGTAACTGGCGTCTCAAAGACGCGGCTGCTACGGCCTGGAATACGTAATGCGTCTGATTCGCATTTCTGTAACTAGGTTTAGGGGCTGGAGCGTAGATACTAATAATACTCAGAACTGACTGCAAACTAAGCTTTATAAATCAGTAACTCTCATAGTCGTTTTTATATATCTTTCGTAAGTGTACTCAAAACTAAGAAAATCATTGACGAACGTTTTCGTGCATCGCCGGTAGTCGAGCACAACAAACAAATAAAAATAAAAAAAGACTGTGTGTGTGTGAGAGAGAGAGAGAGAGAGAGGTAGTGAAGGACAGATAAAAATAAAAAAGAATGAGAGAGAGAGAGGGGGTAAAAAATTGTTGCAAAGAAACTGAATCATGCTACGTAAAGCAATCTTTCATTAAAATGACAGGTTCTACATCATTACGAAATGTCGTATTCATGATCTATGGAACAAGTATTAATGTAATCTCATCTAATCACATCATATTGCTGACTAGTCATGAAGAGACACGAATTACAGAAATTTTCGCCAATATCAGTAACCAAATCTAAACTTGAAAAAAAAAAAAAAAGAAAATGACGACAGTTTTGTAATAAACCGGGACTCCTGTAAAGTCCCTTTCCTCCCTGTTAACTAACCATGAAAGATGTGTGATATACCTCCATTCAGAAGGAACAACGTGTTCATGCATTTAAAGATGAAGCGCATGATGTGAAGTTCTGTGACGGAGATACGAACCCAGCACGCAATCGGATTGTTAACTAAGTAAAATCAAATGTAACGTATCGGTTTTTCTTACCAGCTGCTAGATGTTTGAACCTAAAATAAGTATACAAATTTTTGTGCCTGAGCGACAATCGAACCGCACACCTACCGTCCTTCTTTATCATCCACGAACATTGCTTAAGTAACACTTGCTTACTCACCAACAGTAAGATGTGTGCGTGTTTGTCCAGAAATAACGGCACCTATTGCGATTGTTGGCTACACATGAACAGACATTAAAAATGAACGTTAATTTTCACTGGCGGACTGGTATGCACGTGATAGGGCTTGAAATGAAATTATGAATAATTTTGTACTGGATCAGGATTCGGATCCACATACCTACCTTCGGAGGAGACCTAGAGAACATTGCAGTCTTGGGAAAAGGAGCGAAATGATTGAACTATGCTGTTCCGAGAAATTCAGATCCTCGAAAGATGAGATCCGAATTCGAATCACAGCCCAACACCAAATTTTTCAACGTCTCTAGTTCGATCAACTATAAGAAAAACCAGAGCCCTGTTCCTTTAAATGGCTATTGTTTCATCAAATAAAATAAAATTTTCTAATGTAAGTAAGTTTACTGCAGACAGTATTTCTGCTTACCATGACTTCCGCCTATGTCATATCCCAACGTAAACCGGCTATGCCCAATTGATAATGAAGGAACCTGATGTTTAATGCGGATTCAGGATTACAACGTCTTCCTCTTGAGCTTACCAGAGGTACAGTAAATCTGTTTGTGCCTCTTAAAAGTAAATGCCTGAACCCACGCATTGCACCTGTGATAGTTCGTTCCACCATACCATTGTGGCCACATTACCCAGCCCCAAGAGTGTGCTCTAACGGATGATGTGCTTAGCTTACAAAATTTGTCGCGGTGGAAAAAATGCGAGTCTATTAAATGGTTAAGTAGAGGCAATCTTCTGACGTGGAGATTATTCTATTCTCATGTCAGCAGGATGTAAAGACTCTTCTATCATCATAGCCTCGATGTAAAGCAAATTTTGAAATATTCACTAAGTCAGCAAATTTCTTAGTTCGAGAAAATCCACTGTGAAGTGTGAAGTTACCGGATAATTCGATTATTACCGTCATTGTTACTATCATTTTCTTCACACCGTTACTGGAACACATGTGCTTGAAGATCATTTAATGCCTTTTGGTCATTATAGAAGTAGTTGCCCAAGAACAGGATCTTTCCCTGTCTACGGAGTCCTTTTCGTGTTAATATCAAACATGAGCAATTACTCGCAGATTACATTAAAAATGGTTCAGATGGCTCTGAGCACTATGGGACTTAACTTCTGTGGTCATCAGTCCCCTAGAACTTAGAACTACTTAAACCTAACTAACCTAAGGACATCACACACATCCATGCCCGTGGCAGGATTCGAACCTGCGACCGTAGCAGTCGCGGGGTTCCGAACTGAGCGCCTAGAACCGCGAGACCACCGCGGCCGGCGATTACATTAAAACTAAAGTAACTGATGAAGACGTTACTTGATAACAAAAATGCGCTGCCTTTCTTCATTTACTTGCGCCTAGAAATGGCTGTCGAATACTTCCAAATCAAAAGCCAAGGGATCTTACTGCCTTGCGTTATACATCGCTGTCAGTTCTTCCACAAGATTTGGTCGACGTGACTTGTTTCAAGTTGTGTATGGCAGAGATTATTTTAGAAAATCAATTGTTTTCCTTTGCAATAAACAGAAAGATTTTCATTGTAAGCTATCCAAGTTCAAAATTTTCGCATTATTAGGTCAGATTTAATATTCACTTCTATAATGTAGGAAAGTATTTCAGAGCTGCCAAACCCGAATCCGATTCATTGACCATAAATTGTAGTTCAGAGTGACACCATTTTAGGTAACCTAATGTAGCGAAGACTGTTTGCCAGTGCTCTTTTTCACCGAAAAATATGCAATTCACTCACTAGGCTCCATAGGTACACTGTAACAGTAATTTCTGTGTGTATGCAATGTGTACGGATTGTAGAATTTAGTGGTGGTCTCTCTTCTACTTCTGTTTATAATATGCCTGACCTAAACGGGCCGTTTCTCGTTACAGTCCCTAGGCAGTGCAACATCATACTGACAACAGTAATGTGCTTATTCTGACAGCCTCACTGTTCGTTTTACCTAATTTTGTAATCATTTAAATAAAACAACATGGCCTTCCAGTGGGAGACGTTTCGTCCCCCTTGTCCATCTGTGAAATTTGTCAGTAAGCTTTTTGCCTTCGAACCACCAAAATGCGGCAGAGTACGGCCGGTAAACGATTCACAAACCACGATTTAGGGCGATTAGGACGATTTCTTTATACATTGTCGTAGCTGAAGGAATTTAGTGTCTTCTTAAATCTTCTGCAGCAACGTTCACAGATACGTCAAATGGGAAAAATCTCTTTATCCAGGTACGAAGATTGTAAAACAAACTTCCCACAGTTTCTGTCAGGTTGATCTTTTCGTCTGATAGCACTGCATTAGTATTTTGTCTAAGAGGTATCACAAGTAGTGTTCCTGTAGCTGTGGGAATCATTGGTCGAAAACGAGTTTAACAGCAAAGGGTACAGTGCTGCTAAATATTCAGAATAATTATTAACCTAAGTATGAGTTGATCCACAAACTGAAGTGTATTTATAATATTGAAGCTGGACTGTGTATCCTTGTCTTCCTTGAGTGGGCATTGGAAGGCGTTAACACACCCGTATACAAAACTATGAATATTTCGAACGCTATTATTAACATTGCTCTCATTAACAAATTATTATTTTCTTCTTCTGTGTCTTCAGCGTGCAATATGTGTTGTAGATATAGTCTTAGACAAAAAAAATTGACTGCCGATTCGTTCACGTAAGGTAGACAATACAGTCTTGCTCCCCTCAGAATTCTATGTCAGGCAATATGCTCGATCTGGCTGCCGGAGGAAATCTTGACTGCAGTCTGATTACATTACTCTTGACTAGGACCGTAGTCTTGAGGTAAAACGCTTGACTAGCTAATGCGACGTCTTGGAACCGAAAGTACACGTCGACAAATTTTTTATCGCCCTTTCATCTCTGTGCTCAAGTTATGAGTGTAATTCAAGTGAATCTACAGTATATTTCGCTTTCTGTCACATTGGTAATAACAGTTTGGTTCAAGAATATTTTAACGAGAGATTTCTTGGCCGACCATCTGCCTCTGAACACCGCATGCATCAGAGTCCACAGGGCCCCGTTTGCTGCCTACCGACGGGAGATGAGTCACTGCACTGCATCGCCTGCAACGTCTGCTACACTTCTCACTCTCGGCGGTATAAAATGCTTTAATACTGTTTTGTGGTGACCCATAAAATCTGTCTACGATTTGTGTTTCACACTCGATAGCAACAGAGGCACAAAACAATTTTTATTTGATGAGTATTTTATTACACTAGTATACATCAGTGTGTCGCAGAATTAATTTCAGTGTCTCTGATCCAGTGCTCTATAATTGAAGCGTCCTATCTGTGTCTTTTTCCTTTCGTACTAGATTCTTCAAATAATATCTTTGTCATGGCTTCATATGTGTTTGTCAATGCACAGAGAGTAAATGCAATGTAATTTGTTTGGTTTCTTTCTTTGATTCCCTATGGTAAATGGATGTGAAGCTTTGAGTCAATACCTATCACAACCTGCTCTATAGATACTCAGGCAAATAGCTTCTTTGGAGGTCCATACATTAATTAATGGTGAACTGGACACTGTTCAAAAGTGATACTTAAAATATTGAATTGGATTTAAGGCGACAAAATTGCCCATATCTGAAATTACCCAGAGAAAAAGTAAGTTGCTAGAGCCTCTGTTAGCAAATGTCTGCAGAGAGTTCCTAATTGCTACTGTGGAAATTTAGCATAGAGGCCCGATAGTAATAAGGAGGTTCATGTCCTACATACTTATCATCCTGGCATGTGAGTCTTAAGTGAAGAACAATATAGAAATTAGTATCGTTGACGGTCGATTCGAATTTATTCAGAGACGCTTGTATCGTGAAGCAGCTTGGCAATCAGAAAACCGAGAACTATGACCATTAACACAACTTACTTAGTCGAGCTACCAAGAGGACGTGTAAAGCTTTTCTTCGGATTTCGTTAAAGAATTTTTTCTGGAAATTCGCAGCTCCATTAAATAAATCAGAAAAGAAAGCTCACACATACTGTCTCCTAGCACGGTTAGAACTGACGACTAATTGAGCCGTTGTGATACGAGAAACAGGCTGTACCATGCGGCTACGTACACACTGCTGCCAGCATGCCACACTCATCATGGTATTGGTCGCTCAGCCTCATAACACATCGTGAAGATAGTAAAAGTTGTCACTTATATGAAGAATAGCATTTCTTTAGCTAAAAAATTGAATTTTCATTCTCAGTGTCTTAGTTTACATGATAATTATATAGCACGAGCCATTCAAATGGAAAGGGAATATCAAGTGAATTTAGAGTGTCAATTCAGTACCATACACAGAAGTGATTGGACTGTCACAGTGTTGCCAAATGTTTGTGACGATTTTGCCAATTCTCATTTGTGCTAGGTACAGCACATAGACGTATTCGACTGAAAGATCACCATGACCAAGATTGTAACTGGGGTCGACAGCATCATCGTCTACCACCTTGACAACTCGAATGGTGACAGTGCTCGGCCAGTTACTTACATTTACTGGTATCAAAGCTACAGCATGAAAACACAAAAATGTTAATAACTCGGAGATCATTAACTTTGGAATTCATAGTAAAGTAAAGCAGTCATCAGTTGTAAGATTGGTTTGAACACCACAGTGCTTTAATAGGCATGATCTTGTTGGAGGCCGTATGCCGTTGCTTTCCTTTGACATTCGAGTTGACTTACCTAGCCAGTTAATAGGGGAATCGACAGTTTAATGAGGCCTTCGGACCACAGTGCAACTCGGTATTTTTCACATCACCAAACACTACCCGAGGGGAAATAGGCTTAAAATGGCACATAAAAATTGTGGAACTTTTGGGGATCGAACACGAGACCTTTGTTTTCCTAGTCTTGCTGTTTACCACTTTGCCACTACCTAGGCACCCCAGTGGCTTTTTCTTGGCCTTAACTTTACGGATCTCTCGTTTGTGCCTGCATTGGCACTTGCGTGTCCCAGCACCAAAGTAAAGAGAACTGAATGTAGTGCCTTCAAGTTTGCATAAACAGAAAAGGAGAAAAAGTAAACAATATAAATGGTCTCTCTTTGATGTCTTCATCTTCATTGCCATTATGCATCGTATGAGAAAAAACGTACTCTTCATTAAAATAAACATCTTCGTCTTGCTATGCAAATATTTGCGATTTATTTTACACAAAAATTTTACTGACGAAATTAAAATAGGAGAAGTTTTTCTTTTGTTTGCAGCATCTTAATCGCTGAAGAAAAGTTATGCTGAAATTAAACAATATGTCATTTAAACAAAGTCTTCGTCCTATTAACATAGTCGACTCAGTACCGTGTCCAGTTCCCGTCCTCTTCTACAGCTGCATTTTATCGCCAGGGAACGGAGGCAAGAAGCTTTCTGATGAATCTGTCACTCCGTGACATCTCTTCCCACGCAGCGTGAACTGCTTCCGACAACGCTGCCTTGGATGTTGGTGCACGTCTTATGCTCCTAATAATTTTTTCCATTTCTGCCCACACGTGCTCTATGGGATTGACGTCAGCAGCTTTTGGAGGCCAGTCTAACAGCTCAATGTCTCCTTTCATCTGAAACTAGTGTCTTACACGATTGGCTGTTTGAATTGGGGAACGGACATGTTGAAAAATGATTCTACCCTTGGGAAATCGCTGGCGAACAGAAGGAAGCATGATTTCTTCCAGTGTTTCGCAGTAATATGCACTAAAAAGCGGACGCTCAAGTTCCCACAGCACGCCGCTGATTTGCTGATATCCAGCCCCAAACTGTGACAGACGTCCGGGCACACCTTTGCCTCTGTTGGACATACACTCCTGGAAATTGAAATAAGAACACCGTGAATTCATTGTCCCAGGAAGGGAAAACTTTATTGACACATTCCCGGGGTCAGATACATCACATGATCACACTGACAGAACCACAGGCACATAGACACAGGCAGCAGAGCATGCACAATGTCGGCACTAGTACAGTGTATATCCACCTTTCGCAGCAATGCAGGCTGCTATTCTCCCATGGAGACGATCGTAGAGATGCTGGATGTAGTCCTGTGGAACGGCTTGCCATGCCATTTCCACCTGGCGCCTCAGTTGGACCAGCGTTCGTGCTGGACGTGCAGACCGCGTGAGACGACGCTTCATCCAGTCCCAAACATGCTCAATGGGGGACAGATCCGGAGATCTTGCTGGCCAGGGTAGTTGACTTACACATTCTACAGCACGTAGGGTGGCACGGGATACATGCGGACGTGCATTGTCCTGTTGGAACAGCAAGTTCCATTGCCGGTCTAGGAATGGTAGAACGATGGGTTCGATGACGGTTTGGATGTACCGTGCACTATTCAGTGTCCCCTCGACGATCACCAGTGGTGTACGGCCAGTGTAGGAGATCGCTCCCCACACCATGATGCCGGGTGTTGGCCCTGTGTGCCTCGGTCGTACGCAGTCCTGATTGTGGCGCTCACCTGCACGGCGCCAAACACGCATACGACCATCACTGGCACCAAGGCAGAAGCGACTCTCATCGCTGAAGACGACACGTCTCCATTCGTCCCTCCATTCACGCCTGTCGCGACACCACTGGAGGCGGGCTGCACGATGTTGGGGCGTAAGCGGAAGACGGCCTAACGGTGTGCGGGACCGTAGCCCAGCTTCATGGAGACGGTTGCGAATGGTCCTCGCCGATACCCCAGGAGCAACAGTGTCCCTAATTTGCTGGGAAGTGGCGGTGCGGTCCCCTACGGCACTGCGTAGGATCCTACGGTCTTGGCGTGCATCCGTGCGTCGCTGCGGTCCGGTCCCAGGTCGACGGGCACGTGCACCTTCCGTCGACCACTGGCGGCAACATCGATGTACTGTGGAGACCTCACGCCCCACGTGTTGAGCAATTCGGCGGTACGTCCACCCGGCCTCCCGCATGCCCACTATACGCCCTCGCTCAAAGTCCGTCAACTGCACATACGGTTCACGTCCACGCTGTCGCGGCATGCTACCAGTGTTAAAGACTGCGATGGAGCTCCGTATGCCACGGCAAACTGGCTGACACTGACGGCGGCGGTGCACAAATGCTGCGCAGCTAGCGCCATTCGACGGCCAACACCGCGGTTCCTGGTGTGTCCGCTGTGCCGTGCGTGTGATCATTGCTTGTACAGCCCTCTCGCAGTGTCCGGAGCAAGTATGGTGGGTCTGACACACCGGTGTCAATGTGTTCTTTTTTCCATTTCCAGGAGTGTATTTACGGTTGTATCTCGTTCCTCTTGGTCGATACACATGGGCAGAGCTATTTGGAGCTGTTGAAAATACCTTCTCGTCGGTAAATATAACTCGGTCCCAGTACGAAAGCGGATTCTTTCTGTAGGCTAGTGCGAAATTTAACCTGGCAGCCCTATGTTGCTCTTTCAGCATATCCTTAACAGCCGATTTCCGTCCATACCTTCCTTCCTCGTTTAGCCGACGACGTATGGTCGACCGGCTCACTGTTAGCTGCAGGATGTCTTTAATTTCTCTGCTACTCCTGAAAGGATCCTCAACACTGCAGCGGAGTATACGCTTGTCTTCATCCTCTGTGGTAGTCCGTGGGCGCCCAGAGTAACGACGACGGTTTACGTACCCTTGATCCTCCATCCGCTTCACCCACAGATGAATAGTGGATCTGCTGTATCCCAGAACAAGGGAAATGGCACTGATACAGTATCCGTCTTCATAAAGCGCAAGGATACGACCTTTCTCAAACTCACTGAGCTGTGACATGTCGCCTAGACAGAAGTAAGAACCGACTCACAAGGCAACAGGAAACGAAGTGCCACACAGGAAGCAGAGCACTAGCACGAGCACCGACGTCAAATTCGTTCCCGATTTCAAACTTTCAATGCTGTAACACACGGATTATATTCACGATTTGACTGGAACATTTAGATCAATATCACTAAATCAATGCGGTAGCAGACGATCCAGTTACAACAGATAGGTACGTTCAGTTTATGGGTATATCAGCCAAAATCACTAGTCTGAAATATTTAGGAGCTGTGTTAGATGACAATTTATATCTGTTCAACAAAATTCAGGTTAAACATATGTTTTAGTCGTAACTATTATTACGAAGGAACGAACATGTTTTAGCACGGAATAAAAGAGTGAACTGTGGCGTTCAGTGTATTCGAGGTATTGCATACATTGCTGTATGTCACTTAGAACGCTTGTTGTGAGGAGCAAGGGAAACAGTCTCCACAAACATCCGATTTGCAAATAAGTGTCACAAGGAGAGGATCTGACAAGTGCGCTACCGATTTTTATCAGATATTGCAGGGATGTTCAAGCTTTCTGCATTACACTCACAAGGGGAGGCCGCCAATTGTGAAATTCAGATTCGATTCATACTGCGCATAATAAAAGCTCATGGCCAGAGGTGTAATGTGGCAAAGCACCAAGATGCACTTCTCAGCCGTTGTCGAGAAAATCGACAGTTAAAAGAAACCGTTGCGGTGAAATACTCTCAACGATTAATAGTTTTCTACAGCGTCGTGGCGCAGCGGTAAGCGCTCGGGTTCGTAATCCGAAGGTCGCCGGATCGAATCTCGCGCCATGCAATTTTTTTTATTATTAGTTTTTTGTAATTCATATATATATATATATATATATATATATATATATATATATATATATATATATATATAAGCTATTAATGAATTGCTTATGCATGTTGGTGATGGCGGATGGCTCTCCAATTGTACCGACTCCATTTTTCCTTTTTTTTAACAGGGTGTACCAAAGCTCTCCCGTCCGCACTGATTTTCGACGATTTTATAAGTTGCGCTAGGGACCGCATCTACCTTCTTTCGAAGTTAGCAGGCAACTACGCTGTTATGCGGCGGCTCGTTTCGGCCCATTCAACATCTGTCCTTCAAGTGTAACGAGCGAGTAACGGAGTTTATATTTCATACCTGCCACAGCGAATTTGTGTTCGTGGGGTCTCTATTCTCATTCGAACGTTTGACTTACGCTATACGTATTCGTTTCGGAATATCGTTTCTACGTCTTCCGTTAACTATACGTGGTTAACATTATGAAGACAATTAATAACATTTGTGAAATACAACTTTGTTTGCGGAAAACATAATGATGTTCGAAGTCGCCAGTTTTTACACGACCAACAACTTTCAACAACTTATTATATGCATAATTGTTGTAACTGACTGCCGGTCATTATGTATATATATACATTTGAATTACAAAAAAGAAATACTAAAAAGAAAAAACTTGCATGGTGCGAGATTCGATCCGGCGACCTTTGGAATACAAACCCGAGCGCTTACCGCTGCGCCACGACGCTGTGGAAAATTCTTAATCGTAGAGAGTATTTCACCGCAACGGTTTCTTTTAACTGTCGATTTTCTCGAGAACGGCTGAGAAGTGCATCTTGGTGCTTTGCCACATTACACCTCTGGCCATGAGCTTTTATTATGCGCAATATGAGTCGAATCTGAGTTTCACAATTGGCGGCCTCCCCTTGTCAGTAGCATCTGAAAAATTCGAGGCCAAACTTGAGGACGAACAATCGTATTTTCAATGCTGTACACCGAAAGAGCGTCTACAAATAAAACATTTCATTAGGACATTACAACTTCCAGCCGTTACGTGGTAGCGAAATGGTAGACGCCATGACTGGAAATGCAAAGGTCTCGGGTTCAACCCTCATCAGTACCACGGTTTTTAAAGCCACTTTACACTTATTTCACCTCGGGCAGTGTTTGTTGATGTGAAAAATGCCGAGTTGCACTGTGGTCCGAAAGCCTCGTTAAACTGTATGTTCCCCTATTAACTGTCTAGGTAACTAAACTCAAACGTCGGAGGAAAACAACGGCATACGGCGTGCAACAAGACCGTGCCTGTTAAAACACTGTGGTGTTCAAACCAATCTTCAGACTGATGACTGCTTTACTTTACTATGGGTTCCAAAGTAATGATCTCCGAGTTAAAATTTTTGGGTTTCATGCTGTAGCTTTTATACCAGTAAACGTAAGTAGCCGGCCGAGCACTGTCACCGTTCGAGTTGTCAAGGTGGTAGACGACGATGCTTTAAACCCCAATTACAATCTTGGTCATGGCTACGTTTCAGTCGAATACCTCTGTGTGCTGTTCCTAGCACAAATGAGAATTGGCAACACTGTGACAGTGCAATCGCTTCCATGTTTGGTTCTGAATTGGCTCGCTAAGTCGCGGTGTGGCCCAGTGGTTCTAGGAGCTTCAGTCTGAAAACGCGCGACCGCAGCGGTTGCATGTTCGAATCGTGCCTCGAGCATTTAAGTACTTCCAGGGGACTGATGACCTTACATGTTCAATCCCATAGTGCTCAGAGCCATTTGAACGATTTTTTTTTTGTTTTGTTGGAGTCGCTAAATTCACCTGATACTCCCTTTCCATTTGAATGACTCGTGCTATATAATCCTAATGTAAACTAAGACACTGAGACAGAAAATTCAATTTTTTGGCTAAAGAAATGCTATTCTTCACATAAGTGACAACTTTTATTATATTTCACGATGCGTTATGAGGCTGAGGGCCCAATACCATGATGATAGTTCCATGCTGGCAGCTGTGTGTCCGTAGCCCCATAGTACCGCCCGTGTCACGTGTCGCAACGGCTCAGTCTCCAGTTCTATCCGTGGTAGGGGCCAGCATGTGGAACCTTTTTTTGTGATTTATTTAATGGAGCTGCGTATTTCAAGAAAAAATTCTATTAGGTTAATAATCATTTTGAATATTTAGCAGCACTGTACCCTTTGCTGTTAAACTCGTTTTCAACCAATGATTCCCACAGCTACAGGAACACTACTTGTGACACCTCTTAGACAAAATACCAATACAGGGCTATCAGACGAAAAGATCAACCTGACAGAAACAATGGGAAGAATGTTTTACAATCTTCGTACCTGGATATAGAGATTTTCCCATTTGAGGTATCTGTGAACGTTGCTACAGAAGGCGATTTAAGAACACACTAAATTCCTTCAGCTACGACAATGTATAAAGAAATCGTCTTAACGGCACTAAATCGTGGTTTGTGAATCGTTTACCGGCCGTACTCAGCCGCATTTTGGTGAATGGAAGGCAGAAAGCTTACAAATTTCACAGAAGGAAAATGGGGACGAAATGTCTCCCACTGGAACGCCATGTTGTTTTATTTAAATGATTACAAAATCAGGTAAAACGAACAGTGAGGTTGTCAGTATAAGCACATTACTGTTGTCAGTATGATGTTGCACTGCCCAGGGACTGTAATGAGAAACGGCGCGTTTAGGTCAGGCATATTGTAAACAGAAGCGGAAGAGAGAGCACCACTAATCCGTATGCATTGCGCACACACAGAAATTACTGTTACAGTGTACCTATGGAGCCCAGTGAGTGAATTGCCTATTTTTCGGTGAGAAAGAGCACTGGTAAACAGTCTTCGCTACAAAAGGTTACTTAAACCCGTGTCACTCTGAGCTAGAATTTCTTCAACTACCTTAGTTTTAATGTAATCTAGGAGTAATTGCTGATGTTTGATATTAACATGAAAAGGATTCCGTAGACAGGGAAAGAACCTGTTCTTGGGCAACTACTTCTATAATGACCAAAAGGCATTAAATGATCTTCAAGCACATGAGTTCCAGCAGCGGTATGAAGAAAATGATGGTAACAATGACGGTACTATTCGAAGTATCCCGTAACTTCATACTTCACAGTGGATTTTATCGAACTAAGGAATTTGCTGAATTAGTGAAAATTTCAAAATAGCTTAACATCGAGGCTATGATGATAGAAGAGTCTTTACATCCTGCTGACATGAGAATAGAATAATCTCCACGTCAGAAGATTGCCTCTACTTAACCATTTAATAGACTCGCATTTATTCTACCGCGACAAATTTTGTAAGCTAAGCACATCATCCGTTACAGCACACCTCTGGGGCTGGGAAATGCGGCCACAATGTTCTGGTGGAACGAACTATCACAGGTGCAATGCGTGGGTTCAGGCATTTACTTTTAAGAGGCACAAACAGATTTACTTTACCTCTGCTAACCTCAAGAGAAAGATGATTTAATCCAGAATCCGTATTGAACATCACGATCCTTCATTCACAACTGGGCAGAGCCGGTTCACATTGAGCAATGACATAGGTGGAGGTCATGGTAAACAGAAATACTGCTGCCAGTAACCATACTTTATTTTATTTTATTTGATGAACCGATAGCCATGTAAAGGAACAGGGCTCTTATTTTACCTGTACTTGTTTGAACTAGAGACGTAGAAAAACGTGGTGCTGGACTGTGAATCAAATTTGTGTCACCTCATTCGAGGATCTGAATCTCTCGGAACAGCATAGTTCAACCATTTCGTTCCTTTTTCCAAGACTGCAATCTTCTCTAGGTCTCTTCCAAAGGTAAGTATGTGGGTCCGATTCCTGATACAGTACAAAAATATTCATAATTTCATTTCAAGCCCTATCACATGCACACCGGCCTGCGTTTTTAATGTCTGTTCGTGTGTTGTCAACAATTTCTGGTCAAACACGCACACATCTTACTGTTGGTGAGTAAGCAATTGATGCTTAAGCTATATTTGTGGACGATAAAGAAGAACGATAGGAGTGCTGTTCGATTGTCGCTCAGGCACAAAAATTTTTATCTTTATTTTGGATTCGAACACCTAGCAGCTGGTAAGAAAAACCTATACGTAACATTTGATTTTACTTAGTTATCAATCCGATTACGTGTTTGGTTAGTATCATGCCCTTCATCTTTAAAGGCATACACAATTCGTTACTACTGAATGGAGGTACGTCAGACATCTGTCGTGGTTAGTTAACAAGGATGAAAGGGTCTTGATAGGAGTCCCGGTTTATGACAAAAACTGTAGTCTTTTATTTTCAAGTTTAGATTTGGTTACTGATATTGGCGAAAATTTCGGTAAGTCATGACTCTTCACCGCTAGTCAGCAATATGATATGATTAGATCAATACTTGTTCCATAGATAATGAATACGACATTTCGTAATGATGTGGAACGTGTCATTTTAATGAAAGATTTCTCTACATACCAGTATTCAATTTCCTTACAACAATTTCTTACCCTCTCTCCCATTCTTTCCATTCTTTTTTATATTTCTCTCTCTCTCTCTCTCTCTCTCTCTCTCTCTCTCTCTCTCTCTCACACACACACACACACACACACACACACACACAGGCATCCATTTTTATTTTCATTTGTTTGGTGTACTCGACTATCGACGAGGCACGAAAATGTCCGTGAATGGGTTTCTTAGATTTGAATACACATACCAAAGAAATATAAAGCTTAGTTTGCAGTCAGTTCTGTGTATTATTAGTATCTACGCTCCAGCCCCTAAACCTAGTTACAGAAATACGAATCAGACGCATTACGTATTCCAGACCGTAGCAGCCGCGTCTTTGAGACGCCAGTTACGGTTACTTCCAACGCGCTGTAGGATCACATCAGTTCGTGTTCTTCCTGCTGGTACTGTAACTGAGATTTGGCAACAAGGCAATGTATGTTTGGCAACTCTGTGATCGAGGAGTTACTTCCTGGTGTGCTCGGAAATAAGCCTCAAAGTTCACTCGACTGTTCCTGTCATTTCCATTGAATAATCTGAGTTATTATCGCTTGGGGTGTAACAGAAGACTGTAAATTTACGGTTTTCAGCCCAGGAAAGTCGTTGCACGTGGAAATCGCAACTAATGTCGTACTTTAAATAGCGGTTTACGAGTTCTAGTCACTATTGGCCTCGTAGGAGAAAAGCGCAACACATACTTCTTCATTAGCTGTGTGGTGACGTGCTGACCTGTGAAAAAAGCACCTGTTATGGTTTGTGATTCCAGTCTCGCTGACTGTAAAGTTTTTATCGCTTTTGGGAAAGAGCTACAAGCAGTCAGATCAAAGATCGATAAGGAAATCGCAAGAAAATACTTTCAGCTCATAGTGCAATGGTGAAAAACTTACAATGCTGCACAACAGGTAACACCTCTTTCCGCTGCTGACCAGCAAATGTTGGGTTTCTAGGAATACGTAACTTTATTTTTGAAATGCCGCATTTGTATACCTGTTGAGTATGACACAGCATACCAATTGAATACAGACCCAGTCGAAATCGAAGTGAGTAGTATTTTACTAATTCGTGCCGATACAGGCACACTTGTGTACAGATACTCAGTTTCATTAAAACATAATTTCGTCAGAAATTTATCGTGGGTAGTTTTATTTCATTTCTTATAATTGTTGTTGTGGTCTTCAGTCCTGAGACTGGTTTGATGCAGCTCTCCATGCTACTCTATCCTGTGCAAGCTTCTTCATCTCCCAGTACCTACTGCAACCTACATCCTTCTGAATCTGCTTAGTGTATTGATCTCTTGGTCTCCCTCTACGATTTTTACCCTCCACGCTGCCGTCCAATGCTAAATTTGTGATCCCTTGATGCCTCAAAACATGTCCTACCAACCGATCCCTTCTTCTAGTCAAGTTGTGACACAAACTTCTTTTCTCCTCAATCCTATTCAATACCTCCTCATTAGTTACGTGATCTACCCACCTTATCTTCAGCATTCTTCTGTAGCACCACATCTATAATACAGTGCGTAATTTTCGTAAGGTTTCTTTTAGAGTTGTTAAACTAATACCAAACATGAGAGAGAAATTAATCATCAACGATATATGTGAATTCCCTGATGTTATCTATAACAGTCTGATAATGCACATGCAGTTTATTGATTACATGCATGTAGAAAACGTATTCCGAGTTAAAGCTGTCAAACAAGGTTTGAAGAAGAATAAAATGCCCTTAGCAGACTACAGATAATGTAGAAAATACTTTTCTGAGTATTTTGGCACGATGCGATCTCCCCATCCATAATACAGAAGCTTCGAGATGCATCTGCTGCCTGGCCATCTATAAAACCTGAAAAGAACCAAATGCGCTGAAGTTAGCCCTTTTTCCACATGGGGCTATTTTGGTTTGAGAAGTGAAGGGAACTATGTTCTAAGTTCCATTAAATTGGTAAGTTCAGCAGACAGCAGAATTGCGTTTTAAAACATGTAGCAACATATGTAATAGAACTCATGACATCTTATCTACGATGCGCGATGCTTACCGTTACGCTACTAGCTGTCATGTAACTACAGCAGCTCCAGAAGTCAACAACAGTTCCAGCAGAACTTCCACATTCCACAGTATTTTGAGATAATGTGTATGGCCGGATCTAGCCTTCTGAGAGTCAGACAGTTACAGCTTTACTTTTGCAATGCACGATATTTTCAACAAACTGATAGTGCAATAGAGTAGCTCAAATGGAAAGGAACACTTCCTATTTAAATGTCTGCACCCTACGCTGTTAGCAGTTCTGTGTAGGTGGCAGTTACGTGATTTAATTTCGGTGATTACAAAATAGAGTCGAATGTATGCACTGGGTAGCCGAGGCAGCTAGTTCATGGCGATTCGGTCAACCAAGTAAATGAATGTACTGAACATCCTGCAAACCATTACACGGAGCCTGCGTGTCAGAATTTTCATAGTGTGTGCCGCAACGGTGTTATGGTAGAAAAATGAGTCTGAGAGAAGAGGATTAGGTGGTCTGATGGATTGATGATAGGTTCCTGTGATGATGGTCTGTGTTTATTCCAGCTTCTGCATTTTTTAATAGGGAGAGAGAGATTCTACTCTCATCTCGCTACGCTAAGCGAACAAGGTATCATGGCATTGTGATCTGAAATTTTCCATAAACATGATATTCCTTTCCTACCAAGTAGACGTTAGGTTGAACGACTATAAAGTCAGGAATGGCGAAATGTCGGAACTCAATCACCGGTAACCTTTCTTATGCTAGTTATTTATTTCTAGTGACGAAACAAACGCTATGTAGGGTTACAGGACACTTTTATTCGAGCTTCTGTATGTCGATAAAATTGGTTCTGAACTGCAAATGCAACTCAGACCGCCCTCAACGCGGAAATTGATTCCTTCGTGACAACACGGCTCGACTGTGATTTGTTGTTTGTTCAAAAGTGCATATTCCTCAGCATCTCTACATATTGCGCGTGATTGGGTTCGAATCCTGGCCAAGCACTAAAGTTTTCATTATGTATTATCGAGCTCTAATTTGATAACACCTATCTGATGGTCGATAATAATTTTGATTATTAATGCACTTTTATTCGCTGCCAACACTAACGATATCCGTCGTTTCTGACTCCGAGAGAGATACAGAACTATTTGAGAGATCACTGTAAGTTCAAGGATGTTGTTCCGAGCTGCTGGTGGAGAAAAATTCGGTAGCTGACGTCTCTTTGTGTGCAGTCAACAACGATATGTGTGGGGCTCGATTCCCAGTCAGCACTGAACTCTTAGTCATATTATTTCTAGTTCAAACATGCTCACATGTCGCTGCTGGTGTAACAAACCCGTGATTAACGTTCGTTTTCTCTAGAATATAACAGCGATAGGTGCCAGGTTGGAGTCCTGGGAAAGAAAAAAATTATGTTTCGTCTCGTCATTTCCGTTAAAACATCTAGCTACTGCCGAGAAAATCCTATATGTCACAGTTGATTGTGCTTCGATGACAATCCAATTAGGTTCTGGGTTCGAATCCCTGTCCAACACAAAGCTTTACCTCACGCCATTTCAAGTAAGTAACTTGTGAAGAAGCAATATTTAACATCTCTCGTAGTTCGTTAACAAGGACAATAGGTGCCGGGTAGGAATTCGCGTCCATTAACAATGTTTACGTTATGTAATTTAAAGTTGATATTTGCTAACTGATACTGTCCAAAATCGAGGTATATCACTCTCTGTATGCCTAGTCAGGAATGACTGTTAGTTTCCGTCATTCACGAAGTCTTTGCTTAGTCTGCATAACCTGGGTTTGTATCCATATGCAGAACGAGACGGTTCGTCGTGTCATTTGAAGTTCGTACATATTCTCTACTCGCTGCTCGTGAATAACTTAAATTTTTAATGTCATTTTGTGTTAAATAACAAGTACGGTATGTTGTTTTGAAGAGGAAATCATGAGTACGACGAACTTACTACGTGCATTATCTATCTGACGTAATAATGAGAGTGGTAACATTTCATGTATGTCATTTATTGTAATAAATGTGAGCTTACAACCCTGAAGAACCGTCTTGTCTGTGATAAGATGTTCCCTGATATTTGTAGTACCTTGGTATTACTTTGCATCTTGAGTAATTGCGACACAGAGCAGGGTTTTCTAGTGGTGACTTGTTGGAACCATTTTCAATAGTCAAACGACTGCACCAAGGGGCGATTAGAGGACCTGCTAGACATCTGCGTTATGCGGGCTGCATGCAAATCAGGCGAAATGCAATTAAGGTCGTTCGGATACTTTTGAGCACGACTGTACTCGTGCAGATGTTAACAGTATCGCGTACACATGGTATAAAAGTGCAGTGCACAGGTTTACCTATCATTTGTACTCAAGTGCTTCAAATGAAAAGTTTCTGAAGTGTTTATGGCCATACGACGGGAATTAACAGACTCTGAACGCGAAATGGTAGGAAATTCGATATTCCCAGATCAACACTGTAAAGAGTGTGCCGAGAATAGCGTGTTTCAGGCATTACCTCTCACCACAGACAACGCAGTGGCCGATGGCTTTCACTTAACGACCGAGAGCAGCGGCGTTTTCGTAGCATTGAGGAGGAAAAAAGACATGCAGTGCTGTTTGAAGTAAGCATAGAAATCAATGTGGGACGTACGAGGAACGTATCCGTCAATGGGTTGTGGCAGCAGACAACCGATGCGAGTACCTTTGCTAGTAGCAGCGCCTCTCCTGTGCTGGTGACCATATCAATTGGACGACTTGAATACCGTGGCCTGGGCAAACGAGTCCCGATTTGTTGGTAAATGTTGATAGGCTTAGAGTGTAGCACGGAGCAATGAACCCAGGTTGTTAATAATGCACTGTGGAACGTGGTGGTGTCTCCATAATGGTGTGAGCTATCTTCACATGGAATGGACAGTGTTCTACAGCCAACTGAACCGATCATTGTTTAGAAACGGTAATGTTCGGCTAATTGCAGAGCATATGCAGCCATTCGTTGAGTTCATGTTCCCTAACAATGATGGAATTTTTATGGATGGCGATGTGCCTTATCACTAAGCCACAATTTTTATCGATTGGTCTGAAGAACATTTGGGTTAAATCAAGCGAATGTTTTGGTCATCCAAATAGCCTAACATGAGTCCAATAGAAGATATATGGTACATTTTATTGGAAATAGGTTCCGTGTTTGATGAAAAACACTGGCTTCTATTTTGTTAGAGAAACATGTTTCGGTAACTGTGAACCATGGCCACTGGGTTTTGTTTATCGAAAAACTGTAAAAAGTGACATATCATAGGTTGCAAGTGGTCTGAAAAAGTGAGGCCTAAAGACAGTTTTTGTTTGGTTTCGTTCTTACCTTGATTTTACATTAAATGGTTTCGTAGGACCACCTTTATGGTGTGCTGCACAGACAGGTTGTCATCTACAAACCAGACGGCGTAAAGGTGAATCTTACCCACGAGTTAACACATCCATTGATTTTTAAGAAAGGTGATTTTGTTCTGACAAAGTGTTTTGTGTATATATTTGTTATTCCTCACGTTTCATTGTGACTAATCCTTGTTTTGTGTTCTGACACCACTTCAGAAACTTAACTGAAGTACTGTCCACCACTGGTAGCTGAATCAACCGTAAGGGCCCGAGTTTGATTCCTGGCTGGGTCGGAGATTTTCTCCGCTCAGGAACTGGGTGTTATGCTATCATCATCATCATCATCATCATCATCATCATCATCATCATCATCATCTCATCCCCATCGACACGCAAGTCGCCGAAGTGGCATCAAATCGAAAGACTTGCAGCCGGCAAACGGTCTACCTGATGGGAGGCCCTAGTAACACAACATTTAGATTTATTTATGTAATTTCGGTTTTTTTTTCAAACGCTTTATCACTTTGGAAAACACAGTGCACAAGTTGCTATTGTGTCCATAGCCTGTCGGTGTTCATTTGTTGCCATGCAGGTTAGCCAAGTGGTCTCAGGCGTCTTGTCACGGTCCGCGTGGCTTCCCCTGTCAGAGGTTCGAGTCCTCCCTTGGGAATGGCAGTGTGTGTCGTCCGTAGCTTAAGTTAAGTTAGATTACATAGTGTGTAAGCTTAGGCACCCAATGACCTTGTAAGACGTCGTGGTCTCCTGACCTTCATAGCTTACATATTCCGCCCTCACAATCATATTCTGCACATCAAGACGCTTCATTCGAACCAGAACCCGATAAGATAAAGTCAGTGTTGTATGAATTCATGTAAATGGTATGCAAATAACAAGTGCGCACCGGGGTTGAAATGCTCGAGGCTGGCGTACACACATACATTCCAGACACGACGGTCACAGGAGCTTTTAGTTCGAGAGAGGATGAGTCAATCTCGGCTGCCCGTGGAGCAGACAGCGTGTGCGCGAGTGAAAGGGGAAACGACCCCATGTTGGGCTTAAAAGCAAATTCCGCTACATTGTGTGGGAGCGTCCAACCTATGCATTCTTTACACACAGCACGCAGTTTCAGAGATTTTCGCAGGGAGACAGCAAACGCCAATACTACATATTTCCGGATTGGTCACCTTAAACGAAAAGTCATTCTCCCGTTTTAGAAGAGAAATGCTGATTGACTGACTATATTTCTGATGCCTTGAGCTGAAGGAGTAATGGAGGAGACCGAAAGATATACTCCTTCAAGTCTGGCGTGGAGAGGCGTCATACTGTTGTCGCTCTTGGAGTGAGGAACAAGTCTCTCCTCAGTACTTCACTGGGAGAGCACCTCTGTCGAGAGCGAATGGAAGTGCGAGTCTACATTTACTCCTTGCGATTAAGCATTGTTCACTGTGTTGGCCGACACACTTATTCTGCGGTGTGAACGAACAGAGTTATAGTTAAATGCCTTCGGGTGACTTTTTGAGTGGCATCGCGGTGGACTGGTTATCTGACCTGTGTACCACGTCAATGGTTAGACTAAGGGCGAATAGGAATCCTTGACTTCATCGAGGCGTAGGGAGAGTTTGATCAGCGAAGGTCAATCCAGATAGAACGAGAGTTACTCTTATTTGTCAGCAGTGAGCGGCGCAGACAGCAGTCATCGCAGCTTACGGTATTGTGCGCTACAGATATTGCGAGCCCCATATTTCCTCCACAACAGTACACTTCACTGCATTTCACACGCGACAGCCTCGACCGTACCTAGCAACATTCTAAAGGCTAATTATTCAAGTTGAGTAGGTGCGCCTCTCAGCCATTCTGCCAAGTCAATAATAATCTTAAACTTTGTATAGAAATTTCATTAGCGAATCCTATACCTGAGAGGTAACTTCACATTCCGAAAATAACCAGGATATAACTTGTTCAATTCATAACTAAAAGTGCCATTGTGATTTCTCAGAATTTTTGCAAAATAAATAATAATTTTCGTTAGTTTCATGTTTTTCTTACACTACCTAGCACTATTCCAGTACCCAAGTATCCCACTACTTACATAAGAAATTTTGTGAATTTTTGTGTCATTTCCTTACACCGGACGACTCCAGAAGATATTTATTGCTGAACGTTTTTCAGGCATTTCTCTTTAGAATTCAGGAGCCACAGGGTAGAGGGTACATCTCAGATCAATCCGTTGCACAGAATAAAAGAGTAGCAGACTAAACCCGTTCACCACAACCTTGGCACTTTGGTCCCGTAAGACCTTACCACAAATTTCCAAATTTCCGTTCATTTGTTCCCGAATGAGTTTGGAGCCAAATTTTAATTTTGTTTACTTTTGTGTGTTTGTGTGTGTGTGGTGTGTGTGTGTGTGTGTGTGTGTGTGTGTGTGTGTGTGTGTGTGTGTGTAGTGTATTCAAATATAATTCAGTTGCTTCATAAATTCCTGCAGCAGCAACACTTTCGCGATTATGGACGTCTATAGAGCCGGAATGCCTAATTTTTTTTCTTTCATAGGACTTCCAACGACCTGTTGAGTCCATGCCACGTCGGGTATAAGGACGTCAAACAGGATTTTAGGAGATGTCCCATTACTTTTGTCACCTGAGCGTATATGGGTGGCGTCAGCTGATTCGGACGTGGTCGAAAGAACAGACAGCATTCATTCATGATCTTGCAGCCGTATTTAGATGACGAAAGAAAGAATTCCAACACCAGATGTAACCGAGCATTTAAATAAATCCAGTAGCGGTAAGTGAAAATTTGTGACGGACTAGGACTCGAACCTAGGCTTTCCGTTTACCGTGAACGATGATCTTAAGGAGGGACGTTGATGAAATTGACCAAAAATGTCAAATTTCGGTTTATTTTTTATTTGTTAGTACAACTCATGGACAATAAGTTCCCAAGGTTTCAATGTTGAAATACATCCAAAGAGCCTAAAAATTAATTAAAAGTGTGACACGGCCTCCCTGCCACGCCCACGTTTTGAAGCAGCACTTCAATAGCAACTCAGTGAGCAACAATTCTTGTATTACTTTCAACTAGACGTGTACGGAATACATCTAGAACGCCGTCATACGTACTCTCTGCTTTTAAAGATCATCTTTGGAAGATCCTGCAGTTCTCAAAAAGTGTGTTCATGACAAAACCCAAAATCCAAATGAGTCCATAAATTCACTCATATGGAAACGATGCCCTAACAACACATTTGCATCAGCTAGTTGTCAGAATTGCAACTTATGATACAGTCACTGTATTTAATGATGAGAACGTCGGGAGGATGAAGATTTTAGAAAGAACAGGCTTCTAGATAGGATATTTTACTCAAGACATCCTGAGAAAAATAGATTTACAGCGCGCCTCTGCAGCTGAAAACTCAGTTGAAGACTTAGTAAAGGAAAGAAGACAGACAACAAGAAACCAGAAGAGAAGCCTTGGAGGGAAAGACGACCCAGAGTACAAATGTGGGGCCTTCTGAATGACATAAGGGAAATAGTTAGGTTGAGCTTTAAATTGCGTTTCCTGTAATGTTTGTTTTCTAAAGTTTATGTACTTTTTCCTCAGACTCTATGAATGTTAGAATTATGAAATTTTGTACACATATTCCTGTAAACCTAATAAACGTTGTCTGAAGAGAAAATTTTGAAATTCTGATGTCAGGCTGAGATATAGGGCTGCTTGGAATTTTGCACGAATTTAAAATTGTACTTGTGGAATTATAATTAAAAAATTATTGAAATTCTCCTATTTGACCTATTCCAAAAACATCATGAGAGAAGCTGACAAGATATAAAGAGATGAAAAAGAGAATTTTTTTGTAGAAATCTCTTGAATACTTCCTGAGAAAAAGGAACATTAATTATTTTCTGAAAATAAAACTTCAAATTTCTTTCAAATATATGTTGAATATATATAAACAAACGATTTTAGATATAAATGTGTTATTTTCATGTAAAGTGTGGTACAAAATTTCATTGTAATATGTCCAAAACTGTGGATGTGGTGCATTTTTTAAATGGTGTGTGTTTTTGATCAACATCCCCCATTAAACATTTTGACTATTGGAGCTCGCTTCCCATCCATCCTGAATTCGCGTGTGTTACATCTACATACGCTGTGTCCCATGTCCATTACTGCCATTGCTCAGGCATTCACGCTGGTTCCCTCAACAGGTCGGACGAAGAGTCCATCTCCAGTGGATGATCACTGACTGCCGTCAAGGCTCATATAGGCGGGAGATCCGGGTTCGTGTACCAGTTCGGCACAAATTTTCACTTGTCACATTGGATTTATTTCAGACCTCCGCTGAATCTGATGTCGGAATTCCTCTTCCATCATGTACGAGGGTCATTCCAAAAGAAATGCAAACTATTTTTGTAAAAATACAGTGGTCATTCTGCACGTGTGAAAGTTTTACAGTGTGTATATACATCCTTCCCACTTGTTTTCTAACTTAGTTCAACCTGTTCCCGTGAATGGCGTCTTCACAGCATGTCTTCAAGATGGCTGCCACACTTGACGTTCGTCAGAAGCAACGTGCTGTCATAGAATTCCTGTGCTGTGAAAACGAGACAGTGGGAAACATCCACAAGAGGTTGAAAAATGTGTATGGAGAAGCTGCTGTCGATCGCAGTACAGTTAGTCGGTGGGCAAGCAGGTTACGTGATGAAAGCGGGCACCGCAGTATTGATGATTGTCCTCGCAGCGGCAGGCCTCGTACTGCACACACTCCAGACAATGAGCAGAGAGTTAACGAATTTGTGACTGCTGACAGACGCATCACATTGGAAGAATTGTCACGCTACGTTGGGATAGGGCAAAAAGTGTTCGCAAAATAGTGAAAGTGTTGGCTTTAAAAACGTTTGTGCGAGGTGGGTTCCCAGGATGTTAACAGTGGCTCACAAAGAACCAAGAAAAACGGTATACAGCGAACTTTTGGAACAGTACGAGAATGGTGGAGATAATAATTATAATGGCGTGTGACGAGGGCCTCCCGTCGGGTAGACCGCTCGCCTGGTGCATGTCTTTCGATCTGACGCCACTTCGGCAACTTGCGCGTCGATGGGGACGAAATGATGATGATTAGGACAACACATCACCCAGTCCCTGAGTGGAGAAAATCTCCGACCCAGCCAGGAATCGAACCCGGGCCTTTAGGATTGACAGTCTGTCACGCTGACCACTCAGCTACCGGGGGCGGACAATGTTGGAGATGAATTTCTTGGAAGAAATGTGCCAGGTGGTGAAACATAGCTCCATCATTTTTCACCAGAGTCGAAGAGGCAATCAATCGAGTGGCATCATGCAAATTCACGCGAGGAAAAAAAAAAAAATTCAAAACCGCACCTTCTGCTGGAAAAGTTATAGCTACGGTGTTTTTCGATTCCCAAGGACTCTTGCTTGTGGACATCATGCCAAGTGGAACCACCATGAATTCTGATGCATATGTGACGACTCTGAAGAAACTTCAAGCTCGACTGAGTCGTGTTCGACCACATCGGCCAAAGCAGGATGTTTTGCTGTTGCACGACAATCCACGGCCACATGTCAGTCAAAAAACCATGGAAGCGATGACAAAACTCGGATGGGAAACACTGAAACACCCGCCTGACCTGGCTCCATGTGACTATCATCTCTCTGGGAAACCAGGTTTCAAGATGATGACTACCTCGTGCATACTGCCAAACAGTGGCTCCAAGAGGCTGGTCATGAATTTTACCGGTCGGGTATACAGGCGCTGGTTCCAAGATGACGTAAGGCAGTTGAGAGGGATGGAAATTATGTGGAAAAATGAAAATACTGTTCCTAAGGCATGTATCCACACACTGGAAAACTTTCAAACACGTAGAATAAAACATGTATTGAAAAAATAGTATGCATTTCCTTAGGAGTGACCCTCGTACGTGTCCGAAGGAACATACATCACACACAAAAAATGACGATCATGTATTCAGTTCACTGGAAAATGTAAGGATTGGTAGATTTTTCGTTCTCATCGTACGGACTTCGAGAAAATGACAATTTTTGAGGCAACCCTCCAGCTTGCGCGATTCCTACAAAATGTTGTGCTGTGTTCTAGCACGCAGCACACGTTCACACAATGACGACAAGCGGGGCGATCGCTTTCGCGAATGACACACACGTACAAAAGCGATCGCGACCCGCTAAACGGCTGTTCCCAGCCTGCGTCGGCCGCGCTGGAAATTGGCATTTTTCGGCGCGTTCTGTGTGCGGCTCGCGTACCCCAGCCGGCCTTTGCCATATTTTACGCAGTCATACCGCCAGCTGCCGACTGAAACATTTAATTCGCCCAATTAAACGCTATCTGTTGCCGGCTGCTTAATTGGCCACTTACTGTTTTCAGTTACAAACGCCCGATCGCCGATTTTGAAGAGAATATAATGTATATACATGGTTTTTTTAGTCGCTTATTCTGGACTACATGCTGTGGGGAGCGCCCGTCTGGCAGGTGGAATATTTCATCGATGAAACAAATCAGTTAATGTGACCTCTACGTGAGACACAACACCCTCTCCCGTACTCTGCTGATGCTGTGCCTGAGCCATGACACGCCATGAGCGATAAACTCTAAGGTAATGGGGATACCTGATAGTCAATGGAGGGCAGGATTCGGTTACGATCGTGGACGGGGCCGTAATCAGCTACTATTGGTGGCTTTTTACAGTAATGCCAAACTCAACAATAAATTTAAAGAACAGACGCTATTAATGGAGGAATAAATAACTTCGTAAATAATAGTATTTTCAGTGCGTTACAATTTGGCAAATCACCATAAAATACAGATACAGATAACGTTAAAAAAAAGCCGCAGTGATCACGGCAGAAGGCCTTACACGCCAAGAATGCGATAAATTAAGAATGTTGAAGAGCTCGCTACAATTACAACTTACAGGTATTGAAATATTAAAATGGAAGTGGCCACAAACACAGCAGAAGGTATCAGACGCCAGGAATGACAGTAAATAAGGTTTTAAGGCTGACCGCTAAAATGCAAGTATCGAATTATTTTTTTTTTCAAAGCAAATGACCACAATCACGGTTGAAGGCCTTTCACGCCAGGAATGGCAATTACATAAAAAATTAAGAAACCGGCTGTACAACAGCAAATACTAGCTAAGGTTAATTAAAAGAAACAAGCAACTGACCATCAAACGGGTTAAATATGTGGTGTCACCGCTAGACACCACACTTGCTAGGTGGTAACTTAAATCGGCCGCGGTCCTGTAGTACATGTCGGACCCGCGTGTCGCCACTGTGGGATCGCAAACCTAGCGCCACCACAAGGCAGGTCTCGAGAGACTGAGGAGACCTCAGCCCCGGTTGTACGGACAACATAGCTAGCGATTGGACGTGCTAAGCCTTGCTCTCAATTGCCGAGAGATAGACAGTAGAATAGCCCTCTGCTAAGTTAACTGGCGACCACCTAGCAAGGCGCCATTTGTATCAGTGCCTATAGCTTACTAATATTCAAGAGAGATGTATTCCAAGGACTAATTAAAAGTTAAGTAACACGCATCTACGTACTTTTCTTCTTATTCATTTATAAGTCTCATGTTCCAGACTTCACGCCCGTCTGCGTTAGCATTGCGTGCCCTATCGGCTACAGCATTGTGTCTGGGCTGTATGGTCTAGACACAACATTATTGGCGACGAGGAAAAGAGTTTGTATTAATTCGTTTGTGTCATGGCTTCGCCACAATCTCCGGATGTACTGTCCGAATTTTTTCGCTTGCAGAATCAGCAGACGCAGGCGTTATTGGAAGCCCTTGGACAGCTCGTCCAGGGTCACCGTGCGCTGCAAAACGATGCGGCAGCCGCCGCTTCATCGCTACCGCAGCCACACAACGCCGTTGCGCCGCCCTTCCGTCAATTTGATTCTACGTCCGAGACCTGGCACGAATGGTCTCGCCAGTTCAACTTTCACCTAGCAGCCTACAGAATTCAAGGTACAGAGCGGCAGCCGTTTTTGCTTTCTTGTGTCGGTGTGTCTACCTACCGTGTGATAGTGAAATTGTTTCCCCGACGCGACGTAGCAACTCTGACCTACGAAGAAATTTTGTCTGCTTTAGATGCCTATTTCAAGGAAACAGTTAATGTAGTTGCAAAAAGGTATACGTTCTTTCGTACAAAACGTTCGGCCGGTCAGACTAATAGGGAGTGGGTTGCAACTTTGCAAGGACTTACTAGGGAGTGTGCCTTTGAATGTGACTGTGGCCTTCCTTATTCAGACACTATGGTGCGTGATGCAATAGCACAGAACGTTTCTGATGTTCGCATACGGGAACAGATTTTGAAACTCGTTAATCCCTCCCTCCAACAAGTGATAGACATATTGGATAGGCAAGACACACTTGACTTTGCTCAGGACTCATTTGAAACTTCGCCAGCAGTGTGTCACGTTAACCGGCCCGCCGGGCCCGCTGCACGGGACGCTACGCGGCCCTCGCGCCCGTCACAGCGGCGGCAGCCTACCTTGCAAACACGTGCGCCGCGTAAGCAAGCAACTGTAGTGAAATCATGCCCACGGTGTGCAGCTAGACATTCGCGTGAACATTGCCCGTCACGCCAAGCTATTTGCTTTTACTGTCAAAAGAAAGGACATGTTCAAAGTGTTTGCCAGAAAAAGCTTAGATCAGACAATCACAATAATTCCAGGCCCTTTGCTTCGCGCCGGAATCGAACCCAGGATAATCAGGCTCGTGGACCTTCGCCCATGGACATTCATGTAGTTCATTCCCACCCGTCCAGTGACACTTTAGCTAACGGTGACTGTGTTCGTCCCACAAACAGTGTGCGTCGACGTCGCCGAAAATCCCGTGAAGTCGCAAGTGCTTCTGTACCTGTATCAGTTCAAATTGCACGTGACAGCCGCTCTTGTCGTCAGCAGGACAATAAACTTTTTGTGGACATAAACTTTGAAGGCAAAGTGATACCATTCCAGCTCGATACCGGAGCTGCAGTTTCATTGCTCAATCACGACATGTACAAACAACTGGGCAAACCGCCATTGCGTGCCGCAAATGTTAAGTTACATAGTTACTCTGGACAGCATATACCTGTGTTAGGACAGTGCAGCCTTCTTGCCACTTACAAGGGACAGACAAAACTTGTATCATTTTACGTTCTTCGTTCTACTTTTGCAGTGAACTTGTTTGGTTTAGATTTATTTCAATTGTTTAATATGTCTATAGTAAATCAGGTCCTATCAGTGAATCAGACTGTGCCTTCCGCCAGTGTTTCTAGTCTTTGTGAAGAATTTGCAGACATTTTTGCACCGGGCCTTGGTTGCGCTAAGAACTATGAAGCGCGTTTGGAACTGCAAGAAAACGCGCAACCGAAATTTTTCAGAGCGCGCAATGTTCCCCCTGCATTGCGTGATGCGGTCGCCAGAACATTAGCCGATTTAGAATCTCAAGGTGTAATTGAACGTGTGCAGGCTTCTCTCTGGGCCTCACCCTTAGTAATTTTGCCAAAACCTTCCGGTAAACTGAGACTTTGTGTGGACTTCAAGGCAACAGTGAATCCACAACTTGTGACTGCCACTTTTCCTTTGCCCCACCCGGAAGATCTTTTTGACAAACTGTGCCCGGGAAAATATTTTTCAAAATTGGACCTAGCAGATGCGTACTTGCAAATACCTGTGGACGCAGAATCCCAGCGCGTCTTAGTGGTTAACACGCATCTTGGCTTGTATCGCTTCAAAAGACTACCGTTCGGGTGTGCATCCGCCCCTGCTTTGTTTCAGCAATATTTACAAACTGTGTGTGCGTCGGTCCCTACTGCTGCGAACTATCTGGACGATATTGTGATCTCAGGAAAGACAGAAGCCGAACATTTGCATAATCTCCGAACATTATTTCAGGTCTTGCGTCAGAATGGTCTTCGCTTGAGGAAGGACAAATGTGTGTTTTTTGCTCGTGACTTACCCTACCTGGGGCATGTCATAAATGCCCAAGGTATACATCCGAGTCCAGAGCACCTCCGTGCCATACAGGATTTACCTGCACCGCGGAACTTGAAACAGCTACAGAGTGTGTTGGGTAAAATTAATTATTATGCAAAGTTTGTGCCGCACGCTTCTTCCATTTCAGCTCCGCTTCATCGCTTACGCCGTAAAGGTGTTCCGTTCGTCTGGACGACGGAATGCGACCGCGCCTTTCGCCAGTTGAAATCGGCGTTACTTTCAAATACGTGCCTTACGCCATTCGATCCCCGAAAACCTCTTTTGTTGATGGTAGATACCTCGGATTTCGGGATCGGTGCTGTGCTTGCGCACAAAGATGGTTCGCATGATCGCCCTATTGCCTTTGCGTCCAAATTGCTCTCATCTGCGCAAAGAAATTATTCCCAGATAGAGAAAGAAGCTTTAGCTCTCGTGTTTGGTGTTACAAAGTTTCATGATTTCTTGTATGGTCGTCACTTTACAATCATCACGGACCACAAACCTTTGACATCGCTTTTTCATCCGACCAAGCCTGTACCTCCACGTACAGCGCAGAAATTCATTGGCTCTGAGCACTATGGGACTCAACATCTTAGGTCATAAGTCCCCTAGAACTTAGAACTACTTAAATCTAACTAACCTAAGGACATCACACACACCCATGCCCGAGGCAGGATTCGAACCTGCGACCGTAGCAGTCCCGCGGTTCCGGACTGCAGCGTCAGAACCGCTAGACCACCGCGGCCGGCAGAAATTCATTCGCTGGTCACTTTTTCTCTCGCAGTGCCGCTACGATATCTTGTATCGGTCCACTGCTAAGCACGGAAACGCTGATGCGTTGTCCCGTTTGCCTGTTGCTGAGGATAAAGCATTCGATTCTTCCGAACTTGCTTGCATGTTCATTGATTCGGAAACCGATGACGTGGTCGAATCGTTTCCGATTGATTTTCGTCGTGTAGCTGCAGCCACAGCTGCTGACCCTGTCCTTGCTACTGTTTTGCGTTTTCTTGCTACGCAATGGCCCTTGTCAAAGTCACGGATCGAGGATCCTTTGGTTCGTCGTTTTTTTGCTCACAAGGAGAGACTTTTTGTCCGACGTGGTGTTTTGTTGTTGCGTTCCGATAATGATCAGTCCAGAGTCGTGGTCCCACGTTCGTTACAGTCCTCTGTCTTAAAGCTTCTTCACCAAGGACATTGGGGTATAGTGCGTACGAAACAACTTGCTCGTCAGCACTGTACTTGGTTCGGAATCGATGCTGCGATTACGAATATGTGCTCCTCTTGCGTGGCGTGTGCCGAACAGCAATCCGCACCGCCGCGGCAATTCTTTGCCTGGCCGAAAGCCACTTCCCCTTGGCAACGCTTGCACATCGATTTTGCTGGTCCATTTTGGAATGCTCGATGGTTGGTTGTGGTCGATGCTTTCAGTAATTTTCCTTTTGTTGTCCGGATGTCTTCCACGACGTCTTCTGCCACAATCCAAGCCTTGTCTGCTATCTTTTGCATTGAAGGTCTTCCGCAGACTATTGTTTCCGACAATGGCCCACAATTCATGTCCGCAGAATTTCAGTCCTTCTGCGAGGCCAATGGTATTCAACATCTGACATCCGCGCCGTTTTCGCCTCAGTCAAACGGTGCCGCTGAACGATTGGTCCGGACTTTCAAGTCACAGATGTTGAAATTGAAAGAGCCGCATTCTCGGGAGGACGCTTTGTTGCTCTTTTTGTCTTCGTATCGCTCTCAGCCCCGCGATGGTCGCTCGCCGGCTGAATTGCTCCATGGTCGTTCTCATCGCACCTTGATGTCTTTGCTGCATCCGCCACGTCAGGTTCCTGTGCAGCGGCAGACTCCTGCTTTTGCTCCTGGCGACGTTGTCTATTATCGCACCTATCGCGGTTCACGGCGTTGGCTCGCAGGGCGCATTCTTCGCTGCCTCGGCCGCGCGATGTATTTGGTTTTGGGGGCCTCTGGTGAGGTGCGTCGGCATCTCAATCAGCTGCGCCTCTGTCGTCGCCTGGGTTCTGCCGCTCCCCGTCTGCTTTCAGCGACGGAGCCGTCCGGTCAGCGCCTTGGGGACCCATCTACTGGCTCGTCTCATCCCCAGGTGTTACCGACGCTGCCTTCCCTTTTGCCTCATGGCGTCGCGCCGCCGCCGCAGCCGCCGCCGGCGCCGCCCGCAGTGGACGCTTCGCTGCAACCGCCCGGCGCCTCCCAGGGTCACGCGCCGCCGCTCGCTTCCCGTGACCAGCCGTCCTCCGCCATGGACCTCTTGCCCGCTCCGGACCAGATGTCGTCATCGCACGTCGGATTCCCCGACGCCATGGAGGTCGACCCTTCGGCCCCTCCTGTCTCATTACGGGCGCATACACCGCATGTTGACGTGCACCCTGGACTAGGTTTTCAGGCGTTTCCTAGCTCACCTCGGACCGAATGGCCGGGTGCGGGTGGCACAGCCTCGCCTGTTGTTAGGCTCCCCACCTCATCGCATACGTCAACATGCGGTCCTCCCCACGGCGGGCGGAAGCCTTATCTCACGACCGTTCGCCGATTTGCGGGGGAGGAATGTGGTGTCACCGCTAGACACCACACTTGCTAGGTGGTAACTTAAATCGGCCGCGGTCCTGTAGTACATGTCGGACCCGCGTGTCGCCACTGTGGGATCGCAAACCTAGCGCCACCACAAGGCAGGTCTCGAGAGACTGAGGAGACCTCAGCCCCGGTTGTACGGACAACATAGCTAGCGATTGGACGTGCTAAGCCTTGCTCTCAATTGCCGAGAGATAGACAGTAGAATAGCCCTCTGCTAAGTTAACTGGCGACCACCTAGCAAGGCGTCATTTGTATCAGTGCCTATAGCTTACTAATATTCAAGAGAGATGTATTCCAAGGACTAATTAAAAGTTAAGTAACACGCATCTACGTACTTTTCTTCTTATTCATTTATAAGTCTCATGTTCCAGACTTCACGCCCGTCTGCGTTAGCATTGCGTGCCCTATCGGCTACAGCATTGTGTCTGGGCTGCATGGTCTAGACACAACAAAATAAGATGATGGTAACCTTGCAACACAACCCTTACACTGCTAGATTTATTGCAGAAGGCGACTGGAACTATTCACTAGACATACATAACCTTTAATGTAGGCATTAAAAGGTATGGTAATAAATAATACAGTAATAAAACACAAGAAACAGTCACAGATATTGCTCCAGGAATACACCTCTGAGATGGTCCGGCAAGAAGCACTTTCGCGAGCGACGAGATAGGCAGCCAAAAGTTGCATTCACTTCAGAAGATGGTAACTCAGTCTAGTGGCAGTCAAACGAATGACTAATGATAATCTTACTGAAGCTACCTGACGTCCAATAAACCAAATGCAATAGTGGAACAACACGCCAAAGCCGGAACCGACTGACTGCACTATGCCCATAGAATACTGTGCTTAAAGCACCTGGAACGAGAAAGGAATCACTACCACCATAGTAGAAGTATCACAAAAGACCTACAATCAAGAAAGCTGACAAAACTACACATCTTACCGGACAGCAGCGGCAAGGTGAGGAAACGTACACTGCCATTACATACACTAACCCTCAGGGTAGGTAACTCGGGCATTAGCGGCCACCAGGCAGCAAAAATACCGCTGATTGATATTAACAAATTGTAACAAGCTGAAGACAGTAATGAGAAGTCGAGGAAAGGCAATCAGATCCGCCTTCCCAAAGCACTCCACTCGTGGCTCTTCGCCTCGGCGACACTATGAGCAGCAACACGAACCCAAGTCTATGGAAAATCGCGAGATATCACGATTGTGGTGGTTTCTCTACTTGACTTGAAATACACTAATCTTTAGGCCTGCAGGATCTGGTTTACGACGAGGTCGTGCACCCTCGTGACCTCAGCCCATCCATCCGGCAGTCCATGCGCCCCACCAGCGGTCCCGGCGTGTTCTCAACCCGCGCGGACCTGGCTCCTCCTGAGTCCCCAACCGAACTGGCCCACTCACACGACACGGAAAAACAACTACGACGCCCCAATGACAGGGCAACAGTAACTACATATCGATAGCCGCCGCTGCTGCCACTAGCGGACAGGCAACGCTATCGACACGATTGGCGCCTGTCGAGACGAGAAGAACTGCAACCATGACAACCAAAGGACACGGTCTGGTCTCCAACAGAGGGCAGAAACCTACATGCCGCAGCATGGCTAAACTTGGAGTATATCTTTCAATCATTTATGAGGCTATAGCGAACGCAGTCGTTTGGTAAATTAGAAAAAAAAAATTGCTTCAGGCTGCAATTAAATTGTCTACATTTTTCGACGCCATGATAAAATTTAAAGCTTCTAGACTTGGAATCGCTTCATCAGGTGTACGACGCTACCACACGTTTCCCCCCATTTCTAATTTCTGTATCTTCCAAGGAATTACATGAACAAAGAAGCTCTCCGGACAAAAATCTATTTACTCCAGTGGGCAAACAAAGATGAATCGCTAAGCCTATACAGAAGGCGCAGCGACGGCGTCCTGTGCAGAAGCGCATGCGCAGTACTCCTGTATGAGCTCAAGCCAGTTGCGTTCAACGGAGACATTTATGTTTCGTGCTGAAGGTGCACGAAAATATGAGTAAATGTAACTTCGTGATGGTGCGCCAAAAAGCGACAATCGTTTTCGGCAGTGCCCATGGCCATACTGTGATTGAAGTTCCTGGGTTTGTTGGTGTTTCAGGATGTGCTGTCCAATGTGTCGAAACAATGGTGAAACACATGTGGCCTGGAAACACTAAATAAGAATTGTGATCGGAAAAGGATCACGATTGACAGGGAACGGAGAGGAGTTTCACGACTTGTGAGTCAAAATACCTTCCAAAATTGACAGGGATTGCAGCAGGCAGTGAATGAAGGACCATCCCAACCGCCGACCGGAGTGGCCGAGCGGTTCTAGGCGCTACAGTCTGGAACCGAGCAACCACTACGGTCGCAGGTTCGAATCCTACCTCGGGCATGGATGTGTGTGATGTCCTTAGGTTAGTTAGGTGTAAGTAGTTCTAGGCGACTGATGACCTCAGACGCTGAGTCCCATAGTGCTCAGAGCGAGTTGAACCATCCCAACCTGTTAGCGAGAGATCATTGGGCCTGCAACTGCACGCAATGAACATTTGGAGTCTGTGACCTCGCTAGAGAGAATTGCACACACAGTCACATAAAGGTGACCACAGCCGTGTTCAGTGGCTGGAACAACATGTTACTGGTTTTCTGAACACTCCCAGACCCTATTAAACATCGATTAGCCTTCAGAATTGCTGTGCCGTGCGAACAACACACAGACAGGGCAAAACAGCCACAAAGATGCGAGCTGCCGCCAGTGCCATGGAGACTCGCCACTAGCACGAGTTCCACCAGCGCCACGGGCGGATCTGAGGACGAAGATACGCGGTGTGGCTAGAAAAAAACCGGACTAGTACTGGTGAAACAATAAAACGAATGCAATAAGGCTGAAAGTCGCGTGGCCTGTCACGTGACTCTCGCTCCGCCTACTGCTCCAGTTTCATCTGCCTCCTGCACACAGTCTGCCCGTGGCGTCTGTTTTAAGTAGTTGACGTTTTGTCTGTGCGTCGGAAAATGTTGAGTGTACAGAAAGAACAGCGTGTTAACATCAAATTTTGTTTCAAACTAGGAAAATCTGCAAGTGAAACGTTTGTAATGTTACAACAAGTGTACGGCGATGATTGTTTATCGCGAACACAAGTATTTGAGTGGTTTAAACGATTTAAAGATGTCCGCGAAGACACCAGTGATGATACTCGCACTGGCAGACCATTGTCAGCAAAAACTGATGCAAACATTGAAAAAATCGGTAAACTTGTTCGACAACATCGCCGTTTAACAATCAGAGCAGTGTCTGAGTTAACAGGAGTTGACAAGGAAAGTGTTAGGCAGATTCTTCATGAAAGTCTCAACATGAACAAAGTGTGTTCGAAAATGGTTCCAAAGTGTCTCACAATTGAACAGAAGGAACGCCGAAGAATGATTTGTTCTGACATCCGCTCTAATCTCACCCCACAGCTTGTATGCTCACAAAGGATAGGTCACTAGCGTTACTAATAAGTAGTTAAGTCAGTTGCTGAGAGTTCATTTATTTGGATGTGTTGTGTACATAGTTCCGCGTAGTCAGCGCATACACAACTTTCCCACTAGAGCGCGCCCCGCTAGGCACAACAGCGCAGGCGCAGCGCCCGTCCGTCTCCACACTACGAGATGGCGCTGTCTTAGAGACGGACCAAATTCTGCTTCCGCCGGTCAGCGTATTAATATGTAACACAGCCAATGAGATTGCTGCTAATGTAGAACCTTTTCTCCTCACGGATCACACTCGTGCAGTGATACCTGAACGCTCGAGGTATTATAACGAGTGAACAGACATCCGGTTGGTCAGTCTGCATAAGTCTGCTTTTGTCTGCAACAGTCTGTAGACACGTTTCAGTCTGCGCCTAATAAGATTATCATATTCCTGTACATGAAGAGAATTGTATAGACACTTTGTCAAGAATCAGAGATATGTTAGAATAAGATTAACGTACCCAGACCAAAGGAACTTCAGACTGTCAATTGTAAACAGCATCCAGAATCAAGTTACATAGTTTCTATGTTTTTATTATTTTAATAAATGTGTGTGAAAATTAATCAAATTCTGCTTAAAGTTGGTCACCGTCAATCTGCTACTCTAAGCGTGCAAGTGGCATTTCTATCGTCTGACCTAACGGCAGAAGATAAACACACCACGATAAGACCACGAGACATATTGCTGACACTCGCATACTTCGTTAGAGCGACAAGTCAAATAATCTGATGGTGTGTGTACCGAAGGTCTTGCAGTACGCACACCACAGGATGAAAGCATGTGGGACCTGAAAATGGCTCAAATGGCTCTAAGCACTATGGGACTTAACATCTCAGGTCATCAGTCCCCTAGAACTTAGAACTACTTAAACCTAACTAACCTAAGGACATCACACACATCCATGCCTGAGGCGGGATTCGAACCTGCGACCATAGCCTCAGCGCAGTTCCGGACTTAAGTGCCTAGAACCACTCTTCCATAGCAACCGGAATATGGGACCTGAAGATGCCAAAATGAATTGCCAAAAATAGTTGCTTTCAGAATAAAGTGAAATATCCTAATGTATACGGCTGTTGGTGAAGTTGATTGACATTGAAAAATGATTTGCCATTGTCCTTTTTACGCTGATGGGAACTAGTTTCAGTTTTGGGCGACGTCAGAACAACATTAACAAAATTATTGACAATCTGTGTGGCTTCTGGAATCCCATCCAGTTTAATCATAGTTCGGTTTTAAAGTGTTTTTGGGTGTTTGGATCTTCCTATAATTTCAGTTATCACCCACCAGTGTTCATGCCATCCACTGTTTTGCCCTACCGTAACAACCACTGCTTCACAGTGTCAGCCACGACACAACAGCCTGTAGGGGCACGTGAAGTGGAAGTGTGGTATTTACCTGGAAGGCTGCTTTCCGTGCTCTGTCAGCTTCCGCATTCCATGTGTCCAACGACCCAGCAGAAGACCAGCTTTTTCTCCTACGTGTACAGGAGGTGGAAAGTTACGTGGACCACCTGGACTACACTGTCTGCTGGGAACATTTGTTGAACAGCTGCCGAGCACTAACAGAGTCATTGGAGATAAGAAACTTCCCTCCTCCAAAGAGTTTTATATGCTGCAGTGTCTGCTTGAGTAACCACGGCTCTTCGTGGTACAACAAAAGTGGGTTGGCAGACAGGTTTCAGTGACACAATGAACGAAGATAATAGAACACTCGACATTGTCCACTGACTTTGAACCATATGCTCACAACACTCAGAAAAGAGACTAAAAATTCATTGTTAAAACAGTAGATGGAGTGGTGGGCTATTGTGTTCCATCATGTGAGCTTTTCAATCACCAAAGGATATCATTTCCTCCATCCCCGTCTAACATCTGAAATGCCGGCCATACCAGGCTGTTCGAGGTAGTCCTTCGTATAGACTAGTTCCCTGGCGACAGGCTAACCTCACTTGTGATATGTCTGTGTAAGCAGAAGAAACTAACGATCAAAGTCCTAAAACAATTTATTGCACTGTTCAATTAACCAAAACAAATTCTGCAATTATAACACCCCGGGTTCCCGGGTTCGATTCCCGGCGGGGTCAAGGATTTTCTCTGCCTCGTGATGGCTGGGTGTTGTGTGCTGTCCTTAGGTTAATTAGGTTTAAGTAGTTCTAAGTTCTAGGGGACTTATGACCACAGCAGTTGAGTCCCATAGTGCTCAGAGCCATTTGAACCAATTATAACACCAACACAAAACAGTGACCCGTCTTCGAATCACAACTACATACAAGAATAATATGGTAAACAACTGAACTAATTTCCAAGTAGTCTCTACCAGAGACATCTCCGATATACAGGGCCTAATCCAGAGATCAGCGAGAAGATCCAAGCCGGGCTGCCGGGGCGGCAGCTATCCACGTCTGCTGGCGGTCGATGAACTGCCGTTGTGCGGCCGAGCGCCGGCCTTTATAGTGCTTCGGCGGTTGAGTACCTCGGAACTATTCTCCATCATGTGGTTTGACGTGTGAAAATAGTTCTGGGATCTGCAGCGACCTCTTCCTTATGTTTATGCGGGCCAGTAGTGGCCCCTGGTGGCCACTGGGGTCTTTACTGTGTTGTTGTTGTTGTTGCTGCGGCAGTTCATCATTATTGCCTGTCGGTTGTGAAGTGCTTCGGTGTGCCTGCGAAGCGGGCAACTCGCGGCTGCAGGCTGTCAGTTTGGTTGCTGATACTCCAGGCGTCGTGATGTCTGGTGAAGGCCACAGAAACTTGTATGGTCTATTCGGCCGGAGTACCAACAACAGGATATTTGGAAATGGACATCACTTTATACATGTGTTGCACCATGAGGAGACAGTAAGAGGCGACTCAGCAGCCGCTGCAGAGAGGCTAAGAATGGGCCTGGTTCAATAACTTGCTGTAGTCAAATGAATGCATTTGTATGCGACGGCTATTCTTCTGTTCAGGTCAGATCAGTCACGAAATGGAAACCACAGTTAAAATCAGATGACTGTGTGTGGGCAGTGTCTCTCACTCTTTTCAGTTCTGACCGCACATTGAGCACGTAAAGATGTCTAGAAAATAGACTATGTCGCCAAGTATGAATGGCGGATGAGAGGTTTAACCTGATTTCACGCAGCACACATTATATAACTATTATCCATTTCTTTATACATCACAATTCTCGGTCACACTCTGCAGTGGCAATGAACACACTCCCGCCGCGTTTCTGATGGGAAGTCTTTGATCACCCACCATACAGGCTGGAGTTGGCTCTCTCTGAGTTCATCTCTGTTCACGTGAACCGCCGGCTATGAAGACAACATTTTGTCACAGGTAACTAGCTGCAAACTGTGTAGTGAATTGGCGGAAATCTCAGGTGGCTGCCTTCTATGATGAGTGTGTTAGAAAGTTGGAGGGGCTAACAGCTGCAGATGAAACATTTTGATTTTCACTGTGGTTTCCATTTCGGGACTGATCGGACCTCAATAAACGAATATCCTTCGTACATTATTAAAGATACCGTGAACTTAGTTTGATGGTTTGAAACTAGAGAATAGAACCGCAGCAGTTGACATGTGGTGCTATAGGAGGATACTGGAAATTAGGTGGACTAACAAGAGAAGGAAAGGAGAGGTTCTCCATAGAATCAACTAAGATATGTTCATACCGAGCCGGCCATTGTGGCCGAGCGGTTCTAGGCGCTTCAGTCCGGAACCGCTCTGCTGCTATGGTCGCAGGTTCGAGTCCTGCCTCGGGCATGGATGTGCGTGATGTCCCTAGGTTTAAGTAGTTCTAAGTCTACGGGACTGATGACCTCAGATGTTAAGTGTCATAGTGCTCAGAGCCTTTTTTTTTTTTTTTTTGTTCATACAGAGATCTTCTAGAAGAAGAGAGAACCAGGCTATAAGACATGTGTTGGTGGGTACTAACCTCCATGGTACTAGAGGGAGCTGTAAACGGTATCAGCTGTAGGGGGAGGCAGATACTGAAATACATCCAACAAGTAATTGAGGAAGTAGGGTGCAAGAGCTACTCTAAGACGAAGAGGTTGGCACTAGATTAGAATTCGTCGAATGCCGCATCAGACAACTAGAAGACCAATGATTCAAGAAAACGTTTACTTGAAAAAGCAGGACAGCTACGGAAAATCTAGAACTGTAGGTGGATCTAATCTGTAGCGTTAACATGGCGAAGGTTAATTTTTGTAGTAAGGTTCTATGGGACCAAACTGCTGAGGTCATCGCTCTCTAGACTTACACACTATTTAATCTAACTTAAACTAACATTTGCTAAGGACAACCCCCACGCCCGAGGGAGGACTCGAACCTCGGACGTGGGGAGCCGCGCAAACCGTGTCAAAGCCCCCAAAATCGCGCGGCTAACAAGCGCGGCGACTTAGGTTACTTCGAGCCATTGTTGCGAAGTATGTTACAAACTCAACACACGGATTAAGTGGTTGAAATTCTGTTCTTTCTAAGTATTCGTTTAATATAAAGGCCGGCCGGAGTGGCCGTACGGTTCTAGGCGCTACATTCTGGAACCGCGCGACCGCTACGGTCGCAGGTTCCAATCCTGCCTCGGGCATGGATGTGTATGATGTCCTTAGATTAGTTAGGTGTAAGTAGTTCTAAGTTCTAGGCGACTGATGACCTCAGAAGTTAAGGCCCATAGTGCTCAGAGCCATTTGAACCATTTTTTAATATAAAGTGAAGAATTGAAAATTTTATTACTCGTAAAGGAAAGAGACACGTCTTTTGCTGCAGACGATATGGTCATGTTTCACATTAAGCATATTCTCTCTCTCAACCATGTATGAAACATGTCCATGGCCAGGAAAACTGTTTAGATTGCGAATCAGCAAAATGTAGCGGCGTGGAGGTTAGAAACGCCGAGCAGGATGACTGGCTCACTGATGCAGTGAATGGTGGTCCGTCTTGTCCAACATTCCCAGTGACACCTTCCCCTTTGGCCAAACTTCACTGTAGCTGCTCCTAAATGCAATGTTCTTGGTTTCCTCAACGCTTTCTTACCGTATTTCTCGTACTGAACTTTGCCAGGGGAGCGCGCTATTTCACCTTTATAGGCCTCATGACGAACATCTCCACCAGTGACTAACCTCTCGACGGCCCGCCTGCTGGCAGCGGTTTTTCCGTTACAGCTGATCCAGCGTTTCCCTTCTGTATTTCGTCCTTTTTAATGAGGTACTCCAAAAATAACGCGGCTGCTACTTTTCGCTGGGATGGGAGAAAGAAGAGAAGTAATTTCTACAGCCTACCAGTAGCTGGCGGCCGACTGCAAGTTCTCCCCGCCTCTGCAGGCGAAACAAGCGCGAGGCTGTAAAGTAGCAGGTCGTCTCGAGCTGCGATGCAACAACATTCGTTGTTCACATGCGTGCTACCGGTACTGCGTCAATCTGGGGCGTTCTGTTTAGGCAGCGGGAGACGCGTGGTATTAAAAAATGGCTCAGAGCACTATGCGACTTAACTTCTGAGGTCATCAGTTGCCTAGAACTTAGAACAAATTAAACCTAACTAACCTAAGGACATCACACACATCGATGCCCGAGGCCGGATTCGAACCTCCGACCGTAGCAGTGGTATTCGCCGAATGCCGAAGAGAGAAGATGCTTCCAGAGACAGCGATATGAACCAGACATGCTGTTCATCGAGACACAGCGGGAACAATGATCCTCGCCGTTGGGAAGCTCTGCAGCACTGGTGGGCTACCGGCAGTAAGTGGGTCGGATCCTGCCCACGGAACGATTTCGTGGGATAGAAAGCGAGCCATTCGTCTTATACGCCACCAGTGGTGCATTTTCGGATATTCGCCAATCTGCAGAATTATCCAAGTTTGTCTTCTGTATTGTATAATACACTATTGGCCATTAAAATTGCTACACCCAGAATATGACGTGCTAAAGACGCGAAACTTAAGCGACAGGAAGAAGATGCTGCGATATGCAAATGATTAGCTTTTCAGAGCATTCACACAAATATGGCGCTGTTGGCGACACCTACAACGTGCTGACATGAGGAAAGTCTCCAACCGATTTCTCATACACTAACAGTTGACCGGCGTTGCCTGATGAAACGTTGTTGTGATTCCCCGCGTAAGGAGCAGAAATGCGTACCATGACGTTTCCGACTTTGATAAAGGTCGGATTGTAGCCTGTAGAGATTGCGACAATGCTGCTAGAGTTGGTCGAGATCCAATGACTGTTAGCAGATTATGGAATCGGTGCTTCAGGAGGGTAATACGGAACGCCGTGCTGGATCCCAACGGCCTCGAACCGCTAGCAGTCCAGATGACAGGCATCTTATCCGCATGGCTGTAACGGATCGTGCAGCCACGTCTCGATCATTGAGTCAACAGATTGGGACGTTTGCAAGACAACAACCATCTACACGAACAGTTCGACGACGTTTGTAGCAGCATGGCCTGTTAGCTCGGAGACCGTGGCTGCGGTTACCCTTGACGCTGCATCACAGACAGGATCGCCTGCGATGATGTACTCAACGGCGAACTTAGGTGCACGAATGCCAAAATGCCATTTTTTCGGATGAATCCAGGTTCTGTTTACAGCATCATGATGGTCGCATCCATGGCTGGCGACATCGCGGAGAACGCACATTGGAAGCGTGTATTCGCCATCGCCATACGGGCGTATCACCCGGCGTAATGGTATGGGGTGCCATTGGTTACATGTCTCGGTCACCTCTTGTTCGCATTGACGGCACTTTGGTCAGTGGACGTTACATTTCAGATGTGTTAAGACCCGTGGCTCTACCCTTTATTCGATCCCTGCGAAGCCCTACAATTCAGCAGCGTAATGCACGACTGCATGTTGCAGGTCCTGTACGGGCCTCTGTGAATACAGAAAATGTTCGACTGCTGCCCTGGCCAGCACATTCTCCAGATCTCTCACCAATTGAAAACGTCTGGTCAATGGTGGCCGAGCAACCGCCAGTCACTACTCTTGATGAACTGTCCTATCGTGTTGAAGCTGCATGGGCTGCCGTACCTGTACAAGACATCCAAGCTCTGTTTTACTCAATGCCGAGGCGTATCAAGGCCGTTATTATGGCCAGAGGTGGTTGTTCTGGGCACTAATTTCTCAGGATCCATACACCCAAATTGCGTGAAAATATAATCACATGTCAGTTCTAGTATAATATATTTGTCCAATGAATACCCATTTATCATCTGCATTTCTTCTTGGTGTAGCTATTTAAATGGCCAGTAGTGTAATTTATTAAAAACCGTCACAAACTGTATTTTTTCATATTAACACGCTGAACTAGAAACACTTTAAAGACTTACCTGACACCAAAAATCACAAAGTTATTCCTAATTCTGTGTCACCTATGACGGCCTCTCTCGTATTAACATTAGTAAACAGTTCTTGTCCATTGTGGTCGTATTAGACCAGCGCAACTATCAAAACTGAAGGTAATTTATAATGAGTAAGCGTTCATCTTCCATCGTAACATTTCAAAATGTTTGATATTTCATATTCAGTAGTTTACATGTTTTATGCAGAGAACTGGAAAACAGCATAGTTCTTCATTTTTTATTTTAATGTGTAAGCTTATTTCGGCTTTGTTCCCTACATCAGTACATGTGTTGTCGCTGTTGATGGACGTATGTCAACTTTGAGAAATACATATTATGCTGCAGGTTCCACAATAAAGAAATGTTTACCTTTATTTACGTGTCGCGAACTTTGTTCATTTACAAACAGCGTTATATTTATGTACTCTCAGAAATGCGTGCTTTGATGTACAACTTGTTGGCGTGGCGTGGTGGAAAGGGGTGCCATTAACACTTGTCAAGTCACTTGACAAGATACCCCGTGAGCTTAAGCAGTTATGTGAATCAGGCCGGCAGGTCTCCAAAAGTGAACCACGTCTGCTCTACAGAATGGAGAGTGATTCGGCGTAGTGCCACTGCTGCAGTGTCGGCGTTTCGCACTAAGTCAAAGAAGACCAAGAAAGTGGAGGAAGAGGAAAGTGGATCGTGTCTCTTAAATAAGGAACAGAAACGTAAGCACAGTGTTGTTCATAGTAGCCTCTGGGGTTTCATGAGATAACTGCAGGAATAAAATACGGTCAGAAAATTAACACGCGTCAGTGCGTAGAGCAGCTCTCCAACTCAGAACTCAAACCAAACGTGCTTATTATGGGCACCTTCCGTTACGACCGAAACCTCAATACGTGCCTCCAATTCATCGAAGACACTGACACGAATTGCTTGCAAAGCTGTGATACCAGTCCACTTTGGAAAATCTGTTCGCTGGGTAGCCCATCTGTATGCTCTTCAAGTAGACTTTGATGCGTATTACGAATCGAAACTTGGAGGGATGTGACAATTTTCCGTATGTCTTCTGTCTTCGTGCAGGCAACTTCTGAAAACCCAAAGGTAGTCATGAAGAACCCACAATTAATTTGTTGAAAGTATGTTTCTTTGCATTGTATGTTATTTTAGTACTTAAATGTATTGTTTAATTTACTTGCTTGTGCATTTCACAGGTCTACAGAAATTTGTTGTTGCTGTAGATACGGTAGTCCAACTTTAGTCGCAGACTTGATTACAATGCTGTCTGAGAAATTTCTCGATGACTTTAGAAGAATTATTCTATGTTAATAATAACAAATAGCGCTGAAATATTGACATTTTTTATTTCAGACACGTGAATTCTTCAAAATATTTTTTAACTTTTTCGAAATTTGCTTAGTTTAAGTAAGTCCACTGAGGGATGCTAGAAGGAAATTTTTCCTCAATATCAGTGTGATAGAGAGTAGGGAGTACCCTCTGCCACAATTTTTACTCTGACTTACCACTGTTTGAGAAACCTGGAGTTGCCAGTACTTATTATTTCAATCTCCTATTAGTTCATGACGATGAACAACGAAGTTCTCGGATTAAAAAGGGTGTAAGACAGGCATTAATTGATCTGCTGAACGGAATGAACAGTCTAATGAGTACACAGTATGGTTTGAGAGTAAATCGGAGAAAGACGAAGATAATGAGAAGTAGTAGAAATGAGAACAGCGAGAAACTTAACATCAGGATTGATGGTCACGAAGTCAATGAAGTTAAGGAATTCTGCTACCTAGGCAGTAAAATAACCAATGACGGACGGAGCAAGGAGGGTATCAAAAGCAGACTGGAAACGGCGAAAAGGGCATTCCTGGCCAAGAGAAATCTACTACTATCAAATATCGGCCTTAATTTGAGGAAGAAATTTCTGAAAATGTATGTCTGGAGAACAGCATTGTATGGTAGTGACACATGGACTGTGGGAAAACCGGAACAGAAGAGAATCGAAGCATTTGAGATGTGGTGCTACAGACGAATGTTGAAAATTAGGTGGACTGATAAGGTAAGGAATGAGGAGGTTCTGAGCAGAATCGGAGAGGAAAGGCATATGTGAAAAACACTAATAAGGAGAAGGGTCAGGATGATAGGACATCTGCTAAGACATGAGGCAATGACTACCATGGTACTAGAGGGAGCTGTAGAGGGCAAAGAGTGTAGAGGGCAAAGAGTGTAGAGGGCAAAAAGTGTAGAGGAAGACAGAGATTGGAATACATCCACGAAAGAATTGGGTTGGGTTTGGGGTTGTTTGGGGGAGGAGACCAGACAGCGAGGTCATCGGTCTCACACCAAATAATTGAGGACATTGGTTGTAAGAGCTACTCTTGAGATGATGAGGGTGGCATAGCAGGGGAATTGTTGGCAATTCACATCAAACCAATCAAAAGACTGATGACTCAAAAAAAAAAAGATTAGTCCATCTTCTGTTCCTCCTCTCTCTCTCTCTCTCTCTCTCTCTCTCTCTCTCTCTCTCTCTCTCTCCATCTCCTGTGTCCCCTTTCTCTCTGTTGATCTCTTTCCCGTTTCTCTCTGCCCATCTCCCATCTTCTATATTGGCCTCTTTCTCTATTCATCTTGTACTCCCCCCCCTCTCTCTCTCTCTCTCTCGCTCTCTCTCTCGCTCTCTCTCTCGCTCTCTCTCTCGCTCTCTCTCTCGCTCTCTCTCTCTCGCTCTCTCTTTCGCTCTCTCTCTCTAAGCTCCTCTTCTTCTTTCAGTGTTCATCTCCTCCTCACCGATCTATCTGCCCATCTCCTCTGCTCCCTTTCGCGGCTCTTTCTGTCCATCTCCTCTTTAACCCTTCTCTGTCAATCAGTTCTTTATCATCCCCACGATAATGACACATTTGTGGGTTTTAACCCTGTTGTATCTTACCAGGCAGTACTATGTACAATGAGTTTGCTTGCAATCGATCATCTGGATTACGAGAAGACCTTGAACACATGTGCATGTGACATACATTGCATACACGTATGTCTGACCTCTTCTGTTTTGCTCCATATCCCTACAGTAAGAATGTTACCTTTTTCTATTGTATTCAACCGTGTGGCTTGATGCTCGATCCCAAAACAAATTGAAAAAGTCATTAGTTCACAGTAGTAGTAATTATCAAGATATGCATAACAAAATGTAGGTTCGAGTCCTGCCTTGGGCATGGATGTGTGTGATGTCCTTAGTTAGGTTTAAGTAATTCTAAGTCTAGGGGACTGATGACCTCAGATGTTAATTCCCGTAGTGCTTAGAGCCATTTGAACCATTCCAACAAAATGCACAGCAAAAATAAAGCGACATTTTACACAGTACACTTCAGAAAGTATTTCAAGTCAACCAAAGGTCGATTACGAACATTTTTACATCACCCCGTCTCATCCACACTGCCCCCCTCTAGTGTTATTCCCACAATACTTTCAAACGAATAACAGAATTCCTCGTAGTGTTCCTGAGCAATGCTTCAATGTACCACAGCAGAGAACAACACAGTATAACTAGACAAAAAGCTGGTTACTATTGTACCTGTATTCGAAATGGAGCGTTCTTCCCCCGCCACAAACGTTACCCACTTTTCAGTTGTCTAAGATTATTTACACTACTGGAAAAAAATGGTTCAAATGGCTCTGAGCACTATGGGACTTAACTTCTAAGGTCATCAGTCCCCTAAAACTTAGAACTACTTAAACCTAACTAACATAAGGACATCACACACATCCATGCCCGAAGCAGGATTCGAACCTGCGACCGTAGCGATCGCGCGGTTCCAGACTGTAGCGCCTAGAACCGCTCCTCCATCACGGCCGGCTAGGCTTTGCCACCCACACACTACTGGCCATTAAAATTGCTACACCACGAAGATGATGTGCTACAGACGCAAAACTTAACCGACAGGAAGAAGATGCTGTGATATGCAAATGATTAGCTTTTCAGAGCATTCACACAAGGTTGGCGCCGGTGGTGACTCCTACAACGTGCTGACATGAGTAAACTTTCCAACCGATTTCTCATACACAAACAGTAGTTGACCGGCGTTGCCTGGTGAAACGTTGTTGTGGTGGCTCGTGTAAGGAGGAGAAATGCGTACCATCACGTATCTGACTTTGATAAAGGTGGGATTGTAGCCTATCGCGATTGCGGTTTATCGTATCGCGACATTGCTGCTCGCGTTGGTCGTGATCGAATGACTGTTAGCAGAATATGGAATCGGTGGGTTCAGGAGGGTAATACGGAACGCCGTGCTGGAACCTAACGGCCTCGTATTAATAGCAGTCGAGATGACAGCCATCGTATCCGCATAGTTGTAACGGATCGTGCAGCCACGTCTCGTTCCCTGAGTAAACAGATGGGGACTTTTGCGAGCCAACAACCATCTACATGAACAGTTCGACGACGTTTGTAGCAGCATGGCCTGTCGGCTCGGACACCGTAGCTGTGGTTACCGTTGACGCTGCATCACAGACAGGAGCGCCTGCGATGGTGTACTCAACGACGAACCTGGGTGCACGAATGGCAAAACGTCATTTTCTCGGATGAATCCAGGTTCTGTTCATAGCATCATGATGGTCGCATCCGTGTTTGGCGACATCGCGGTGAACGCACATGGGAAGCGTATATTCCTCATCGCCATACTGGCGATCCACCCGGCGTAATCGTATGGGGTGCCATTGGTTACACGTTTCGATCACCTCTTGCTCGCACTGACAATCTTTGAACAGTGGACGTTACATTCCAGATGTGTTACGACCCGTGGCTCTACCCGTCATTCGATTCCTGCGAAACCCTACATTTCAGCAGTATAATGCACGACCGTATGTTGCAGGTCCTGTACGGGCCTTTCTGGATACAGAATAAGTTCGACTGCTGCCCTGGCCAGCACATTCTCCAGACCTCTGACCAATTGAAAACATCTGGTCAGTGGTGGCGGGGAAACTGTCTCGCGATAATACGCCAGTCACTACTCTTGATGAACTGTGGTATCGTGTTGAAGCTGCATGGGCAGCTGTACCTGTACTCGCCATCCAAGCTGTCTTTGACTCAATGACGAAGCGTATCAAGGCCGTTATTGCGGCCAGAGGTGGTTGTTCTGGGTACTGATTTCTCAGAATCTATGCACCGAATTTGCGTAAAAATGTTATCACATGTCAGTTCCAGTACAATTTATTTGTCCAATGAATACCTTTTTATCATCTGCATTTCTTCTTGGTGTAGCAATTTTAATGGCCTGTAGTGTAGCACCATTAGGGCAGAATACGATCACTAGCATCAAGTGCATGGCTAAAATACTGAGTGGGAATGAAGTATCTGAAGTGTGTCTCTATGGCAGCTTACGCTTGGTACAAAATGCAAGCTTAAAATAAGAGCACCCGCTTATGCTTGGAGCGGAATAGTCATACTCGCGTTCCCAAGTGGATGTGTCGTGGGCTACAGGTAAAGATTGACGCCACTCTTCAAACAGTTGCGAACCGCGGCCCGATGTGTCAAGCGTGCCCCATATGTACAGAGAAATTATTTTTACACTCCTGGAAATTGAAATAAGAACACCGTGAATTCATTGTCCCAGGAAGGGGAAACTTTATTGACACATTCCTGGGGTCAGATACATCACATGATCACACTGACAGAACCACAGGCACATAGACACAGGCAACAGAGCATGCACAATGTCGGCACTAGTACAGTGTATATCCACCTTTCGCAGCAATGCAGGCTGCTATTCTCCCATGGAGACGATCGTAGAGATGCTGGATGTAGTCCTGTGGAACGGCTTGCCATGCCATTTCCACCTGGCGCCTCAGTTGGACCAGCGTTCGTGCTGGACGTGCAGACCGCGTGAGACGACGCTTCATCCAGTCCCAAACATGCTCAATGGGGGACAGATCCGGAGATCTTGCTGGCCAGGGTAGTTGACTTACACCTTCTAGAGCACGTTGGGTGGCACGGGATACATGCGGACGCGCATTGTCCTGTTGGAACAGCAAGTTCCATTGCCGGTCTAGGAATGGTAGAGCGATGGGTTCGATGACGGTTTGGATGTACCGTGCACTATTCAGTGTCCCCTCGACGATCACCAGTGGTGTACGGCCAGTGTAGGAGATCGCTCCCCACACCATGATGCCGGGTGTTGGCCCTGTGTGCCTCGGTCGTATGCAGTCCTGATTGTGGGGCTCATCTGCACGGCGCCAAACACGCATACGACCATCATTGGCACCAAGGCAGAAGCGACTCTCATCGCTGAAGACGACACGTCTCCATTCGTCGCTCCATTCACGCCTGTCGCGACACCACTGGAGGCGGGCTGCACGATGTTGGGGCGTGAGCGGAAGACGGCCTAACGGTGTGCGGGACCGTAGCCCAGCTTCACGGAGACGGTTGCGAATCGTCCTCGCCGATAGCCCAGGAGCAACAGTGTCCCTAATTTGCTGGGAAGTGGCGGTGCGGTCCCCTACGGCACTGCGTAGGATCCTACGGTCTTGGCGTGCATCCGTGCGTCGCTGCGGTCCGGTCCCAGGTCGACGGGCACGTGCACCTTCCGCCGACCACTGGCGACAACATCGATGTACTGTGGAGACCTAACGCCCCACGTGTTGAGCAATTCGGCGGTACGTCCACCCGGCCTCCCGCATGCTTACTATACGCCCTCGCTCAAAGTCCGTCAACTGCACATACGGTTCACGTCCACGCTGTCGCGGCATGCTACCAGTGTTAAAGACTGCGATGGAGCTCCGTATGCCACGGCAAACTGGCTGACACTGACGGCGGCGGTGCACAAATGCTGCGCAGCTAGCGCCATTCGACGGCCAACACCGCGGTTCCTGGTGTGTCTGCTGTGCCGTGCGTGTGATCATTGCTTGTACAGGCCTCTCGCAGTGTCCGGAGCAAGTATGGTGGGTCTGACACACCGGTGTCAATGTGTTCTTTTTTCCATTTCCAGGAGTGTATTTTTATTTCTCAAATACGTCAAAAGGTAAAATACATCTAAAATCACATAAAACATGAAATGTAAGAAGCTAAGTACACTGAGGTGACAAATGTCATGGAATAGCGAGATGCATAGGTACAGATGGCGGCAGTATCGCGTATACAAGGTATAAAACGGCGGCGCATTAGCGGAGATGTCGTTTGTATTCAGGCGATTCATGTGGAAGGATTTGAACGCGGAATGGTAGTTGGAGCTAGGCACAGGGGACATTCCATTTCGGAAATCAAAAGGCTCAAATGGCTCTGAGCTCTATGGTAACAATAATAAATTAAATACTTAACAACATTTCATTCACAGTGTAGTATTACACCGGTTATGCGTGGAAAAGATTGTTTGTGTACTGTTCCACTCCCCAAAAACACCACAGGTGATGGCTGCTGGGGAACTTCCCTAGAAACTTACGACTAACATTTAGTTCTGTATAAGAGATAAAGACACTTTTGATGCTGAGCAGCCAGTGAAATGTCATGAATACTTTGCCACCAACTTAAATTAAAACTTATAATCGTTGTATTTAAGGGGCTCCGGAAAGGCTCAAAATCATCAAAAGTTAAATGTTAACTTTTTTGCGTTTTCTGAATCTGCAGACTATTACCTTTTAATAGATATATAATTTATTCAATTCCGAAGTCTACAACTATTTTTAATTTTTTTTTAAATGTGTTCTACATGGGCGTGACCCACTGTGGCGCTGTTAAACTGCTGTCAAATGGTGTTATTATTAACGTCCGTGTTCATCAGGTACATTTTAGTGATGTGAGATAAAGTATGTGTTGTGGCTAACCTGTGATGGTTCAATATATATCGCTGGTGTGATTGTCGATTGTTTCATGTTTACTTACTCTGTCGTTATCTCGAAAATATTCGTAATTAATTCTGTTTCTTTAGTCTCTGTTTTGTTGAAGTATAATAATGAGTAAAAGTAAAGTTATTAGAAATCCTCTGAAGGCTTTTAAGAAAAGGAGAAATGTTGGAAAGCTAAAGGTATGTGTTATTACTGTAAACAATAAAGACGATGAAAATCCCCAACATAGCTTGTGTCCCAAAGAAGAAGACAGTTGGTGTAAATATAACAAAGGATTGCTAACTGGTGAAGTGTACACTCATAAGCATAGTCTGCCTCATGCAATAATGGAGGTGATAAAACCTATTTTCAGAGACTTAGCAGCACCTGAACTGTTGAAAAAGTATATTCACGGAAAAACTCAAAACCTCAATGAAAGTGTAAATAGTGTTATATGGTCGAGAATCCCCAAGACTGTATTTGTTGGAATAGAAACACTTCACTTTGGTGTGTATGATGCTGTTGCGACTTTCAATGATGGCAACGTTGTAAGGTGCAAGGTATTTAGAAATATGGGAATGAAGATAGGTTCTAACATGGTACGGGCTGTAAAGAGTCTAGAAATACAAGCAAGAGTAAACAGGAGGAGGAACAAGAGGAAGCTGGAGGAGGAGTTTGCAGAGGATGAAGATAATCCATCCTATGGACCTGGAATGCACTAAAAAGTTAATCCAATCTTTGTCGCTCGATTCCCAAAACTTTTATTTTCTCACACTAATTACATGTTTTCTAAGGATCTTCCAAACATATTTGTTTCACACTTTCAGTAAATGTTACACAGTACCTTCTGCATAATTTAACACAGCCTTTTTCCAAAAAACTGTATATTTTTGAATATATAAATAAAAAATTCCAAAAAATGTTGTGAATTTTCATTACAATTTAAAAAAAATCATCTTTAATAACTGAACAAAAATTTTGTAAAATCCCTGTGTTAAGTTGTAGCCCATATTCCAATAAATAATCTGTAAAAAGTTCAACTTCCTACCTCAAATACTTTGTGAGGAAAGATGTAATTTATAAGCGTTATTTTAACATTGCAAGTATAGGGCGTTCCGGAGCCCCTTGACGACGCAAAGCGGCGGCGATGGCGACGTTTGCGTAAAAGAACAGCAGAAATCAATGCGGGACGTAAGATGAACGTATGCGTTGGAAATGGAAATGCCGTGTGGCTAGGGCCTCCCGTCGGGCATACCAATCGCCTGGTGCAAGTCTTTCGAGTTGACGCCACTTCGGTTACTTGCTTGTCGATGGGGAGGAAATGATGATGATAAGGACAACACAACTCCCAGTCCCTTGAGTGGAGACAACCTCCGACCCAGCCGGGAATCGTTCCCGAACCGTTAGGTATAACATTCCGTCGCGCTGACCACTCAGCTACCACGGGCGGACAACGTATCCGTTTGGACAGGGCGACGAAATTTGGCGTTATTAGGCTATGCGGCTGACGACCGACGCGTTCGGCTTTGGTAACAGCACGACATCACCGGCACCTCATCTCCTGGGCTCGTGGCCGTATCGATTGGACCCTAGACGACTGGAAAACCGTGGACTGGTCACAGGAGTCCTGATTTCGGTTGGTAATAGATGATGGTAGGTTTCGAGCGTGGCACAGACTCAACGGAGCCGTGGAGTAAAGTTGTTAACAAAGCACTGTACAAGATGGTGATTGCTTCGTAAAGGTGTGGGCTGTACTTATATGTCATGCAATGGATTTGGTTATGTTCGGCTACTTGGAGGCCATTTACAGCCTTTCATTGGCTTCGTGTTTCCAGAAAATGATGAAATTTTTATAGATGACAATGGGTCATGTCACCGGGCCACAATTGTTCACTATTGGTTTGAAGACCGTCTGGCCAATCCGAGAGAAAAATTTCGCCACAAAATCGCCTGATATGAGTCCCATCGAACATTTACGGGTTTACGGGACATAACCGAAAGGTCAGTTCGTGCACAACACGCTGCACCAGCAAACACTTTCGCAGTTGTGGATGGCTACAGGGGCAGAATTACTCATTGTTTCTGCAAGGGACTTCCAACGGCTTGAGTCCATGCCACGTCGAGTTGCCGCTCTTAGTCGGGGAAAAGGAGGTCTACTCGATAATAAATGGTATACCGCGACATTTGTCACCCCCCAGTGCAATACAACATAATGAATTAAACAATCCACACCGTGAATAAGAAGCAAAATGTGAGCTGCTATGTCACGTCTCTGCAGTGTGATGTTATCGAACGTATAGAGTTGCCTCATGATGGTCAAATAAATTTACTCTCGGGTGACCGACCGTTTGGAGTCAGTACAGCGCTAATTCATTCTTTTTCTCAGAGCCTTTGCAACGCTAATACTTGTGACGAATATAGGCAGACGAAGTCATCTCACCGTCTTACACTATTGCCAGGAAGCTATAATAACAAATGTTAGTGATAATTCTGAAAAAATTTCGCATCCCTCTAATTTTAATGAAAAATACGATGTAGTACTTTCCAAAACTAAGTTATTGTCAGCTAAAATCACAAAAATAATGAAGCAAATATTTTTCTTTTTAATTCAACTGTGGAAACAGACACACTAACATTCAAATGGTTCTAGTGGCTCTGAGCACTATGGGACTTAACACCTGAGATCATCAGTCCCCTATAACGTAGAACTACTTAAACGTAACTGACCTAAGGACATAACACACATCCATTCCCAAGTCAGGATTCGAACCCGTGACCATAGCAGTCGCGCGGTTCCGGACAGAGGCGCCTACAACCGCTCGGCCACAGCGGCCAGCCACACTAACATCCCTAGGATGAAAAAAAAAATTTGTAACATTTCCAAAGTTTGTAGATGCATCCACATTTTATTGCGAAAACGAAAATGTGTTCTTAGGAAAGAAATAAAATACTGTAAGAGGGGTGAAATTGTTTTCCTGGGCAACGAAAATTATCGATAGTAATGGAATTGCAGTTGTTGAAAATTTTAGAAACTTCCAGCAAGAAAGTGGTTAAGAAAACTGTAGTATTAATCTTGGTAACATGAGAGACATCATTACAGTACCCTGTGATCTACGGACAACATTTACATTCGAGAAACTGTGGACGTGGCAGTGCACGAATGTTTTCGTGCCGCCCCCAAGACTCTTGTTCTGGAGCCCCGTCATAATGCGACCGCGAATATTCCTCACAGACCGAAAGGCTTATACAGGGTGAAAAGTATTTAAACCGACGAACTCTGGGAGGTTATAGGGGACATCAAAACGAATGTTTTTCTCTAATATCATTTTTTCCTATGAGGATTATTTAAACCGGTGGACACCGTATTACGGTCTTCAATTGTTAGAGGCCGTATTACGCTCTTCAGTTGTAGGCAACTGCTTTCCACCAGTGAAATAGTGCATTGTCTTTGTTTACTAATGGAGCGATACATGTGGGGTGAGTACACTGATATGGTTGGTGCGTACTACGTAGCGCACCACAACGGACGAGCTGCACAGCGGGTTTATCAACAACAATAACCTTATCACCGTATCCCGCATCATACGACCTCTCCTGCTGTGTACCAACGTCTGCGTGGGAACGGGTCATTTAGCAGATTACCTGGACAGGGACGCCGTCGCACGGTAAGAACGCTGCAATTTGAGGAAGCTGTCTTGCAGCATGTGGAGCGGTATCCTTCAATCAGCACTCGTGCAACTGCACGTAACACGGGGACGAATCAGACGAATGTAAGAACAGTCCTTCAAGAGCAATTGTTACGTCCATTTCACTTACAGCGTGCCCACAACCTGGAACCAGCTGATTATCCACCCAGAGCATAGTTTTCGCAGTGGTACCTGGAACAGTGTGAAATGCATCCCACATTTCCATTCTCTGTGTTGTTTTCCGATGAATCAAAGTTCGGGCGTGATGGAGTCTTCAACATGTTTGGATTGAGGGTAACCCACATGCCACAGTTACTAGCGCTCATCAAGTGTAGTTCTTCGTTAATGTGTGGGTCGGTGTTGTTGGTAACTGTTTAATTGGGCCGTATCTTCTACCTAGGCCATTAAATGGCAGGCAATATTACAATTTTCTCGCCAGAGCATTGCCACAATTGCTGGACGACGTCCCGCTCCCTACAAGACAACGCATGTGGTTCCAACATGACGGGGCGCCGGATCACATTTCAGTAGTCGTGTGCGTCGGTTCCTGGACCGACTGTTCCCAAAAAAGTGGATTGGCACAGGTGGTCCTGTACCATGACCTCCTCGATCCCCAGATATGTCCCCTCTGGACCTTTTTTGTGTGTGGAGAGATGCGCAACCTTGTTTACGCAACTCCTGTTGCATCAGAAGAGGATCTGATTGCCCGGATAGTAGCAGCAGCAGGAACAATTCAGGATACTCCTGGGGTTTTTGCCCGTGTCAGACAGAACATGATCCGACGGTGCAGCCTTTGTTTACGTGTCAGTGGAGGCATTTTTGAGAAACTACTCTAATTGAAATTGGGTTGTGTTAATGTGTTGCGTCTTGGTCATAAAAAAATGGAAAATTGTTTGTTGGTTTAATTAATCTGCCGCCAGGGAAATCTTCCTCTACCGGTTTAAATACTCCTTATAGGAGAAAATGACACTAGGGAAAAATATTTGATGTCCCCTACAACCTCCCAGAGTTTGTCGCTTTAAATACTTTTCACCCTATATTTGCAGCCATCACAAACAGTTCATCAACATGCCAGTCAGCAAAACACAGATTAAAAAGAGCCTGTAGGTACATTCGTGCCACAATTCCCCAAGGAGTCGTGCCAAATATATTTCTGCTTATGATTTTGCCAAACCCAGGTTTGTTCGGATAAAACACAGACCTGTTTCTTTCGTATGGAATAAATGCGTAGTACACAGAAAATAAAGCTCTCGAGGTGGCAAAATATCCTTTCGTTCAGCAAGAAGAATCGGCCCACGGTTACATTTTCTTGATGTAAAACCGATGTTACTTAGGAGGAGCAAAACTCGAGTTTCTGAGCCCTCATAATCAATTTTGTATTGCAGAAAGGAAGTATAGCTCACAATTACATGCAAAGCAGATTGAGTTCACAGAATAAAGTGTAACCAAACACAGGGAAATAGTGAACTGCGACGACAGAGCAGCCAGTAACTCGTAACGAACCTTAGGCAATATACAGGGTGTTTCAAAAATGACCGGTATATTTGAAACGGCAATAAAAACTAAACGAGCAGCGATAGAAATACACCGTTTGTTGCAATATGCTTGGGACAACAGTACATTTTCAGGCAGACAAACTTTCGAAATTACAGTAGTTACACTTTTCAACAACAGATGGCGCTGCGGTCTGGGAAACTCTATAGTACGATATTTTCCACATATCCACCATGCGTAGCAATAATATGGCGTAGTCTCTGAATGAAATTACCCGAACCTTTGACAACGTGTCTCGCGGAATGGCTTCACATGCAGACGAGATGTCTGCTTCAGCTGTTCAATTGTTTCTGGATTCTGGCGGTACACCTGGTCCTTCAAGTGTCCCCACAGAAAGAAGTCACAGGGGTTCATGCCTGGCGAACAGGGAGGCCAATCCACGCCGCCTCCTGTATGTTTCGGATAGCCCAAAGCAATCACACGATCATCGAAATATTCATTCAGGAAATTAAAGACGGCGGCCGTGCGATGTGGCCGGGCACCATCTTGCATAAACCACGAGGTGTTCGCAGTGTCGTCTAAGGCAGTTTGTACCGCCACAAATTCACGAAGAATGTCCAGATAGCGTGATGCAGTAATCGTTTCCGATCTGACAAATGGGCCAATGATTCCTTTGGAAGAAATGGCGGCCCAGACCAGTACTTTGAGGATGCAGGGACGATGGGACTGCAACATGGGGCTTTTCGGTTCCCCATATGCGCCAGTTCTGTTTATTGACGAAGCCGTCCAGGTAAAAATAAGCTTCGTCAGTGAACCAAATGCTGCCCACATGCATATCGCCGTTATCAATCCTGTGCACTATATCGTTAGCGAATGTCTCTCGTGCAGCAATGGTAGCGGCGCTGAGGGGTTGCCGCGTTTGAATTTTGTATGGATAGAGGTGTAAACTCTGGCGCATGAGACGATACGTGGACGTTGGCGTCATTTGGACCGCAGCTGCAACACGGCGAACGGAAACCCGAGGCCGCTGTAGGATCACCTGCTGCACTAGCTGCGCGTTGCCCTCTGTGGTTGCCGTACGCGGTCGCCCTACCTTTCCAGCACGTTCATCCGTCACGTTCCCAGTCCGTTGAAATTTTTCAAACAGATCCTTTATTGTATCGCTTTTCGGTCCTTTGGTTACATTAAACCTCCGTTGAAAACTTGGTCCTGTTGCAACAACACTGTGTTCTAGGCGGTGGAATTCCAACACCAGAAAAATCCTCTGTTCTAAGGAATAAACCATGTTGTCTACAGCACACTTGCACGTTGTGAACAGCACACGCTTACAGCAGAGAGACGACGTACAGAATGGCGCACCCACAGACTGCGTTGTCTTCTATATCACATCACTTGCAGCGCCATCTGTTGTTGAAAATTGTAACTACTGTAATTTCGAAAGTTTGTCTGCCTGAAAATGTACTGTTGTCCTAAGCATATTGCAACAAACGGTGTATTTCTATCGCTGCTCGTTTAGTTTTTATTGCCGTTTCAAGTATACCGGTCATTTCTGAAACACCCTGTATGTAACCTTTGGGCTCCAAGCACACACAGTGGGTTTAGTATCTACTGAGTTTGGTATATATTGCACTCATATCGATTATCTTCCTTGTATGCCTCAAGAAAGTAGCACTACTTGAAAAGTGTCAAATAAGTGGCGGTAAATTCTTTTAAGAACATGAAAATAAAAGAAGAAAATTATTGAAAGTAACATAATGTCCCAGTGACTTGTCATTTACATGTTCCTGAAGAAAATCTTTTTCAATAGGTTATACATAAACAAAGGAATCAGCCATGACACAGAGAAAAACTTTGCTATATAAGTACTATCTAAGTGCAAATGTAATGCATTTACTCATATTGTATAACCTGAACGTTCATTCATATCAATTCCTTCCACAAATTAAGAGCTGTGTTTGAAACTAGCAGACTTCTCTTGGTCAGGAATGACCTATTTGCCAGTGCTAGTCTGCTTTTTATGTCCTCCTTGCTCTGTCCGCATGGGTTATTTTGATACTTAGGTAGCAGAATTCCTTAACTTAGTCTGCCTCATGATCTCCACTTCTGATGTTAACATTCTCGCTCTTCTCATTTCTGTTACTTCTCATTACTTACGCCTTTCTTCGATTGTCACTCCGCATTCTTTACTCATTAGACTGTTCCTTCCGTTCAACACATCCAGTAATTCTTCTTCACTTTCACTCATGATATCCATGTCATCATTGAATCCTATCGTTGAATCCTTTCATCTTGAATTGATTGAACTCGTTCCAGATGCAGAGACCAGTGCAAGTGAAAGAGTTAGCGTCTGCTTTTGTATTACACTCCTGGAAATTGAAATAAGAACACCGTCAATTCATTGTCCCAGGAAGGGGAAACTTTATTGACACATTCCTGGGGTCAGATACATCACATGATCACACTGACAGAACCACAGGCACATAGACACAGGCAACAGAGCATGCACAATGTCGGCACTAGTACAGTGTATATCCACCTTTCGCAGCAATGCAGGCTGCTATTCTCCCATGGAGACGATCGTACAGATGCTGGATGTAGTCCTGTGGAACGGCTTGCCATGCCATTTCCACCTGGCGCCTCAGTTGGACCAGCGTTCGTGCTGGACGTGCAGACCGCGTGAGACGACGCTTCATCCAGTCCCAAACATGCTCAATGGGGGACAGATCCGGAGATCTTGCTGGCCAGGGTAGTTGACTTACACCTTCTAGAGCACGTTGGGTGGCACGGGATACGTGCGGACGTGCATTGTCCTGTTGGAACAGCAAGTTCCCTTGCCGGTCTAGGAATGGTAGAACGATGGGTTCGATGACGGTTTGGATGAACCGTGCACTATTCAGTGTCCCCTCGACGATCACCAGTGGTGTACGGCCAGTGTAGGAGATCGCTCCCCACACCATGATGCCGGGTGTTGGCCCTGTGTGCCTCGGTCGTATGCAGTCCTGATTGTGGCGCTCACCTGCACGGCGCCAAACACGCATACGACCATCATTGGCACCAAGGCAGAAGCGACTCTCATCGCCGAAGACGACACGTCTCCATTCGTCCCTCCATTCACACCTGTCGCGACACCACTGGAGGCGGGCTGCACGATGTTGGGGCGTGAGCGGAAGACGGCCTAACGGTGTGCGGGACCGTAGCTCAGCTTCATGGAGACGGTTGCGAATGGTCCTCGCCGATACCCCAGGAGCAACAGTGTCCCTAATTTGCTGGGAAGTGGCGGTGCGGTCCCCTACGGCACTGCATAGTATCCTACGGTCTTGGCGTGCATCCGTGCGTCGCTGCGGTCCGGTCCCAGGTCGACGGGCACGTGCACCTTCCGCCGACCACTGGCGACAACATCGATGTACTGTGGAGACCTCACGCCCCACGTGTTGAGCAATTCGGCGGTACGTCCACCCGGCCTCCCGCATGCTCACTATACGCCCTCGCTCAAAGTCCGTCAACTGCACATACCGTTCACGTCCACGCTGTCGCGGCATGCTACCAGTGTTAAAGACTGCGATGGAGCTCCGTATGCCACGGCAAACTGGCTGACACTAACGGCGGCGGTGCACAAATGCTGCGCAGCTAGCGCCATTCGACGGCCAACACCGCGGTTCCTGGTGTGTCCGCTGTGCCGTGCGTGTGATCATTGCTTGTACAGCCCTCTCGCAGTGTCCGGAGCAAGTATGGTGGGTCTGACACACCGGTGTCAATGTGTTCTTTTTTCCATTTCAAGGAGTGTATATGTAATGGTCTGTTGCTTTCGCAGCATGTGCTCGAGTGGTTCTCTAATAGATGTCAGTGGAGGTGAAGAGGAAGTAAGCAGCCAGCCTCATTAACAAACGCTTTACAATTATTAGGAAACAGTCTTACACGAATGTAGATCAGCGCCATTACTGAGGCAGACAACAGACGTCAGTCAGCGAGGAGCCACGGCTGTGATCGAGACGGTATAAGAAGAGCCCTGACAGCTTGCTGCACTGTTGCCACGAAGTGCAAATAGCAGCAGACGAAAGCAGTAGCCTTTTATAAAGCTCTGACACCAATGAAGCTAACCGAACCTGAGGCAGTAAATGTACCTCAATCCTATGTCCAGAGTGCGGGACTTAGGCTACCGATTTCCCATAATAAAATATCAACAGCCATTATTTAGATTTTATCTGTTAGGTAACCAGTTTTGCCATTACATTACGCCATCTTCAAGCCTGCATATATCGAGTAACCGTCGTGTTAGAAACCAGTGCATCACTGTCAACTGGTATCATGAGGACTTTTTTCCACGGTCATGTCTGCTCCTTGGACGGTTGTCAGCAACAGCTGTCCAAGGAGCACACACTTTTCGCATTATTGGACACACCTTTTTTTTTTTGGTGGGGTTTAAGGGTGCTCAACTACTGAGGTCATTAGCGCCCAGTCACAGTTGTTAGAGCACATGGAATCTAGTAAAACTCAAGGGGAGGGGGGGACACCAGAAAGTCCTGACAAAGATGCAGATAAAATAAGTAAAAAAGTTAGATGTCTTTGGACAAGCCAGTCAAAGTTATAAAACGCAGAACACGAGCAGCTGCTCGAGCGTCATCAGCTAAAATATCCGGTAATGTAGATGGCAGGGGCAGGACAACACGAGATTGACTAAAGCGGGGACACGACAATAAAACATGGCGCACTGTTAATGCCTGACCACAAGGGAACTGCGGGGCTGGGCCACCAGAGAGCAGGTAGCGGTGGCTAAACCGGCAATGCCCAATCCGCAACCTGGTCAGAAAGACCTCTTCTCGCCGAGATGGTCGGGAGGAGGTTGTCCAAGCAGTTGGGAGCGTTTTTACTGCCCGGAGCTTGTTTCCTTGGAGGGATGACCAAGCATCCCGCCACAACGACACAAGCCTCTTACAAACATCCCCACGAACGTCAGATGACGGGACACAATGGGAGGCTGGCCGAGGCAGGAGGACTGCAGGCACTCCTACATGTCCGGGAACCCACAGAAAGCTGACAGGAGAACCATTATCAGCGAAAGAATGGAGGGACTGCTGGATCTGTTGAACCAAGGGATGGACCGGATAGGGAGCTCCAAGGCTCTGAAGAGCACTGAGTGAGTCAGAGCAGAGTACATACGATGAATGGCGGTGGCGGCGGGCATACTGAACAGCCTAATGGAGAGCAAAAAGCTCGGCCGTAAAGCTCGAACATTGGTCGAGGAGCCGGTATTTAAAGGTGGCGGCCCCGACGACAAAGGCACAGCCGACACCATCGTCAGTTTTGGAGCCATCGGTGTAAATAAAGGTGTGACCGGCAAGTCGAGCACGAAGTTCGACAAACCGTGAGCAATACACTGCAGCCGGAGTACCCTCCTTCGGGTGGACACACCTTAGATTCCCTCCACTGCCAGTGCTGCCAGCTGCCGTCTGTGAGTGTTTACTACACGTTGACGTCGAACGTAGGGACTGGTCACATTAATGTGACTGGACCTTGTATGTCTAAGTGAATGTACGACACGTCTTTTCGTTTTCTAACATTTTCGCCGATATTTCATCAGTCGCTCATTTTTTTCCCAACGTCTACATACCATATTCCTGCTGCCCTGCTGTTTTCGGTTCACCTTCTCCAAAGCAATAAATCCACTGCGTTTGTCCACCACAGACTTCCACGGCCATTTTCGATTGTGTAATTCTTCGTCTGATTTCATGCATCTGACGTTTTCTGTAAGTAACACGAGTAAACAACAGATACTATATTTTTTGTTTTAAATTTGATTTCTTCAGTTTTGCTCCCAGTTTTGCTTCACGGAATATTTATACTTTGTATCAGCATGTCAGAGAAGAATAAATAGGGTTACCATACACAGGAATTTCATGACACACAATTCGTACGGATGAGTGTTTATATATTAGAATATGACAGTCATTTACATAATATCCCTTAAAACCTTTTACTGTATGTAGATACACACATGCACTCTCAGGCATTATGTATCTGTGTTGTAAAGTGGAAAATGTGAATCAGAAAATACGAGTGGTAACGTAAACAAAGGATTTATATATTATTCATGGAGGAAACAATTTATCAGAAGCACTTCCTTGTCTAAACAGCAGGTACTATTGATTTCGTGACATTTCCATTGCCAAAGCGGTTAGATAAAATTTTCTCCTGAATAATGGATGGGGCATTGCTCGTTTCTTACAGTATCTCCTTTTGTTTCGTTTTTTTGTTTTGTTTACTGTTAATAAAAAATGTTTGTAGTGAGCCGTTTCTGCTGCAGGCGGAAGGTGTGTCTTACCGAGGGCTGAAGGTCATACAAAGCGACACAGTACACAGGCTACGTTCTGAAGTACTGGGACTCGAGGTTATATAAAGTGAATCATATTTAGCCTAAAAACCTGTCCTCCCTTTAGACTGATTGTATAATGTCAAAGGACACACATCACGTTTTGCGGAAATTAGAATGAAGCACACATTCCTTAGCCCGTGTTCCTCAAAACATTTACTGTTTTTCGACCTTAGTTCGGTTTTTTAAACTCATTTTGTACATCTTTATTGTCAAAAACACGTAAAACTCTATCAATCATGATGAACATGACACTTTCAACGTCAATTTTAAGTTCACTGACTGAAAATGAGTGTTGTTGGGGATTGTTGGGGACATGACTATCTGATACGGTAATGTATAACAGATACTATGAAATTAGCTTTGTTGTCACGAAAATGCATAACATGAAAAATATTTCACAAATATCACCGACAAAATTTCAAAATTATTTGGCGTACTACATAACTCATTTCTTTGTGAAATATAATGGGGCACATACATTCCACTAACCACTCGTGATTTACAAACCAACGGAATTCCTTGGGAATATAGTAATGTTTCAAAACGATCTGTACAGTGTCTCAGAAAACACATTTATTCACTTCAGAGGTTTTTGGAAATGAGAACATTGTGATTTGATATGGTACTCGTGAGGCAGTATCCGACTTCACTGCTCACAGTCTTCTACATATCCTGTCCACGAGTTGCAGTATTTTTCTCCGTCCCAGAAGCTTCCATCTAGATGGTGCTACTAGGCAGATATGGGAGATAGGTGCCCCAACGTTCAAAACTGCATGTTACCTTATTGTTATAACATTGCCATCAAGTGTGCGTACAAGTAGAAACCAACAACTATAAAATTAGAGTGTGGAACATGGGCTGCTGGATACAGCGATGGTATGATTAATACAGAATTCCGTTGAGAATACACAGCTGAGGCAATTGAAATTAAAATACGTGACTGCAGAAAAGAAAGGCAGTCAATGGCAAGATACGAGGGGTTTAAATTATCATTTCGAAGCCGGCCGCTGGTGGCCGAGCGGTTCTGGCGCTACAGTCTGGAACCGCGCGACTGCTACGGTCGCAGGTTCGAATCCTGCCTCGGGCATGGATGTGTGTGTTGTCCTTAGGTTAGTTAGGTTTAAGTGGTTCTAAGTTCTAGGGGACTTATGACCTCAGCAGTTGAGTCCCATAGTGCTCAGAGCCATTTGAACCATTTTTTTATCATTTCGAAATTATAAATCTGCGTACATGGAACTTGGTGCTAGTTATTCTCTACATGTCCACCTTCAATGTGCCACATATTACCCACAGGCGGCTGATCAGGATGACGTCCAAACCGTAGAAGTTGAAATGCGTCAGCCGCGCGGGATTAGCCGAGCGGTCTTAGGCGCTGCAGTCATGGACTGTGCGGCTGGTCCTGCCGAAAGTTCGAGTCCTCCCTCGGGCATGGGTGTGTGTGTGTGTGTGTGTGTGTGTTTTTGTCCTTAGGATAATTTAGGTTAAGTAGTGTGTAAGCTTAGGGACTGATGACCTTAGCAGTTACGTCTCATAAGATTTCACAAACATATGAACATTTTTTTAATGCGTCTGGCAGCTCTCTGGCTTGCGCATTTCACATGATACCCATTTGCAACACTCTGGGAACAGGAATAAATATCGATTTAAAGACATACGGGAGACAATTGCACGAGACCACAAAGAAATTCCTCATTCATCTCTTTCTTCCAACTACACATTAGTACAATATCCCAACAGAGGCAATAAAGGAGTAAATTTTAGTCGTTGTTAATAGAAGAAGTAGTTTTCACTTGCTAACGTTGCGGACGCTAGTGAAGCCTAATATTCTTTGGAGGGAGACAGCGGTATTAACGTAATTTATTTTGAATACAAAAATTTAAGTGCGAAACACGCATTACTTCAGTTCAGTTTACAAACGAGAAGTGGAGGAGGAGGAGGAGGAGGAGGAGGAGATTGGGTTTTAGCGTCCGTCGAAAAAAGGGGTCATTAGAGACGGAGGACAAGTTCGGATTAGAGAAGGATGGGGAAGGAAATTGGCCGTGTCCTTTGGAAGCAACCATCGCGGCACCTACCTGAGGCGATTTAGGGAAATCACAGAGGAATTAAATGAGGATGGCCGGGCGAGGGTTTGAACCGCCGTCTTCGTGAACGTTTGAGCCTAGTGTTCTAACCACTACGCTACCTCTTTCGGTGAAGTGAAGTGTAAATAACTCAAGTGCCGCGCAAAAGAAGCTGCAGAATAGCAAAAACTGCTTAGTGCATACACGAAAGGAAGATTCTCGACGTCATCCGCTGCTAAAAAGGAGAGAAGACATTTGGAAATTTGTTGTAAGTTCCAATGGGACCAAACTGCTGACGTCATCGGTCTCTAGACTTACACACTACTTAATCTAACTTAAACTAACTTACGCTAACGACGACACACACACACACACACACACACACACACACAGCCATGCCCGAGGGAGGACTCGAACCTCCGACGGGTGGAGCCACGCGGACCGTGGCATGGCGCCCCAGACCGCACGGCTATCCCGTGCGGCAAGGAGGGAAGAAGCAGTAGTTCGGAAAATATGCAAAGCAACACCGAAAGCAACTTTCTCGCCATTTTTTGTAAACAAAAGCTCTTTTGAATCTGAAACAACCAAAAGTGTACAAACATATGCATCCAGATCGCAGAATAACCACGGAAGATTCTTTATAAATGAAATCGAAACGCGTCTGGCGTAATTCTCTTTAATTAAACTGCAGTTAGCTCAAGTCGGAAAACCAATAATAGCTGATGTTGTGGCGTAACAAGCTAGTCACGCCACACTGAGGAGGAAGCCGAAAGGCACGCGTACACACACGCCGACTGGCGTCAAGTCTGGAACAGGATACGTATTGAATACTATAAAGAAAATACGTATCTTTGGAATATACTTAACTTTTAATCAATCCTTGTGATACATCTCTCTTGACTATACAAATGAGACTCGTAAGATACATGCACTGTGACAATTGGCGCCTTGCTAAGTCGTAGCCATTAACTTAGCTGAAGGCTTTTCTAACTGTCTCTCGGCAAATGAGAGCAAAGGCTTCGTCAGTATAGTCGCTAGCAACGTCGTCGTACAACTGGGGCGAGTTCTCGTACGTCTCTCGAGACCTGCCGTGTGGTGGCGCTCGGTCTGCGATCACACAGTGGCGACACGCGGGTCCGACATGTACTAATGGACCGCGGCCGATTTAAGCTACCACCTAGCAAGTGTGGTGTCTGGCAGTGACACAACAGCTGATGTTTTCATTAACGTTACCATGCAGAATGATCTGTGTAGTTTCCTTCGTCTCAGTTATGATGATAAAGTCTCGTACTCCGAGAAGCGTAGAGAACGAGCACCGCCTTACTTGGCTAGCTCCTAGCGAAGATGGTTTTCTATTGCCTTCCTCCGACCGTAACGGGGATGAATGATGATGATAAAGACAAAATAGCATGCAGTAATCTCGAGGCAGGGAAAAAATCCCTGAACCTACCGGGAATCGAACCCGCGACCCCGTGCGGGGGAAACAAGAACGCTACCGCTAGACCACGAGCTGCGGACCTCTCAGTTATGAAGATCCGCTGTATTTTTACCGTGCAAGGGTAACATACTTGTTAGGCTCTTAACTATTCGTAATTTTAACCAACATTATAATGAGGTAACAGCTATCTGTTCTTAATGATAATTAGAAAATAAGAAAATTAAAAAAAACAGTCAAGACCGCAAAATAATTTATTAGAATGATTGGTATCGGCAAATTTAAACGGCCATCTTCAGATTATGTGCACTGTAAAGACACGAAAGTGCTTGTTTGTTAGGGAAGTCATCCTTTAATTACAAACACAATAATCGGAAATACTGTAGTTTTACGTAACACCTACAACTGGTCAGAATACTATAGCGTGGTGTTTGCCCATTTTGCTGGAGTTGACGGATTGGTGAACAGCCTCGTGTGTCAACAAAGGTAACTGCTACAAGTGGCTATTTTGTCACTGATTAAACAGTACATAGGAAAAGCGCGCGTTTGCTACACTACGTCGGCTGCAGCCAATGGGAATTTGACTTACGTAAACAGCATTACAGATGTAAATAATATCTAAAAATTGTATGATAAGTATATATACAGCATTATTTAAGTGTAAGTGTTCAGTTATAAATTTATAAAAGACTATAAAATAGAAGCCCGCATCTCGTGGTCGTGCGGTAGCGTTCTCGCTTCCCACGCCCGGGTTCCCGGGTTCGATTCCCGGCGGGGTCAGGGATTTTCTCTGCCTCGTGATGGCTGGGTGTTGTGTGCTGTCCTTAGGTTAGTTAGGTTTAAGTAGTTCTAAGTTCTAGGGGACTTATGACCACAGCAGTTGAGTCCCATAGTGCTCAGAGCCATTTTTATAAAATAGAAACGCCAATAGAAAAAGTTGTAGGATCGGTGAACACCAGCACGTGACGTTTCTTGGTACTTCTACCGAAGCAGTTTCGATCAAAATATCAGCAGGATGGCTACTGGCAGATTCTGCCTGCCCGCAAGTTACGACCGTTTGCGCGTACAATGAGTCCTATCTCTTAGAGAGCACTCGTCCTAGATACATTCTCCCCTAGATACACTCTCCCCTAGATACACTAGCGTTGTGGTCCCGCGAACGATGAACTACAACCGTAGTTCACATTTGTTGTTTCTGGAGGGGATGCTAACCAGCGCTCAGCACGTGCAAAATGTTAGACGCATTCTTTTACCGTTCTTGCAACAGGAATGGTAATTTATACTTAACAGCTGTTTTGTTTAACCTTTAAATCATAAGCGGATGGAAGGGCAGTCCCAATAAAGTGATCATTTCAATTCCAATGGGTTTATCAATCAACCAAAACAATCTCACTTAACATTTGACAAGAGAAACTCGGGTAAGATTATTTGAGAAACATTCATTACACAAATCATGAGCAAGTTAATAAATAACTTTAACAGACAACTCTAGTTAAGACACATTATTTAAGACCCTTTTAATGAACATTACGTCTACTCCGCGATTTCTCACCAAGATTGACAGAAGCCATTGAGGCTGAATTTAACCAAAACAAACAACACTTGTTAAGACATTATTTAAAATCTTTTCAATTAACATTACATGTAAAATAACATTTGACACTGTAATGGTACTAGAATTACGTAACAATTACGGCACCTCACCCCAACTTCTCGATACCACCAATATTCTACTGTATTTCTGTAAAATAGTTGACATATTTCTGTGACAACATTCAGATTTGATTTCATTAATGTAGAGGTACTTCGATACATCGATATGTATATTGGTCATAATGTTAAAAAGACGCAAATTGTATTCCGTTTATGGAATGTGAACTTTAACAGTGAGGAAGATATTTTCCAGTATGTTTTATATTGTGAAGTGATGTTTTTGAATGAGTTACGTAATATTGCAACAAAATTAATAAAAAAGAAGTGTAACTTAAATTCGGAGTGCTGATTACTTATTTTACATCACCATTGTCCTAACTTGCAAAAGTTTAATCTTCAAGTATGGTTTATGAAACACATATATAAAACTTTTGAATATCACAGAATAACACCTAGGCCTCTTTGCATCCGAGCTTGAAATCATCACTACCTAGATTTTTGACGACTGAGCCATGAGTTCACAACGAGACCAGCGTGGGAAACACGAAAAGATGAGTGCCTAGTTTATCCATTATTTCAAGAAATGACTTTATTAACTGTGCTCTAATGATACCTGCCACATAATATAACTTTGATATTGCTCGCAAATGTAATATTTAGCAGCGTGAGCAACACTACAGTCATAATTAATTTTTGACCTTTGTTGTGGTAGGATTGTTAGAGCACCCAGCTTCAACTTTAATGCGAAAGCTTAAAACGTATTTATTAAACTTAACTAATACGGAGTTTTACGGCGTAGAAGGTTACAACCCAACAATGATAAATGTGTAATAACAGAAGCAAGGTCCAAGCTCTTAATGCGAAGTTTAACCACGAACGCTGCAACCGACTGAGAGAAGTAATAATTAACTTCTAACCAAGACGTGGCTCCGTTTGCAACCCCACGCCAAGTACACCACCAAAATGTGAACCAAGCAAACGCTACCGAAGACGGACACCCGAGCTCAGGCGAAGTCCACGGCCCGTAGGCCAAACTTGTAATCTAAAGGGAAGCTCTGCGCTTTGGTTGCCCGCTGCCTCAACTCACTGAAACACAGACCACAACGGACAACAGAAGGCAGGAAAACCTTTCTTAAGCTTAACATTTAAGTATGATCAGTAAATTAACTCTATAAAACCAAGGCAAAGCAACAACTAATTTCATCAGGAAGTGCTTTCTTTAAGTGAAACAGTACTTGATAAGCAAACATTAAGAGTGGGAAATGATCTGGCTCACGAGAACCGGCACTCACTAGAACGTGCTGACACACATCTGCAAAAACATCAACGTTATGCGGGAGCACAGCACATGCTTAGTAGGAGGCATCAAATGAATGCGAACACACATAACATCACGTGTCCTGCAGCGCCTCCTGCGCCAAGAGCAATCACAATCACAGTTAACTAAGCGCTCTTAGTAATTAGCGTACTTGTCTGGGTGTCTCAAGAAGAATATAATAATTCCAAGCCCAAAGAAAGCAGGTGCTGACAGATGTGAAAATTACCAAACTATCAGTTTAATAAGTCACGGCTGCTAAATACTAACGCGAATTCTTTACAGATGAATGGAAAAAGTGATAGAAGCCGACCTCGGGGAAGATCAGTTTGGATTCCGTAGAAATGTTGGAACATACTAAAATCTATGGAGAAGAAATAAAAACTTTGATGTTCGTCGATGACGTTGTAATTCTGTCAGAGACAGCAAAGGACTCGGAAGAGCAGTTGAACGGAGTGGACAGTGTCTTGAAAAGAGGATATAAGATGAACATCGACAAAAGCAAAACGAGGATAATGGAATGTTGTCGAATTAAGTCGGGTGATGCTGAGGGAATTAGATTGGGAAATGAGACACTTAAAGTAGTAAAGGAGTTTTGCTATTAGGGTAGCAAAATTACTGATGATGGTCGAAGTAGAGGGGATATAAAATGTAGACTGGCAATGGCAAGGAAAGCGTTTCTGAAGAAGAGAAATTTGTTAACATCGAGTATAGATTTAAGTGTCAGGAAGCCGTTTCTGAACGTATTTGTATGGAGTGTAGCCAGGTATGGAAGTGAAACATGGACGATAAGTAGTTTAGAATAGAAGCTTTCGAAATGTGGTGCTACAGAAGAATGCTGAAGATTAGATGGGTAGATCACATAACTAATGTGGAGGTATTGAATAGAATTAGGGAGAAGAGGAGTTTGTGGCACAACTTGACAAGAAGAAGGGACCGGTTGGTAGGACATGTTCTGAGGCGTCATGGGATAACAAATTTAGCATTGGAGGGCAGCGTGGAGGGTAAAAATCGTAGAGGGAGACCAAGAGATGAATACACTAAGCAGATTCAGAAGGATGTAGGTTGCAGTAGGTACTGGGAGATGAAGAAGCTTGCACAGGATAGAGTAGCATGGAGAGCTGCATCAAACCAGTCTCTGGACTGAAGACCACAACAACAACAACAACAACAACAACAATGTTACGATTCATGTGCTCCATATGCTGTGTCGGAACAATAAATCTCGATTGGATTGGAAACCTCTGTAAGGGTGTATTAATCTTTCTTTCTCGCCAGGGTATGTATGTATTTTTGCCTTCTGCCAAAGGCCTAAATGGCGTTTTTATGTGCAATAAATAGTAATTATGATATAGTATCTGTCTCTGTAATTGTTCTGACGGAACACAACCCAGCTACGATCCCGTAATTAATTGTCTATACTTTGTAGTTGGTGCTGGTTTTCCGAGCTCTTTCTGAAGTGAGTCGGCGTCACAGATAAGAGATGAATTAAAAAGACTGGTCGCTCTCAACTGGAAAAACCACAACAGGAAAAAGTTAGAGGTTATTATTAGTGGGACCATCGATGGATAGCGTTCTGTCAAAACCGAAAGAATGAGACGCTACTACTCCGTTTGTGGTGTCACCGCCAGATACACTTGCTAGATGGTAGCCTTTAAATCGGCCGCGGTCCCTTAATATACGTCGGACCCGCGTGACGCCACTATCAGTGATTGCAGATCGAGCGCCGCCACACAGCAGGTCTAGTCTAGAGAGACTCCTTAGCACTCGCCCCAGTTGTACAGCCGACTTTGCTAGCGACGGTTCACTGCCTACATACGCTCTCATTTGCAGAAACGACAGTTTAGCATAGCCTTCAGCTACGTCATTTGCTACGACCTTTCAAGGTGACCTATTTGGTTACTATAATTGCTATCTTCAAGAATGTATTCTGAACATTGTGAATCATGTACCGTCAAGAGCGACGTTCACCATTAATGGATTAAAGTTTAGTATCATACTAATTACGTCCGCTTTCTGAATTCTCATTCCTTGTCATGTTCCAGACCTCACGTCAGTATAGTCCTTCCCTCCTCACGCCAGCCTGCGTGAGCTAAACGCGTGCATTTCGGCCTCCACTCGTAACACGGTGTTGGCTCTTCTGCTAACACAAAACCCTTAAAAACGTACGACATGAGCTTCAGAAAGGTATTAGTGACCATTTTTGTTCTTTACATATTATTTGGAAAATATTGCAAAATATTGAGCGGACATGGGCATTCCTGAGAAGAAAAAATTGTAAATTTCGTAATAAAATGAGTGCACTTTATTTGCGCAGACTTTTTCTTTTTTCACTCGTATGCTCGAAACCTTTATTCTGACTGCAGTGACAGTTAACCGACGAAGATGAATTATTCTGTTTGTTATGCAATACGAGCTACATATGTAAAATCTGATGGAGACATGTGAGAGAGTATAGCTTTGTTTCAGCTTTCATTACAACTTTCCCTATCTCACTCGCCCCCCCACCCCCCCCCACCTCTCTCTCTCTCTCTCTCTCTCTCTCTCTCTCTCTCTCTCTCTGTTTCACTGTCACTGTCTCTCTCGCTCTCCCAATTTTCTTTCCTTTTCGTACCTTTTCCGTTATGGGCTGTGCAGTTCTCAGTTTATTTGCGCAGTAAAGATTGCACAGCCCGTAAGGGACAACGTCTTTTTATTTTCACTTTTATTTTATGTTCATAAAGTTTAAATAGTGCTACACCCAATGAAGGAAAACGTTCGTGGTTGATAGAAGTCCTCTACGCCAGACTATAGAACTGTTATTTTGAATTTCAGTTGTTAAAATGACAGTTTGCGAGTGGAGTGTTCCGGCTTAGTCAAAATGCGGAAGACTGCGAAAAGCAACTCATCGGTTTACATAAGATGAAGTCTTTTGATATTGCGCATTTGCTTCTTGGGTGCACAGGGAGGATTAGAATTTCAGAAATACTCAAAGAAATTAGTATATCTTTGTAGCTAGCCTCAACAAAATACGTGTACTAGCATTTGAAGTACCCAAATCCCGATACCATATAGACTAACCCTCTTGTCGTGTAGTGCAGGCTGGAGCGCTAATTTAAATTCTAACGAGTGAAACCTCAATTACAAACGTAAATGAATTAATTCGCATGCAAATAGCTTCCAATGATTGCGGTCCCTTCCGCAAAACCGATTTTCAAGTACAGTAAAAAAAAAAAAAAAAAAGAGTCCGTCGAAATTATACCGCATCTGACCGTGACTGGGGAAATCTGGTATCCGCCCACAGCCCAGCGCATTTAAGCTTGCTATTTAGTTTCAGCCTTCACTGCTTGTGACTAGCTGCCTGCAACACCCAAGGTGTACACATTGCATCTGATCAGTTACTTGTGGAACCTATAGTTCTAAAACTGGCTGTCTCTCGGCAACCGTATTTCAGAATAGAATTCACACAGGCAACCGGTTACAAATAACTGTTTGGCACAGTGACCTTGGTTTCGACTCTTCTAAGGATGTCTTCATCAGAATGAAATCGTAAGAAACATACAATTGCATTACGGGAAAGCGACGGTCAAAGTTTAGAGCATATCTGCTTTCCAGAATGAGATTTTCACTCTGCTGCGGAGTGTGCGCTGATATGAAACTTCCTGGCAGATTAAAACTGTGTGCCCGACTGAGACTCGAACTCGGGACCTTTGCCTTTCGCGGGCAAGTGCTATCGCAGTTTCATATCTGCTTTGTCGCACTTTGCTTTTACGGTTTCTTAAAACTTCATTCTGAGGAAGGCATCCTTAGAGCTGTCGTAACATAGGTCAATGTACCAAACAATTATTTTCAACAGGTTGTCTATGTGATTCCTACGCTGTAACTTATGAAAGTCATAACCATGTTATTTTGTTTCGTTGCGGAACAACTACAGAAATGAAAAATATGTTTTTCATTATTTACAAACTAACCATAGTCGGAGGATAGCAGCAGTTGTATTGTCGTACAGTCTGTTTAATTTCCAAATTACGGTTATTACTGTCTTTAGTGATTGGTAGCTAATAATTATATCCACAATTTCTGCTGGTCTACAGTTTCCAAATATTGGAAATACGAGAGACGTTTTGAAAGTAAGATTCGTCATTGTGTTTGGAAGAGAAGGCGGTACACCAGCTAACACAAACAAACGCCGTATGAATCCAACGTTCACCTACAACTACATCTACATCTACGTCATTACTCTGCTATCCACAATAAAGTGCCCAGTAGAGGGTTCAATGAACCACCTTCAAGTTGTCTGCCTGCCGTTCCTCTCTCGAACGGCGCGCGGGGAAAACGAACACTTAAATTCTTCTGGTATAGCCCTGATTCATTTTATTGTGATGATCATTTCTCCCTATGTAGGTGGGTGCCAGCTGAATGTTGCCGCAGTCAGAGGAGAAAACTGGTGATTGAAATTTCATGACAAAATCCAGTCGCAACGAAAAACGACTTTGTTTTAACGATTGGCACTCCAATTCACGTATTGTGTCAGTGTCACTATCTCACCTACTTCACGATTATACAAAACAAGCTGCCCTTCTTTGTACTTTTTCGATGTATTCCGTTAGTCCAATCTGATGCAGATTCCACACCGCACAGCAGTACTCCAGAACAGGGCGGACAAGCGTATTGTAAGCAGTCTCTTTGGTAGACCTGCTGCACCTTCTAAGTGTTCTGCCAATGAATCACAGTCTTAGGTTGGCTCTGCCCATAACATTATCTATGTGATCGTTCCAGTTTAGGGTATTTAGTTGAATTTACGAAGTTCATATTTGTGTGACTTATCGCGTAATCGAAATTTAGCGGATTTCTTTTACAACTCATGTGAATAACTTCACACTTTTCTTTAATCTGGGTCAATTTCCACTTTTGGCACCATACAGATATCTTATCTAAATCGTTTTGTAATTCGTTTTGGTCATCTGATGACTTTACAAGGCAGTGAATGACAGCGTCATCTGCAAACGATCTAAGACGGCTACTCAGGTTGTCTCCTATCTCGTTAATATAGATCAGGGACATCAGAGGGCCTATAACACCTCTTTGGGGAACGACGGATATTACTTATGTTTTACTCTGTGACTTTTCGTCTATTGCAACGAACTGTGACCTTTCCGACAGGAAATCACGAATCCAGTCACACAACTGAGGCGATATTCCATAGGCACGCAGTTTGGTTAGAAGGCGCTTGTGAGGAACGGCGTCGAAAGCCTTCTGGAAATCTAAAAACATGGAATCAATTTGACATTCCCTGTCGACAGCACTCATTACTTCATGAGTATAAAGAGCTAGTTGTGTTTCGCAAGAACGGTATTTCCTGAATCCATGCTGACTACGTGTCAATAAATCGTTTTCTTCGAGGTACTTCATAATGCTCGAATACTGACACACACACACACACACACACAGTGGTTACGGTTACTACAAGCCACACCACAATTTGGGAAACGGTGCCAAATTTCAAGTAGTTTACCGTCGAGTTGAGATTTTCACAAATGTTTTGTTCGTATCTTACAGAAACCAGCAGTAGGGCAATAAACAACCTTTTAAAACACGCCGCTAACGCCAATCGACGTAATTTATAGCAACACAACAATTTTAAAAAATTTAAAGAACATTGGTAAACAGGCTACTTAGGTAAATACGGAACTTTGTTAATAAAGTACGGTGAGGTAGTGAAGCTACCAACACCGCCATTAAAAAAATTATACAGGTTTCAGCAAACATACGATTAATGGCAATAAAAGGAATTTACAAACTTGGAGGAATTTAAATAAATTTTGAACAAATGTGTCCTGGAATATCATGAGAACATAACAGATACGACGGACCCGTGTAAGGCGGCCAACACAACACCCACTCAGGGATGCTCAGGCTAGAAAGAATACTGGCCAATTTATATACGCCCGTAAACACAATTGCCACTCTCAGGCTGGTCACTGCACCAACTTTTATCCAGCGAAAACTTGTTATAAGATGGCTTCACTAGCTGACAGAATTAGAGCTAACCTTGTGCAAGGAAACATTACACCACACAGTCCTGAATGAGTGACCACATGATCAACCAACAAGAAGCATGAATTTAATCATAACCCACGACATAACAGCGAAACAATTAAAGTGCCAAAACTACACCTCCCATCGGACACTAACGAGAGGAGGAAAGATCACTTTTCAATTACACCCGTGCCAGGGACATTAAACCCGGTCTCCGGAGGCCACAAGGCGGAAGAGACGCTGGTTACACAAAATTATTACTGATTGATTAAGCCGGCCGAAGTGGCCGTGCGGTTAAAGGCGCTGCAGCCTGGAACCGCTAGACCGCTACGGTCGCAGGTTCGAATCCTGCCTCGGGCATGGATGTTTGTGATGTCATTAGGTTAGTTAGGTTTAACTAGTTCTAAGTTCTAGGGGACTAATGACCTCAGCAGTTGAGTCCCATAGTGCTCAGAACCATTTTTGCACTGATTGATTAAACCTTTCACGAACTTAACTAGCAATTATGCTCGAACAGGCAGTACACGACTTCTGATGGCAAGGATCCACACATGCGACCGCGCACGCGTCGCCAGCGTACCCAACACGCCACGGTCACGCGACAACACGCTCTGTCACCGGAGTTCACGTCTTCTCTGCAACGTTGACGGGTTGTGACCGCTCTTTCATGTTAGGTGTCTCCTTTTAAACTCGAGTGTTGCTACGGAGGATTTAAAGAAGCTTGTTAACGTCCTACCAAGGCGAAATGAACAGCAACTACTCGTGGGGCGATTCTGTATACAACCAACACGCGGGGAGCTCTTCCGTCAACTCGACCCGCTCGTTACACAAAACCGACATACATCACGTGGCGACTCGGTGCAACCGACCACGCCTGCTTCGCGCTGGAGAGCCACACTGCCCCCCCCCCCCCCCCCCCGTGTCCAACACACTCTCTCCGTGCAACCCCCCTACTTCCGCGCCACCACATGAGGCTACCACCGGTCAAAGATCTCACTTCCTCCATAGCAGTTTCCCGGAAGCAATAACGCAGATATTGATAGCAGAGGGAACAGACAACCTAGCAGGCACTTAATGACAGTCAACATATCAAACAAACATGTCAGGTGAAGAAAAGGAAAACCAATGCAATCTAAACACAAGGTGTAGCAGGAGTCGGTATGTGGCTCAAATACAGTATATCTTCCAAACCCCTACAGCAAATCGACCTACTGCTGTTTCAACAACGGAAGGTTCTGCAACGGAGAACGAATGGCACATGACCAGAGCGCCGAAAATGAGAGCGTAGCCGACCGGCGTGCCCGAGGTTATTCGAGTACACAACACCATGGCAGGTGGGCGTGTGTTGACAACTTGGCCTCCAATGGCAGTGCGTGCTGTTCTCCGGTATGAATGGGCAGGTGGGACTACTTGTCCATCATGCATGAATTGAAGAATTCATGTCAAACAGTGGATCGCTAGTCAGGCATGATCGGAGAAGGAAGGCAGAGTGTGGAGGATGAATTGGGGTGGCCCTTCACACCCATGAAAGAAAATAACGTTGCTAGAATACTGGACACACTCTTTGCAGACAGGTGAATAACAATTTCTAGTATGGCGTCCATACTGCTTATTGGCTATGTTCTGGCCCATCAAATACTACATGATGCATTGGGTTAGAGCAAAGCGTCTGTAAGATGGGTGACGAGGGACCTGACCCCGGATCCTAGGAGTGCAAAAATGCGAGTCGGTGTCTATCACTTGATGTGGTACGTGCGAGAGGAAAATGAGTTCTTGTTCAGGCGATTAACATGGGTGCACCACTTTACCCCAGAACTCAAGGCCACTTCATTGTTATGGAAGCATACCAGTTCATCAGTGAGGAAAAAACCGTAAGTTTCTGTTATAACGGAGCCAAGGTAGCCCCTGACGGCCAGCAACCCATATTACACCACAGAGGACGAGGTTGCCTGTGCCCAAGGCGTACCAAAAGCACCATGGTAAACATCGGCTATTTACATACAAGATAATGGAAACAGATATTCCGAGCACCACTTCCTGTAGGGGAACTCTAGCCATGGTCTGCAGGAAGTATCACTAAGCCAAAACCTGATTGGCTGGAGACAGCTATATAGAGGCTGGAACCAGCCAGTTCAGTTTACGCCCGATGCCGACCTCATGCACTGCGACCGTTGAAGATTATGTCTTCGTCTCGGAATTGGACTGTTACTAGTGTGTGTGTGTGTGTGTGTGTGTGTGTGTGTGTGTGTGTGTGAGTGTGTTACCACGAACCTTTGTGGAAAGTTAGAAGCGAACTTTTGTTTGCCTCAATTGGGAAACTTTTATCGTTATTGTTACATTTCCTTTGTATGTTCAGTCATCAAACTTGTGAACTTACATCAATAAAAGTGGTGCTTGTGAAAAATTGCGAATTGTAAGTCACAACAGTTCCATCCTCCGCCGGAAAGGTTACGGCCGCAGTGTCCTGGGATGTGAAAGGTGTGATCCACCTTGGCTTCCTGTAGCAAAGAGCCTATCATTGAGGCACGCAACTGCCGTACCTTCACCAAAGAATATGATTCGCCTTTCGGTGAAAGAGACCGGGGCTCTTGAGTGAAGGGGTTGTGTTCTTGGATGACAAAGCACACAAAGCTAGTCTCACACAGGATCAGACTCATCGCTTCAGATGGGAGGCACTGGATCGGACTTTTACCTGCACCCTGCACTGAAGCCACACAAAGGTTTACATTAAATATTATAGAGTATTAGCTCTGTTTCATTTCATATTGACCTTTATAAATTGATGATTCCTCATTCCTTTGTATATGTAACATATATACCATGTCAGATACATGAACATTTCGTACAGTTGCTCTAGGATAATGAGTTTCTAAACCATCTGAATATACAGAACATTCAGCAATAACTTCAAACAACATTTGAGTATCTGTATATTTAACATCACTGTTTAAACTACTGGTACTTAAAGCATATGTAGGATTTATGCCTACATGAAGACTTGGCTGAACGTTTGTATCATGAAGTCTAATATTGTACCCGGCAGAAGCAATATCAGCTTTTTCTATCAAACTGTTATATCCAGATGCATCTTTGTTAGTTACTGGACTAATAGCTGCAACTACATCAATTCGTGCTGGTTCAAACGGTGTTTTTGAAAAGTTATCACATGACAAAAAGGGATTACAGTGTTTATGCCCATTGATGTTGTACCGTTGTGGCACACCTTGAGCAGTAGATGTAACAGGAAAAGTATCAACATTAGCCACTTTTGGTATTTTGAGGAAACCTATAGTAGGTTTATATTCGTAATTAACAATAACACTTCCAGTACGAGCATCTGCGTCTACTTCAGAAATACATGATTGAACACATTTCCATCCCCAATTATGCAGACCAGATTCTTTTATAATTTAGACACATGCACAGTAGTATTTCAAATTGACAGGTTGTCCAAATTGATGAGCAGGGACTACAGTTAGAAAATCGGCTTCATCATTTTTATATCCGTACCAAGACTTCTAAATTGGTGATAGATCCCGTTTATGATCTATACTGGTTGTTTCCATAGGAGCAGAATTGGCAAATCCAGTAGGTTTTACATTTATTACCGGTATTTTGAAATTAATACCTATACTAGTAATCATATTCTTATTTTGGTTTAAAGTTGCAAGATCTGTTTCACTTGAATTAGTTGGGAATGCAATTCTAGGATTTCTAGCAATTACTTTTGCAGAACAATGCACTTTTTTACTACCATCTGGTAACAAATCAAATTCAGATGGTGTCTTATACAAAAATGGCCTATCCACAGGAATTTCAGCCAAAGGAGTAATCATACAAACAGCCTTGTCGTGAGTTATTATTTTATATGCTAAACCATATGTAAAAAAGCGATGTACTTTCTTATACCGTGTAATTTTACCTGTATCTAAAATAGATGGTGCTGGTAAAGGCACATCACGTGTATTAGGTGAATCACCTATTACATTCCCTGATGGTGCTGCAGTACCAATAAGCTTTTTCGTTTTTTTTTTATCATTCCCTTTTTGCTGTTGTGATGTACGTTTACCTGAATCTACATCCATAGCACTCATATTTGTATCAGTGTCTGAATATGGAACTAACGGCACAACTGGAGTTTCGTCTGTGTCCTCTTCAGAAGGATTGTCGTCGTATTCAGACGCAGTGTCGTCTTCTTCCGATGCTAATTGCATGCGTCCAGATGTTGATGGGCGATCGTGATCTATAGGCAAACCACGCCGTATACGTGACATTAACCATTGTTCATATGCATAACGTTTATGGCCTTCACGCATATCATTCCAATTTGGACGTTCCCATGGTGGGCAATCATAATTCTGAAGGCAAGAAACGTTAATTTTAAATAGCTTAAATATTACACTATATAAATAGAACATTATATTATAATGACCTCTACATACCTTGTGGTTTGGCATGTGGTTTCCTTGGATATAACACTTGTTCTAACGTACTTTCCACAGCTTTTTTAATCTTTAATCCGTACTTCCCAACAAATGAATGCCAATTTCCTGTTTCCTTCCAATCTAATGCAAAATCTATTATTGCTTTTGCGTCTAATTCATGAACTCTCTGCTTAAATTCTTCTTCTGTAAATGGACGTTCTCTAGCTTCTTTCAAAAGAGTATCATATCCTACGTCGTGCTTTTTAGCAATGGCATCTGCCCCACTTCGAGGAGCGTCTATATTTATAGGGTTTCCAGTCCCTACGTAATCACTACCTGGCAAGGTTAAACCTTGGTTATTTACTCTATCAATTAATTTCTTTGCGCCCTATGCAACTCCGGCACCCGCTAACGCTGTTACACCAGCAGCTCCAGCTATTTCGGCTGCAGTAGATAAAGAGGTTATACCAACAGCGCTGCCTCCAGATAACGAAGTGCTTAATGCTGCACTGCCAGTTTCCGATAACAGTGGCGTATTGTCAGTAGGCTCTATTTCAATTGCTGTATGACCCTGTTCGTTGTAATGGTATGGGTGCCGCTGCCGTAAACCAGTATTAACCTCTTCTGTTGGCATTGGCTCTAATTCAAATTCGATAACTTCTTCTTCATCTAAATCATTATATGTCGCATTTTTACCATATCTAATTTCGTTTGCAGCACCTTCTCTACCTATCGTCCTTGTACTATTGCTTCTATTGACATAAAATGTATTTCCCCTCTCCGCCATTTCAATATGAAATGGCTCTAAGCACTATGGGACTCATCTTCTGAGGTCAGTAGTCCCCTAGAACTTAGAACTAGTTAAACCTAACTAACCTAAGGACATCACAAACATCTATGCCCGAGGCAGGATTCGAACCTGCGACCGTAGCGGTCTTGCGGTTCCAGACTGCAGCGCCTTTAACCTTACGGCCACTTCGGCCGGCATTTCAATATCCCCCACTGGTCCTGGATATAAAGTTCCTCCTTCGTACTGTATTGAACCATGTTGTCCCGTGCTTAAATACAGATTTACCCACGACATATTGCTGACTAAATAACCTTTACTTCACACTGTCTTTATATACGTATTAAAACACATTTGGTCGCGGCGCTAATGGCTGCAAAGATAAAAGCTTTTCCTGACGTCAACTTTTGGCTGGTGTGGATGCTTGCCGAGATAGTGTCTGAAAGACAACTGTCTTGCACTGACAATCATGGCCGCCACAGCGACCTTGGGACCCAGTGACCCGGCGGCCTCGAAACGAAACGGCACGTACTGCCATGTTTAATGTTTGACCAGGCGGCCTCATGAAACATGAAACATGGCAGTACGTGCCGTTTCGTTACGAGGCCGCCGGGTCACTGGGTCCCAAGGTCGCTGTGGCGGCCATGACTGTCACTGCAAGACAATTGTCTTTCAGACACTATCTCGGCAAGCAGCCACGCCAGCCAAAAGTTGACGTTAGGAAAAACTTTTATCTTTGCAGCCATTAGCGCCGCGACTTGTATATAAGGGACACTAAATCGGTGTACTGCACAATGTCTTCGACTGATATACAACTAGTTGCTACTAGTTCAAGGGATTGTGAATTGGAAGCATTGTTTGTAAGTACACTACGGAACAATGGCTTCATTACAGAATTTATGTAGAATGATTGTGATTGGACACTTAGAGAATTCATTAGATTGTTTGCAATTGCATCTTCCAAACACTCTAGTACAAGATATTATATTACATTTTCGAAATAAGAAAATTAAGTATCAATTATCTCAATATAGATTACCAAACAATTATATTTTTGAAAGTAGTGTAAATGTGTCTATGATACGTGACATACTAGTTGATGCCACTATTTTTGGAAGGAAATTTAGATTAAACTGGCCAATGAACTGGTCAATAATATGTCATTTAGCTATGGCAGATATACAACCATTTAATTGGTTTAATAGCACATTTAAAGTTCATGTTGAATATTATCGTATTAAATAATATATACCAAGGCGTCACTTCCAAACTATTGCTGGAGGTGGAGCAGGCTGTCCGACAGTTCCTTGTATCACAGGGAACCGAGTTTTACCAGAACGGTTTCTGCAGACTGACTGTGTGCAACAACAAATATCTTGATTTTCGTGACTACTGTGTCGATTAAAAAATGCGCAAGGTGAGTAGTTCATGAGGCAACGCTGTATTTGTTTTTGGCAATACAGCTCCCGTAGGAAAAACCATGACGAAATACACCTTAGGAAAGTCACTTGTATATAGTGATACCGACGTAAGATGCCAGTAGAAATTATTTTTATTTATTTATTTCCGCGCTAGCAATGAGCACATGGCCAACATCAGCGACATCTCCATTTTCGAAAACAAAATATCTTGTACAATACCATTACCTCTAGTGTATAGTGTTCCGTATTACTTAATGCAACGCGGCTTCTTCATATAATGGTTTCTTACCATACAGCGAAAGAACTTTTGACAGTAAGAGTCATCTAGTTACCTAATTACGTAGCGACTTCAAACATTTAGCTAGACATGTCATCCCATGTCAAGATCATTCCGCAAAAAGACTAGAGCGGGATCACTGGGCGTTCCCCGCAGACACACTTTTGCTGCATTAGAGAACTCTGGTGTCACACAGTGAGCGAGTGAAATGGCGCAGCAACAGGGAACTTAGTCCAAAGCTAGAGTGCGGGGGCAGTAAGAATCTTGCGAGCAGGAAATATTTCATGCACCGTAAGATAGGCAACCCAATTCTCACTGTCCACCGTGGATTTAAGTTGGTTTTTCTATCTTAAGGGCTATGAAATATTTTGCAGGTCAGCTCCATTTTGCCCATTCTAAATCTCGGAATGTGTATGTCGATAAATGACAACAATGGGATTTACAAACCGACATACCAACCTACCAGTCTTTAGAGAAGTCAGAGAAGTAAGAAGATTACTAAAGGAATTGGAAAAGAGTAAATTAATGTAATTACATCATGAACATTGTTGAACAGTGACTGCTAGGGACGAAAGAAAGAGGACAGAATAGAGAGAAGTATTTGGAACACATTACGAAGAGAGTGGAATCTGACATCTACGTGGAAATGAAATGAACAGCCAATGAAAGAACCGAAGCTTTTAGAATATATATGTGCATACATCAGGAAACGAGAACGACTGGTAAAGTTAAGAATAGGAAACCGAGTAAGAATGCTTCTCCCATCCTTCCCCCAGTCCATTTCCACCATCGACCGGTGCACAGTATAAGGTTTTTCGCTGCTTCGACTAACGGAGCAAACTGCATGGGAGTGAGCACATTTTGCAGCGGCTTAGGTGGATGAGCGGCTCATTCCACTCTCATACAGCCACTGAGCCTCATCCTCTCCCACTTTCCTCCCACCCCTTCACACACACACACACACACACACACACACACACACACACACACACACACACACACACACACACACAGCACTCTCTTACTTTCAAGGAATGTTTGACGAGCCAGAGAGAGACAGAGAGACGGATGGAGCCACGGGCGGCACCTCCCGTATTAGTTCGTCTCGGCTGAGGGAACACTTTGCGAGTTGCTGGCGCCGTGTGGCTGAAGTAGGGAGCAAAGAGCAGAGGAAATTCCTCGGCGCCGTCTACCTGCCTACCTGACGTTTCGGTCCCCACTCCTCGTTCCATCCTCAGCTAATTTTCCGCTTGCGGCTTTCTGTCGCGCAGATTAATGGCTACCTAGTGGCTCCTGCCACCGACCTCAGGAGACGACTTCTTACTGCCTCTCTGTGAACCAAGTGAGCCCAGTTTTCCGATGTAACTGTGTTATATCCCTCCTTTATGATCCACATGTTATATATAAAGGACGTACAAAAAGTCAATTCCCAAATAGTTATCATGACTGGGGCAACAAATATGTTCTCGTTCAAAAACCATGTGACTGATATGGGTATTGAGTGAGTAGGGGAGATCGCAGTAGTTTTTCATAGTTCGTTATTTATAAGTTTTCAGCAGTATTCGTTGCCACTAGCGTAACACTTCGTATACACTCAGTAATTAAAACTTCCGGGCTAAGAGGCCGTGGTCCAATAGTAGAAATACTTCTCCCTGACGTTTCGTTGCCAGCTGCGGGCAACATCATCTGAGGTGAGTCTACGACTGAGTCGTAGACTCACCTCAGATGATGTTGCCCGCAGCTGGCAACGAAACGTCAGGGAGAAGTATTTCTACTATTGGACCACGGCCTCTTAGCCCGGAAGTTTTAATTACTGAAGACGCCGGCCGTGAAAGCCTACACACTTCGTATACACTGTTCAAAAGAATTACGTTCAAAAATGGTTCACATGGCTCTGAGCACTATGGGACTTAACATCTGAGGTCATCAGTCCCCTCACTTCCAACTACTTAAACCTAACGAACCTAAGGACATCACACACATCCATGCCCAAGGGAGGATTCGAAGCTGCGACCGTAGCGGTCGCTCGGTTCCAGACTGAGGCACCTAGAACCGCTCGGCCACACCGGCCTTCTAAGAATTAGGTGCTTAGGACGACTGCCTAACTTCTATCAGCAGTATTTGAGAGGTGGGTACATCACCACTTAATTACCCGTATCTTCCACAAATGAAGTAGTCAACAAAATATCACCACATCCTCGAACGTTTACATACAAGGGACTGCAATGTCCGACAAGCGTGGGAAACAGTGTGGAGACTATCATTCTTAGCGCCATCTTGGGTTGTTTTCATTGTACTTTGAGAGCTTCAATAACGTTTATACCTTCCGTGAGCAGTTATCACTGCTTGACTGCTACTTGGCTCAATACATCGCGTCCCCTTTATTCACCAATGAGAACCATGAGAGTTCTTGGAGAGCCTATGGACGGCTACGAACACGTCCGTCAAACATGCCCCACATATGTACGATGGGCTTACGACGGAACTCGCCGTCGGCCGCTGAATTATTGCGTCCAGGTATACCCAGACATCGTTGCTGACACCAGCCACATGGGCCCTCGCATAACAAGGAATTCAGAGCCGCCCAAGTCTTTAGCACCCATCGCATGGTCCAACACGATCTGTTCGGTACAGCGCTTAGCGGGTAGGCATGGACAGCAACTAAATCTGTATGGTAGTCAACACTGAAGCCTCCCGACAATCTGTCAATTTCCTGAAGAACGTAAGAAAGCTTTCGCTCACTACGGGTCTCCTCACACGAACATGGTCATCATGTCGCCTCACATCTGCACTCATCTGTGATGAACACGTTTCACCAGGGACGAGGGTGTCAGTTGCCATGGGAACGGCAGAACTGAAGGTGGTCTGCGAGATGTAATTGAAGTGGGGTATTCGAGGACTTCTGGATCGTAAGGTCCTTATCCGTAACGTTCCTTACACAGCGGCTCTAGTGGCCCGTCTGAGATCGTCTTGCAGTGCTCTAGCGGTATCTGTAAGACGCCGCTCCGCAGACACGTCAGCTTGTCGATCTTCACGTGGGGCTGTAATGCGCCAGCTGGTTCCAACCAGCCTTTCATACTGACCTGTCTCTCTGTAGCGAATCCACAACCTGTGGATGTCACATGGAGAGGCATCTGTGGCAACACGACCGTAAGTCCATCATTTCTGGAGCAAACAGATCACCCTTGCCGCTGCATTGTATCTCATGGCGATTCAACGTCCACAAATCACAACTGCCACCTGTGCAACTCACAAGAAAACTCTGGGACACAGGTACTCGCTTTCCTCTGAGGAGTCACCAGCCACTGTGGTGCATAACCCAGCCAGTAGATGTGCGAACAATTTATTTTCCTGTAAGTCCATCCTTTTCACAGGAGGTCTTTGGGGCGACGGCCATTTACTATTGTGAGAAGATGAAAGCCTACAGCCATCCTTATGATTTGATTGTGGCAACCAGTTTGGGCACTTCAATGCGCGTTCTTCACGCATATATGCATTATCGACTTATCAGTTAAGCAACATGAAAAAGATTAAAAATAAAATGAGGAACAAGCACAAGACTGTAGGATGAATTGGCAACAAAAATTTGATAGAAGGAACAGATACTTACACTATCACATACCTAAATTTCCTCTCAATACTCTGTACAATTATATTATTTATTAATAACTTCTTTAAATAACTATTCCATAATTTTTTATTCGCCAATTGCACATATGTCATCTGCAGAACCAGGAAATAAGCTACTGAAAGACGAAGTAACCGAAGAAGGTGATAAATGTATAGAGAAGAGAATACCACATAAGCAAGTGAAGAGAAGGATCCTGACCTATGTGTCGTGTCAAAATATAAAATGCTGAGTTGTACACAATTGAGGAGCATACTTACGTCACATACATGAAATGTCCAAGATGTGTCACAAGACCGAATATAAGGCCCACCTCAGATCATATGTAGAACATACCAAAAACTCCCCCAAGAGCCTATTCATGATGTACGCGAATGCATCTATATCTCATGCACTGTCATGAAACACTCACACATAGAGACACTAAGTAGCCCGAGAGGATGAAGCGCATCATAAAGGATGACTCAACGATGTTGGAACTTCAATAGTGCTACTATTTATTTAGAGCCAGTACATAATAGATACGTGTTTCAAAGTTTTAGTGACCTTAAAAGTAGTCACCAATACTGTGCGTAACCCGTTGCCAGCGATGTGAAAGTCGCAGAATACTCTTAGCAGTGCCTGTTGTGGTGACAGTACGAGCGGCGCGGTCTATAGCACGACGAATTTGTAGCAGTTCTGAAACGAATGGAGTGAAGTGTTTCCTTCGGTTTATAAATCGAGTTGACCTCATGAGGGCTTAAGCCAGGGGAGTGCAGTAGGTGGTATAGCACTTAGCAGCCCCATCAGTCACACAAATGAGTAACAGCTTGCACTGTACGTGCTTGAGCACTGTCCTGAAAAATGACGGTCGGGTCCTGCAGAGAGTGTCATCACTTCTGTCTCTATGCTGTTCTTTTTTGGATCACATCCTACGACCAGCTTAGAGACAGAAGTGATGACACCAGTCATACAAAACGTGTAAAATTCAAGCCACATAATTAATTGACTAGCGCGGACGCCACACAACATGCCAATAATTAAAACATAAGTAAATCCTATACTTACATTTGATGGAAGACTATGACCATGTCCCAGTAATGTACGAGTTGACAATACATCAACTATTCAAACAGCACTGCCGATGTCATAGTTCTGTTCAGAGGAACCTGAGTGATGGTAGATGCATAACCACTGAATGGGTCACGTACGACTGAAGTAACAGCAGGTGAAAGAAAATGAGACATTTAAAGGTATCTAGTTATAACTCTAGGGCTAACACACGCAGTTCTACCAACAAACGTGTAAATGAACGCAAATGACAGCAACGTACACCTGAGAACTAAGTCCAGTAAAAAAAAGTTTTGTTCCGCTGAAGCCGCACTTCAGGTTTCTGCCGCCAGAGCGCTCGAGAGCGCAGTGAGACAAAATGGCGACAGGAGCCGAGAAAGCGTATGTCGTGCTTGAAATGCACTCACAGCAGTCAGTCATAACAGTGCAACGACACTTCAGGACGAATATCAACAAAGATCCACCAACTGCTAAATCCATTTGGCGATGGTATGCGCAGTTTAAAGCTTCTGGATGCCTCTGTAAGGGGAAATCAACGGGTCGGCCTGCAGTGAGCGAAGAAACGGTTGAACGCGCGCGGGCAAGTTTCACGCGTAGCCCGCGGAAGTCGACGAATAAAGCAAGCAGGGAGCTAAACGTACCACAGCCGACGGTTTGGAAAATCTTACGGAAAAGGCTAAAGCATAAGCCTTACCGTTTACAATTGCTACAAGCCCTGACACCCGATGACAAAATCAAACGCTTTGAATTCCCGGCGCGGTTGCAACAGTTCATGGAAGAGGATGCGTTCAGTGCGAAACTTGTTTTCAGTGATGAAGCAACATTTTTCCTTAATGGTGAAGTGAACAGACACAATGTGCGAATCTGGGCGGTAGAGAATCCTCACGCATTCGTGCAGCAAATTCGCAATTCACCAAAAGTTAACGTGTTTTGTGCAATCTCACGGTTTAAAGTTTACGGCCCCTTTTTCTTCTGCGAAAAAAAAAACGTTACAGGACACGTGTATCTGGACATGCTGGAAAATTGGCTCATGCCACAACTGGAAAGCGACATCGCCGACTTTGTCTTTCAACAGGATCGTGTTCCACTGCACTTTCATCATGATGTTCGGCATTTCTTAAACAGGAGATTGGAAAACCGATGGATCGGTCGTGGTGGAGATCATGATCAGCAATTCATGTCATGGCCTCCACGCTCTTCTTTCTGTGGGGTTATGTGAAAGATTCAGTGTTTAAACCTCCTCTACCAAGAAACGTGCCAGAACTGCGAGCTTGCGTCAACGATGCTTTCGAACTCATTGATGGGGATATGCTGCGCCGAGTGTGGGAGGAACTCGATTATCGGCTTGATGTCTGCCGAATCACTAAAGTGGCACATATCGAACATTTGTGAACGCCTGAAAAAACTTTGAGTTTTTGTATGTGTGTGCAAAGCATTGTGAAAATATCTCAAATAATAAAGTTATAGTAGGGCTGTGAAATCGCTTCAATCATTTGTAATAACCCTGTACTCTTATCAAGCAGCTGTACGTCAGAACCGAAAATTCCTCCCTACTCATTTCAAATAGCCTAAACACAAAAACACCGATAACACTGAAATAATTGCCGTTGCTGCGAAAGTGGTCAACACGAACCCTATATACATATATACATCGCATGAGTGACAACATAACTGGTTACGCATACTATGTGCAGAATGATATAAAAACAATGAATACCAGAACGTAAAACTCACATCACCCCCGTAAATTAATGCCCGAAGCACTTAAAACTTAGATATCAGCACTCTAACCATCAATTGCCAACTGACGGGCAAAACATTAAAAATACAGCATCCAAAGATATTTGTCAGCGAATACTCAGAGAATTCGGTCGACATTAAAACTTACAACGTAAGAGTATCTCACAATCGATAACAGTAATCGAAACGAAACCCATGTGTAAAGAACATATTAAATGAAATACGCGGATAAAACGCTGAAACCCAATACCGGGACGTAGTCATACATACACTGGAAATTGAAATAAGAGCACCGTGAATTCATTGTCCCAGGAAGGGGAAACTTTATTGACACATTCCTGGGGTCGGATACATCACATGATCACACTGACAGAACCACAGGCACATAGACACAGGCAACAGAGCATGCACAATGTCGGCACTAGTACAGTGTATATCCACCTTTCGCAGCAATGCAGGCTGCTATTCTCCCATGGAGACGATCGTAGAGATGCTGGATGTAGTCCTGTGGAACGGCTTGCCATGCAATTTCCACCTGGCGCCTCAGTTGGACCAGCGTTCGTGCCGGACGTGCAGACCGCGTGAGACGACGCTTCATCCAGTCCCAAACATGCTCAATGGGGGACAGATCCGGAGATCTTGCTGGCCAGGGTAGTTGACTTACACCTACTAGAGCACGTTGGGTGGCACGGGATACATGCGGACGTGCATTGTCCTGTTGGAACAGCAAGTTCCCTTGCCGGTCTAGGAATGGTAGAACAATGGGTTCGATGACGGTTTGGATGTACCGTGCACTATTCAGTGTCCCCTCGACGATCACCAGTGGTGTACGGCCAGTGTAGGAGATCGCTCCCCACACCATGATGCCGGGTGTTGGCCCTGTGTGCCTCGGTCGTATGCAGTCCTGATTGTGGCGCTCACCTGCACGGCGCCAAACACACATGCGACCATCATTGGCACCAAGGCAGAAGCGACTCTCATCGCTGAAGACGACACGTCTCCATTCGTCCCTCCATTCACGCCTGTCGCGACACCACTGGAGGCGGGCTGCACGATGTTGGGGCGTGAGCGGAAGACGGCCTAACGGTGTGCGGGACCGTAGCCCAGCTTCATGGAGACGGTTGCGAATGGTCCTCGCCGATACCCCAGGAGCAACAGTGTCCCTAATTTGCTGGGAAGTGGCGGTGCGGTCTCCTACGGCACTGCGTAGGATCCTACGGTCTTGGCGTGCATCCGTGCGTCGCTGCGGTCCGGTCCCAGGTCGACGGGCACGTGCACCTTCCGCCGACCACTGGCGACAACATCGATGTACTGTCGAGACCTCACGCCCCACGTGTTGAGCAATTCGGCGGTACGTCCACCCGGCCTCCCGCATGCCCACTATACGCCCTCGCTCAAAGTCCGTCAACTGCACATACGGTTCACGTCCACGCTGTCGCGGCATGCTACCAGTGTTAAAGACTGCGATGGAGCTCCGTATGCCACGGCAAACTGGCTGACACTGACGGCGGCGGTGCACAAATGCTGCGCAGCTAGCGCCATTCGACGGCCAACACCGCGGTTCCTGGTGTGTCCGCTGTGCCGTGCGTGTGATCATTGCTTGTACAGCCCTCTCACAGTGTCCGGAGCAAGTATGGTGGGTCTGACACACCGGTGTCAATGTGTTCTTTTTTCCATTTCCAGGAGTGTATAATGTGAAGTAGTAAGTGGAAATTGGTAGTGGTTCACATGAAAAACATCTGGGGCAATACATCGAGATTACAGTCTGTCTGTACTGTATTAATAACTATGTGTGCTGATTACAACGTCAAGGTAATTATAATATACATGGCACGAACTATGGTCCATGTACATCAGAAATTACGAAACGAGAAAAGAGTATTATTTGTTCTTCAACATAATAGAAGTTCTGAAAATTGAAATTCATTCGCACAAAGTACTTGTTTGCTGAACGAAAAAAAGTGAGTTTAAGAAAAAACTATTGTCTGACTGTTTTTGTAACTTATATGCCGGAAACAGAAGGCCTGCTATTTTAGCAGATTACTGATGGACTGTCATAAGGGATGTTCCCGAGTATGTGTATAAATGTCAAGCCAAGCGAAAACGGCTATCTTCTGAATTTATCTCTGAACAAAATATCTAATTGTATATACAGTGCATATGGACATTGAATGTGTGTAATCCTTTACATGCATTTGTGACCAGTTAATATATATATTTTCTTTTGTGCTGTGCATAATTATGGTACAAATTAGACTTACAAAGTATTTTCATAAATGTAATATTATCTTCATTTTTTCTTAATATTTTACTTTTGTGCCTCCAGAATAGCACTGAAATTTATCAGTGCATAACACATAACATAATTCAAGTAATTATTCACTTAAATTTTTTTATGCTGAATCTTGGAACATGATTACATATTTAGTTATTGAGTTATTTGTACAAAAATGTAGATTAATTTTTTTAAAAAGCTAGAGATAAATATTTATGAAGATGTTTTTGTATCATTTTATACTAAAATAAACAGAACTAACTCAAAATCGTGCAATTTACACGCTTCAAACTTGTTGTTCAGTGTAATGTGGCTTGACTATTACACGATTTCTATGAGTGGTATTTTCGTTTAAAATTTTAATTGCATGGATGTAATGGCTTTTGGTTGGGTCACGCTTTATGATGCACTGCATCCTCGCAGGCTACTTAGTGTGTCTGTGTGGGATTGTGTCATGGCAATACATGAGATATAGATGCATTCGTACATTAATGTTTTTCATCATGAAGACGTTCTTTTGGGCGTTTTTTGTATGTTCTACGTATGTTATGATCTGAGGTAGTCTTATATTCGGTCCTCTGACATTTCTTGGACATTCTTTTTATGTATATGACGTAAGTATGCCGATCAGCTGTGTACAACTCAGCATTTTATACTTTGACACGACACGTAGGCTATGATCATTCTCGTTACTTGTTTATGAGGTATTGGCTCCTTTGATTTCCCTTTCAGTAAGTTATTTTCAGGGCTGTGCAAATAATGTATGTCCGACTGGAATAGTTATTTAAAGAAGTTATTAATAAATAATATAATTGTACAGAGCATTGAGTGGAAATTCGTTCCGTTATACTTTAGGTATGTGACAATGGATGTATCTGTTGGTTCTCTCGAACTTCTGCTGTGAATTAAGTTGTAGAGTCTGGTCATTGTTTCTCATTCTGTTTTTAATCTGTTTTGTGCTACTTTATTGATAAGTTGATTATTCGGTCTTTACTGTTCTATACACACAGGTCTGAAGATTGCACCTTGAAGCCCCGAAACCGGTTGCCACAAAATAAATAAAATCAGGAAGATGACTGTAGACGTTTCATTTTCTCACATTAACTTTAATTGTTGCCTACATTTAAAGCGAAGATATCAAGCCATGCCATAATACTACACATTCCACTTGTATTAAAACAGATTTAACTGACTGGACGTTGATGCACGTGGTCTCTTAATTAAAACAATACTGCCTGATGAACATCAGCAACTGAGCATTATAGCAGAGGTTGGAAATACCGCTTCAGTTTTAAAGTTCTTTTTATTTAAAGCTCGACTGGTTTCTGGCCCTTTCACGTTTATCATCAGGTGGTATATTGAAAATAAAGAGAGACCGGGGCCGATAATAGTTTTTACACGTAGTAGCGCACATAAAAAAGCAAGAGAGATGTTCCATATGACACTTTAGAAGACCTAAGTAAATGCCCAAGCGACACCAGAAAACTCTACTGACGATTGCCTGGATGAAGAAATTTGCAATGTACACCAGGTAACTTGAAGGAAAATTTGTATCACGTCTTATCTTACGTAAACCTTCGTTTTTCGTCGGCTTTTAGTTATCTGGTTTTAAACTGATCCTACTTTTAATGAGCCCCCTTAATGCTACTGCTGCCAGCCATTAATTAGTATAGCAGTTTTTTACAGGGTGGATTGTAAGGTTTTGCTACCTTCCATTTCGTTCACTAGCGAGATATACAGGGTGATTCAAAAAGAATACCACAACTTTAGGAATTTAAAACTCTGCAACGACAAAAGGCAGAGCTAAGCACTATCTGTCGGCGAATTAAGGGAGCTATAAAGTTTCATTTAGTTGTACATTTGTTCGCTTGAGGCGCTGTTGACTAGGCGTCAGCGTCAGTTGATGCTAAGATGGCGACCGCTCAACAGAAAGCTTTTTGTGTTATTGAGTACGGCAGAAGTGAATCGACGACAGTTGTTCAGCGTGCATTTCGAATGAAGTATGGTGTTAAACCTCCTGATAGGTGGTGTATTAAACGTTGGTATAAACAGTTTACAGAGAATGGGTGTTTGTGCAAAAGGAAAAGTTCTGGACGGCCGAGAACGAGTGATGAAAATGTAGCACGCATCCAGCAAGCATTTGTTTGCAGCCCAGGAAAATCGACTCACAGAGCTAGCAGAGAGCTGCAAATTCCACAATCAACTGTATGGAGAGTCCTACGAACTAACTACCTGAAGGTCAACTACCCGAGACGATGGATCGGCCGCCAGGCAGCCCGTGACAGAGCACTTCATCACTGACCTCCAAGAAGCCCTGATCTTACCCCCTGCGATTTTTTCTTATGGGGGTATGTTAAGGATATGGTGTTTCGGCCACCTCTCCTAGCCACCATTGATGATTTGAAACGAGAAATCACAGCAGCTATCCAAACTGTTACGCCTGATATGCTACAGAGAGTGTGGAACGAGTTGGAGTATCGGGTTGATATTGCTCGAGTGTCTGGAGGGGGCCATATTGAACATCTCTGAACTTGTTTTTGAGTGAAAAAAAAACCTTTTTAAATACTCTTTGTAATGATGTATAACAGAAGGTTATATTATGTTTCTTTCATTTAATACACATTTTTAAAGTTGTGGTATTCTTTTTGAATCACCCTGTATTTTAATAGATGTGGCACATCTGTTCTTTTAACTCCTATCTGTCGCGCGTTGTTCCACGTCGCCGTATATACCCCACTAAATTAAAAACTTCCATACCACTTGCGGATTGGGAAAAATTTTTCATTATGTTTTGTGGTTTATACATAAATTTTATGTCGCCGCCTTCCAGTTAGTTTCACCACAATTCTGCACTGCACCTGTTCAGTATGTTCCTTCACCACTCATACACCTTTAACGCTTTTAATGTAACTCTCTACGTAATTTTTTTAATGTGAATCATTCATTCAGATCGTGAAAGGCCGGTCTTGTTGGTCCCTCTTTGTTCCTCCCGTCAACAGAAGGCAGTACTTTTGCCTCTCTGGTTTGCCAGTGGCCTAGGAAATACTCTCGGAATTCAAGAGTAACGTAGTAACTCGAGTTTCAAAGGAGGCAAGTGCTGACAGGTGTCAATATCAGTCCAATATGTCAAGGTTGGAAGATCACTTTCGGATCTGGAGAAATGTAGCAACGCGTGATGCCATACTGACACTATAACATTTCGTAAAAGTCGACTGAGGGAAAAGCATATTCCGTGGAATGTACTATTTCGATTTGTGAAGGCAGCGGGTATTACACACCGGGAGTGGAAAGTTACCAACTACTTGTACAAATACCAGATTGTTTTTAGTAAGAGTTAAATCGCGTGAAACGGAAGCATTACTTGAGATGTGTATAATTTTAGAAGCATTAAATAATGAAATAGCGGCGTTTGGTACTTTCTGCGACATGTCAAAATCATAATCCGATGAAATCACAGTACTCTCCTAGATAAATTGTGTTTATATGTGATTGATGGTACAGACAACCAATGGATGATTTCACTAGAATACAGAAAGAATGTATAGTAATTCAACGAATGTAGTCTGGGGACATTATTCTCACTTCTAGAAATCACTTACGGCATTTCCCAGGGTTCAATCTTAGGGTCACTATTGTTCCTCATATATGTAAGCGATCTTGTGCTTTTTTTTTCTTACAGATGACGCTAACATCGTGATCAATCCGAGCACACATGCAGAATAAAAAGATATGGTAAACAATGCTCTTGAAATTATCATTGGCTGGTCTGCTGTTAGTGGTTTCACTCCAAATTTTAAGAAGGCAACGTACACTGTCTGGATACAAACAAAACACCTTTTCAGAGGTATCCAGTTCACTACTGATTTATTGTTGCGATACTACATATGGAATACACGATATCATTACATCTAAGGATGAAGAGCGCAAGTAGTTCTCAGGTACTAGGTGTCGACCCTGCTGAAAAATGCATATTAGTACGCGGTGTACCTTCATAAGACTGTCTTTGGCATCTAGTATATCGTACAGATGGAGAATACTGTCCTGAGAAACGTTATGTCACGCCTGGTCTACCTATTCACTTCCTTCTGTAAGAGTTGTTGGTTGACGAAACGCACAATTCTCGTCCCGCCGTATCTCGCATTGCTCAGGTTGAGACGAATCCGGATATGGTGCTGGCCAGATAAGTTGCTGCATGTCTTCAAGAGCAGGTTGTGTTTCACGGGCAGTGAAGGCAAGCATTATCCCGTTGGAACAATGCAACATTACTATTCCAAGAACGACAAAACAACCGGAGTAACAAGATTTTGCACGTACCGAGCGCTCTTTAACGTCGCCTCCAGAAGCAGCAAAGGCGAACAACAGTTGCAGCTTCTCGCACTCCTACCCCAAGGCCTTCGGTGGCACCATTTTGTTTTGAAAATGCACTCTACAAGGCAACGCTCACCACGTGTACGTCGTACATGCAAACGGCCATTACTTGCTTGCTTTGCAGAACCTACTTTCATCTCTGAAGACAACTGCACTCCTTCAGTCCGGAACCACGCGGCAACTGCGGTCGCAGGTTCGAATCCTGCCTAGGTTGGTTGGTTGTTTGAGGTTTATGGGACCAAACAGCAAGGTCATCAGTCCCTTGTAGCAAATATGGTCCATTCCGCTAATGGGATATCTCAAGAAAGTCAGAACAATAAAAGGGAAAAAGCGAAAAACGTAAAAGGGCAGTCATGTTGTCAATGGTAAAAACAAAATGAGGGAAGTCAGCAAGAGAACGAACCCAACGCTATGCTGAAGCAGCATAGGCAAGACCACTTGTGACTTTAAAGGTGCAACCGCGAGAATGTAGAAGTACGTATGGGAAAAGGAGACTAACCAATCCTTAAAAAAAAAGGATAAAAACAGAGTAAAAGGGAGAGAAAAGAGGATCTCGGTCAGGGAGGTGAATCGGGAATCTCCGAACACGACGTACAGTGGGAGACACCCAAACAACGCCCTGCCCCAACACCAGAGAGAGATTAAAAACCTTAAAACTGAGAATAAAAACCACTTTCCCGGAGGAAACCGAGAACCAGAGAGACCATCCGGGAATCGTCAGCCAAAATCAAATGTAAAGTGTGGGGGAGTCTGTACTTAGCACGCAGAGCCAAAAGAAGGGGGCATTCATCCAAAATGTGGGCTACTGACTGGAAGGCTCCACAACCACAAAGTGGGGGTGGCTCATCACGCAAAAGAAAACCATGGGTCAGCCTGGTATGGCCAATGCGGAGACGACACAGTGTGGTCGAGTCCTTTCGGGAGAGGCGAAAGGAAGAACGCCACGGTCCTGGTGTCACCTTAATCGCACGAAGTTTATTAGACAGGGGTCTAGCCTCCCAAGAATTGGCCCATGACTGTGCGAAGTGGGATTTGATGTGAAGCCGTAAATCCGCTGCAGGAGGGGTTACAGAAAACGGGGGGTAAGTGACTGCTCCCCCACCCAAACAATCAGCGAGTTCATTACCCAGGATACCCACATGGCCAGGGACCCAAAGGAAGTCAATGGAACAAGCAGCACGGTGAATATCAGCGAGATGGTCATGGATGGCAGAGACCAAGGGATGGCGCGAAAAACACCGGTCAATTGCAAGAAGGTCACTCATCGAGTCCGTACATAACAAAACGCGGTTGTGTTGGGACTGTTTAATAAAGGTAAGGGCCTAGGAAATTGCCATCAATTCCGCAGTAAACACCCCACATGTTGGTGGCAGCAGATGATTTTCCGTTGCAACAGATGACGTGAAGGCATACCCCACATCTTCAGCAGATTTAGAGCCATCAGTGTAAAAAACAAGAGCATCCCGGAACTCCCATAAAATTTGGCGGAAATAGGAACGGAACACCACCTCGGTGAAGATCCATCCGAATTCGAGGCTGAGGAACTAACCAAGGGGGGGGGGTGGAGTGGAGGGATCGAGGAAGACAGGACAAAGCTGAAAATCACGGCAAAGAGACGCAAGGCGGAGCCCAACCGATAAACCCGTCCGTGGGCGGGAGTCGGGTGGGTGACGTCCATGGTCTGGGAACAGGATAGAATAGGAAGGATGAGTGGGAGAGGAACGGATAGCGAGTGCATAAGACACCAGAAGTTGGGACCGCCGAACGGAAAGGGGGGGGGGGGATCCCAGCTTCAACCAGGAGACTATCAACAGGGCTAGTAGGGAAGGCACCGGTGGCCAAACGGATACCACGATGGTGGACTGGATCCAGCACGTGCAGTGTGGAAGGAGCAGCTGAACCATAAACTTGACAACCATAGTCCAAGCGAGACAGAACTAGAGCACGATAAAGACGGAGAAGGAGGGAACGGTCCGCACCCCAAGAGGAGTGGGCAAGGAAGCGAAGGACATTGAGTTTACGGAAATATCCTACCTTCAGGAGTCTGATATGGGGCAGCCAAGTGAGATTGTTGCCGAAAAGAAGACCCAGGAAACGAAACTGTGGGACCACAGGCAATCGTTGTGCAGCAAGATAGAGCTCTGGATCAGGGTGGATCGTAGTACGGCGACAGAAGTGGACCACCCGCGATTTTGAAGGAGAGAATTGAAACCCGTGTGAGAGCTTCCATGCAGAGGCACGCCGTTTAGCTCCCTGGAGCAGCCGTTCTGCAGATGTCATCGAGGAGGAACTAACCCAAATGCAGAAATCATCCACATACAGGGCAGGGGAGACCAAGGAACAGACAGAGGCCACAAGTCCATCGATAGCAATGAGGAAAAGAAGGACACTCAGGACAGAACCCTGTGGGATGCCCGTCTCCTGGGTCTGTGGAGAGCTAAAAACAGTACCAACTCGAGCTCTGAATGACTGATGGAACAGGAACTGGCGGATAAAAATCGGGAGTGGGCCCCGAAGGCCTTGCGAAGGTCAAAAAACACTGCAACCAAATGGCGGCGCTGGGAAAAAGCCTGCCGAACTGCGGATTCCAAGCGAAGTAAATGATCGATTGGAGACAGTCCCTCTCGAAAGCCACACTGTTAAGGGGACCCAATTGAGCCGACGGGCTACCATCCGTTCAAGTAACTTACAAACAACATTGGTCAAACAAATTGGCCGATAGCTGTCAACAGGTAGGGGGTTCTTACCAGGCTTAAGGATAGGAACCACGATGCTATCCCTCCACTGAGAAGGGAAGTCTCCCTGGAGCCAGATACAGTTAAACACCGGAAGAAGATGTTGCCTTTGTGGAGCACTGAGATGTTGAAGCAGTTGGTTATGAATGGAATCTGGGCCAGGGGCCGTATCATGAGAAGAAGATAGAGCAGAAAGGAATTCCCATTCAGTAAAAGGTTCGTTGTAAGGTCAGAATCTTAAAGGGGTGAAACGTAAGGTGGAAGCTTCAGCCCGCTGTTTCTGGTGAAGGAAAGCAGCTGGATAGGAGGCTGATGCTGATGCCACTGAAAAATGGGTCGCAAGATGTTCTGCGAGAACTAATGAATGTGTCCGTACAAAGGCCATCTGGGAGGTGAAGGCAACCTTGGAGAGAGCGAATTGTAGCCCATACCCGTGACAGAGGGACAATAGAACCAAGGGAAGAAACGAATCGTTACCAACATATACGCTTGCTCTGTTTGATTAAATAACGGGCTTTAGCGCGGAGGCGTTTATAGTAAGGCTGGCTACGGATGGGTGCCTCTTAAGGTGTTGCGAAGCTCGACGGCGATCACGGATGGCAATGGCGATGGCCGTACTCCACCATGGGACATGCCGGCGACGAAATGGCCCAGATGAGGGCGGGACAGCAAGGCTAGCAGCGCCAATAATTGCGTCAGACATGTCACGTAGGACGTCATCAATACAACCCGACAAAGAGGGAGAAAACACGACCTGTGCAGTGTATAGAGGCCAATCGGCACGTTGGAAAGACCAACGAGGTAACCTGTCCACCGCGGAGCGGAAAGGGAACGAGATAATCAACGGGAAATGGTCACCATCACAAAGGTCGTCGTGTGGCGACCAGTGTAATGAAGGGAGGAGAGAGGGAGAAAGAAAGATCAATGGCAGAAAAGGTACCATGACCGGTACTGAAATGAGTAAGGGAGCCATCATTAAGAAGGCACAGGTCGTGGTCTGCAATAAACTGGTCTATAAGAAGACCTCGTCTAGACAGAAAGGCACTGCCCCACAAGGGATGATGAGCATTAAAATCCCCAAGGAGGAGGAAGGGAGGAGGAAGTTGCTGAAGAAGGGCAGTTAAAGCAGCAGGTGTAAAAGTCCTGTCAGGAGGGAGATAAAGATTGCAAACTGTGACCTCAAAGTCTAAGTGGACCCTAACAGCAACCGCTTCCAATGTAGTTTGAAGAGGAATCCACGTGCTAGCAATGTCTGTACGGACCAACGTGCAAACGCCACCAGAAGCCCGCAGGGGTACGTCCCGATTTCGACAGAAAACACGGAACCCACGGAGAGTGAGCATCAGTAAAATGAAATTACTGGAGAACCGCACAAGCTGCAGAGTAGGACGAAAGAAGGGATTTCAATTCCGAAAGGTGAAGATAGCACCCATTACAATTCCATTGAATAACCACAGAATGATGATTTAAATGGGGGCTGAACACGCTAAAGCCAGTCATACCGCCGGGTCCCCACCCGTCATTGCCAAGGAGGGGGCGACATCCATGAACGACAGTCAGATTCCGGTTGTGAAGTCGGGGAAACCAGAGGCTCTTTGTCCCGGGACTTATGTTTCTTCTTCATTTCAGGCTGATCGTGGAGGGTTGTGTGGCATAAAGGAGCCAGCTGCAGCAAGATCAGGAACAGAAAGAGACCGGGCGACTTGGGGTCCGACACACCGCGGCTGTCGCGGTCGTCGCGCGGCAGCAGACCTTTGGCCTGGTAGGTGCCGGGAAGGGGCATCCCGGGAGAGGCGCTCTTGACTGGCTGACGCCGAAGGAGTGGGACACTTCTCCCGCTGTGGAGGGGGAGCAGCGCCCAGAGGAGAAGGTGTGGGAGCCGCAGGGGAGGGGGGGAGGAGAGGGGTCCGGGATGGGGTAAGGATGGGGTAAGGAAGGGGGAGGAAGAGGTGAAGATGTAACCAAGGCGTAACTAGATGTCATGGACACAGGGTGAAGACGTGTCTATTTCTTACGGGCCTCTGTGTAGGTTAAACGATCGAGTGACTTATACTCCTGTATCTTCTTTTCCTTCTTATATACTGGGCAATCTGGTGAACGTGGAGAATGACTACCATGACAATTTACACACACAGGAGGGGGAATACAGGGACTCCCCACAAGGAGTGGACGTCCACAGTCACCACAGAGAGGAGCCTGTGAACAGCGGGAAGACATGTGGCCAAAACGCAAGCACTTAAAACAACTCATAGGAGGTGGGATGTACGGCTTCACATCACATCGATAAACCATAATCTTAACTTTCTCAGGGAGGGTATCCCCTTCAAAGGCCAGGATAAAGGCACCAGTATCAATAAGATTGTCTTTAGGACCCTTCTGAACACGCCGAACAAAGTGAACACCCCGCTGACCGAGATTGTCCCCAAGTTCCTCATCAGTTTGAAGGAAAAATCACACCTTTTACCATATTTAGAGACTGGTGGGGGGTAATGGACACAGGAATCGTGCCAAGATGGGTACAGGCACGAAGGGCCGCAGATTGGGCAGCTGAAGCAGTTTTGATCAGCAACGAACCCGATCGCATCTTGCTCAGGGAGTCCACTTCACCAAACGTGTCTTCAATGTGTTCCACAAAGAATAAAGGTTTGGTATTGGTGAAAGTATCTCTATCTGGTGCAAACTAGATAACGGGGGAAAGGTTTCGCCCCTAGCCGACGGGCCTGACCCTCTTCCCAGGGGGTAGCCATGGAAGGGAAGGCCGAAGGGGCAAGAGAAGCAGCACTTGAAGAATCAGTTCCACGCAGAGAGACGGCCGCAGAAGAACGGCCAGAGTTCTGCACCCATATGCGTTTCATGTGCACAGCGTCCGCCCTGATACCACCCACTCCGATCAGGGGCTCTCCTCAGGGGCGCCACCCAGCCATAGCAAGGGCCGTCTGGCACGGCGGCCATTGCCGGGAATTCTGATGCTCCAGGATGACGAGGAACCAAGGCATGCTTGAGGTGGTCACAGCTCAGGTATCAGAAGTGTGATCCCTGTGTGTTCAGGGGGCTCAACCAAAAGGGTACATAGCGACCCCACCACACGGGCTGGCTACCGTGCTGGCTATGAACCCTAGCATCAGGGTGTGTGAAAGAAGAGCTGGAATGTACTAGGAGGGCGCACGTCGGAGACACTAGGTAAGGTACTCTTCCCCAAATGGCTCACACTACGGAGGAGAAATTTTGTAATGGAGGTCAAACCCCAGAGGGGGACCAAGGAATGCCAAAAGGAGGAGATGATTATGCAACAAAGCCGAATTGTAAAATCAACAGAACCAGGAGGATAGCGGGGCCCAACATAAGCAAGGACACCAAGAGAGTCAGAGGAGAGAGGGACGGGAAAGGAGCAAGGAGGGGAAAGGAGGGCAAGGGGAAGGAAATGCAGCCCTGGAGAGAAAGCAGGCAGCAATAGCTCGGGGCCCCGCGGTCGCCACGCACGTATCCACAAAAGAGTTGTTGACCCCCTGGGGGAAATCCTGCCTCGGGCATGGATGTGTGTGATGTCCTTAGGTTAGGTTTACGTAGTTCTAAGTCTAGGGGACTGATGACATCAGATGTTAAGTCCCATAGTGCTTAGAGCCATCCGAATCATTTGAACCACTGCGAGCCATTCCATCTTCCAGATGATTCTCTGATGGCACCAGTCCTTCCTTGAACGTCACTGCTGTGTCAGGGGAAGACCAGCTAGAAGTGAGTGTGCCCGTAATTCCACTGGCAATAGCCTGTTCTGAACAGTTCATGCTGACACGTCCGGGTTCACAGGCCCTCTTATCTGTGCTGCGGTAACTGTACGATCTGCAACTGCTGTCCTTACTACACGACAATCCTGGCGGACATTTGCGCTGCATCAACGTGCAGCGACTCGTCTACAGTTGTGAGAACGTTCACTTGACTGCTGATACGGGGCTCGTTGCACAACTGACGCATCACATCCAACTTGTCAGGGTGCTCTTTTAAAGGGCCATCCTGCGGCTCAGAAGTCAGTCAGCCGTAGGAAGCACGAGTGCGTCTCGATTGCTTAGTTGCTTGCTTTCTTCACGTGCCCCATCCCCATACTGAGCCTTGTGGCAGTGAGCATTCCCTGTTAAAGGGGACACAGAAAAGGCCCTGGTAGCTATGCCACCACGCTGTATCTGTTGGCGGACGACTTTGAAACCATTATCTGTACACCTGCTATCCTCCAAGTGGCATATTCCGTCATCGGATCATAATCAACGTCTTCCAAGTGCACTAATTGTATTTTATTTGGTTTTTGAAACACTGTATTTCTCGTGCACTTCCAGGGGCAGTACGTCAAAGATAAGTGTAACTCATGGTTAGGAAATAATGAACAATAATAAATAGGGTGAGAACTTCTTAAGTCTCAGGCGCCCTTATTGATGAAATTTTAATCCGGAGAAACCACATTTTATAACTTCTAAAATAATGTAGCTTTGCCACATTTGCACTTAGAATTATTGAAAACCTTGGGGAGAGACACATAACAAAGTTGACACAATTTGCTTATTTTTATTCAAGAAAGTAATATGGAATAATGTTCTGGGGTAAATCATCTTTAAGGAAGAAAGTATGCATTGCTCGGAAACGTTATGTCACATTAATATTTGGTGCTCACCCGTGACCGTCTTCTAGACATCAAAGGATTTGGAACTGTTCACAGTATGGTTATTTACTCATGAAGTTTATTGTACATGATACGCTACGCAGTGAAGTACATAATTACAATACCTTCAGTGACATTAATTACTCCACATTAAGACTGTCTTTAGCTGAAACCAACAGTTTTGATAACTTACCCAGTAATTTAAAATGCCTGCTAGGCAGCAAGGCAAAAATTTTGAAATTAAACTAAGAACGTTTCTCCTTAGCGGCTCCTTCTGTATCGTAGAACAATTTTTGTTATTGTGAAGTGTAAAAGTTGGTGAGCAGGAATTACTAACCCCAATTTGTATTTTTTTGAAAAAATAAGTCGGTAAATAATAAGCAGGTAATCATATTTAGAAATTAATTTTCAACAGAAATGTAAAATGGCTCTGTCCACAGCATTACGATTTATCGTGCAAATGAACCACAGAACATGACCGTAACTAACAAACAAGTTTGTAGTCTATCAAATGGCTCTGAGCACTATGGGACTCAACTGCTGAGGTTATTAGTCCCCTAGAACTTAGAACTAGTTAAACCTAACTAACCTAAGGACATCACAAACATCCATGCCCGAGGCAGGATTCGAACCTGCGACCGTAGCGGTCTTGCGGTTCCAGACTGCAGCGCCCTTAACCGCACGGCCACTTCGGCCGGCTGTAGTCTATCCCCCATATATTTAACAAGCAGTAAAGGAAACCAAAGAGAAAGCTGGTAAGGATATTAACACCCAGAGAACGGCAATAATTATTTTCTCATTTGCCGTTGTCACAGAAATTGTGCTACGGACGGCGAAAAGGTACTGAAAGGTTTGTTTATGAGAGTGAATAGTATCTTCAAAAGATGTTGCAAGATGAATACCTACAAAAAACAAGTGAATGTGATGTAGTCTAATTAAATTAGGTGGTGCTCATACTTTCGGAATAGAAAATGAGACACTAAAAAGTGTTTTGCTGTTGCTGTTTCTCTCTCTCTCTCTCTCTCTCTCACTCTCTCTCTCTCTCCCCCCCCTCAGTGATCACAGGCCCTGTAGACCAAGCGCTGCATCAACTATTTGCTTCCACCCGCCTTCTATCTCTCGCAGCCTCTCTCCACCCTCTGGAAATTCCTAATGCTGCGATGTCCTTCTTTATGTCATCTTTCCACCTTGCTCGAGATTGGCCCAATGGTCTTGTTGCCCGAAAAGTGCCTTCAAATGCTTTCTTGGTGATTCTGTGGTATTCCATTCTAGCCATATGTCCAGCCCACTGCAGTCTCCTACTTTTTAATTTCTGGATGATAATAGATTACTTCATTAACTGATAAATTTCACTTTTCTTTCGAATTTTCCATACACCATTCTCCAACACAGGTCTCCAGATTTTTCTCATTACCTTTCTTTCGATAACATTGGGTTTTTCTCTTTCATTCTTTGTAAGCGTCCAGCTTTCTGAATCGTACAGTACTATGGGGCAGATGACAGTGTTTTGTATCTTCATCTCTGTGGTGATTGACAAAGGTTTATTTTTGAGTGGGTTGCAGACATCGTGACCCTGATTCTTTCATTTATATCCATTGTATGACATTTTTACTGTTGAAACGTAATCCAAGGTATTTAAACTCGAGAACGTTTCTGAATTTAGAATCCTGTTGAGTTTCAAAGTAAGGATTTGGGCTTATGACACTACCTATTTCCATATATTCTGTTTTCTCTTGGTTAGTCAAAAGCCCCATTTTGCTGGCACTGTGCCTTAGAGACCTGTACATGTCTTTCAGTTCTTCTTCAGTTTTACTCAGTAGCACTGACGGTGGCCGAAGTAGAGAGAACGTAAAACTCGGACTGTCAACTTCAAGAACAGAGTTCCTCAAAAGGAGAAATTTAGTAACGTCGAATATAAATACGTTATGAATCTTTTCTGAAATTATTTGTATATATTGCGATTTTGCAGGGAAGAGAAATGTGGACGATAAAAGCTGCAGACAAGAAGAGACAACAGAAGATATTGTAAAAATTAGCTCGGTAAATTAAGTTACTACTAAGAAGGTATAAAACTGAAATGGTGGGGAAAGATATTTGTGGCAAAACTTTCTAAAAGAAAGATCTGTTTATAGAATTCGTCCTGGGGGATCAATGAATCGTCAGTTCTGTAATGGAGGGAAGTTAGGGATGAGGGTTAAAGCTGTAGAGGCAGAACAAAGGGATGAGTGCTAGAAATAAGTTCAAATAGATGTCTGCTGTTATGCATAGACGAAGAGGCACAGGACAGATTACTATGGACAGCTGCAACAAAACAATCTTCGGACCAAACACCAAAACAACAATAAATGTCGTTTTGTTCTACAGTTAGAAAATACAGTATTTGATCGGCGAAAGTTCGAAACGTCCACACGAGAAATAGAAAGTACTTGTCGTGTAACACCAGTCACATTACAATAATTAAGCATCTTATAGCAGCCATGAGCGTGTAACAATATTTTCATCACAATTATGGACAAATGGGAGTCAATGTAGTCCAGAGTGTTTGTTATTTTCTGTTTCTCTAGAACCTCACTAGGACTGTAGGTAGAGGGTAAAGCTAGTAGTGTCCCTGAATTGCCGGTTTGTGGCAGCAGCAGTCTTTTGTACATAACTACACTTTCTTCACAATTATGTACAAACGAGGGTTAATATAATACACACTGTTTGTTATTGGTTGTGTCTCTAGAACGTCTGTAGGACAGAGGGTGTATGATAAAGCTAGTAGAGTTAACGCACTGTCCGTTTTCATAATCGCCTGTTTGTGACAGCAGCAGTCTTTTGTACATAACTACACTTTCTTCACAATTATGGACAAACGGAGGTTAATATAATTCACACTGTTTGTTATTGGTTGTGTCTCTAGAAAGTCTGTAGGACAGTGGGTGTATGATAAAGCTAGTAGAGTTAACGCACTGTCCGTTTTCATACTTGCCGGTTTGTGGCAGCAGCAGTCTATTGTACTTAACTACACTTTCTTCACAATTATGGACAAACGGGGGTTAATATAATTCACACTGTTTGTTATTGGTTGTGTCTCTTGAACGTCTGTAGGACAGTGGGTGTATGATAAAGCTAGTAGAGTTAACGCACTGTCCGTTTTCATACTTGCCTGTTTGTGGCAGCAGCAGTCTTTTGTACATAACTACACTTTCTTCACAATTATGGACAACCTGGGGTTAATATAATTCACACTGTTTGTTATTGGTTGTGTCTCTAGAACGTCTGTAGGACAGTGGGTGTATGATAAAGCTAGTAGAGTTAACGCACTGTCCGTTTTCATACATGCCGGTTTGTGGCAGCAGCAGTTTTTTGTACATAACTACACTTTCTTCACAATTATGGACAAACGGGGGTTAATATAATTCACACTGTTTGTTATTGGTTGTGTCTCTAGAACGTCTGTAGGACAGTGGGTGTATGATAAAGGTAGTAAACGCACTGTCCGTTTTCATACTTGCCTGTTTGTGGCAGCAGCAGTCTTTTGTACATAACTACAATTTCTTCACAATTATGGACAAACGGGGGTTAATATAATTCACACCGCTTGTTATTGGTTGCGTCTCTAGAAAGTCTGTAGGACAGTGGGTGTATGATAAAGCTAGTAGAGTTAACGCACTGTCCGTTTTCATACTTGCCTGTTTGTGGCAGCAGCAGCCTTTTGTACATAACTACAATTTCTTCACAATTATGGACAAACGGGGGTTAATATAATTCACACTGTTTGTTATTAGTTGTGTCTCTAGAACGTCTGTAGGACAGTGGGTGTATGATAAAGCTAGTAAACGCACTGTCCGTTTTCATACTTGCCTGTTTGTGGCAGCAGCAGTCTTTTGTACATAACTACAATTTCTTCACAATTATGGACAAACGGAAGTTAATATAATTCACACTGTTTGTTATTGGTTGTGTCTCTAGAACGTCTGTAGGACAGTGGGTGTATGATAAAGCTAGTAGAGTTGACGCACTGTCCGTTTTCATACATGCCGGTTTGTGGCAGCAGCAGTCTTTTGTACATAACTACGCTTTCTTCACAATTACGGACAAACGGGGGTTAATATAATTCACACTGTTTGTTATTGGTTGTGTCTCTGGAACGTCTGTAGGACAGTGGGTGTATGATAAAGCTAGTAAACGCACTGTCCGTTTTCATACTTGCCTGTTTGTGGCAGCTGCAGTCTTTTGTACATAACTACAATTTCTTCACAATTATGGACAAACGGGGGTTAATATAATTCACACTGTTTGTTATTGGTTGTGTCTCTAGAACGTCTGTAGGACAGTGGGTGTATGATAAAGCTAGTAAACGCACTGTCCGTTTTCATACTTGCCTGTTTGTGGCAGCAGCAGTCTTTTGTACATAACTACGCTTTCTTCACAATTATGGACAAACGGGGGTTAATATAATTCACACTGTTTGTTATTGGTTGTGTCTCTAGAACGTCTGTAGGACAGTGGGTGTATGATAAAGCTAGTAAACGCACTGTCCGTTTTCGTACTTGCCTGTTTGTGGCAGCAGCAGTCTTTTGTACATAACTACAATTTCTTCACAATTATGGACAAACGGGGGTTAATATAAATCACACTGTTTGTTATTGGTTGTGTCTCTAGAACGTCTGTAGGACAGCGGGTGTATGATAAAGCTAGTAGAGTTAACGCACTGTCCGTTTTCATACTTGCCTGTTTGTGGCAGCAGCAGCCTTTTGTACATAACTACAATTTCTTCACAATTATGGACAAACGGGGGTTAATATAATTCACACTGTTTGTTATTGGTTGTGTCTCTAGAACGTCTGTAGGACAGTGGGTGTATGATAAAGCTAGTAGAGTTAAAGCACTGTCCGTTTTCATACTTGCCGGTTTGTGGCAGCAGCAGTCTTTTGTACATAACTACGCTTTCTTCACAATTATGGACAAACGGGGGTTAATATAATTCACACTGTTTGTTATTGGTTGTGTCTCTAGAACGTCTGTAGGACAGTGGGTGTATGATAAAGCTAGTAGAGTTAACGCACTGTCCGTTTTCATACATGCCTGTTTGTGGCAGCTGCAGTCTTTTGTACATAACTACAATTTCTTCACAATTATGGACAAATGGGGGTTAATATAATTCAGACTGTTTGTTATTGGTTGTGTCTCTAGAACGTCTGTAGGACAGTGGGTGTATGATAAAGCTAGTAAACGCACTGTCCGTTTTCATACTTGCCTGTTTGTGGCAACAGCAGTCTTTTGTACATAACTACAATTTCTTCACAATTATGGACAAACGGGGGTTAATATAATTCACACTGTTTGTTATTGGTTGTGTCTCTAGAACGTCTGTAGGACAGTGGGTGTATGATAAAGCTAGTAGAGTTAACGCACTGTCCGTTTCCATACGTGCCGGTTTGTGGCAGCAGCAGTCTTTTGGGCATAACTACGCTTTCTTCACAATTATGGACAAACGGGGGTTAATATAATTCACACTGTTTGTTATTGGTTGTGTCTCTAGAACGTCTGTAGGACAGTGGGTGTATGATAAAGCTAGTAAACGCACTGTCCGTTTTCATACTTGCCTGTTTGTGGCAGCAGCAGTCTTTTGTACATAACAACAATTTCTTCACAATTATGGACAATCGGGGGTTAATATAATTCACACTGTTTGTTATTGGTTGTGTCTCTAGAACGTCTGTAGGACAGTTGGTGTATGATAAAGCTAGTAAACGCACTGTCCGTTTTCATACTTGCCTGTTTGTGGCAGCAGCAGTCTTTTGTACATAACTACAATTTCTTCACAATTATGGACAAACGGGGGTTAATATAATTCACACTGTTTGTTATTGGTTGCGTCTCTAGAACGTCTGTAGGACAGTGGGTGTATGATAAGGCTAGTAGAGTTAACGCACTGTCTGTTTTCATACTTGCCTGTTTGTGGCAGCAGCAGTCTTTTGTACGTAACTACACTTTCTTCACAATTATGGACAAACGGGGGTTAATATAATTCACACTGTTTGTTATTGGTTGTGTCTCTAGAACGTCTGTAGGACAGTGGGTGTATGATAAAGCTAGTAGAGTTAACGCACTGTCCGTGTTCATACTTGCCGGTTTGTCGCAGCAGCAGTCTTTTGTACATAACTACACTTTCTTCACAATCATGGACAAACGGGGGTTAATATAATTCACTCTGTTTGTTATTGGTTGTGTCTCTAGAACGTCTGTAGGACAGTGGGTGTATGATAAAGCTAGTAGAGTTAACGCACTGTCCGTTTTCATACTTGCCGGTTTGTGGCAGCAGCAGTCTTTTGTACATAACTACACTTTCTTCACAATTATGGACAAATGGGGGTTAATATAATTCACTCTGTTTGTTATTGGTTGTGTCTCTAGAACGTCTGTAGGACAGTGGGTGTATGATAAAGCTAGTAGAGTTAACGCACTGTCCGTTTTCATACTTGCCGGTTTGTGGCAGCAGCAGTCTTTTGGTAGAAAGGTAGCAATTGTAGGGGGCAGGCGTGTTGCAGATTCTGGAGAAATTGTGAACTATCACCGATTGTCCGCGGTAAGTGTCTAAAATTTAGTAAAGGCAGGCTACAGGTGTTATAAAATAGCCATACAAAGGAGAAACCGAAAGTCACGAGCGATATACGGATTAATTGTAATACCGCGTTGAGTTTTTGATGCTCGTGAGACATTTTTACACCTGAAAGGGATGGTGCATCTTCGTCACCATCGCTTTAGAATGACGCATGGAAAACAGTAGAAGAGTAGCGAATTCCTAGTGCGGGTATCAGTTTATTGTGCGGAAATTGCGAGCATATAGTGTAGTATCATTTGTCTATATCATCTGTGTTGTGCTTATAAACGGATAACAAATTGCGGTTTACGGAGTGAAAATGATTTCTGAAACGCTGCCAGTGGCGTAATGAACAAGAGGAGTTCAGCGAACACGAATGTGTAGAACGTGTGGAACATTACTCTGATAACCGATCCAAAGCCGACTGGTTACTATGTGTAGCGTGAAAGTGGTGGTCACACGGGGATTGCTCGATTTATAGCAACACGTGTGCCCTCTGTGCAGGAAAGGAAAACCACAAAAAAGTTACAGTTATACTAAAGTATAATAGTACTTCCTCCTCTACAATTTCCTTGTTTGTTTATTTAACTATCTATGTATAACTTCATTCAGTTTTTGCGTTTGTGTCAGTTACTATATGTGTTTATAACAGATAACTGTTATTCTGACTCCGTCATTGTTTCCACTGGCTTCAGATAGCGATAAAAGCTTAGTAAGGCTGTTGTAAACCAGTAGGCTAGACTTGTCTTTATAATCAAACGAACCGATTCTCAAGCAGAACCATGAGGAGTCTCTCCTACCCATGATGCGTCATCTTAGCTATACTAGGAGGAGAGGCAGAAAAGTGTACTATTTTTAGATACTGTATTAAAATTCCAGCTTCATTGATATATTATAGAAGTCATGTTTCTCTAAAAAAAATAAAAAATGTATGCCACACATTTGCCAAGCATTTACACTTCACTTTTGCGTTATTTAGGTAATATTTTCTGAATCTTTCACGTACATGGTGAATCGTACTAGATGCCTGTCGTGAAAGAGAGTCTAGAGATTTCAGAGCTTCCGGAGAAATGATTCAATCCGGAAGAAAACAGCAAAACTAGATTGTGAAGGGAGAAGTTTTCTACAGAGTTTACGGCTGACAACCGGAATCGAACTATCTAGCAGAAGACGACCGACGCCCTCGCGTTTCTGCAGTGTCCGTGACAGCTACATCGGAAGAAGAAGTTGGGCACAGAGCGTGCCACAAGTTCACTTCGAGAGCATTGCAACCACTTGTATGACAGGAGGCAGTGTCGTTTCCTTTCACGGAATGCCGAAAACCTTGGATTACGGCGTTCTGGTGCACGTTGGAGTATTTTACGTGTATATCAACCTGTTGCTTGCACCTTGGCGCGCATACACACATGCCACACATATATTTAACCCATTTTTACTCACGAGGTTACGAACTGTTGCAGTGCAGGAGAATGAGACGATATGTAGGCGACTATCGAACGCAGAAGCTGGTAATTCCGTTCAAAAAACTTTGTGATGAAGACAGTTAAATAAGAAATTACCTGACTTGTATCCCGAAAGCATATACGAGGGCTATCCACAAAGTACATTACGTTTTGGAATTAAAAATAAATTATGTATTGGAATTTTTTTTAATAATATACAGATGAATGCCACACTTAAATACTACTTTTCTACATAGTTGCCATTTAAATTAAGGCACTTATCGTAGCGATGGACGAGCTTGGAAATTCCTTCATCGTAAAATTCGACCGCCTGCGCCTTCAACCACGTGGTTACCTCTTCTTGAAGCTGTGCGTCGTCATCAAAACGCTGCATAGCCAACCACTTCTTCATTGCTGGGAAGAAGTGGAAGTCGCTCGGTGCCAGGTCGGGACTGTACGGCGGATGAGGAAACAACTCCCACTGAAAAGATTCGAGAACTTCACGAGTGGCATTTGCCGTGTGGGCCCGGGCGTTGTCGTGAATCAGCAGGATCTTTGAGCCCAACTTTCCCCTGCGCTTGTTTTCTATTGCTCTTCTGAGGTTGTACAGAGTTTTGCAATACCTTTGAGAGTTTATTGTAGTGCCTCTTTCCAGGAAATCCACAAAAATCACACCTTTTCTGTCCCAAAAGACAGTCATTACGTGGTTGAAGGCGCAGGCGGCCGAATTTTACGACGAAGGAATTTCCAAGCTCGTCCATCGCTACGATAAGTGCCTTAATTTAAATGGCAACTATGTAGAAAAGTAGTATTTAAGTGTGGCTTTCATATGTAAATAATAAAAAAATTTCCAATACTTTATTTTTAATTCCAAAACGTAATGTACTTTGTGGATAGCCCTCGCATTTCACATACACATGCATTTCACGTACAGTATAATTCACCAAACACACACACACACACACACACACACACACACACACACACACAATACGCGCGCGCATTTCACGTACAGTATAATTCACCAAACAAACACACACACACACACACAAATACGCGCGCGCACACACACACACACACACACACACACACATACACACACACACACACACACACAAGGGGTAATAGATACAGGTGCAGATATTTTTATTAGTGACTATGGACAGTGTACGGTACTCAATAACATTACATCAGTTTATACCTCATATCCAGCCTAATAACTACAGCTAATAGGAGTAGTATGTTTCTAGGTTGGTTACTGCCTCCAAGGGCATGTGGTAGGGGCAAATCGTTAATGCTTCTTTACCCCTGGACAGCAGGTCAGTTGTTGAATTGTTTGTGTGGATGACAAACGATTAGTCTATACTGAAAGACGTAGTTCACTTGTAGTTAATATCAGTCCCTAGGCTTACACATTAGATACTGTAACATAGACTAATTTATGCTAAGTGATGGCTCTCGATCTTCCCCCATAATCGAGTCCATCAACATCAGGTGGCAAATATAAGGTAGCCAAGGAGGTGGAAACGTTGGTTCTACTATGCCAAGACTGCTTGGTAGCTACAACAGGAAAACACAATTAACAGAAGTAGAAAATAAGAAACTATTTATTACTTAACTTTGTTGTATTCCATGTTCCGTTGGTTGACAATAATAGAAGACGCGACTAGACCAAGCGTCTGTAGAATGACATAATTTATAAGTCACAAATCTTGCAGTGACGAATTAATCTCTCGTAATCTTGAATGTCGAATCAGGTGACTTTGAGGACTAACTTGGAACGGGGCTACAATGACTTGATGGCAGCAATGACTGAGCTGTAGAGGGTGAGTAACATCGGCGCTGTCTGACCACTGAGCGCGGCTACCAACTGTAGACTGGCACAACTGCACTTCCCACATGAAGTGGCCTAGCGGCGCCTCACGGCGAGCACAAGTACTGCGACTGGCTGTGTACTCTTTGGCTGACACAGCCGTTCTTCTGTTCCGTTTATCGAGAGAATCGCATCCGGCGGTGTGGTCGTATGACTGACGACATCACAGTAAGGACCCCCCCCCCACACACACACACACAAATACACACATATACATATACCCGAGAGAGGACTCAAATCTCGGATGGGGGCAGCCGTGCAAGCAGTGGTGGTGGTGGTTGTTGGGATCTTTAAGGGGGACTAAACAGCGACGGTCATCAGTCCCCCATTCCATAAAAAAACAGGCGAGACATAGTCACGAAGCAGGTAAAACCCCAAGGGGAAGGAGACTACCCCCCAGGCACTAAAAGAACACAAATGCAGCAACGAACACTACAGACAAGAAGAGTACAGACAAACACCAGACAGAAAGAAACAGAAGAAAAGAAGATGGCCGGAAACTGGTTGACTGACCACGAGAACAAAAAAAAAGGGAAAGAGTCAACCAGCCGACGACACACTAAAATCGGCAACCAAATATGAGAGACACGAGGACAAGAGACAGAGAAAGGGAAAGGTGCAGGACCTCCCTAAATGGAACCATAAAAAGGACTACCACGAATAAAAGTTAAAACGTCATCAGCCATGGAGGCATCGTGACATAAAACCAAAGGCAAAGTGCCCGGGAGATTAAAAGACTGCCGGAGGGTGCGCAGTCGGGGACACTCCAACAAAATGTGGGCGACCGTCAGCCGGGACCCACACCGACACAGGGGGGGGGGGGGGATCCTCCTGACGCAAAAGATGGCCGTGCGTCAGGTAGGCATGGCCGATGCGGAGACGACACAGGATGACAGAGCCCCTGCGAGAAGCCCGCAGGGAGGAGCGCCACACATCGGTCGTCTCCTTGACAGCCCGCAGTTTATTTGGGGCTGTCATGCCACGCCACTCAGCAGACCACATCCCAAGCACCTTACGGCGCAACACCAGCTGCTGATCGTGAGCAGTGAGGCCGATCGCCAAAGCTAGAGCGTCGATCGCCCCTTTGGCCAGCCTGTCAACACGTTCGTTTCCCGGGATGCCAACGTGACCTGGCGTCCAAACAAAGACCACCGAACGACCAGAACGAGTAATGGCGGAAACAGAATAGAGGACACCAGAGGAGAAGAGGGATAGCAGCAGTCGATGGCCTGGAGGCTGCTCAGGGATGCAAGCAGTGACAATGCGCCCTAGGCCGCGTCGTTTCCCCGCGCGGCATGGAGGTACGATCATGGAGAAAACATCCGAGGAGGTTACATTCTTCTTGCGCACATTTAGTTTCTTTCTTTTCCTCCAGTCAGCTTTTCCACATATGAGCTTTTATTGTATTTTGTCAATTCCCACATGACGTTCCCTGTAGCATGGAAGGGGAGAGATGCCCCTACCACTTTACAACCTGTAATTGATATACTTCTTGCCCTCTGTTGGAAAATAAGGCATTACAGGAGCACGGAAAGTGGACTCCAGCACCCACTGCCCGTAATTTCCCTCATCTTAGGTCTGTCACCGGCTACATGTTAAGCAGTGGTATGGGGCTAACAGATTATGCTCCTAAAGGCCAAACCGTCAACGCATACTGCCGAAACCTTCTGACGAGGTTATGGGAGGTCTGTAGAGACGAAGCGACGTAGCAAGGTGATGTTTTCGACCCCCAGATCGCCCCAGTTCAGTCTGAACACAGTCAAAGGAATGCTTGTCTGGGCGATCGACTCTTCCCCCATGAGCAGGCTGCCGTTAACACCACAACACAAACGGTAACGACTGAGGTAGTGCCATGAGTGGAGAGGATGGAATGCTGTTGCATGGTGTGACACAGTAATCAGCAACGACGCACTGCACCATATGACTACCTTACATCAATATGACGGCACCCTCGGTGTGTGGCCCATTAGTAACTGACGACAGTAGTAACCTACACTCATGCTCATAAATTAAGGATGATTGCAGAATGTGGCGCCACGCAACGTAACACTGCACAAAACTGTCGCCAATAGCATATGCACTTAGGGAACACACACGACATAGATCTGTTTGAATACGGTATTGCCGGTCGGAGTGGCCGAGCGGTTAAAGGCGCTACAGTCTGGAACCGCACGACCGCTACGATCCTGCCTTGGGCATGGATGTGTGTGATGTCCTTAGGTTAGTTAGGTTTTAGTTGTTCTAAGTTCTAGGGGACTTATGACCACAGCAGTTGAGTCCCATAGTGCTCAGAGCCATTTGAACCATTTTTTTTTTAATACGGTATTGGTGATAAGTTGAGAAAACCGTCCCGAAACACATGTGCTACAAAACGCCACTGCTTCGTGCGCATGTACCCCTACGTCAATATGGGATATGATCGCCATGCACACGAAGACAGGCTGCACAACGGGCTGGCATACTCTGGATCAGGTGGGCGAGCAGCTGCTGGGGTATAGCCTCCCATTCTTGCACCAGTGCCTGTCGGAGCTCCTGAAGTGTCGTAGGGGTTTGAAGACATTCTGCGATACGTCGAAACGAGAGCATCCCAGACGTTCTCGATGGAGTTTAAGTCTGGAGAAAAGGCAGGCCACCCCATTCGCCTGACATGTTCTGTTTCAAGGTACTCCTAAGCGATGGCAGCTCGGTGGGGCCACCTTCCTCCATCAGGAGGAAGGTGAGATCCACTGTACCCATGAAAAGGCGGACATACTGATGCAAAATGATGTCCCGATACACCTGTAAGACTTTCTCTGTCAAAGACATGCAGGGGTGTACGTGCACCAATCATAATCCCACCCATCAAACCACGACCTCCGTACAGGTCCCCTCCAAGGACAATAGGGGGTTGGTATCTGGTTCCTGGTTCACGCCAGACGAAAACCGGGCGAGAATCATTGTTCAGACTATACCTGGACTCGTCCATGAACACTGTTCCAATGACCATATACTGTGTTCTTGACACCAGGCTTTACGGGCTCTCCTGTGACCAGGAGTCAGTGTAATGCACCTTTCAGGTCTCCGGGCGAATAAACCATGTCTGTCCAGTCGTCTATGTCTGTGTGTCTGCAGATAACTGTTCCATTGGTTGCGGTAAGGTCCCGGGAAAGGCTACCTGCAGTACTCCGTGGATGTCAGAGGCACTGATGGTGAGATATCGGTCTTCTTGTGGTGTTGTACACTGTAGACGTCCCGTACCTGGACACGTTTCCTGTCTGCTGGAATCGTTGCCATAATCCTGAGATCGCACTTTGTGACACACGGAAGGCGTGTGCTACGAGCTGCTGTGTTTGACCAGTCTCCAGTATCCCCAAAAGCACAGCCTCCAGTCGCCCTAGTATTCTACCCCTCATAACGTCATCAATATGTGTTCTTTGAGCCATTTTCAACACACAGTCACCATTAGCACGTCTGAAAACGTCTGCACACTTACTCGCTGCACAGTACTCTGTCATGCACCAACACACCTCTGCGTATGTTGACTGCTGCCAGCGCCACCGTGCGACGACTGCAGGTCAAATGCGACACATGGTCATACCCCGAGGTGATTTAAACCCTCAAACCGCCCACCACAGCGTTGTTTCACCATGTATCAGAGTTATCCTTAATTTAAGAGCATGAGTGTAGAAGTGGATACCCTCGGATCAGTGAAGCAACTTAAAACAATAAAAGCAAGTGTTGCGGTCCATATTTCATACCAATTAGCTTCTTTTCAAACTATACCGATGCAATAGCTGCATACTTAGGAATCATACCACCGTTCGCTCCACGAGAGATCCGTATTTAATGACTGGAAAGTTGTTCAAGTCACAGCAGTATTCAAGAAAGATAGCAGTATTAACCCACTAAATTTGAAGCACATATCATTAACGTCTACATGCAGCAGGATTTTGGAACATGTATTATGTTCGAACATTATGAATTACCTCTAAGAGAAGATTCTATTGACACATAGTCAACACGGATATAGAAAATATCCTTCTTGTGAAACACAAGTGTTGAGTGTTATCTACTAGGGATTGGAAATTGATTCCATATTTCTAGATTTACAGAAGGCTTTTGACACCGTACAAGCGTCTTGTAATCAGATTGCTTGCTTATGGAATACCATCTCATTTATGCGACTGGATTCGTGATTTCCTGTCAGAGACGTCATAGTTCGTAGCAACTGACGGAACAACATCGAGTAAAACGCAAGTGATTTCTGGCTTTATCCAAGGTAGTGTTGTAGGCCCTGTGCTGTTCCTTATCTATATAAATAGTTTAGCAGCCGTCTTAGATTGTTTGCATATGATGCTGTCGTTTATCATGTAGTAAAATAGTCGAAACATCAAGACAAATTGCAAAACGATTTAGAAATGGTATGCGTATGGTGCTAAAATTGGCAACTGGACCTAAATAATGTAAACTCAATATCTGGAATTAAGATTACGAACCACATAAATTGGAAAGAACACATAGAAAATGTTGAGGAGTTGGCGAACTAACGACTGCCGTTTATTGGTAGAACAGTTAGAGGATGCTGCAGATCTACCAAAGAGACTTTTTTCTGTCCTCTTTACGAGTAGTGCTGCGCAGTATGGGATCCTTACCAGATAGGATTGAAGGAGTACTTCGAGAAAGTTCAAAGAAGGGCAGCGGGTTTTTTTTTACTGTCGAGACATAGGGGAGAGTCGATAATTGGCAACCAATGATGTAAAATCGCAATAAAGTCATGAGATGTTCAATTTACGCTTTTATTAGAAAATGTTACACGTTTAGGGATTACCCCCATCTTCACATATCACAAACTTCAACTCCTTGGTAACCAACTAGGCGTACAGCCTTGACAACTCAAAGAAAGTGTCCAATAACATATGACTGTAACTGCGACACAAGCAGTCTTGAAAGCCGTATACGCTCTGCTTCTAGACTGCTTGTTTAACAGTTATAGTCATGTTGATGCCAACTGATCACGGAGTCAATGGTGGAGAGAAATGCTCCCGCGTATCGTTATTTATTTACCTCGTGGGCTTGAACCTCTATCGATTTCGCCCCTCATTGGGCACTGCTCAGTGAATTTTTCTGAAGGTAGTTGAATGTTTTTAAATTTCTGTAATTTTGGAGTATATTTAATGGCAGGTGGCTCATAATTAGTGGTAGCTGTTTAAAAGTCACTTTTCTAAAGTCTGATGAGTCAATTTTACTGTTGATTGATTTTAAAACTCGTTTGACTTTAATAAAGACAAGTTATGTATGCCGCATCAAACCAGTCAGTAGACTGATGACAAAAAAAAATGTATCAAAGATGATGAACGCTGAAGCAGTTATGTGGAGGCCCCAGCCTTTCAATTAGTGTGACGCGATCCCAAATCTTTCCACTCGAACTGTTAGTTATGATACCTTATTCCGTCCGTCTTCTTTCCTTCCATTCCCTTCTGTATGAAAGTGAACTGAATAACCAAATTAATTAGTATGGTTCAAATACCCTCCACCTGAGCCAGAGAATTATGTAGCACCACAGCCTTTGGGTACCAACTTCTGACAATATTAAGGGAGATTGAGAGAGGTTTCTTGGAGACAAAGAAAGGTTACATACCCTGTTGTAAGAAGGAGGTGTAGTTACCCGCCTCCAAACACCAGCGTCTTTGAAATCAACACTGGTATCCAGGATTTGGTGCGCAATGCACGCTTTTGGCATGCTCCGCTATGTGTTGTTGAACAGAGAGTTTGTAATTGGGATTATGGTTCATTTTCTTACGTAAGTGTATTCAGTTGTTCTTCGATGAAGTGCAGATGTGTTGAATCAATACATTTGATCAATCTTTGAGTAAATTTAGCAAGGGAGAGCAATTCCAAAGGTTGATTTGTTCACGCTGATGCAGTTAGAATCTCGGGAATTGTTCAGGGATGTTATAATTAAACTTTCGCTATTTGAAAGGCCGCCACTAAAAGTGAGTGATTGTAGGAGAATGAAACTTTGTAGAAACATTTGTAGGGACTGGTAGAAGAGGAATAACGGATAAACCAGTGAAAGAAACATATTTTCATTTCACAGTAACAGGGTAACATTAGTTAACTGCATTCCATATTTATGTTCCAGGTTATAAACACTGCTCAATATGACGACCACCAGCATCCACGACAGCCTGAAACAGCGCTAGAGATACCACTTCACAGCTAGTGCATTGCTTGAAGATCCCACATTGCTTCCAGCATTCACAGCCGTGGTCAGCGTAACCTCAACAATCTGCAGTGCCACTGGTAATTGTGAATATTATCCGTGCTGTTAACTTTATTCATCAGGTGACTGTAGCAAGCAAACTATCCAAGTATTTAATCCAGATTTTGATTATATTTTGTTATGGGAACTATGGCCTTTGGCCCCCAGGAACCACAGGGCGCCGGATCCATGTTAAATCATTTTAGCTGAAGTATATACCGATTTGATTATACAGTAAGTTCACTAGCGTGCAGTGAACAGCTGTGAAATTATTGCTCATTTGTAACTTAATCAGAAGGTGGTTTCATACCGTTATGTGTTTATAAATTTAGTGTGTTTTCATTTTAACCAATACATAAACGCAGGTCTCTTCGCCCAGTTTCCTAAACCACGCAGGACTCTGTGGGTCAAATATTATAGATTTTGTTTCGAGTGAGAGAGATTTTTGGTGCCCATCCGTTTCGTGGATGCGCCGGTTTCAGCTGTATTAATGAAGTATACATAATCATTTGAGATGTGGTGCTACAGACACATATTGAAAATTAGGTGAACTGATAAGTTAAGGAATAAAGAGGTTCTGCACAGAATCGGAGAGGAAAGGAAAGGAAAGGAATATGAGTAAAACATTCACAAGGAGAAGGGAAAGGATGATAGGACATCTGTTAAGACATGAGGGAATGACTTCCATGGTACTAGAGGGAGCTGTAGAGGGCAAAAACTGTACAGGAAGAGAGAGATTGGAATACATCCAGCAAACAATTAAGGACGTAGGTTGAAAGTGCTACTCTGAGACGAAGAGGGCACAGGAGAGATATTCGTGAGGACAGCATCAAACCAATGAGAAGAATGATGACAAATATATATATATATATATATATATATATATATATTTATATATATATATATATATGTTTGTCTGGCCTCTCAACAGATACCCCTCCGTTGTGGTTGCACCTACGGTACGGCCATCTGTATCGCTGAGGCACGCAAGCCTCCCCACCAACGGCAAGATATATATATATACATATATATATATATATATATCTTGCCGTTGGTGGGGAGGCTTGCGTGCCTCAGCGATACAGATGGCCGTACCGTAGGTGCAACCACAACGGACGGATATCTGTTGAGAGGCCAGACAAACATGTGGTTCCTGAAGAGGGGCAGCAGCCTTTTCAGTAGTTGCAGGGGCAACAGTCTGGATGATTGACTGATCTGGCCTTGTAACATTAACCAAAACGGCCTTGCTGTGCTGGTACTGCGAACGGCTGAAAGCAAGGGGAAACTACAGCCGTAATGTTTCCCGAGGACATGCAGCTTTACTATATGATTAAATGACGATGGCGTCCTCTTGGGTAAAATATTCCGGAGGTAAAATAGTCCCCCATTCGGATCTCCGGGCGGGGACTACTCAAGAGGACGTCGTTATCAGGAGAAAGAAAACTGGCATTCTACGGATCGGAGCGTGGAATGTCAGATCCCTTAATCGGGCAGGTAGGTTAGAAAATTTAAAAAGGGAAATGGATAGGTTAAAGTTAGATATAGTGGGAATTAGTGAAGTTCGGTGGCAGGAGGAACAAGACTTTTGGTCAGGTGATTACAGGGTTATAAATACAAAATCAAATAGGGGTAATGCAGGAGTAGGTTTAATAATGAATAAAAAAATAGGAGTGCGGGTTAGCTACTACAAACAGCATAGTGAACGCATTATTGTGGCCAAGGTAGACACAAAGCCCATGCCTACTACAGTAGTACAAGTTTATATGCCAACTAGCTCTGCAGATGTTGAAGAAATAGATGAAATGTATGACGAGATAAAAGAAATTATTCAGGTAGTGAAGGGAGACGAAAATTTAATAGTCATGGGTGACTGGAATTCGTCCGTAGGAAAAGGGAGAGAAGGAAACATAGTAGGTGAATATGGATTGGGGGGAAGAAATGAAAGAGGAAGCCGCCTTGTAGAATTTTGCACAGAGCATAACTTAATCATAGCTAACACTTGGTTCAAGAATCATAAAAGAAGGTTGTATACCTGGAAGAATCCTGGAGATACTAATAGGTATCAGATAGATTACATAATGGTAAGACAGAGATTTAGGAACCAGGTTTTAAATTGTAAGACATTTCCAGTGGCAGATGTGGATTCTGACCACAATCTATTGGTTATGAACTGCAGATTGAAACTGAAGAAACTGCAAAAAGGTGGGATTGGTTGGTTGGTTTGGGGAAGGAGACCAGACAGCGTGGTCATCGGTCTCATCGGATTAGGGAAGGATGGGGAAGGAGGTCGGCCGTGCCCTTTCAGAAGAACCATCCCGGCATTTGCCTGGAGTGATTTAGGGAAATCACGGAAAACCTAAATCAGGATGGCCGGACGCGGGATTGAACCGTAGTCCTCCCGAATGCGAGTCCAGTGTCAAAAAGGTGGGAATTTAAGGAGATGGGACCTGGATAAACTGAAAGAACCAGAGGTTGTAGAGAGTTTCAGGGAGAGCATAAGGGAACAATTGACAGGAATGGGGGAAAGAAATACAGTAGAAGAAGAATGGATAGCTCTGAGGGATGAAGTAGTGAAGGCAGCAGAGGATCAAGTAGGTAAAAAGACGAGGGCTAATAGAAATCCTTGGGTAGCAGAAGAAATATTGAATTTAATTGATGAAAGGAGAAAATATAAAAATGCAGTAAATGAAGCAGGCAAAAGGGAATACAAACGTCTCAAAAATGAGATCGACAGAAAGTGCAAAATGGCAAAGCAGGGATGGCTAGAGGACAAATGTAAGGATGTAGAGGGTTGTCTCACTAGGGGTAAGATAGATACTGCCTACAGGAAAATTAAAGAGACCTTTGGAGAGAAGAGAACCACTTGTATGAATATCAAGAGCGCAGATGGCAACCCAGTTCTAAGCAAAGAAGGGAAGGCAGAAAGGTGGAAGGAGTATATAGAGGGCTTATACAAGGGCGATGTACTTGAGGACAATATTATGGAAATCGAAGAGGATGTAGATGAAGATGAAATGGGAGATAAGACAGAGCACTGAATGACCTGAGTCGAAACAAGGCCCTGGGAGTAGACAACATTCCATTAGAACTACTGATGGCCTTGGGAGAGCCAGTCATGACAAAACTCTACCATCTGGTGAGCAAGATGTATGAGACAGGCGAAATACCCTCAGACTTCAAGAAGAATATAATAATTCCAATACCAAAGAAAGCAGGTGTTGACAGATGTGAAAATTACCGAACTATCAGTTTAATAAGTCACAGCTGCAAATACTAACGCGAATTCTTTACAGACGAATGGAAAAACTGGTAGAAGCGGACCTCGGGGAAGATCAGTTTGGATTCCGTAGAAATGTTGGAACACGTGAGGCAATACTAACCTTACGACTTATCTTAGAAGAAAGATTAAGAAAAGGCAAACCTACGTTTCTAGCATTTGTAGACTTAGAGAAAGCTTTTGACAACGTTAACTGGAATACTCTCTTTCAAATTCTGAAGGTGGCAGGGGTAAAATACAGGGAGCGAAAGGCTATTTAGACTTTGTACAGAAACCAGATGGCAGTTATAAGAGTCGAGGGGCATGAAAGGGAAGCAGTGGTTGGGGAAGGAGTGGGACAGGGTTGTAGCCTCTCCACGATGTTATTCAATCTGTATATTGAGCAAGCAGTAAAGGAAACAAAAGTAAAATTCGGAGTAGGTATTAAATTTCATGGAGAAGAAGTAAAAACTTTGAGGTTCGCCGATGACATTGTAATTCTGTCAGGGACAGCAAAGGACTTGAAAGAGCAGTTGAACGGAATGGACAGTGTCTTGAAAGGAGGATATAAGATGAACATCAACAAAAGCAAAACGAGGATAATGGAATGTAGTCAAATTAAATCGGGTGATGCTGAGGGGATTAAACTAGGAAATGAGACACTTAAAGTAGTAAAGGAGTTTTGCTATTTATGGAGTAAAATAACTAATGATGGTCGAAGTAGAGAGGATATAAAATGTAGACTGGCAATGGCAAGGAAAGCGTTTCTCAAGAAGAGAAATTTGTTAACATCAAGTATAGATTTAAGTGTCAGGAAGTCATTTCTGAAAGTATTTGTATGGAGTGTAGCCATATATGGAAGTGAAACATGGACGATAAACAGTTCGGACAAGAAGAGAATAGAAGCTTTCGAAATGTGGTGCTACAGAAGAATGCTGAAGATAAGATGGGTAGATCACGTAACTAATGAGGCGGTATTGAATAGGATTGGGGAGAAGAGAAGTTCGTGGCACAACTTGACTAGAAGAAGGGATCGGTTGGTAGGACATGTTTTGAGGCATCAAGGGATCAGAAATTTAGCATTGGAGGGCAGCGTGGAGGGTAAAAATCGTAGAGGGAGACCAAGAGGTGAATACACTAAGCAGATTCAGGAGGATGTTGGTTGCAGTAGGTACTGGGAGATGAAGAAGCTTGCACAGGATAGACTAGCATGGAGAGCTGCATCAAACCAGTCTCAGGACTGAAGACCACAACAACACACACACACACACACACACACACACACACACACACACACACACACACATATATATATATATATATATATATATATATATATATGTGTGTGTGTTTGTGTGTGTGTGTGTGTGTGTGTGTATTTATAATCCTGGGGTGATGGCTAATAAATAAAAATGTGCTTTCGTGGAAGAAATGAATCAGTCGCTACGAATTTATTTCAAATATATATGCTGCTCCTTAACATGATTATACTAATCGAAACTTCGTACAGCCACGTGGGTATCCACATAGCACAGGTTAATTCCCACTGAACCTCCTCAAGCCGCAGGTTGTATCAATAAGCGAGCAATAGCTGAAAGGTTTCTTTCTTCTTTGCATCGTGTATGTGAACGGAACAGAATTTTAGATCCTTCCGCACCGTCCCCTCCCCGCAATGTCACTGCGGACCACTTTAGACGCGACTATCATTCGATTGTCCCTCGATGGTGTAGAGTATATTGTTGATCGTGTTACTCAGAAGTCACGAAAGAATGCTTCATCACTCACGATGTAATAGAAAGGATATAACAAACCAGCGTTGATCTTGTTCACAAGCCACGTGCAGTAATCTACAAGTTTCTCTCTCTCTCATCCTCACCTTACCGCCGAACAACCGTCGCACGATGTGTCTTCAGTTTAGGACATTTCAATATCCGCGGGGATCTCGTCCTATGTACATGCGCCTGCTGGGCCAGCTTAAATGTACACTTCTTTGGGCTCTGAATAATTCCTCGATGAGTGTCTCCAATAGCTTCAGGAATGCGAACTGAAGGAATTCATTGTCGTTTTATATTTTGCGCAGATCCGTATGTGTGTCAATTTTTATACAGACTCTGTATTGCTCTCTGTGCTTCTAACCCTCTGTCCAGATAATTGACCCTAAAAATGTCGCGGGTTTCCATAATGGAACCTGATTTCACATACGTTTCCGCAATTTCAATCCTGTCTTCCATCGAGAAAGTCATTTTTCACATCGTAAGAAGTCTAACTTCACTGATGAAATAAGCTAAGAAGCTGAGAGAGAAATGCTAACAATCACCATATCGTGAAATTTTGCCACCCACAATTTTCGGGAGGCGCTACTGTTCTAGGAATGTTTACGTGCTCACTGTGTGCTCACAGCTGACATGAGTCACGTGAAGCGATCGACACGGATACTAGAGACACAGTGCAACACATCTGCGCAAAGCTTCATCGAATTTTCACTATCGTTTCCATTTCTTGACGTGTCGGACCTTAAACTTTCAGAATAGCCCTCGTGGTAAAGGACTAATTGTCAGACCCATAAGCTATTGAGCCGTGCTCCAGCTTGCCTTGGTGCTGTTTGTAGGTTCCCGCCATCTGTTGCAGAACAGACGGTATCATTTAGTTGGCATGGTTGCTGTTGTTTGTCTTCTTCTCGTGTTGCCTGTCCGCTACTGGCAGCAGAGGCGGTTATCGATATGTACTATCTGTTGCCCTATCTTTGCGTCGACGTCGTTGTTTTCCCGGTCATGTGAGTGGACCAGTTCAGGTGGGGACTCAGGATGAGCCAGGTCCGCGCAGAGCAGCAATACGCTGGGACCGCTGGCGGAACGCATGGACTGCCGGATGGAAGGGCTGTGGTCACGAGGGTGCACGACCTCGTCGTGAACCGGATCCAGCAAGCTTTAAGATGAGTGCATTTCACTACGTGTAGAGAAACCTCCACCATTGTGACATCTCTCGATTCTCCAGTGAGTTGGGTTCGTGTTGCTGCTCGTAGTGTCGCCGAGGTGAACAGCAGCGAATGGAGTGCTTGGGAAAGGCGGATCTGATTAGCTTTCCTCGACGTCCTATTACTGTTTACTGCCTTCAAATTGTTACTATTTGTTAAGTTCAATCAGTGGTAATTATTCTTGCCTGGTGGCCGCTAATTCCCCAGTTACAGTTACCTGCCCTGGGGGTTAGTGTATGTAACGGCAGTGTACGTTTCCTCGCCTTGCCGCTGCTGTCCGGTAAGGCGTGTAGTTTTGACAGCTTTCTTGATTGTAGGCCAATTGATGATTCTTCTACGCTGGTGGTAATGATTCCTTTGTCGCTCTGGGACCTCTAAACACAGTACTCTGGGGAAGTAGTGCCGGCCACCGCTTCCGGGTTTGGCGTATTGTTCAAATGGTTCAAATCGCTCTGAGCACTATGGGACTTAACATCTGAGGTCATCAGTCCCCTAGAACTTAGAACTACTTAAACCTAACTAACCTAAGGACAACACACACATTCATGCTCGAACCTGCGACCGTAGTAGTCGCGCGGTTCCGGACTGAAGCGCCTACAACCGCTTGGCCACCGCGGCCGGCGCGTATTGTTCCATCGTTGCATTTGGTTTATCGGACGTGAGGTAACTTCAGCAAGATTGTCATTAGTCATTCCGTAAACTACCACTATTCTGAGTTACCATCTTGTGAAGTGAATGCAACTCTTGGCTGCCTATCTCATCTCTCGGGAAGGTGATTGTTGCCGGATCTACTCAGAGGTCGATTGCTGGAGCACCGTCTGTGGACCCGTGTGTTACAAAGTTTACCATCATCTTATTTCACCCATTTTGTGATCAGTTTCTTGTTTTTTAATTAACCTTTGCTATTGTATTTGCTGTTTACAGCAGGTTTCTAAGTGTTTTATATTATTTGCGTTCCTGGCGTGTAAGGCCTACAGCTATGATTGTGATCACCTGCCTTAAAATTCAAATTTGATATTTGTATTTACGCAGTAAGCCTTTAAAATCTTATTTACTGCCATTCCTGAGGTCTGATGCCTTCTGCTGTGTTTGTGGCGACTTGCCTTTCATATTTCAATACCTGTAATTTGTAGGTTGCAGCGAGTTTTAAACAATTCTTAATTTATTGCCATTCCTGGCGAGTAAGGCCCTCTGCCCAGATCATAGTGGCTTGTTTTTAAAGCATTATCTGTTGTATCTGTATTTAATGATGATTTTCTAAATCACAGATAACAGTATTATTAGCACAGTTGTTTATTCCTTCATTAATAACGTGTGGTATTTTTATTTATTGTTGAGTATGGAATTACTAGTTTAAAATAAATTGTGTGTAATTGTAAAAGGAAACCAATAGTAACTGATTACGGCCCCGTCCACGATCGTAACCGAATCCTGTCTTCCCTTGACTATCAGGTCTCAGCTGTATCTCCTTATACCTCCTTATAATTACGCCACTTACGCCATTATCTTCGAACTGTTATTTGTTGTGAGTTCTGTACTTTGTCATAAGAAAACCTAACACAAACCAGGCTGGTCTTACTTGTATGTTTGGTCGGACACAACAGTAAAATGCCAGACAGTAGGCGACCTTGCCTGCAGGGAATGTTCCATGATACGATACAGAGAGAGAGAGACAGAGAGAGAGAGAGAGAGAGAGAGAGAGAGAGTATGCCACACGAGGTGACAGCTTCGCAGCCTCGCCCCGGAGGCGATGATCCAAGTTGGGCGGCCTAACTCCGCAGCGGCGAGCCACAAATTGTGTCGATGGTTATTAACGGCGCGGAACGAGCTGCCGGCGGCGCCGCAACTTCCCCCCTCACTCACCTAATGACCTCGTCCGCCCGCTCACCTCCACCTGCTATCAAACTCACTTCCCACACTACACTGCATCAAGTCAGTCGCGGACACTGAAATCTCTCCTGCGATAACTGTGTTTCAAAGTGCGAATCGTAATTTTCATCGTTCTTAGTAGTGTCTAATCGAGACGTTGATATCACTTTGCTTTGTGACATTCTGAAGATGAAAATTTTAATGCAACTGGATGGCATGGATACAGTGACACTTAAGCTAATTGAAATGCGGTGTTTTGTTTCGATAGACGTCGAGACGTAACAACATCTTGTAAAACTGTAATGAAACACATACAGAATAGCAGGAATATATGTATATTTCTGTTAAAATAATAGTGCACCTGAAAATAATGCTGATGACTTTATATGACACCATAATGAAGCAACTTGAAAGTGATATGCACACTGCTTCACAAAAGACGCTACATCTTTGGAAGAACGTAAAAGTCTGTATGTACAGGGTTATTACAAATGATTGAAGCGATTTCACAGCTCTACAATAACTTTATTATTTGAGATATTTTCACAATGCTTTGCGCACACATACAAAAACTCAAAAAGTTTTTTTACGCATTCACAAATGTTCGATATGTGCCCCTTTAGCGATTCGGCAGACATCAAGCCGATAATCAAGTTCCTCCCACACTCGGCGCAGCATGTCCCCATCAATGAGTTCGAAAGCATTGTTGATGCGCGCTCACAGTTCTGGCACGTTTCTTGGTAGAGGAGGTTTAAACACTGAATCTTTCACATCACTATGCGTGAAACTTGCCCGCACGCGTTCAACCGTTTCTTCGCTCACTGCAGGCCGACCCGTTGATTTCCCCTTACAGAGGCATCCAGAAGCTTTAAACTGCGAATACCATCTCCGAATGGTGTTAGCAGTTGTTGGATCTTTGTTGAACTTCGTCCTGAAGTGTCGTTGCACTGTTATGACTGACTGATGTGAGTGCATTTCAAGCACGACATACGTTTTCTCGGCTCCTGTCGCCATTTTGTCTCACTGCGCTCTCGAGCGCTCTGGCGGCAGAAACCTGAAGTGCGGCTTCAGCCGAACAAAACTTTATGAGTTTTTCTACGTATCTGTAGTGTGTCGTGACCATATGTCAATGAATGGAGCTACAGTGAATTTATGAAATCGCTTCAATCATTTGTAATAGCCCTGTATATTCTGTGCTTCAAATGTAGTAAATAATTCATTTGCACAATGAAATACAATACAGTTTATAATCAAGCAATTTTTTCGCTTATATAATGTAAAGCCAAATTAATATCGTCTACTCGTTTTAGTGACTGGAATTTAACGTGAAAATTAGCACTGAAAGTCACAGAATGTCACTGACATACTTGACAATAGTGACTTTATACTATATATTCCTGTATGAGTTTCTATGAATACAGTACAGAAAATCCTTTTACAAGGCACCCATTAATAGTAACAAACCGTTATTCTACATTGTATAAATGTCTATTGCATATTGCATTTCTGGCCAATCATAAAGAATCGTAGCGTAAACACAAATGATTATTAAACAATTACGTTTTATGACCTGTAATACGCAATCTCCTGATTTTTCACTACGGAAAAAAATATCATTCGATAGAGAGGTCTCATGTTAGTCTAGCTGCATATATGTATGTTTTATTGATATCTGTTAACAACCACAACGAAACATAAAGAATAATCAGTACTCAAGCAGCGACTGAGCAGCGCTGCTGTTTAGTGACAACAGAGAGCACTGGTTATTCTTCATGTTCCACAGTTCCTGTTAACATATCTCGACTAACCGAATATCGTACTACACAAACCTAGGTTTGCTCTACGGAATGGACACGTAAACTCCAGCTTCAAAAATAATTTTGTGTATTGAATGATACAGAAAATAATTTTCACTAAATGCGTCCTTTGTCGGAAACGAATCAGAATAGGGTATACCTCCATTTGAAATTTTTTGCTTCAGTTGATCTTCTCTGTCATATCCCTATATATTGACCATTCCCTCTGATACATCTTGTATATTCAATCATACCTTCACAAAGAGCAACCAAGAAATTGTTACAACTCCAACAGAGAGGTGTTGTTGGGGGTGTTAATGTCAGTACCACAGTCATTACATAACAGCAGGAAGCTCCAAGGATGAAGCTGTGAATTCGAAATGTTCGTTGGCGAAATAACAACGCTAATCAGAGACCAGCAGAACGGTTTCATTGATGGGTTTTCTATTCATATTAATTTCTCGGCTTTGCTATCCAATAGGAACAATGTCTGCTATGAACCCTCTAGGGCAGGCTTTTAATCTCCAGAGAGTGTTTAATTTCTGATGATGATACGGATTGGGGAATGAACCGGGAAGTATTTCGTAAGATTTATGCCTAGCAATACCAACCCATTTTCCATAAAGTGTACAACCAAGAGTGGAGGACGGGGGTTGCTTTATGCCCATTTCAAACCACCTTAATCGTTCCTGACTGCTATTAACATACTTTTTTGAGTAGGTACTGATCTCCGATTAAGGACCAGTCGTTATTCACAACATACATTTTAAATAGATAGTGATCTGTAAGAATAGTGAACCTGAAAATACGAAAGGACATTGAATGTGAAGCCTCAAATCCGCTGGAAATGTTACAGCCTCACATCCGGTGAACTACGTCATCGGACCCCGGTATGGATGATGTAAGTTGCATTTCCTAAGCTAAGGTGTGCGAAATATTTTAAGGGGCCAGTTTTACTTCAAAACCCCTGTAGAACGCGTTTTAAAAAGATTGCAGTGAATAAGTTTAACACTTCCCATCGACAGGAATTGTTTTTCGAGCTCCAATTGAGCCAATACCACTTCTCTGCTTACCGACATATCGCGATGCTCTCAATAACGCTCCAATCGTTCTGTTTCAAAGTTTGAAACACGCACACATGAAGCTACATGAGCACATTATATATCCAGTTCATGACTGTATGAGCGATACACTAATATACGTTCTAAAATGGTTTGCGTTACTCACCAGGAAGCTGGGCGCGAGGGATGAGAGAGCGCTTGCGGCGGTGCATTTCCCAGTGGGACTTACCTGCAAAAATAGAAAGAGAGAAACATTATTGATAATTCGTTTTGGTCAGATCGTAGATCTAATTAAAGAGAATAATAATTACAACATTAAAAATTACGATGTGCCTGCAGGGAAATATCGAAACACGAAGTAATGAAATCGAAGGTACTGGCTTTTAAGGACGTTGAGACAATCTGATTGAAAGCCTACTGGTCTACGTTAAATATTCATCCTAATAGGAAAACTAAACTGGAAGTGTTTCTGTCGAGTATCTAATGGGTTTAACGTAGTTTCCAATGGCATTAGATAAATGTCTCCTCTTTTCCTGATTCCTTCCCTGCCGCATTAGACATTAGAATGAGAAAATTAAATCTTCTCACATATAGGTGTTGGAAGATGGTTTGTAGTAGACCGTCGCATTGCTTTAGCACAAGCAATGGTTTTATTTCGTAAGACATGATTAATTAGTAGACGAATTTTGCACAGCTCCAGAGCAAGACCACGGACAATGAATAATTACCGTTTCCGCTACTGCGGACGTGTATACAAGCACTGCTACGCCGCTCCCCCATGTACTGTGGACGCATACATGAGCGGCGCCTGGGTTTTCGTACTGTGCTATGGATGTCTATATGCGTTCTGAGCCGCCGACCTCTCACTGCTGCTGACGAGTTTCTCCGGTGTTTCCCTGGATCAAAAAGTTTCGATTATTTATGATACGACGTCTGTGCCTCACTGCCTGCTATTAATTGCAAGAAACCTCGTTTCGGTATCTACACTGAAGCCCCAAACAAACTGGTCTAGGCATGCGTGTTCAGATAACAGAGATATGTAAACAGGAAGAATACAGCACTGCAGTCGTCAACGTTTATACAAGACAAGTGTCTGGCGCAGTAGTTAGATCGGTCACTGCTGCTACAGTGGCAGGTTATCAAGATTTAAGGGGCTCCGGAAAGGCTCAAAATCATGAAAAGTTCAATTTTTACTTTTTTGCGTTTTCTGAATCTGCAGACTATTACCTTTTAATAGATATATAATTTATTCAGTTCCGAAGACTACAACTATTTTTAAATTTTTTTTGAAATGTGTTCTACATGGGCGTGACCCACTGTGGCGCTGTTAAACTGCTGTCAAATGGTGTTATTATTAACGTCCGTGTTCATCAGGTACATTTTAGTGATGTGAGAAAGTATGTGTTGTGGCTAACCTGTGATGGTTCAATATATATCGCTGGTGTGATTGTCGATTGTTTCATGTTTATTTACTCTGTCGTTATCTCGAAAATATTCGTAATTAATTCTGTTTCTTGAGTCTCTGTTCTGTTGAAGTATAATAATGAGTAAAAGTAAAGTTATTAGAAATCCTCTGAAGTCTTTTAAGAAAAGGAGAAATGTTGGAAAGCCAAAGGTATGTGTTATTACTGTAAACAATAAAGACGATGAAAATCCCCAACATAGCTTGTGTCCCAAAGAAGAAGACAGTTGGTGTAAATATAACAAAGGATTGCTAACTGGTGAAGTGTACACTCATAAGCATAGTCTGCCTCATGCAATAATGGAGGTGATAAAACCCATTTTGAGAGACTTAGCAGCACCTGAACTGTTGAAAAAGTGTATTCACGGAAAAACTCAAAACCCCAATGAAAGTGTAAATAGTGTTATATGGTCGAGAATCCCCAAGACTGTATTTGTTTGAATAGAAACACTTCACTTTGGTGTGTATGATGTTGTTGCGACTTTCAATGATGGCAATATTGTAAGGTGCAAGGTATTTAGAAATATGGGGATGAAGATAGGTTCTAACATGGTACGAGCGATGCTTGCTTTAGACAAGGAACGCCTTCGGGCTGCAGACAGGGCTGTAAAGAGTCTAGAAATACAAGCAAGAGTAAACAGGAGGAGGAACAAGAGGAAGGTGGAGGAGGAGTTTGCAGAGGATGAAGATAATCCATCCTATGGACCTGGAATGCACCAAAAAGTTAATCCAATCTTAGTCGCTCGATTCCCAAAACTTTTATTTTCTCATACTAATTACATGTTTTCTAAGGATCTTCCAAACATATTTGTTTCAAACTTTCAGTAAATGTTACACAGTACCTTCTGCATAATTTAACACAGCCTTTTTCCAAAAAAAACTGTATATTTTTGAATATATTAATAAAAAATTGCAAAAAAATGTTGTGAATTTTCATTACAATTGAAAAAAATCATCTTTAATAACTGAACTAAAATTTTGTAAAATCCCTGTGTTAAGTTGTAGCCCATATTCCAATAAATAATCTGTAAAAAGTTCAACTTCCTACCTCAAATACTTTGTGAGGAAAGATGTAATTTATAAGCGTTATTTTAACATTGCAAGTATAGGGCGTTCCGGAGCCCCTTAAGTGATATCGAACGAGGTGCTATAATCGGTGCACGAGCGATGGGGCATAACATCTCTGAGGTAGCGATGAAGTGGACATTATCCCTGTACGATCATTCTTGGAGTGTATCGTGAATATCAGGAATCCGATAAAATCAAATTTCCGGTAGCGCTGCGGCCGGAAAGAGATCTTGTAAGAATGGGACCAACGGCGACTGAAGAGAACTATTGAACGTGACAGAAGTCCAACCCTTCCGCAACTTGCTGCAGATTTCAATGTTGGGCCAAGTGTCAACGGAAGGATATGGGCTTTCAGAGCGCTATGGGACCCTTGATAACTACACTATTCAAAAATTTTGTAGGGAGCACATTGTGCTCATGTGGTAGCGATCTAGATGCTTGTAAAACTATAAACTGGTATCCAAGATCGCACGAATTATTTTTATTCCATGATTACTGGTTTCGGCGAAACTAAAGCAGCTATCATCGGATCTGAGGTTGATGTTGTAACCTGTATCCGTCCGAAGATCCGATGATGGCGGCTTTAGATTCGCCGAAAACGGTAATCATGGAAAAAAAATTCGTACGGTCTTGGCTACCAGTTTATTGCTTTACTGTTCAAAGGTACACTGCTCGTCTGGGTCCTTCAACACTCACATTGGATTGTTGATGACTGGAAACAGGTTGCCTGGTAGGACCGGTCTCGTTTGAAATTGCATCGAGTGGATGGACGTGTACGGGCATGGAGACAACCTCGAGAATTCATGTAACTTGCATGTCAACGGGGGAGTGTTGAAGCTGATGGAGGCTCTATAATGGCGTGGGGCGTGTGCATTGGACTGATATGGGACGCCTGCAAGTGTTACTTTTGCATCAAAAGGAAGGGGGTAAAACATCTACAGCAACATGTACACTCTGCAAATCACTGTTAACTGCTTAGACTCTGCAAATCATTATTAAGTGCCTAACAGAGGGTTCATCGAACCACCTTCGCAATAGTTCTCTATCATTCGATTCCCGAACAGCGCGCGGAAGAAGAGCACCTGTATCTTTCCGTGGGAGCTCTGATATCCTTATTTTATTACGATTGTCGTTTCTCCCTATGTAAATCGGGACCAACAATGTATTTTCGCATTCGGAGGATAAAACCGGTGATTGAAATTTCGCAAGAAGATTGCGCCGCAACGAGAATTTGTTTTCACGTTATCCATCCCAAATCCTGTATTATGTCCCTGACCTCTGTCCCCCATTTCTCCGTAATACAAAACGTGCTGTTCTTCTTCACACTGTCTCGATGTACTCCGTTGGTCGCATCGGGTAAAGATTGACACCGTGCAGCAGTACTCCAAAAGAGGACGGACAAACGAAGGCAGTCTCTCTAGTATGTCGTATTTTCTAAGTATATGAAGTCTTCACGGGTTGTTACCCAAGTAGCGTCGTCGTCTCGTAGCAACGTTTCGATGGAATGCGTCTCCATCATCTTCAGGCGCATGAAAATATGGAGCCGCATTCCATCGAAACGTTGCTACGAGACGACGACGTTATTCGGCAGACAACCCGGGAAGACTTCACATACGAAATTCGCCGAGAAAACCTGCACTCACATATCTTCTAAGTGTTCTGCCACTAAAACGCAGTCTTTGCTTCGCCTTCCCCACAACATTATCCACGTGTTCTTTCCAATTTAAGTTGTTCGTAATTGTAGTTCCTAGGTATTTAGCCGAACTTGCACCCGTTAGGTTTGATTGATTTATCGTGTAACCGAAGTTTAACGGATTGCTTCTAGCACTCATGTGAATCACGTCGCACTTTTCATTATAGGGCCAACTGTCGATTTTCGCACCAAACAATAGCTTCCCTAAATCGTTTTGAAATTGGTTTTGATTTTTTGACGATAAAGACAGTATCACTTGCAAAAAACCTACGATGGCAGCTCACATTGTCTCCCAAATCATGACCTATAACACTACCTTGTGGAATGCTAGAGATCACTTCTGTCTTACTCGATGACTTTCCGTCAGCTACTTCGAGCTGTGACCACTCTGACAGCACTCACGAATCCAGTCGCGTGACTGAGACGATATTCCAGAAGCTCGCAATTTGGTTACAAGCCGCTTGTGAGGTATACAGACTCATTAGATCCTGAAACTCTGTCATTACAAGGCGCCGCGTGATGTAGCCGAGCGGCTTAAGGCGCCTTCCCACGGTTAGCGCGGCTCCCGTTCGTCTGAAGTTCGAGTCCTCCGTTGGGCTTGGGTGTGTGTGTATTGTCCTTAGCGTAAGTTAATTTAAGTCAGATTACATAGTGTGTAAGCCTGGGTACAGATGACCTCAGCAATTTGGTACCATAGAACTTTCCACAAATTTCCATTTCCATTACAAGGCTTACAAATGTGCGTCCCTCTTTCTCTCTCAAACTTCGCCTCCTCGTCTCTTCCAGAATGACGCTCGGCCTCAGGTAGAAGGAAAAGAGGCGACCGTTCGGCTTGAAACACAGGTATGGAGAGTCGCGTAGTACACGCGTTTTTCCGTCACCTTCCCACCATAACACTCCAAAAATCCCACTCTACCGAGTGGTGGGGAGGAATTTTCGTTAGAATCTCTCACTTCCAAAGTAAGTCGGCTTGAGAGGAGAGATTTTCGTTGAAGATCGCCACCTTCCTCAGGAGAGGCGTGACACTGTCGTGCTCTAAGTAAAGTATAGATTCGGGGTAGGAGAAATTTCCGTTACCATATGAAAAAATAAGTCACGGCTGCAAAATACTAACGCGAATTCTGTACAGACGAATGGAAAACTGGTAGAAGCCGACCTCGGGGAAGATTAGTTTAGATTCCGTAGAAATATGGGAACACGTGAGGCAATACTGACCCTACGACTTATCTTAGAAGCTAGATTAAGAAAAGGCAAACCTACGTTTCTAGCATTTTTAGACTTAGAGAAAGCTATTAACAATGTTGACTGGAATACTCTCTTTTAAATTCTAAAGGTGGCTGCGGTAAAATACAGGGAGCGAAAGGCTATTTACAATTTGAACAGAAACCAGATGGTAGTTATAAGAGTCGAGGGACATGAAAGGGAAGCAGTGGTTGGGAAGGGAGTGAGACAGGGTTGTAGCCTATCCCCGCTGTTATTCAAAAATGGTTCAAATGGCTCTGAGCACTATGGGACTCAACTGCTGTGGTTATTAGTCCCCTAGAACTTAGAACTACTTAAACCTAACTAACCTAAGGACATCACACACATCCATGCCCGAGGCAGGATTCGAACCTGCGACCGTAGCAGTCGCACGGTTCCGAACTGCGCGCCTAGAACGGCGAGACCACCGCTGTTATTCAATCTGTATATTGAGCAAGCAATAAAGGAAACAAAAGAAAAATTCGGAGTAGGCATTAAAATCCATGGAGAAGAAATAAAACCTTTGAGGTTCTCCGATGACATTGTAATTCTGTCAGAGACAGCAAAGGACTTGAAAGAGCAGTTGAACGGAATGGACAGTGTCTTGAAATGAGGATATAAGATGAACATCAACAAAAGCAAAACGAGGATAATGAAATGTAGTCGAATTATATCGGGTGATGCTGCTGGAATTAGATTAGGAAATGAGACACTCAAAGTAGTAAATGAGTTTTGCTATTTGGGGAGCAAAGTAACTGATGATGGTCGAAGTAGAGAGGATATAAAATGTAGACTGGCAATGGCAAGGAAAGCGTTTCTGAAGAAGAGAAATTTGTTGACATCTAGTATAGATTTAAATGTCAGGAAGTCGTTTCTGAAAGTATTTGTATGGAGTGTAGCCATGTATGGAAGTGAAACATGGACGATAAATAGTTCGGACAAGAAGAGAATAGAAGCCTTTGAAATGTGGTGCTACAGAAGAATGCTGAAGATTAGATGGGTAGACCACGTAACTAATGAGGAAGTATTGAATAGGATTGGGGAGAAGAGGAGTTTGTGGCACAACTTGACAAAAAGAAGGGATCGGTTGGTAGGACATGTTCTGAGGCATCAAGGGATCACCAATTTAGTATTGGAGGGCAGCGTGGAGGGTAAAAATCGTAGAGGCAGACCAAGAGATGAATACACTAGATTCAGAAGGAAGTAGGCTGCAGTACGTATTGGGAGATGAAGAAGGTTGCACAGGTTAGAGTAGCATGAAGAGCTGCATCAAACCAGTCTCAGGACTGAAGACCACAACAACAAAAACAATGAAAAAACAAACTGTCGTTCCCGCCCTTACTGTACTTTCCCTTCGTCTGCCGCCATGATCCGTTAAATTGAAACTGTTCATTTAGTCATCGAACTGCAGTCCCACATGGAGCGTAGATGAATGGAAATTAGCTGAAATAAACTGAAGTCCCGTCCTCCCTGCAGAAGGCACTCGCTGGCGTCTTCTGAATGTAAAATTTTCGTGGCACACAATGAAGCGCGTCACAAGGCGGCTATCTCTTTGGGAAGAAATGGTGCCACACTCCATTATGGAACTACACTCCTGGAAATTGAAATAAGAACACCGTGAATTCATTGTCCCAGAAAGGGGAAACTTTATTGACACATTCCTGGGGTCAGATACATCACATGATCACACTGACAGAACCACAGGCACGTAGACACAGGCAACAGAGCATGCACAATGTCGGCACTAGTACAGTGTATATCCACCTTTCGCAGCAATGCAGGCTGCTATTCTCCCATGGAGACGATCGTAGAGATGCTGGATGTAGTCCTGTGGAACGGCTTGCCATGCCATTTCCACCTGGCGCCTCAGTTGGACCAGCGGTCGTGCTGGACGTGCAGACCGCGTGAGACGACGCTTCATCCAGTCCCAAACATGCTCAATGGGGGACAGATCCGGAGATCTTGCTGGCCAGGGTAGCTGACTTACACCTTCTAGAGCACGTTGGGTGGCACGGGATACATGCGGACGTGCATTGTCCTGTTGGAACAGCAAGTTCCCTTGCCGGTCTAGGAATGGTAGAACGATGGGTTCGATGACGGTTTGGGTGTACCGTGCACTATTCAGTGTCCCCTCGACGATCACCAGTGGTGTACGGCCAGTGTAGGAGATCGCTCCCCACACCATGATGCCGGGTGTTGGCCCTGTGTGCCTCGGTCGTATGCAGTCCTGATTGTGGCGCTCACCTGCACGGCGCCAAACACGCATACGACCATCATTGGCACCAAGGCAGAAGCGACTCTCATCGCTGAAGACGACACGTCTCCATTCTTCCCTCCATTCACGCCTGTCGCGACACCACTGGAGGCGGGCTGGACGATGTTGGGGCGTGAGCGGAAGACGGCCTAACGGTGTGCGGGACCGTAGCCCAGCTTCATGGAGACGGTTGCGAATGGTCCTCGCCGATACCCCAGGAGCAACAGTGTCCCTAATTTGCTGGGTAGTGGCGGTGCGGTCCCCTACGGCACTGCGTAGGATCCTACGGTCTTGGCGTGCATCCGTGCGTCGCTGCGGTCCGGTCCCAGGTCGACGGGCACGTGCACCTTCCGCCGACCACTGGCGACAACATCGATGAACTGTGGAGACCTCACGCCCCACGTGTTGAGCAATTCGGCGGTACGTCCACCCGGCCTCCCGCATGCCCACTATACGCCCTCGCTCAAAGTCCGTCAACTGCACATACGGTTCACGTCCACGCTGTCGCGGCATGCTACCAGTGTTAAAGACTGCGATGGAGCTCCGTATGCCACGGCAAACTGCCTGACACTGACGGCGGCGGTGCACAAATGCTGCGCAGCTAGCGCCATTCGACGGCCAACACCGCGGTTCCTGGTGTGTCCGCTGTGCCGTGCGTGTGATCATTGCTTGTACAGCCCTCTCGCAGTGTCCGGAGCAAGTATGGTGGGTCTGACACACCGGTGTCAATGTGTTCTTTTTTCCATTTCCAGGAGTGTAAATGTTTCCCTTCCGCAAACTGCTGCAGATATCAGTGTTGGGCCATCAACAAGTGTCAGCGCGCGAACCACTCAACGAAACATCATCGATACGGGCTTTTGGCTCCGAAAGCCCTCTCGTGCAGCCTTGATGATTACACTATTCAAAGCTTTACGCCTCGACAGGGCCCGTCAACACCGACAATGGATTGTTGATGACTGGAAACATGTTGCCTGGTCGGAAGGGCCTCGTTTGTATCGAGCTGATGGACGTGTACAGGTGTGCAGACAACCTCGAGAATTCATGGAACCTGCATGTCAGCAGGGGACTCTTCAAGCTGGTGCAGGCTCTGTAATGGCGTGGGGCCTGTGCATTGGACGAGTCTGACACGTGACACATACGTAAGCATCCTGCCTGATCACCTGTATCCATTCATGTCCATTGCGCATTCCGAAGGACTTGGGCAATTCCACCAGGACATTGCGATACACCACACATCCAGAATTGCTAGAGAGTAGCTCCATGAACACTTGCTCTGCCCACCAAATTCCCCAGACATTAACATTATTGAGCATATGCGGGATGCCCTGCAACCTGCTATTCAGAGAAGATCTCCATCCCCTCCTACTCTTACGGATTTATGAACAGCCCAGCAGGATTAATGGTGTCAGTTCTCTCCAGCACTACTTCAGATATTAGTAATCTCCAGTCGTGTTGCGGCACTTCTGCGTGCCCTACATGATATTAGGCAAATGTATCTGAGCAAAGCCACATAGCAGCATAAGGGTGGTACAAACGACAAGGTTAATCAGTTTTAGTAGATGTTTGACATAGTAATGGAACCTGGAAGAACGGGGTTGGAAAAGCACCAAAAACACAGTTTTATGAAAGTACGGGTACGTCGGCTGTATTGTACGAACGGGGCACTTAGATTCTCACAAAGAGGGATGATAGCAAAGTACAGGAAAGTGAAACGATATATGTAAGAACAGAGAAAGAATACACGCAACCACACAGTTACAAAATCCAGATAGTTTTGGTGACTCATCTTTACTAGACAGCGTTTCCCTAATACATTGTTCAGGACAAAAAATAACACACACACACACACACACACACACACACACACACACACACACACACACAGAGAGAGAGAGAGAGAGAGAGAGAGAGAGAGAGAGAGAGAGAGACAGACAGACAGACAGAGTTTAAGGTAGGAAGCCAGTTCAGAAGAAACAAACATAATTCACAAAAATTCGAACGTGAATGATTCACTGTGATACGTATCTAAACGGGTGTTGAGAACAAGAAGTGGATTACCGAACAAAATACATTCCTGGAAATGGAAAAAAGAACACATTGACACCGGTGTGTCTGACCCACCATACTTGCTCCGGACACTGCGAGAGGGCTGTACAAGCAATGATCACACGCACGGCACAGCGGACACACCAGGAACCGCGGTGTTGGCCGTCGAATGGCGCTAGCTGCGCAGCATTTGTGCACCGCCGCCGTCAGTGTCAGCCAGTTTGCCGTGGCATACGGAGCTCCATCGCAGTCTTTAACACTGGTAGCATGCCGCGACAGCGTGGACGTGAACCGTATGTGCAGTTGACGGACTTTGAGCGAGGGCGTATAGTGGGCATGCGGGAGGCCGGGTGGACGTACCGCCGAATTGCTCAACACGTGGGGCGTGAGGTCTCCACAGTACATCGATGTTGTCGCCAGTGATCGGCGGAAGGTGCACGTGCCCGTCGACCTGGGACCGGACCGCAGCGGCGCACGGATGCACGCCAAGACCGTAGGATCCTACGCAGTGCCGTAGGGGACCGCACCGCCACTTCCCAGCAAATTAGGGACACTGTTGCTCCTGGGGTATCGGCGAGGGCCATTCGCAACCGTCTCCATGAAGCTGGGCTACGGTCCCGCACACCGTTAGGCCGTCTTCCGCTCACGCCCCAACATCGTGCAGCCCGCCTCCAGTGGTGTCGCGACAGGCGTGAATGGAGGGACGAATGGAGACGTGTCGTCTTCAGCGATGAGAGTCGCTTCTGTTTTGGTGCCAATGATGGTCGTATGCGTGTTTGGCGCCGTGCAGGTGAGCGCCACAATCAGGACTGCATACGACCGAGGCACACAGGGCCAACACCCGGCATCATGGTGTGGGGAGCGATCTCCTACACAGGCCGTACACCATTGGTGATCGTCGTGGGGACACTGAATAGTGCACGGTACATCCAAACCGTCATCGAACCCATCGTTCTACCATTCCTAGACCGGCAAGGGAACTAGCTGTTCCAACAGGACAATGCACGTCCGCATGTATCCCGTGCCACCCAACGTGCTCTAGAAGGTGTAAGTCAACTACCATGGCCAGCAAGATCTCCGGATCTGTCCCCCATTGAGCATGTTTTGGACTGGATGAAGCGTCGTCTCACGCGGTCTGCACGTCCAGCACGAACGCTGGTCCAAGTGAGGCGCCAGGTGGAAATGGCATGGCAAGCCGTTCCACAGGACTACATCCAGCATCTCTACGATCGTCTCCATGGGAGAATAGCAGCCTGCATTGCTGCGAAAGGTGGATATACACTGTACTAGTGCCGACATTGTGCATGCTCTGTTGCCTGTGTCTATGTGCCTGTGGTTCTGTCAGTGTGATCATGTGATGTATCGGACCCCAGGAATGTCTCAATAAAGTTTCGCCTTCCTGGGACAATGAATTCACGGTGTTCTTATTTCAATTTCCAGGAGTGTACATGGAGAGCTTCGTTAACGATCAAACAACACTTTCTTCATTCATATTTCATCGTGCTTTGGCTCGAAGCGTTACTTGGTACGGTCAAGATTAAAGGGGCACACCGCACATAGGTCGCAGTACTTATTTTTGACGAGGAATCTACTTATGACGAGTTAGCAGACAACAATCAAACACACTGTACATCGAGAAGAACAGTTATGCTTGAACGTAATTCCGTATAAGGTGCCCTCCTTTACCAGTTTAAAGCATCTTGCTGGTTTTGTCCCCCATAGGACATGTAGCTGTGGTGCCAGTCTACATTTAAATTTTTCAGGACAGACACAAAACTCAGTGCGTTTAATGGAGAGTTTCACTCTTTCACCTTTACAGTGCCCTTGGGGGAGGGGAGGCGAGAGGGAAGAGGAGTAGTCAAGACTGATTGTAGGTCTTAAAATATTGAAAGAAGTATTTCTTCTACCAGAGTCTAGAAAATTTCAGTTCTCAGTAGTCATTGTCAATTTTCCTGATCAATGCAATATTTAAATTTTTCATCTTCAGGACCTTATTGAAGCATCAGTATTCCTTTTAAAACTATGTTATGCGTAAAAATGAACAAGAATTCAAGAAATTTGCATTGAGGAAATTCCATTTTGGTGACTCTAGTCCTGATGGTGGCACACTATGCTGAAAGTGCCTTGATATTTCTGAGAGTGTGCTAAACAATATTATCAGGTTCTGTACCCTATTTTGCACATCAATACACATTAAACAGTATGTTTTTAATGTAAGTTCACATAAAGTAACGAATTTTGCTCTGTTTTAGACTTTTTATTGTGTGCCTAAAATTCCCCCCCACCCCCACCCACTGCTCCCTTGGTAATGTGCATTACGGAAAATGCGTTGGAATTGCTAGGGTTAAATTAAATAAGAGCATTATCGGAACCTCTGAAATTTACAGTTTAAAGCACACTAGATGATTGATCACTTCGGGAAGATAATAAGCCACCAAAGATTATGGTGATGCTCTTATTGAGTTAAAAAGCGAAACTGGTAAATGAAAAAATGAGTGTGACTTGTGGCTGTCTTGAAAAATATAATTTCATCACTTGCTCTTCTGCCCCCGCTCTTCATTCAGTTAACAGAAATTTGTCAGATAAATGCTGACGTCTTGAGGAACTGACGTTGCAAATTCAGCCAACAAAACACTTGACGTAAGTGAGCAGTCTATACCTGGAAGTTCAGACGCTTGCAGTTATAAGATGGAAAAGACCTAAATCCTATATCCCGATACCCTGCCCCCCCCCCCTCCTCTCGACCAATCGGCACAGTATCTGATAAAACGCCTGGAGCCTCCACAATTTAAGCTATTGACACGGCCGGAGCGATTTCGACGCTGCTGCAGATGTGCCCTGGAATTTTCCGCCCGTCTCGCCCCCACTTATTCATCGGCTCAACGCTCCAGTAGGCAGCCAGCCATGGAGGCGGCGCCGACTTAATCTGGAGCGAATGAGCTCCTTCTCCAGTCACTTTACTCCGAGCGGGAGACGCGAAGCTTCCTTCCCTACTTTCAACAAATTCATCCACAACATTCCTCCCCAGCTTCTTATCAACTCCTGAGTTACTTCTAACATTTGGTTCTCACTCTCTGATGCGAGTGATATTGTAAAGCACTACTTTTAAGGGATATCAATTTCAATAGCTTATTCTTTTGTCGGTTGCAGTTTTTTTTCTTTATTGACTTTTAATTTCTCCCGAAGGGGGCGGGCTGGCAGCAGCTTAGTACGCTGCTCTACAGCCTACAGACTTTTTTACAAACGGAAGAAAAAAAGAAACAAGAAAAACAGGCGATAAAACGGTGACTTAGTGTAAAATGGCAGAAAAATGCGGAAAGTAAAAACAGAAAGCAATGTTAATAAAATACACAGGAATCAGGCAAGTAACACAGTAGACACACAATTAAAAAACATGGCGACAGTCTGGTTTCTGTTCGCAAGACATAAAAAATCACACCCAGCGACAGTATGATGGCCGTTCGCAACACTTCCCAAAAAACACAACATGGAACACTCACTGTAAAACATTCACTGTAAAACACTGCACAAAAATGGCGGCACAAAGATGACACTCCCGAGCAAAAGGCAGATGGAGATGAGGGGGGGGGGACCTGAAGGAGGGGGAAACGCAAGGAGGGAGGAGAGGAAAAAACGAAAGGGGGGAACCAAGGAGGGGGAGGACTCATAAGGGGGGAGAGGGGCAGGGCAGACACGAGAGGGAATGGAAAAAGGCAGAGGAGGGAAATGCAAAAGGACTCAGGGGAGAGAAGGGGACAGAGAGAGGGGAGGTGGGGAAAAAAAGAGGATGGAAGGGGGGAGAGGGAGCCCGGGAAAAGGACAGAGGAAAGGAGGGGGGGTGAGGATCAGAGTTGATAGGAGGGATAAACAGAGGGAGAGAGGGCATTATCCGGGAGGGGGAGATGATGGAAGCCACCGTGGGGAAGGAGATGTAGGGTGTAGAGATGGAGGGTAGGGGGGATACAACAGTGAAGACATGGCAGGGGGCGGGGATGGGAGAGGAGAGGAACAACCAGGGGGTGAGGGGGATCAAGGCGGCGGGAGGTGTAGAGGATGCAGATATGTTCGAGGAATAGGAGCAGATGGGGGAAAGGAATGAGGTCATAGAGCATCCGCGTGGGGGACGGGAGGCGTATATGGAAGGTGAGGTGGAGTGCATGACGCTCATGGATCTGAAGGGGGGTGTCGGTTGCAGTGTAACCTACTGGTATAAATAATATATTTTTCAGTTTGTAGAGAAAACACACTGCAGTTACCAACACGAAAGAGGTGGAAGGGAGGCAGTGGAAATTAAGAGAGTGAGACAGGTTTGTAACATATTAATACGAAGGGCGTTCAGTAAGTAATGCAAGACTCTTTTCCTTTCTCGGCCAGTTTCCATTGAAAAATGCTAAATTTGTTGGCGGACATCGTGGAATATTCCTGCTTCCTCCCCAATAGTTTCATGAAGATCCGGTAGATGGTGGCACTATGCGTAGCCTTGAAAGTGGCGGCTTTAAAGAAGGTGCGTCCAAGCAGTCACTGAGTTCCTTTTCGCAGAAAACCTGAACATCGCATCGCATCGCAAATATTCACAGACGCTTGGAGAATGTCTACGGAGACATGGCAGTCGAGTAAAATGCAGTGAGTTGTTGGCCAAGGTGTCTGTCATCATCATAACAAGGTCACGTATCGCTTGGTTTCGATCTCCGGCGTGCCTACCGGCCACACACAGCTGTCCCTCCAACAATGCTGGAACGTGCACACACCCTGTTTCAGATGACCGGCAGATCACGTCTCCCTCTCCATGATAACGCAAGGTGTAACACAAATCTGCGTACCTGGGAGGACCTCCCAAAACTTCAATTGACTCAACTTCCTCATCCACCCTACAGCCTACACAAATGGACATTAAAATTATTACACCACAAAGATGACGTGCTACAGACGCGAAATTTAACCGACAGGAAGAAGATGTTGTGATATGCAAATGATTAGCTTTTCAGAGCATTCACACAAGGTTGGCGCCGGTGGCGACACCTACAACGTGCTGACATGAGGAAAGTTTCCAACCGATTTCTCATACACAAACAGCAGACGACCGGCGTTGCCTGGTGAAACGCTGTTGTGATGCCTCGTGTAAGGAGGAGAAATGCGTACCATCACGTTTCAGACTTTGATAAAGGTCGGATTGTAGCCTATCGCGATGGTGGTTTATCGTATCGCGACATTGCTGCTCGCATTGGTCGAGATCTAATGACTGTTAGCAGAATATGGAATCGGTGGGTTCAGGAGGGTAATACGAAACGCCGTACTGGATTCCAACGGCCTCGTGTCACTAGCAGTCGAGATGACAGGCATCTTATCCGCATGGCTGTACCGGATCGTGCAGCCACGTCTCGATCTCTGAGTCAACAGATGGGGACGTTTGCAAGACAACAACCGTTTGCACGAACAGTTCGACGACGTTTGCAACTAAATGGACTATCAGCTCGGGGACCGTGACTGCGGTTACCCTTGACGATGCATCGCAGACAGGAGTGCCTGCGATGGTGTAATCAACAACGAATCTGGGTGCACGAATGGCAAAACCTCATTTTTTCGCATGAATCCAGGTTCTGTTTTCAGCATCATGATGGTCGCATCCTTGTTTGGCGACATCGCGGTGCACGCACATTGGAAGCGTGTATTCGTTATCGCCATGCTGGCGTATCACCTGGCGTGATGGTATGGGGTTCCACCTCTTGTTCGCACTGACGGCGTTTTGAACAGTGGACGTTACATTTCAGATGATTCCTGCGAAACCCTACATTTCAGCAGGATAATACACGACCGCATGTTGCAGGTCCTGCACAGGCGTTTCTGGATACAAAGAATGTTCGACTGCTGCCCTGGCCATCACATACTCCACATCTCTCACCAATTGAACTGTGGTATCGTGTTGAAGCTGCATGGGCAGCTGTACCTGTGCACGCCATTCAAGCTGTTTGACTCAAAGCCCAGGCGTATCAAGGCCGTTATTACGGCCAGAAGTGGTTGTTCTGGGTACTGATTTCTCATGATCTATGCACGCAAATTGCGTGAAAATATACTCACATGTCAGTTCTAGTTTAATATATTTGTCCAATCAATACCCGTTTATCATCTGCATTTCTACTTGGTGTAGCAATTTTAATGGCCAGCAGTGTATATTGCGTAGCTTCAGACTGTGTTTGGACCAATGAAGGATGTACTCCCCGGCAATCAGCCGATGGATGATGGGGAGTCTACTGCCACTACATTAAGTTATCTCCGACGTCCACCAGTAGAGTTGTTGGACCTGGGCATATAGGTCTGCCCCCCCCCCCCCCCCCTCTCCACCAGTGAGGTGGTGTAGAGTCGTCACACACAACGGATATTATGTTGAAAAATATTGTTTTGCATCCAAAAGAGACGTGAATAATATGGCGTATTGGAATCATGAATAAAACCAACATGCTTCCAGAAACAACATTTGTTGCATTCTTTATTAAACGCGCCTCGCATGTTGTTCAGTCTATACAGCAAGCAGTAAAGGAAGTCAAGTAAAATTTGGATAACGAATTAAAGTTCAGAGAGAAAAATTTAGAAAACGGTGTTTGCCGATGACACTGCAGTTTGGCGACAGACTGAAAAGAAGATGGAAGAGCATTTGAACGAAATGGTAGTGTATCGAAATAGAGTTGTAACAAGAACATCATCAAAAGTAAAGCGAGGGCAAATGGAATATATTCGAATTACAAAAGAAGATGCCGAGAGAGTTACATTAAGATATGAGACATTTAAAGTAGTAGAGGCGTCTTGCTATTTGGAGAGGAAAGTAAGTGAAGTAGAGAGAATTCAAAATTCAGACTGGCTACAGCAGGAAAGGCATTTTCCAAAAAGAGGAATTAACCATCGAATATAAATTTACATGTTATGAGGTTTACTTGGTTCAAATGGCTCTGAGCACTATTGGACTTAGAACTCCTTAAACCTAACTAACCAAAGGACATCACAGACATCCATGCCCGAGAAAGAATTCGAACCTGCGACCGTAGTAGTCGCACGGTCCCGGACTGAAGTGCCTAGAATCGCTCGGCTACCGCGGCCGGCGAGGTTTAAAGATATTTGTGTGGAGTGCAGCCCCTTATATAAGTCAAGCGGTTCAAACAAAAAGGGAATAGAAGCTTTTGATATCTGCTGCTACAGAAGAATGCTGATGATTAGATCGCTACAAGATGTAAGTAATGAGTAGGTAGTGGTCAGAATTGGAGAACAAGGGAGTTATCGTACTACTTGACTAAGAGAAGGGATACGTTGACAGTTTACATGCCGAGGCATGAAACAATGGTCAGTTTGTTAATGGAGTGAAGTGGGACAGGCAATAGAAAAACTGTACATGGGCACGTAAGCAAGTTTCCATGGATGTATGTCACAGCTGTTACGTACAGAATGGTTATTACCCACGGCTGCACTCTAGCTTTATTACGATTCTTGTTCAGTATATGGGTATAGTGCTTGCAAATGCTATCACTGTTATCTCAAACTATAAACTAGTATCCAGCTACAAACATAGTCTACTGATCCCTCCAATATCGTCAGGAACCATGCTGTATCATAAGGGAAATTTCTCAGAGGACAGTCTTGAATTTTATGATGAGTGATGATCAGTAAGTAAGCAACTGTAAGTGCGATGTTGTCAGTTAGCCTCACGTATCTGCCTGTTTCGGTGAGCGTCACTCGTGATGTACGCCCCCCCCCCCTCTCCCTCACAGCTGTCCCCACACATGACGTACTACCATACTATATTACGGAACAAATAGTGTGAAAGTATGAACTAAATACAATGAAGACTGTATGGGCTTCCTGCTCATGACACGAAATCACATCGCGCAGTGTGTATCAACCAATAAAGATTTCTTCACAAATATGATACAGGTCAAAAGTGAGAGCTATTAAAAAAGTAAAAGCTATTAAAGGCTAAATATTTTCCCCTATCGCGCGTAATATTCCTCAACTGAGTAAGTATATTGTACTATACAATTCTTAAAGTATCCTATATTCCTCCTCAGGATCAAGATATCTTTACACCAGATTTCATGGTAATCGGTTCAGCGAGCCAGTCACATTTATAATATTAGTTTGAATAGAAATTTCGGTAACAATATCTTTTCTTTAGTCATATAGTTTTCATGAAATAAAGCCCATATAGTGCCTCAAGATATGATCAAGTTAAATGTTAAACACCATGAATATTAGTGTTGTACGGTTGGACATCAGCGTCTTCAAACAGAGGAACATATAGATACGACGTTTTGAGATTAAATTTAAAGTCACGATACCATTTTCCTGTGATCCGGTTTCCATTTAATAAAGCGTACGTGGTGCTTCCAGTACTGCTCAAGCTACCTGTGACACGCCCATGAAAATTCATGTAGTAGTTTTGGAGATCAGCGTGTTCAAACAGAGAAACCGACAGATGGGACGGTTTTAGAGAAAACTTTAAATCACGATATCCTTTGTTTCCTTGGCCCGAATTTCATGAAATAAAGCCTTTACGGTGCCCGAAGGTAAGCTAAAGGTACCTGCGAAATCCCATGGTAAAATTGTGGTGGAGATTTGGAGAACCGCGTTCGAAAAACGAACAGTGAAACACGACAGTTTCTGAGATTTATTATGAGTGTAGGTGAGGAGGACTGCACTGAGTAGAATAATGTTGAGAGCTGCGACAAACCACTCTTCGACAGAAGACGGTCATAACAACAACGAATATATTGTAACGTTTGCTCTTTCTTGTTTGTTTGATTTATCTATCACTATTATTTTAATCTTGGTGAGATCACATTAAATGGAGACCAAGCACTGCCTCGAAAACAGTCACCGAATAAGGTAAGATGAGCACAGTATCTTAGTGCAGACGGCAATTTTAAAGCCCCGCGTAATTAATGTGACTATCGGAAAAAGTAAATTCTAATACACAGGGACGAAGGTTTCAATTTAAACGGAGCTTCGGGTCCAGCATTCAGTTTACTAGGATCTCACTGACTATCACATCAAAAAATGGTTTAAATGGCTCTGAGCAATATGGGACTTAATATCTATGGTCATCAGTCCCCTAGAACTTAGAACTACTTACACCTAACTAACCTAAGGACATCACACACACCCATGCCCGAGGCAGGATTCGAACCTGCGACCGTAGCAGCAGCGCGGCTCCGGACTGGAGCGCCTAGAACCGCACGGCTACCGCGGCCGGCCCCACATTGTTATTTCTGGATATTTTACTGTTATGGTTTCCAGTGATCCATCGCCAATTCTGTAATCTAACAGTAGTTGGTCGTTTCACTTTTTATTCGCAATACGTTAAAATTGTTTATCTTCAGGTTAAACAGCCAGTCCGTAAAATAATCGTTAGTGCAAAGCAGTTTTTCGTGCATTTAGCTACAGTCGTCTGACGTAACAACTTTCCTGGAGATAACGTGATTTGCAAACAGTGTCATTAGACATCCAACGTTATAAAAACAGTTATAGTTACGTATTGTAACGAGTAACATCTCTAATACCTTCTCCTAAAATTCTCTCTACGTCTGTCTCTATTTTTCCATTAGAAACGACGTGTTTAGTATTGTCTGGAAGGTAGTCTTGTATCCATTTACAAATCTGGTCCACTACTAGGTAAGCTCAAATTTCGTTGACTGAGCGACAGTACGAAACTCCATAGTTATGAACAGCCGTAACCAGCATTCGAGGCTCTGTGATTTAGTTAATATACAAGAACCCTCAAACCGGTTTTTACAAGAAAGGGTCTTAGGAATTTATGGGACTCACAGTGAATGAAGACTCTTCAGACCGCTTTAGGGGTGTTTCGAAATCAATTTTTCACTGTGAATCCAATCAACCTAGAAGACCTTTTTAACAAACCGTTTGAAGGCACATAATACAAACATCAAAAAAAGTCTTGCATCATCTCGATTTCGAAAGCTCCGTAACCTGAACAGAAAATTGCAATAGAGATCAACATAAACATCATTTCCGTCCTTTTTATTGCTCTTGGAAGCCACACACTGTATGTTGTGCCATCATACAGCGAGAAATTCAAAGGTGATGGTCCAGATTGCTGTACACACCGGTACCACTAATACCCATAGTACGCCTTCTAGTATTGATGCATGCCTGTATTCGTTGTGGCATACTATCCACAAGTTCATCAAGGCAGTGTTGGTCCAGATTGTTCCACTCCTCAACGGCGATTACGCGTAGATCCCTCAGAGTGGTTGGTGGATCATGTCGTCCATAAACAGCCCTTTTCAAACTATCCCAGTCATGTTCGATAGTGTTCATGTCTGGAGCACATGCTGGCCACTCTAGTCGGGCGATGTCGTTATCCTGAAGGAAGTCATTCACAATATGTTCTCTGTGGGCGCGCGAATTGTCGTCCATGAAGACGAATGTCGCGCCATTATGCTGCCGATATGGTTGCACTATCGCTCGGAGGATGGCATTCATGTATCGTACACCCGTTACGGCGCCTTCCATGACCACCAGCGGCGTACGTCGGCCCCAGATAACGCCACCCCAAAATAGCAGGGAACCTCCACCTTGCTGCACTCGCTGCTCAATGTGTCTAAGGCATTCAGCCTGACCGTGTTGGTTCTAAACACGTCTCCGAATATTGCCTCTTTGAAGGCATATGCGATACTCATGGGTGAAGAGAACGTGATGCATGTTTTTGGACCCATCTGTACCGCGCTGCATGGTGTCGTGGTTTCAAAGATGGACCTCGCCATGGACGTCGGGAGTGAAGCTGCACACCATGCGCCCCATTGCGTAATGTTTGGGTCGTAACACGACGTCCTGTAGCTGCACGATAAGCATTATTCAACATGGTGGCGTTGCTGTCAGGGATCCTCCGAGCCATAATCCGTAGGTAGCGGTCATCCACTGCAGTAGCAGACCTTGGGCGGCCTGAGTGTGACATGTCATCGACAGTTCCTGTCTCTCTGTGTCTCCTCCATGTCCGAACAACATCGCTTTGGTTCACTTCGAGACGCCTGGACCCTTCCCTTATTGAGAGCCCTTCCTGGCACAAAGTAACAATGCGGACGCGATCTAACCGCGGTACTGACCAGACAGGTATGGTTGAACTACAGACAACACGAGCCGTGTACTTCTTTACTGGTGGAATGGCTGGAACTGATCGGCTGTCGGACCCACTCTGTCGAATAGGCGCTGCTCATTCATGGTCGTTTACATCTATGGGCTGCTTTAGTGACATCTCTGAACAGTCAGAGGGACTTTGTCCGTTATACAACATCCTCAGTTAACTTCTATTTTCAGAAGTTCTGAGAACTTGGGTGCTGCAAAACATTTTTTGGTGTGTGTATTAGCAAGTTATTTATTAGCTGTGGCAGCTCTGTTGTTGTTGTGGTCTTCAGTCCTGAGACTGGTTTGATGCAGCTCTCCATGCTACTCTATCCTGTGCAAGCTTCTTCATCTCCCAGTACCTACTGCAACCTACATCCTTCTGAATCTGCTTAGTGTATCCATCTCGTGGTCTCCCTCTACGATTTTTACCCTCAACGCTGCCCTCCAATGCTAAATTTGTGATCCCTTGATGCCTCAAAACATGTCCTACCAACCGATCCCTTCTTCTAGTCAAGTTGTGCCACAAACTTCTCTTCTCCCCAATCCTATTCAATACCTCCTCATTAGTTACGTGATCTACCCACCTTATCTTCAGCATTCTTCTGTAGCACCACATTTCGAAAGCTTCTATTCTCTTCTTGTCCAAACTAGTTATCGTCCATGTTTCACTTCCATACATGGCTACACTCCATACAAATACTTTCATAAACGACTTCCCGACACTTAAATCTATACTCGATGTTAACAAATTTCTCTTCTTCAGAAACGATTTCCTTGCCATTGCCAGTCTACATTTTATATCCTCTCTACTTCAACCATCATAAGTTATTTTACTCCCTAAATAGCAAAACTCCTTTACCACTTTAAGTGTCTCATTTCCTAATCTAATCCCCTCAGCATCACCCGATTTAATTTTACTACATTCCATTATCCTCGTTTTGCTTTTGTTGATGTTCATCTTATATCCTCCTTTCAAGACGCTGTCCATTCCGTTCAACTGCTCTTCCAAGTCCTTTGCTGTCTCTGACAGAATTACAATGTCATCGGCGAACCTCAAAGTTTTTATTTCTTCTCCATGGATTTTAGTACCTACTCCGAATTTTTCTTTTGTCTCCTTTACTGCTTGCTCAATATACAGATTGAATAACATCGGGGAGAGGCTACAACCCTGTCTCACTCCTTTCCCAACCACTGCTTCCCTTTCATGCCCCTCGACTCTTATAACTCCGATCTGGTTTCTGTACAAATTGTAAATAGCCTTTCGCTCCCTGTATTTTACCCCTGCCACCTTCAGAATTTGAAAGAGAGTATTCCAGTTAACATTGTCAAAAGCTTTCTGTAAGTCCACAAATGCTAGAAACGTAGGTTTGCCTTTTCTTAATCTTTCTTCTAAGGCAAGTCGTAAGGTTAGTATTGCCTCACGTGTTCCATTATTTCTACGGAATCCACACTGATCTTCCCCGAGGTCCGCTTCTACCAGATTTTCCATTCGTCTGTAAAGAATTCGCGTTAGTATTTTGCAGCTGTGACTAATTAAACTGATAGTTCGGTAATTTTCACATCTGTCAACACCTGCTTTCTTTGGGATTGGAATTATTATATTCTTCTTGAAGTCTGTGGGTATTTCGCCTGTCTCATACATCTTGCTCACCAGATGGTAGAGTTTTGTCATGACTGGCTCTCCCAGGGCCATCAGTAGTTATAATGGAATGTTGTCTACTCCCGGGGTCTTGTTTCGACTCAGGTCTTTCAGTGCTCTGTCAAACTCTTCACGCAGCTCTATGAACGCAATATCTTGTGAATTAGACAATGTATTTCGGCATACTTTTCAGACTTTCGACTCCATCCCGCCCCGTAATACAAGTTTGATATAGTTTCTTACTCCGTTTTTAAACCATGGTATTCACTTTTTATTTTTTGCAGAGTTTTTATGAAATTACAAAAATTACTATGGAAAAATGTGATTTTTCCAAATCTGAACAAACGTTCCACGGTACAAGGCGATCACATATCTAGGAACAAATATTGTAATCTAATTTCAAACTATTGCAGTCGAAGATACCTTGTCAGTACTGTATTTAACAGTCTATGGGTCATATTATTACTCTCCTTCACATTAGCAATCAGCAAGCAAAATCAAGTGAAGAAGAAGCACTGTCAAAAACCAGTTGTAATTTAAAAACATTCTGAAACAGGAGCTACTCGAAACCAAGACTAATTTTCAGTTTCAGCAGCTGGAAAATCGTTAACTCAGTTCATTTGCGAGTATCAAATTGTCCATGATAGACAACCTCAAGGTGCGAGATTGTGTGATGGACTATCTGTGCCTTCACTGCTGACAAGTTATTGAAGCAGTTCTAAAGATTTTTCAGTATTTTATTTTCAATAAAATTCTGTACCTGAAGAATTAACAATATATTCCAAACAGCTTTAAAGTATTATACAGAACTTAAATACGAGGGCGCAAAGTATTTACAAAGCTGTGCAAAACCCAGTCACATGTTTCAGAACAGCAAAATTGTAACAAACGGTGGAAACTGTTTCTGGCAGCCTCTAGGGTGCAATGCTGAAAGTAATTGTAAAAGCAGAGAGTGGATTGACGTGTCAACAAAAAATCGTCGTGTGTGCCTACGTACACTAGCACCTAGGTGTAGCAGGCGATCAAAATTTTCCATCTGAGGCCGTCGCTGCATCCTATACGCTACGTGGCACAACTCTGATGCGAGTATGTAAGCGCAGACATACATGTAAAGGAATAGTGTGGAATTTTTATCTTTCTGACGTGCATGCGCTAAAGGCAGCTATGTGAACTATGGTGACACTTTTTCCAACATGTCCAAACAAGACCAACGGCTGTTATTCTTTGCTTTGCTGCCAAAGGACAAACAGCGGTAGACATCTGGTGGACAGTCAATAATGTGAACTATGGCGACCCTTTTTCCAACGTGTCCAAACACTAATAATGTGCTGTTATTCTTTCCTTTGCTGATAAAGGCAAACAGCAGTAGACATCTGCTGCAGAATCAATAATGTGAACTATGGCGACCCTTTTTCCAACGTGTCCAAACACTAATAATGTGCTGTTATTCTTTCCTTTGCTGATAAAGGCAAACAGCAGTAGACATCTGCTGCAGAATCAATAATGTGAACTACGGCGACCCTTTTCCAACGTGTCCAAACACGAATAACGTGCTGTTATTCTTTCCTTTGCTGATGAAGGCAAACAGCAGTAGACATCTGCTGCAGAATCAATAATGTGAACTATGGCGACCCTTTTTCCAACGTGTCCAAACACTAATAATGTGCTGTTATTCTTTCCTTTGCTGATGAAGGCAAACAGCAGTAGACATCTGCTGCAGAATCAATAATGTAAACTACGGCGACCCTTTTCCAACGTGTCCAAACACGAATAATGTGCTGTTATTCTTTCCTTTGCTGCCAAACAGCGCTAGACATCTAGTGGACAGTCAATAATGTGAACTATAGCGACCCTTTTTCCAACGTGTTCAAACACGAATAATGTGCTGTTATTCTTTCCTTTGCTGCCAAAGGACGAACAGCGGGTGACATCCGCTGCAGAACCAATAATGCGAACGTACTTTTATTCGTTTCTTGGCTGCCGAAGGAGAAACAGTGGTAGACATCCACTGCAGAGTCATTAATGTGTATGGGGCAGCATATCTCTTGGAGACCACCATTGTGGAATGGCGCACCAACGTCCTTGCTGCTTCTTGATAATACGGGACACCATATTGGAAATGGCGTAAAGCAGATGTTATGGCAACTCAAGTGGTAGACTCTCGGGCATCTGCTTTATAGTCCTCATCTTCCCCCATGTGATTATAACGTCTCTGATCACTCAAAAAAGGCCTAAGAGAGTCGACGATTCCTGTCGGATGAGGATGTGCAGCACGCAGTTACAGACGTCTTCATGCAGCAGGACACAGTGTTTTACCAAATGGGTATTTTCAACGGGCGCGTCAGTGGAATGATTGCCTCAGTGCTCATGGCGATTTTGTCTGATTTGCAAACCGATTGTGGACTGTACGGCCTTTGAAAGGAAACTTTTTGATCGCAACTTGTTGTGACCATGGTGCTTCCATTATTACAAGAATTTATTTCTATACTAAACGGAGACACGTGGTTTTTGCGAATGGTAGTTAAAGTAATGGTGTATTTACAGGCAGACCTAAACAGCTCTCTCTCTTGTCACAGGTGGCGTAATTCAGAAGCGCTTGTGTCACAGTTAGGTCTGTGCAGGAGAAAATGCAAAGTGTTTTGTGGTCACTCGAAACAGGGTCACCTACTGCAATTCAGCGACAGTTCCGAAGTGCCTGTGGTCGATATCCATCAGAGGTTGTGAACATCAAATGACCTCGTGGAAAGCTTAGAGTGACTGGCAGTGTTGGTGGGAAGGCAGAAGCTCTAAACCTGGGTCGGAGCCCACGAGAAATACGGGTCCTGCAACGGAACTCTAACGTCACACTACTCGGCTTGTGCCACATTTCGCGAAAGCTCGGCCCCGGAAATCAAAACGTAATTGAAAATTTGCCCACTAAGGGTCTAAACTGCGTCGCGTGCTGTCGAGAGACTCAGTGCATTTAAACAGGCAGTCAAGGATTATTAAACTCCTCTGAAATAGTCGATCACTCCGCGCTGAAGATGGCTGTTGGCACTCGTAAGACCTGTAGTGTTAAGTGCTTCGACGTACGTGCCACAGCCTGTATTTCTCTTACGCGTCGGCGCTGTACGAGGAAATGGAAACGTTGTGTTTCCAGAAGGAGAGCCAGAGTACTGTGGGGGATATTTTATACTTAGGGCTGCATAACCTTGCTTACAAGGTGCAACACCTGCAACCTCTGCAGCCAGATGATAGGTGCATACCTGCTGATCGTGATGCAATATGCTGGAACAACTTGATGCAGGGGATTACTACCTTAAAAATTTCCGGGATGATAAAGGGGGGGGGGGGGGGGGTCGGAGAATCTACATATCGCCAGACAGCGCGAAAGTTGATGTGTGGTGTGGCCTTTCTTTTTTCATTATATCACTATTTGTTCTGGACATATTGGGACTTTATGCTGCACTTCAGCTACAGAAATTTCAATCATGGATAGTGTTTCATTAAGTGGTGCACCGCGACACTGGGGGTTATTTCATCGCCTGTTCTTGGATGGAGCCTATCTGGACGGATGAATCAGTAGACAAGTTGGCCACCACGTTCACCAACGTAACTACTCTTGACTCAAAGGTTTTTCCCATTCCATCGTGGCAGGCTGTTACAGCAACCGCTTGAAAAGTGTTTCAAAAACAAAAACAGTATCGTTTGCGAAATTATTTAATGTCAGTGACGCGTTTCATCCTTTGGGGGCATCATCAGATTGGATAAGTGACCCATCAGTCGTAAAATCATATATAATGTAAGGTAACCGGATATGTAATCCACGTTTAGATGTTTCACAACGGATGGATTATATATCCGGTTACTTGGTTTCTATTTTACATTATATGTGACTTTATGATTCATGGGTCACGTATCCAGCTACCTTTACACAGTCTGATGTTGCCCCAAAAAGGTGACAAGCGCCACTGACGTTAAATAATTTTGCAACCGAGACTGTTTCGTTCAGGAATCTCATAAGTTTGTGGGGCTGCGTTAAGGATGAAGTCTTCAGTTCATCAGTTTCTGATGTGCAATCTCTTACGGCACGAATTCAAGATACTGTGGAGGAGGTGACGCAAGAGCTGTTAATAAAGACGTGGAGAGAAACTATTTTTATGTATGTCTGTAGCTGGGGATATTCGTCTGCCAAATAATTGTCAAAACTCATGGTGAAACCGTCAGTTGCCGTTTATTTCGTGAAGTTCCCTACTGGTTTCGACCAATGACCAGTATCATGCTTAACTGGCGTAAACAAACGGTAGGAAAATTCTAATATCGGTATGGTGCTGGTCAATGACCATTGCCAAATTTAGCTGGAATAAAAGGCAGAAGAGTTCAAATTATAGTATACTTTTAGTGCCGTTTATGCCAGCTAAGCTTCATAATGGTCAATGACCGAAACTAGTAGCAAATTGTGGAAAATAAATGACAATTGAAGGTTTGACCATGAATTTTAATAAAACTGAATATCGCTTAGAAGTTCTACTGGCAACAAACCAAGTGTAATAAACGCAGGGCGAGGCCCCTGCATATTCGGCCTTGGAGTTTGTGGATATGCTTCACGGGCCAAACGCAACCCCCTGCGTTACCTCAAGCACCTGTTTACCAAGACACTGCACGCCAATCCTCCTGCGGTCACAACGGCGTCCGGGGACGTAGCCCTAGCTACCACGTGGCGTGCAGAACTTGGTAAACTTCCCTACAGTTGTGGAGGAGGTACTCGAGCCCGTGAGGTCACGTGTCTACTGACGATCGATACTTCGTACTCGTGGTCACTGGTTACGTATCGCTACAGAACTTCACTTCCGTTGTAGTTTTCGTTCGTCATAGAGGAAGAAAATTTGGAAATTTATGGTAACTTTCTATTGGATCATGGGACCAAACTGATAATGTCATTGGTCAGCAGGCTTTTTTTCGGTCATCAGTCTTCTGATGGTTTGATGCGGCCCGCCAAGAATTCCTCTCCTGTGCTAACCACTTCATCTCAGAGTAGCACTTGCAACCTACGTCCTCTGTAGTGGACTGGCAAGACAGCAAATCCACTGTGACGGGTAGCCGAAAGGCACGCATTTAAGCTCACGCAGGCGGGCGTGAGGTCTGGAACAGGTCAGGGATATGAGACTAGCAAGAATAGTACGTGTCTGTTGGAATACTTAACTTTAATCCATAATTGGTGAACATCGGTCTGACGGTACATGCATCACAAGATAAATAGCAATTGATAATGGCGCCTTGCTAGGTCGTAGCAAATGACATAGCTGAAGGCTAACTATCGTCTCGGCAAATGAGAGCGTAATTTGTCAGTGAACCACGGCTAGCAAAGTCGGCTGTACAACTGGGGCGAGTGCTAGGAAGTCTCTCTAGACCTGCCGTGTGGCGGCGCTCGGTCTGCAATCACTGATAGTGGCGACACGCGGGTCCGACGTATGCTAACGGACCGCGGCCGATTTAAAGGCTACCACCTAGCAAGTGTGGTGTCTGGCGGTGACACCACATCGTCAATTAATTCCTGGATGTACTCCAATCTCTATCTTCCTCTACAGTTTCAGCCCTCTGCAGCTCCCCCTAGTACTATGGAAGTCTTCCCTCATGTCTTAACACATGTCCTATCATCCTGTCCCTTCACCTTATTAGTATTTTCCACATATCCCATTCCTCCCCAATTCTGCGTAGAACCTCCTCATTCCTTACCTTATCTGTCCATCTAATTTTCAACATTCGTATGTAGCACCACATCTCAAATGCTTTGATTGTCTTTTGTTCCGGATTTCCCACAGCCCATAGTTCAAATGGCTCTGAGCACTATCGCACTTAACATCTGTGGTCATCAGTCCCCGAGAACTTAGAACTACTTAAACCTAACTAACCTAAGGACATCACAAACATCCATGCCCGAGGCAGGATTCGAACCTGCGACAGTAGCGGTCACGCGGTTCCAGACTGAAGCGCCTTGCACAGCACTGCCACAACGGCCGGCCACAGTCCATGTTTCACTACCATACAATGCTGTGCTCCAGACGCACATTCCCAGAAATTTCTTCCTAAAATTAAGGCCTGAAGTCAGAAAGACATAGAAGGAACTGGGGGAGGGATGGGGGGGGGGGGGTGCTAATAAAAAATAACATCAGAGCTGTACATCTCACACTAAACAATAGTGAGGATTCTAACGTTGCAAGTTATTACGAGATAACATTCGTTGCAGTAATTCGCGGAGCCGTGTAGCATGGTGGCTTCAGGATGGCTACGTTTTTCTTCGGTCTCACTCACAGCGCAGCTGACGGTACCGGGCGTGTGAACGATCTCAGGTAACATTCAGTTGGTGCGCAAATTCATACCCCCTACGAACCTAAATAAACCATAGTAATTATGATGCGATTCTGTTGACACTCGGTACACATTTTGTTATTAAGGAAGGGATACTGTCAAAATTTCTGATTTTTATCTATTATAGTTATATTAGACTTCTCTTGGCCATGAATGCCCTTTTTTGCCGTAACTGGCCTGCCTTTGATGTTCTTCTTGCTCCGTCCGTTATTGGTTATTTTACTGCCTAGGTAGCAGAATTCTTTAACTTCATCTACTTCGTGACCATCAATACCGATGTTAGGTTTCTCGCTGTTCTCATTTCTAGTACTTCACATCACCTTACACATCAATTAATCTAACTTACGCAAAGGACAACTCACACGCCCATACCCGAGGAAGGACTCGAACCTCCTACGAGGGGAGCCGCGCGAACCGTGGCGAAGCGCCTGAGACCACGTTGCTATCCGTGCGGCCACACAGGGACGTTTTCAGTTTTATGTGTCGTCTCTCGTCTTTGAACTTACTGACTTCATTCATGTTCTCTATACAATCAGTGTTATGGCAAGCGTGTTAATTACCCACCACCTTAGTCCACAACTCGGCGAGTCGGACTTGCATTACGCGGCCTAACTGCACCGATTGGAGCCTCGCGGCCAACAATACCATACGATCATTTCCATTTCCACTTCACGGAGCACATGCGAGAGATTATTCAAAAAATGCTTGAAGGCTAGCTAAGCATTTGGGCTCGCATTCTTTCGTCTATGATAATTAAATAATCAGTACGGATACATTTTAGACGTCTCAGTTACCTACTGACCCACCGGCACAATTAAATTGATGTATAACATGGAACGCCAGAGTTTGTTGGCCGCTCGGATTAAGGTTAGTAGCAGGAGGGGCACCACACGACACCAAGAAGAAATGCAAATGATAAACGGGTATTCACTGGACAAATATACTAGAACTGATATACGATTACATTTTCACGCAATTTGGTTCATAGATCCTCAGAAATAAGTACCAAGGCCAACCACCCACGGCCGTAATAACGGCCTTGATGCGCCTGGGTATTGAGTCAAAGCTTGGATGGCTATCTCCTACACTGGCCGTACACCACTGGTGATCGTCGAGGGGACACTGAATAGTGCACGGTACATCCAAACCGTCATCGAACCCATCGTTCTACCATTCCTAGACCGGCAAGGGAACTTGCTGTTCCAACAGGACAATGCACGTCCGCATGTATCCCGTGCCACCCAACGTGCTCTAGAAGGTGTAAGTCAACTACCCTGGCCAGCAAGATCTCCGGATCTGTCCCCCATTGAGCATGTTTGGGACTGGATGAAGCGTCGTCTCACGCGGTCTGCACGTCCAGCACGAACGCTGGTCCAACTAAGGCGCCAGGTGGAAATGGCATGGCAAGCCGTTCCACAGGACTACATCCAGCATCTCTACGATCGTCTCCATGGGAGAATAGCAGCCTGCATTGCTGCGAACGGTGGATATACACTGTACTAGTGCCGACATTGTGCATGCTCTGTTGCCTGTGTCTACACTCCTGGAAATTGAAATAAGAACACCGTGAATTCATTGTCCCAGGAAGGGGAAACTTTATTGACACATTCCTGGGGTCAGATACATCACATGATCACACCGACAGAACCACAGGCACATAGACACAGGCAACAGAGCATGCACAATGTCGGCACTAGTACAGTGTATATCCACCTTTCGCAGCAATGCAGGCTGCTATTCTCCCATGGAGACGATCGTAGAGATGCTGGATGTAGTCCTGTGGAACGACTTGCCATGCCATTTCCACCTGGCGCCTCAGTTGGACCAGCGTTCGTGCTGGACGTGCAGACCGCGTGAGACGACGCTTCATCCAGTCCCAAACATGCTCAATGGGGGACAGATCCGGAGATCTTGCTGGCCAGGGTAGTTGACTTACACCTTCTAGAGCACGTTGGGTGGCACGGGATACATGCGGACGTGCATTGTCCTGTTGGAACAGCAAGTTCCCTTGCCGGTCTAGGAATGGTAGAACGATGGGTTCGATGACGGTTTGGATGTACCGTGCACTATTCAGTGTCCCCTCGACGATCACCAGTGGTGTACGGCCAGTGTAGGAGATCGCTCCCCACACCATGATGCCGGGTGTTGGCCCTGTGTGCCTCGGTCGTATGCAGTCCTGATTGTGGCGCTCACCTGCACGGCGCCAAACACGCATACGACCATCATTGGCACCAAGGCAGAAGCGACTCTCATCGCTGAAGACGACACGTCTCCATTCGTCCCTCCATTCACGCCTGTCGCGACACCACTGGAGGCGGGCTGCACGATGTTGGGGCGTGAGCGGAAGACGGCCTAACGGTGTGCGGGACCGTAGCCCAGCTTCATGGAGACGGTTGCGAATGGTCCTCGCCGATACCCCAGGAGCAACAGTGTCCCTAATTTGCTGGGAAGTGGCGGTGCGGTCCCCTACGGCAGTGCGTAGGATCCTACTGTCTTGGCGTGCATCCGTGCGTCGCTGCGGTCCGGTCCCAGATCGACGGGCACATGCACCTTCCGCCGACCACTGGCGACAACATCGATGTACTGTGGAGACCTCACGCCCCACGTGTTGAGCAATTCGGCGGTACGTCCACCCGGCCTCCCGCATGCCCACTATACGCCCTCGCTCAAAGTCCGTCAACTGCACATACGGTTCACGTCCACGCTGTCGCGGCATGCTACCAGTGTTAAAGACTGCGATGGAGCTCCGTATGCCACGGCAAACTGGCTGACACTGACGGCGGCGGTGCACAAATGCTGCGCAGCTAGCGCCATTCGACGGCCAACACCACGGTTCCTGGTGTGTCCGCTGTGCCGTGCGTGTGATCATTGCTTGTACAGCCCTCTCGCAGTGTCCGGAGCAAGTATGGTGGGTCTGACACACCGGTGTCAATGTGTTCTTTTTTCCATTTCCAGGAGTGTATGTGCCTGTGGTTCTGTCAGTGTGATCATGTGATGTATCTGACCCCAGGAATGTGTCAATAAAGTTTCCCCTTCCTGGGACAATGAATTCACGGTGTTCTTATTTCAATTTCCAGGAGTGTATAATAAACTAGTGTTTCATTTCAGTGGGTTTTCCTTCCTGATCATTTATGAATTTGTTAATTACCTTGTTAGTCGAAACTCAGGGTCACTGCTTGGGGCTATTATGTGGTTGCTATCATTATTTAGTCCGTTGGGTGACCTATCAGTGGTGAGCGTTAAGGATGCTTCCGACGTGGGCAGGGGGTTGTGGGTCACATACCCCAGCAACGAAAACGGTTCTTGATCGCTTACGATTTGCAAACCGCGTAAGCTTTATGAATTAAGCTACCATTTGTAACAAACCGTATAGCTGCATCTGGCATATGTCGTTAGAAAAAAAAAATTGTAATCGGGAATACACTTTATGCTCATCCTGTAAATGTTTCGACCACCACTCATAGCCCAGCAACCTTACCATCCATAGGACGAGGAGAGTTACATCAGTGGAACGTCTGCATCTGTGGAAACAGTTAAACTTCGTCGGTACAGAGCAGGTCGACCGTTTGGCTGCATAGTTCAGCGGCGAGCCCAGTTCCGCGAGTAAACTTAGTGAGGCAGTCTCCGCTCCCAGTAGTTCTGAGGCAAGCGGTCGGTGTTTCGCCTTAGCAGATAAACATCAAATAGCAGCTCATTGTGGTCTGCTAGTTGGGATTCGGAGTCCAAAAGTTTGTTTCGCCAACTTTCTGATCTAATCGCCTACAGTCCAATCCTATAAACTACGAAGTTGATGATCTTGGCTCTATAGTGTTACAAGGACGTAAAAGATGAATTTAGGCAGGTTAAGTTATGACCTTACGAATTTCTGAAGTCTGAAAGAGCATCACCTCCAGTCATGTGGGGAGGATTTTCTGATAACAACTAATAGCAGCAAAGCATTCAGCCATAAAAATATCTAACCACTAACTAAGTGATAGTATATATACAGGGTGAGTCACCTAACGTTACCGCTGCATATATTTCGTAAACCACATCAAATACTGACGAACCGATACCACAGACGGAACGTGAGGAGAGGGGCTAGTGTAATTGTTTAATACAAACCATACAAAAATGCACGGAAGTATGTTTTTTAACACAAACCTACGTTTTTTAAATGGAACCACGTTAGTTTTGTTAGCACATCTGAACATATAAACAAATACGTAATCAGTGCCGTTTGTTGCATTGTAAAATGTTAATTACATCCGGAAATATTGTAACCTAAAGTTGACGCCCGAAACCTCCGACGTTCAGTTGCGTGTTGTAATAAACACGGGCCACGGTCGGCGAGCAGCATCTGCACGGACATGTTTACGATGACGACCTTGTTTACGAGTGTGGCTGTAGTGCACTGTTGTGGTTTGGTCTAGCTGTCGCAGTGTCCACATGTAGCGCTTGCCGGCCGAAGTGGCCGTGCGGTTAAAGGCGCTGCAGTCTGGAACCGCGAGACCGCTACGGTCGCAGGTTCGAATCCTGCCTCGGGCATGGATGTTTGTGATGTCCTTAGGTTAGTTAGGTTTAACTAGTTCTAAGTTCTAGGGGACTAATGACCACAGCAGTTGAGTCCCATAGTGCTCAGAGCCATTTTTTTTGTAGCGCTTGCTGCTATTGTTATTCTCCATTCGTCTCTGCACGCAGACCAACTGTAGTACACCGTGTTACCAGACGTCTGTGATAGTGCAGTGTTGTAGGAACTGTGACCATGGTGTATTCGAACTCTGAAATGGCGGAGATGATATCTATGGCGAGTGTCGACGAAATGCAGCTGAAGCCTGCAGGGTGTATGCAGAACGGTACCCGGACAGAGAGCATCCAACGTGCCGCACATTGCAAGACATCTACCGCCAACTATATGCAACAGGTATGGTCGTAGCACGCAAACGGGTCCGTAACAGGCCCGTCAAAAAAAGCGGGTGCAGTTGGTGTGTTAGCTGGTGTTGCCATGAACCCATACATGAGTACACGGGACATTGCGAGAACCGGTGGACTGAGTCAAAGTAGTGTCATGCGCATACTGCATCGTCACCGCTTTCACCCGTTTCATGTGTCGCTACATCAGCAATTACATGGTGATGACTTTACTCATCGAGTGCAATTCTGTCAATGGGCATTAACAGAGAATGCGTTGCAGTTCTACCTGTTTACCGATGAAGCGGGTTTCACAAACCACGGGGCAGTGAATATACGGAACATGCATTACTGGTCCGTGGACAATCCTTGCTGGCTCAGACAGGTAGAGCGACAGCGACCGTGGACTGTAAATGTATGGTGCGGAATCATTGGCGACCACCTCATTGGTCCTCACTTCATTGCAGGGGCCCAAACAGCTGCAACATACATCGCGTTTCTACAGAATGATCTGCAAATGACCCACTGGAAACGCGTCGACGTATGTGGTATCAGCATGATGGTGCACCTGCACATTCCGCAATTAACACTAGGCTGACCCTTGACAGGATGTTCGACGGGCGTCTCATAGGACGTGGAGGACGCATAAATTGGCCAGCCCGTTCTCCTGATCTTACACCTCTGGACTTCTTTCTATGGGGTACGTTAAAGGAGAATGTGTACCGTGATGTGCCTACAACCCCAGAGGATATGAAACAACGTATTGCGGCAGCCTACGGCGACATTACACCAGATGTACTGCGGCGTGTACGACATTCATTACGCCAGAGATTGCAATTGTGTGCAGCAAATGATGGCCACCACATTGAACATCTATCGGCCTGAGATGTCGGGACACACTCTATTCCACTCCGTAATCGAAAACGGAAGCCACGTGTACCTCACCCCTCATGGTAATGTAATTGTGCGTCAGTGAAAAAGACCAATAAAAAGGTGTTAGCATGTGGACGTAATGTGCTGTTCCAGTCTCTTCTGTACCTAAGGTCCATCACCGTTCCCTTTGGATCCCTACGTAATTCGGTGCTCTCCGATACACACGATCGAACAGCGGAGGAGTGGTACTCAAGCGTCAACTTTAGGTTACAATATCTCCGGATGTAATTAACATTTTACAATGCAACAAACGGCACTGATTACGTATTTGTTTATATGTTCAGATGTGCTAACAAAACTAACGGGGTTCCATTTAAAAAACGAAGGTTTGTGTTAAAAAACATACTTCCGTGCATTTTTGTATGGTTTGTATTAACCAATTACACTGGCCCCTCTCCTCACGTTCGGTCTGTGGAATCGATTCGTCAGTATTTGATTGTGGTTTACAAAATATATCCAGCGGTAATGTTAGGTGACTCACCCTGTATAATGTATTCAGCCATAAAAATATGTAACCACTTACCAAGTGACGTAAAGAACTTAATATATAACAAAATTAGCTTGAAACACAATTTTAGATCATATATCGTTGACAAGTAATTCACAGGCAAAGTTCTCAATGGTTTATAACGTAGTGGAAGACACAGAATGAAGTAGAGTTTAAATCAATGTTTGTAGAAGAAAAGGAGACCTAAGGCAACCACGTAAATGGTTAACGTGCACCATACCGAAACATCACATTTATGATCCATGCAACGTACAGATAACTAAGTAACTAACTACGTATAATTAATTCCTACAGATATCGGAACACAAGATCTATGAGTGACAATGGTTGCTAGTACAGTCAAAGTGATTTCTTGAGAGCGTTTCGTCTTGCGATTTTGTAGGTAGGTGTTATTATCAGCTTACTTTCTTCTCAGTGTTTTAATAAGTGTATTTTGCAAATACCACAAGCTAATCTAGCTACAAATAAGCCGTCTGGTGTAGACGCCATTAGTCGAGGTGGAAACCTTTACTAAACACAATAACTCTTTACTGTTTTTGTAGGTGCCTTGTGCGTTTCGGAACTGAACTGCATCTGAATGGTGCCAGAATGTCGTAATCCAGCCACTGGGTACGCAATGACAAAATACCTTCTTATTTACAATTTGGGTAGAGTGAGGTAATTGGGAGCAACGGGTAACATCACATACATCAATATGTCTTAACTGCGAGAACAAGTCTTATCTCATCGGTGCTGCCATCTGGTGCTCAGTAAACAAATAAGAACGCACAACGCGGGAACAGGTACTCCCCAGTTGTCGGCACAAGAAGCAACAGTGTGTTTTGTCTTTATTTCTTCGAATATTTGATTTCCAGGTTTTAAGAGAGAAGGCATTTACTGTTGTGTTAAACCACAAGTATGTTTTTACGCCTACCTCTGGACATTAACACTCAATATTATATATTATTTCTCTTACGAAAAGCGCGAATAGGGAACTACAGTTTCACCTATGTCATGCTTGTTGTTGTCCGGAAGCGTAGGACGTACATCCCTGAAACACACAGAGAGCTTCTTGGGCGGAGGTTGAAATAAGAAATCCCGTCAATTCCGTTCATAATGTGACTTCAGTTAGACAGAGCACCATCCAACGCAACTTACCATAGGCAAGTATCTGTCCGAAGTGTGTGGTGAATTCGGAAAAGATGGCCAGGAATTGTACCGGTGTATTTGTTGTGCTTTTTGGTGTCATTCTGAATGTAATGTGTGGAGAGTCCCGAAAACTGTAACTGTGGTTATGACTGCTATCTGAAGAAGCGTTTGTTGTTTTATAGACAATCAGGAGAACAGTCACTGAATACGCTCATAGTCGATTCTTCTCATTTTTCTGACTTTTTTATAAGAAAACTGTTATTAAGTTTTCTTTAATTACGTCTATGGCCACAAACTTTTTGTTAACAGGTTACCGGTTTGAGTCTATAATGACCATCATCAGATCTGTTTTATAAAAACAAAATCCTAATTTATTGCAGCCATTGTGGCAACGTCAAATGTTAAATGCAGAATCAGCGCCAGCATCGTTCAATATATATAAAGAACATCATATGAACGGGTCATGTTGTCAGTAACGCTACTGTTCAAAACAACTGTTGTTATTGTTTTGTATCTACCCCATAGCTAATCAGGCTCATATTTTCGCTGTTTCCCTTCTGTAAACTATGTTGTTGAGTATTTTGTTTAATCAGTGTAATATTCAATACACATATTTTGTATTGTAAGATGTGCGGACTTAAATACCTTATACCACTCCTTGCGCCAATATATCACTCTTGTTGCGTCATTTTACCCGGTGCGTAGGGTAAAATGACCCAGAGCAATGAAGTCTCAGCTATCATTTTTTTTCTAAAGTACGTAGCTGTGTGTTTACTGTTTTAAGGTATGTTAGAGTAAACACATGGGCTTACGCTATATGAACATTTATTCTATAATAAAGGTTGTAGTCAAAATGTCTTGGGTGCGTCGAATTCCCCCACATTCTTCCACATTTACATTAAATGCATACATATGACACGAAAACTTACCTGACACACTAAAGTCGTAGAATTGACAGTTTTATTTATCCTTTAAAGGCAGTTGATGTGAAGTTGAGAATATGAACGTAGTCCTTAAAAAGAGAATTTTGCCTGAGAATCATGTCATATAACGTACAAATAAGAAGCATGTAATGAGTGGAGGAGATTTATTGTTCTTGTTAGTAAAACCACGTGACGGACAAAGCAATAAGGACATAAAAATCTGACTACGACAGGCAAAAAGGGCATACCTGCAAGTAACCTAGCACAAGCAAAGACAGCAGTCCTGGCAGAAGAAGCCATCTCGTGTGAAAAACAGTACGTCATTGGAGGATGATATTTATGAGACTGTACGTCTGGAGCAAAGTATTATATGGTGGTGGATCATGGAGAACGGAGAAGAAGAGAATCGTAGCGTTTGAGATGTGGTGCAGCAGAATGGTGTTGACAATTTGTTGGATTGATGACATACGAAATGAGTAGGATATGCTGAATAGGAGAGGAAAGGAATACCTCGGTAACACTGACAGAAGCAGGGACAATGTGATAGGACATAGGTTTTGAAATCGTGGAATAACTTTCCAGGTATTAGAGGGAGCAGTAGTGGGCACAGAGATTGGAATACATCCAACGAATATTTGAGGATGTAATGTTCAAGTGCTACTTTGAGATGGTACACGAGTAGAATCTTCGGAGACCCACCGATAGAGAATCAGAAATAAAAAAAGAAAGAAAGAAATAAGAAAAACAGTAAATAGAGGCATCTTTAATATTTTACCTTTGCTTTCCTGTCCAGTGAGTATTGTCCGACTTTATAATAATTTTATACCCGTCTCCTCTGTCAAATGCCTGATTTAAACCAATAATTCCTATGAAGGTAGCTTCTCTTCAGGAAGTCTTAAGAACCCTACCCCTGTGCATTTCATTAGATTTTTGCTACGAATGTTAACAAACACTACTGGCCATTAAAATTCCTACACCACGAAGATGACGTGCTACAGACGCGAAACTTAACCGGCAGGAAGAAGATGCTGTCATATGCAAATGATTAGCTTTCCAGAGCATTCACACATGGGTGGCGCTGGTGGCAACACCTGCAACGTGCTGACATAAGGAAAGTTTCCAACCGATTTCTCATACACAAACAGCAGTTGACCGGCGTTGCCTGGAGAAACGTTGTTGTGATGCCTCGTGTAAGGAGGATAAATGCGTACCATCGCGTTTCCGACTTTGATAAAGGTCGGATTGTAGCCTATCGCGATTGCGGTTTATCGTATCGCGACATTGCTGCTCGCGTTGGTCGAGATCCAATGACTGTTAGCAGAATATGGAATCGGTGGGTTCCGGAGGGTAATACGGAACGCCCTGCTGGATCCCAACGGCCTCGTATCACTACCAGTCGAGATGACAGGCATCTTATCCGCATGGCTGCAACGGGTCGTGCAGCCACGTCTCGATCCCTGAGCCAACAGATGGCGACGTTTTCAAGACAACAACCATCTGCACGAACAGCTCGACGACTTTTGCAGCAGCATGGACTATCAGCTCGGAGACCATGTCTGCGGTTACCCTTGACGCTGCATCACAGACAGGAGCGCCTGCGATGGCGTACTCGACGACTAACCTGGGTGCACGAATGGCGAAACGTCATTTTGTCGTATGAATCTAGGTTCTGATTACAGCGTCGTGAGCGTCGCATCCGTGTTTGGCGACATCGCAGTGAACGCACATTGGAAGCTTGTATTCGTCATTGCCGTACTGGCGTATCACCCGGCGTGATGGTATGGGGTGCCATTGGTTACACGTCTCGGTCACCTCTTGTTCGCACTGACGGCACTTGGAACAGTGGACGTTACATTTCAGATGTGCTACGACCCGTGGCTCTACCCTTCATTCGATCCCTTCGAAACCCCACATTTCAGCAGGATAATGCACGACCGCAAGTTGCAGGTCCTGTACGGGCCTTTGTGGATACAGAAAATGTTCGACTGCTGCCCTGGCCAGCACATTCTGCAGATCTCTCACCAATTGAAAACGTCTGGTCAATAGTGGTCGAGCAACTGGCTCATCACAATACGCGAGTTACTACTCTTGATGAACTGTGGTATCGTGTGGAAGCTGCATGGGCAGCTGTACCTATACATCCCATCCAAGCTATGTTTGACTCAATGCCCAGGCGTATCAAGGCAGTTATTACGGCCAGAGGTGGTTGTTCTGGGTACTGATTTCTCATTATATATGCACGCAAATTGCGTGAAAATGTACTCACATGTCAGTTCTAGTATAATATATTTGTCCAATGAATACCCGTTTATCATCTGCATTTTTTCTTGGTGTAGCAATTTTAATGGCCATTAGTGTATTTGCTGCCTGTGGAATGAAGGCAATAAAATATTTGATGTCAATCGAAATGCCGTTGATAAAAATGTTACGCTGACAGAGACATAACCGTTTTACGAAAGTTGAATGTGGGTTAAAGCATAAAATGTACAAATGAAATCAGTATAAAAATAGATCATACCACGACACAGAACTGCCGTCAACGTCGATACACTGTGGCTAGAAAAAAGCTAAGTACATCCACTTTCATCTATGTATTGATCTCACAGCTTCAGTATATGAGATTAATATCAATACGGCATAGCCTGTTCTTAGAATTAAATACTAGTTCAGAGGAAAAGATAGGTGTCCTCTACCTGTATGAAGATCAGCTTTCATATCAAGTAACGACCAAACAGGCAATGCAGACGAATCACATACACAACAGCAACACATACGCAACCCTCCTACTTGTCAAACTGCATTTCCACAGCCCTATAATTTGACTGGGGGAGGGGGGGGGGCGATCCTGTTCCATCAACTCCGCTTCCGTCGGCCCCGGTGTTTGGGAGGCGTCGGCAAACCGTTTTTCTGAGCAATTTACTCTGTTCCAAAGGGCTGTAACATCTCGCTCGGCCAACAGCAGATTACAGAGATAGCAGGCGACAAGGACTTGGTTACGGCTAACTGATAATTAAACGCCCTCTAGGGAAATGCCGTTCGGCCGTTGCTAAGTGTCGCTGGGGTGAAGATTTCATTAACATCGACTGCGCAGCACCCGTAATCACAGAGCACGGTTCCAACGTTTTTTCGTACTGGTTATGCTGACTCTAAAGGAAAACAGCTTCATTACGAAATGTGTTTCAGCTTTGTTAAACTGTACAACACTTTGTCCTGAGTCACTTGATTAAGCGTGATAGGACAGATATGACGGATTTTTACAATTGGGCTTTTGAAAAACTTACAGCCATGAACTACGATACATTGGCGGCCGAATCAGTTACTGACATGCAGTATCAAGATTGGAGAGTGTAGCATTACTTGGTATTCGCACGACGCCTGTCCAAATGACTTGCTGAATCTCATAAGATGCAACAAGGGTGGTGCGTAACTGACATTGCCGAATATCCAGTAAGGGGAAGTTGAGCAGCAATACAGTTTTTCAACACTTTAGTAAAACATTTATTTCTGTCTAAGACAAAAAAGAAACAAAAAAAAAGGTACATCACGGAGTAATTATCCAAATGGGACAGAAATATGGAGGTGTGTTGTGCATGTACAGAGAAACAAATGATTAAAATTTTCGAGAAAATTAGATGATTTATTCCAGAGAAATAACTTCACAAATTGAGCGAGACCAGCCGGCCGCTGTGATCGAGCGGTTCTAGGCGCTTCAGTCGGGAACCACGCGGCTGCTACGGTCGCTGGCTCGAATCCTGCCTCAGGCATGGTTGTGTGTGATGTCCTTAGATTAGTTAGGTTGAAGTAGTTCTAAGTCTAGGTTACTGATGATCTCAGATGTTAAGTCCCATAGTGCTTAGAACCATTTGAACCATTTTTTTGAGCACGTCCATAACCCACTGGTCCGCCTGTGGCCAGTATGGAAGCAATTATTCCGCTGGACGTCGATTGATAGATTTGTGAGATGCCCTGCTGAAGGATGACGTGCCAAATTTTGTCCAATCGGCCCGTTAGTTCGTCAAAATACCGAGTGAGTTGGAGTACCCTGGCCATAATGTTCCTAACATTCTCAAGTGGGGACAGATCCGGCGAACTTGCTGGGCTATGAAGGGTTTGGTAAGCTCCTAGACAAGCAGCCGAAACTCTCGCCGAGTGTGAGCGGGCATTCTCTCACTGAAGTGTATGGCCAGAATGGTTTGCCGTGAAAGGCAACAAAACGGGGCGTATAATATCGTCCATGTACCGCTGTGGTGTAAGTGTGCCGAGGATGACAACCACAGTCAGACCGCATGGTGGGTCTGTCGGGTTGGTATCCCACCCAGCGTGTCTCCAGTCACGTATTCCTCTACAGTTTTTACCCTTTATAGCTCTCTCTAGTACCACTGATGTCTTGACATACGTGGTTATCATCCAGGCCTTTTCTCGTGTCAGTGTTTTGCATACGCTGATTCTGCGGAGAACCACCTTATTCTGCATCTACATCTCGGCAAGTCACCGAACGGAGTGTGGCAGAGGGTACCTTTGCAGTCTCTCTTCCTTGTATCACTGGCGAATGGCACGTGTTTAAGGATGATTGCCCTTGCGCCTCGGGCTAACCTAAATTTCTCTTATTTCATCCTTGTGGTCATTTCGTGAGATGAATGTGGGAGGAAGTAATGAACTGTCCGACTCCTCCTGGAAAGCTGTCGCTTGAAATTTCAATAGTGAAGTACTCCGTGACGCACGACACCTCTTGTAACCGCAGTCTGCTGAGTACCTACGAAACGCTCTCGCGCTGACTAAACAATCCCAAGACGAAACGCATCGCTCTTTGTTGGGTATTTTTACCTCTTGTATGATCCCAAAAATGGTTCAAATGGCTCTGAGAACTATGGGAGGTCATCAGTCCCCTACAACTTAGAACTACTTAAACGTAACTAACCTATGGACAGCACACACATCCATGCCCGAGGCAGGATTCGAACCTGCGACCGTAGCGCTCGCGCGGTTCCAGACTGAAGCGCCTAGAACCGCTCGGCCACACCGGCCGGTTTCTATGATCGCAAACTGATAAACGAAACTCAAAGATAGGTCGAAGAAGTGCCTTCTAAAGCACTTCCTTCGTATGCGTTCCATTTTTTTGATATTCTACCTATAAATCGCAGTCTGGCATCTACTTTTCCTACTCCTCCTATATGCGGTCATGCGGTCATTCCATTTAAGATCGCTCTGGATAAGTACTCCTAGATATTTTACGGCAGATACTGTTTCTGGTAAACAACGTAATTTTAAATCAGAGGATATCTTTTCCACCCTATGCGCAATACGTTCCTTATCTTATTAGTCCACCCGATTTTCGATATACATTTGCAGTGCTCAGACGCTCCGACTCGCCAGTGCTCCGGTTTTCCAACTGTCTACGACCAACTACCATAGAATGCTCCAAATGTACATTCTCAGAAAGTTCTTTCACAAATTAAGTCCTACGTTTGACTCCAGTAGCCTTCTCTTGGCCACGAATGACATTTTTGCCAGTGCTAGTCTGATTTAGATGTCCTCCTTGCTCCGCAGGCCGTGGGTTATTTTGCTGTCTAGTCAGTAGAATTTCTTAATTTCATCAATTTTTTTACCATTAATCCTGATGTTAAGTTTATTGCAGTTCTCATTCCTCATTGCTTTCATCATTTTTCGATTTACTCTCAATCCATATTCTGTACTCATTAGAATGTTCATTCTGTTCAACAATCCTGTAACTCGTCTTCACTTTCATTCGCCTTCACTGATCAGCGAATTTTATAATTAGTATCCTTTCACCCCTAATTTTATCCCACACCTTAAACTTTCTTTCATCTCCATAAATGCATCTGCACTGTATGGACTGAACAGTAAGCGCGAAATGCCGCATCCCTGTCTTAATACCTATTTAATCCGAGTACATCATTCTTATTTTTTCTTTAATCTTACTGTTCCCTCTTGGTTGTTTTACATATTGTATATCACCCGTCTTTCCTGTGGCTTACTCTTATTTTCCTGAGAATGTTTAACATGTTGCACGAATCCACAATGTTGAAAGCTTTTCTAGGTCGTCAAATCCTTTGAGTATATCTTGATTTTTCTTCAGCTTTGCTTCAGTTTTGAAGCGCAGACTCAGAAATCCGATGGCATTGCCTTTTCTATAGCCATTTTTGCCGTCCTCTGACAACTTCTCAATTACCCTCTGCGTTCTTCTGTACTTTATTCTTGTCAGCAATCTGGATACAGAAGCAGTTAAATTCATTGTGCGATAATTCTCCCACTTGTTGGCTCTTGCAAACTTTGGGATTGTGTGGATGATGTTATTCCACAACTGTGATGATATATCGCCTGTCTCAGTGAATAGTCGTTTTGTTGCGACAGCGATTTCAGAATTTTCTGATGGAAAGTTATCCATCCATTCCGCATTATTTGAGCTTAAGTGGTCCAAAGCCCTTTGATATCCTGAATCTAATAATTGATCTATCTCTGTTGACTACTGTTCTTTTTCTATCACATCAGATATCTCTCCCCCTCATAGAGGCTTTTACTGTACTCTTACCATCTATACGTAAGTCAATCTTTGTGAGTGTATACATAGGTACATCTGCCATTTTTGTATGTAATGGCTGTAGCGGTGAAAACAAGCAAGAATAAAGTTCCATAAATGTCAGTTCTTTCATAATTTATATTTAGGTACCCATACTGCTACGGCAGTAATGTTATTTAAAGCATTTATGAATATGGAATGTTATTCCTACCCGAGTTTACTATGACAGTGGTTACATATTAAAATTACACATTTGTTTGCACGCAAAAATTCTGGCGGTTTAGTTTTACGACAACGGGAGTACGCAGAGGAAAATGAGAGCTGGCCGCATTCAGTTGATCGCGATGTAAATGACGGTGATTGTATAAGAGGCAGTATAGAAACGGATTTGTCTGTGGTATAAAAGACTAACGCAATTAATTTTGTGTGATAGCTTTAATGCTTAATAGCCCTCATTACTTTCATTGCTGCAATAAAGTAGCAGTAAAGTGATAATAACTTACAGTAGCTAGTAGAATTAATACCGTTTTGTGTACTGTGAACAAATTACGAAATACTTTGTAAAGTTAATAAAAAAAATGTAAAACTAGGCTACAATGAACGACTAAATGAAGTTGCCAACACGGTTAGCAATGGGCACTGTCTGCTAGTAAACAAAAATAAATACTCTCCTAAGAAAAGGTATGATTTTTGACAAGGTTTGGGCTTGCCCGAGTCGCGTAGAAGCAGCTGTCGATTAAATACGACTTTAATCGGACTCAAGGGCAGAAAAAGGGACGCGCCAGAGGTAGCCTTCTAAATATCCTGCATAATTATCTAGCCAGGAAGTTATAGACACTTTCAGTGCTGTCAGCAAGCGTAGTATGTCGAGTGTATTCAGATCTCTCCAAAAGGGTTTGAGCCGTTGTGAAGAGCGCGCCGCAGCGCGTAGTGCGAAGCAGTCGCCCTCCGTTTCTGGCGGTGGCGCCGCTGTGGCAGTCGCAGCTTTGGTGTCTCCCTCTGGTGGGAAAGGGGAAAGGTAGCCTGTTCACGTGCATTTAAGGGGCGCTATGAGCTCGCCAGTCTGTCAGTCTGGGTCAGTCTTTCGTCCCCAGCTTGCTAGTCTGTCTCTCGTCCGAATTTGTGAGGCAGTTAGCGTTTGTCTCTCGTCCGAATCTGTGAGGCAGTTAGCGTTTGTCTCTCGTCCGAATTTGTGAGGCAGTTAGCGTTTGTCTCTCGTCCAGAGTATTAATATGTCTTTCGCTTGGATCAATCTTTAAAGCCGGATAAATGGGAGTCTTTCCACTGCGCCAGTAAGAGAACTCAGAGAGTGGTCACCCTCTCGGAGCTTAGTTCCTGCATCTGAGTCTGCGCGTTAGGCGGCCATTCTGCTCGAGTTGCTCAGCCAATGGTCATTGGCGGTTGGATCGATCGGTTGATGGGCCGCGCACTGAGACATAAGATGACTTGTCCGTCTTTAGCGTCGGCGCATGTGAGGTCGCCACGTGAGTCCAGTGGGCCACGCCGTACAGCGAGGGGTAGCGACTTGGCGGTCGACACGAGAGCAACAGCAGTCAACCCACGACATCGGTCTGGCCGGTGCGAGCTGCGACGCCGTGAGACGGGAGGTCGGCGCGTCTTCCTGCGTCCGTTGAAGCGACTGCCAGCGGACGGTTCGGGAGAGCGATTTGGTGGTTCTGCGCCAGGTCTTCTCCAGAAATAGCAGTTTATTAGACGTTAAGTGACTGGAGATGTGTTGTTTCATTTACTTGTTAAATTCTTCTTGTTTTCTTGGTGAGGTCACCAGCCGCTTTGCTTTGGGGTCGTCCCGCCATCCTTCTCCGTTTGCCCACCCGCGGGAAGATCTTCATTTATGTATTGAATGGTCCGTTTTGTTTCCTTGTGGAGTAGGGGCGGGTTAGAGTAACCTGCGGTTCGGGTTGTTCGGTAATCTCCCTATCAATCTGCCGTACGTTAGTAGCTGCCTCTGTCATGTTTGTCGGATTCGGTGTGTTAATGAATTTATTGCTTGCAGTGTAACGGCCTAATTCCTGAAATATGTTTTGTTCTTGCCTATCATCTTGAGAGGCGGTTATGTGTACTGTAGTGCATGTTAACTGGTTTGGCCAATCTTGTATAATTTTATATAAGACTGCATTTCATGGGCTTTTATTTAAATGGTGATTTTAGTACATCAAGTTGCCACCCTTCCTCCGTAAGACTATTCTTAGAAGTTAAAATCAAGTTACACCTTCGGTGGCAAGTTAATATTTTGATTCTAGTGTTTTCCACCATTTCCATCCCTCCTACGGGGTGCATAGTTTATGTGCTTGTGTGAGTTGTTAAAACATTCAGTTTAAAGAAATCTGGTGTGTTGCAGATTTGCACCAGTGTAGTCTTTCAGAGGCTGTTTTGAGCGGTCGTGACTACGGCCGTGTCAAAAGGGAGCGGCAGGGTTCTCAGCCCCAACGCTAATACAGTATAAAATTTGTTCTTTCTGCCTCTGAATAAATTGTAACTTGATATTTAGAGGGTGCTGTCTGATTATAATTTTAAATCTGTTCATAAAAATACGCTTTTAGGAATAAAATTCCCGTTTGTTAAAAGTAATTTGATTATGATTTCATCAGTTACTCCCTGGCAACTACTTCCACGCTTACATGGTGTGATTAAATGTGTTAATGTTTGTTGATGAATCGCTAGTAAATAAAACAAATTTTAAGAATATTCTTTGAAAAGAAATCCACGGTTCAGGGTTGACAGGGCTTAAATACAGTATGGATGCCCCACTCGTTTGACGGGCCTGGGAGCAAGACAAATGTTCACAAATTTTAACGAGTCTCAGACTCCCATTCTCCGCAGGGAGCTCCCACTTCGCCCTTCGTGCTCTGGAATCGCTTTCCAGCGGCATAAAAGGTCCGAGAAAAGGGATAAGGGAAGAAAATCACGCGCTACCGTCATTAGCAATTTCTTGAAACGAGTTTTAGGCGCTTAAGAAGACGGAAAAAAGTTATGGCTGGGACTGAGGAATGGGGCCGCAGCGAATTATCCGAGAGGAGGATTTGGCCGCTCCTTGTCCGATCGCAGTCTTCTCTGAAAAGGGGGGGGGGCAGAAAGGGGAGGCGAGGCTGGGGTGGGGTAGGGTGAGCCCCGTGGACGCAATTTCCTTCTCAGGCGTCGGCCATCTGGCTGCAGGAGCGACGAAAATGAATTTCTCTCTCGCCGCGGTGGCGGGCCACCCCTCAATAGCAATTCCGCGTCAAAACCGCGTTAATTCGTTCGACAAAGGCCGTGATTAGCGACCGGAGAATTTTCGTGTGCTCTATTTCCGGCTTTTGATCGGGATACGATCCCTTGCGGCCTCATCGGCATCAGCACACCTGTGTACTAAGCAGCACGGCTAATTAAGCCACGCCGTGCGTAGCGTACCGCCTGGGACCAACGAACTGTTGTTTATCCGATACGGGTCAGACAGTCCATAAACACAAAAGACTAATCTGCTGAAGCTCTTGTTCCTAACACCCCTTGCCGTATCGAAAATGTGTTGAACAGTAATTCGCAGAAAAATAAATCAAAATCATTAACCAGTATGTACTTTTATTCGGTTAGAGCACACTAATATACACTGCTGGTCACCGTAAATGCAACACCAAGAAAGACAAGAGGTAGCACAACAAAATTTATTTTGTAGGTAACATGTTGACCAAGTATCAAATGATTACGTTTACAGACGCCTGTGACATGTGGTTCCTGCCAGAATCAGTAGCCAGAGTAGCCGCCATTGTTGGAGATCACCGCTGCCACACGTCTCGGCATTGAGTCAAAGAGACGTTGGATGTGTTCCTGGGGTACAGCAGCCCAAACAGCTTCCACACGTTGCCAAAGATCATCTGGTGTGGCAGCTGGGGATGTAATCTGGGTCACTCGTTGAGCGACCATGGACCACATGTTTTCTATCGGCGAAAGATCCGGAGAGCGAGCCGGCCAGGGAAGCAATTCAATCTGGTTATAGACGAAAAACCTTTGGACAATGCGTGCCACGTGTGGTCGCGCATTATCCTGTTGAAATATGGCTGTGGCCGAGTCCTGAAGGTAAGGAAGGACAACTGGCTCCAGCACCTCGGATATGTAGCGCCGGCTATTTAAAGTACCGGCAATGCGTACTAGAGGCGTGCGAGAGTAATATCCAATACCGCCCCATACCATAATACCCGGTGCAAGACCAGTGTGGCGGTGCATAATGCAGCTGTCCAGCATCCTCTCTCCACGGTGCCTCCACATTCGAATCCGACCATCGTGGTGCTGCAGACAGAGGCGTGCCTCGTCAGTAAAGACAACGTCATTCCATTCTGCCGTCCACATCCGTCTGTCATCACACCATTGGCGACGGAGACGTCTGTGGTTCTGCGTCAATGGTAGACGAAGCAATGGACGTCTTGCGGACAGACCACTCTGCTGTAAACGGCGTCGAATGGTACGCGCAGACACTGGATGATGCGTTACAGACGCAATGTGCTGTGCTATGGTTCGGGATGTCACTGAGCGATCCGTCACTGCCATGCGCACAATTTGCCTATCAGCACGTGCAGTGGTGCACCGAGGTGAATGCGATCGACCACATCGGTCCGTCGTACCCTCCTGCATCCAACGGTCACATATCCGCATTACAGTTGTTTGGTTTCGTCCAACACGACTAGCGATTTCTCTGTATGATAATCCACAATCTCGGTAAGCCACTATCCTTCCTCTGTCGAACTCGGATACTTGATCAAACGATGTTCGCTGTTGTCTACGAGGCATAACTGATCGTCTTGTGAAACAACCACAAGGTAAACACACGTGCCGAACGTACACTTGTCGAAATCGCCAAGCCTTAAATGGCGCTATGAGGTGGCGCCACAGGCGCGCGTGATGCGCGTCTGCGCTGAAATTCTAATCCGTTGCATATGTCATCGCTGCAAACCCATGGTGTAAAATTCACTTGAATCGGATGCTTCCTTCAGGGTGTTGCATTTACGGTGGCCAGCAGTGTACTATCAAATTAGCACATCATCTCTGTCGTTTTAGTTATGGGGTTTGTTATGTATGTTAACCGGGGGCCTAGAAAAGATGGAGAGGCTCCGTCCCTGTTGCAGCCGCAGTGGTCCACAACCCCACGACGACTACCGCAGTCCACTTCACCCCTCCGCCGCCCAACACTGAACCACTCTTTCAGAGTTATTGTGCGGGTTGGCCCCCGGTGGACCCCCTGTAGTGGGACGCGAAATTGAAGCGTCACCCATCCACCAGTGTCAGCCCAGTTTGCAGGTGAATTTAATTTTAATTTAGTGTTTTGTTTATTTATTTTATAATATTTGTAATGTTTGTGAATTATCTAAAGTTTTGTATTTATTTTTGTGTTTCATGTACGGAGAGGGCGGCGCAACGAACGGAGACAGCATCTTCACTGCCGGGACCAGAGAGAAAATTGCTGGCCACTATATGTCACGGGTCGACAGCCAAAGAGCAACAGAAGATCCTGAAACCGAGTTGTTGCGTCGTGCTTCTAAAAACTGAAAAAATAAGAATTTGTAATGTTTCTACAACAATGACGTCATAGAAAGTTTAATCACGTTGTAAATGTTCAGTCCTATCGTGTCAAGGCTCATGTTTACGTCTATATGTAGTATATACGAAGATAATAAACTAGTGTATACTACAAAAGTTTAACTACGTGTTCCGAGAATTTATTTATGAAGAATTATATTAAGGAAGATGTATTACTGATTTATTTGACAAGATTATTTATTTTTGTCAACGTTCGTCGCGAGTTTGAGTCTTCAAAGTTTATTCAATGTGGTATTAATATTTATTAAAGCAGATAACGTGCATTAATATAATTTCTGAGAAGAAACAAACGACATCTAAATTGGAAAAAGTTTGCGCAAACCAGCTGGACTGAGTGACGTAATTCTGCACATACGGCTCAAATGATGATGTTTTAATTACAGTTTCGTTCAAGAACCATTCAGAGACAACTTTAAAAAGAATTTAAATAATTTTGAAGTGTTTTGTAACTGACGTAGGTGACGAAGTCTGCATATGGTAATATGTCAAAAGAAAATCATTGATACAAAACTTACGTCGCTACACTACCCCCCCCCCCCCCGCCCCCTCCTTCCCGCCGCTAAGGAACGTCTCACACCAGACGAGTGTAGCCCTATGTTTGCGTGGTAGAGTAATGGTGATGTACGCGACATGGTGATATACGCCGACATAGTGTAACTGAGGCAGAATAAAGGGAACCAGCCCGCATTCGCCGCGGCAGATGGAAAACCGCCTAAAAACCGTCCACAGGCTGGTCGGCTCACCGGACCCCGACCCAAGTCTGCAGGGCGGATTCTTGCCAGGGACCAGGCGCTCCTTCCCAGTCCGGAAACCGGGTGGGCTAGTTATGGGGTTACTTTCATTGATAGAACATGCAACAAAGCAGAAAGGGGTCATGTGAAGAGGGCTGAATGGCTTCTCTATCGGTTTTCTTTCCTAATTTTTATCAATGACGTGCCACTCAACACGTCAGATGAGTCAAAAATTCTGGTCTTTGCACATGACACAGGGGTTATTGTAAAACACACACAAAATCTAACTACTCTTCTGAATGGTTTGATGTACAATAATGTGGCCCACCATTAATTCCTCTCCTTTGCCAACCACTGATCTTTTCATCTTACAGTAGTACTTACAACCCACGTCCTCAGTTATTTGCTATATGTATTCCAGTCTCTGTCATCATCTTCAGTTTTTACCCTCTACAGCTCCCTCTGCTATCACGAAACCTAAGAGATGTCCTATCATCCTCTCTCATCTTATAGTCAGTGTTTCACATACATTCCTTTCCTCTCAGATTCCGCGCAGAACTTTTCATACCTTACGTTACCAGTCCACCCTAATTTTCAACATTCTTTTGTAGCACGACATCTGCCAATGCGCGACCACTTCGAAGAGCGCAGGTGCATCTACACTCCTGGAAATTGAAATAAGAACACCGTGAATTCATTGTCCCAGGAAGGGGAAACTTTATTGACACATTCCTGGGGTCAGATACATCACATGATCACACTGACAGAACCACAGGCACATACACACAGGCAACAGAGCATGCACAATGTCGGCACTAGTACAGTGTATATCCACCTTTCGCAGCAATGCAGGCTGCTATTCTCCCATGGAGACGATCGTTGAGATGCTGGATGTAGTCCTGTGGAACGGCTTGCCATGCCATTTCCACCTGGCGCCTCAGTTGGACCAGCGTTCGTGCTGGACGTGCAGACCGCGTGAGACGACGCTTCATCCAGTCCCAAACTTGCTCAATGGGGGACAGATCCGGAGATCTTGCTGGCCAGGGTAGTTGACTTACACCTTCTAGAGCACGTTGGGTGGCACGGGATACATGCGGACGTGCATTGTCCTGTTGGAATAGCAACTTCCCTTGCCGGTCTAGGAATGGTAGAACGATGGGTTCGATGACGGTTTGGATGTACCGTGCACTATTCAGTGTCCCCTCGACGATCACCAGTGGTGTACGGCCAGTGTAGGAAATCGCTCCCCACACCATGATGCCGGGTGTTGGCCCTGTGTGTCTCGGGTCGTATGCAGTCCTGATTGTGGCGCTCACCTGCACGGCGCCAAACACGCATACGACCATCATTGGCACCAAGGTAGAAGCGACTCTCATCGCTGAAGACGACACGTCTCCATTCGTCCCTCCATTCACGCCTGTCGCGACACCACTGGAGGCGGGCTGCACGATGTTGGGGCGTGAGCGGAAGACGGCCTAACGGTGTGCGGGACCGTAGCCCAGCTTCATGGAGACGGTTGCGAATGGTCCTCGCCGATACCCCAGGAGCAACAGTGTCCCTAATTTGCTGGGAAGTGGCGGTGCGGTCCCCTACGGCACTGCGTAGGATCCTACGGTCTTGGCGTGCATCCGTGCGTCGCTGCGGTCCGGTCCCAGGTCGACGGGCACGTGCACCTTCCGCCGACCACTGGCGACAACATCTATGTACTGTGGAGACCTCACGCCCCACGTGTTGAGCAATTCGGCGGTACGTCCACCCGGCCTCCCGCATGCCCACTATACGCCCTCGCTCAAAGTCCGTCAACTGCACATACGGTTCACATTCCACGCTGTCGCGGCATTCTACCAGTGTTAAAGACTGCGATGGAGCTCCGTATGCCACGGCAAACTGGCTGACACTGACGGCGGCGGTGCACAAATGCTGCGCAGCTAGCGCCATATCGACGGCCAACACCGCGGTTCCTGGTGTGTCCGCTGTGCCGTGCGTGTGATCATTGCTTGTACAGCCCTCTCGCAGTGTCCGGAGCAAGTATGGTGAGTCTGACACACCGGTGTCAATGTGTTCTTTTTTCCATTTCCAGGAGTGTACATCTACATGGATACTCTGCAAATCACATTTAAGTGTCCGTCAGAGGGTTTATCGAACAACCTTCACAATTCTCTATTATTCCAATCTCGTACAGCTCGCGGAAAGAATGAGCACGTGTATCTTTCCTTACGAGCTCTGATTTCCCTTATTTTATCGTGGTGATATTTCCGCCCTATTTAGATGGGTGTCAACAAAATATTTTCGCATTCGGAGGAGAAGGTTGGGGATAGGAATTTCGTGAGAAGATTCCGTCGCAACCAAAAACGCCTTTCTTCTAATGATTTCCATCCAAAATGCCGTATCATTTCTGTGACACTCTGTCCCATATTTCACGATAATACAAAACGTGCTGCTTTTCTTTGAACTTTTTCGATGTACCCGTCTGTCCTACCTGGTAAGGATCCCACACCGGGCAGCAGTATTTTAAAAGAGGACGGACAAGTGTACTGTAGGCAGCCTCCTTAGTAGGTCTGTTACAATAAAATGCAGCCTTTGGTTAGCCTTCCTCAACATTTTCTATGTGTTCTTTCCAATTTAAGTTGTGGGTAATTGTAATACCTAGGTGTTTACTTGAATTTACGGCTTTTAGATTAGACTGACGTATCGTGTAACTGAAGTTTAACGAGTTGCTTTTAAGACTCATATGGATGACCTTACACTTTTCGTTTTTTAGGGTCAACTGCCACTTTTCGCACCTTTCATATATTTTTTCTAAATCATTTTGCAGTTTGTTTTGATCTTCTGATGACTTTATTAGTCGATAAACGCAGCGTCATCTGCAAGCAACCAAAGATGGCTGCTCAGATTGTCTCCCAAGCAGAAGCCCTTGGAACGAGACGATATTCGACGAATGGACCGGCATGACGCTCCCTCACCTATATCACACGCAACACGTTTGACACGCCTTGGAGAAAAGTAATGCACCACTTCAACACGCACGAACGAGTATCCAGCGGCAGTCTACCCACGCAGGCTGTGCAGTGAAATATCTCCAGTCTTCTGACAGGTTTGAAGTGGTCCGCCATGAATTACTTCCCTGGGTCAACCTTTTCAGATATTTGGTGGTATATTCTCCTATCTCTGTCTTACAATAGAATTGTTACCCTCTGCGGTTCCCTTTAGTGCCATGGAAGTTATTCCCTAGTATCTTGTCACATGTCCTATGATCCTGGCTTCCTTCTTTCAGTGTTTTCCATATACTTCTTTCCTCACTGATTCCGCGTAGAACCTCATTTCTTATGATATTATCAGTCCACCGAATTTTCAAAAAAAAATTGAAATTGTTCAAATGAGTCTGAGCACTATGGAACTTAACATCTGAGGTCATCAGTCCCCTAGAACGTAGAACAACTTAAACCTAACTAACCTAAGAACAGCACACATATCCATGCACGAGGCAAGATTCGAACCTGCGACCGAAGAGGTCGCACGGTTCCAGACTGAACCGAATTTTCAGCATCATTCTGTAGCCCAATATCACTAAAACTTTGATTCTCTTCTCTTCCGGTTATCTCACAGCTCATGTTTCACCACCATACTATGCTGTGTTCCAAACGAACATTCCCATAATTTTTTTCCACCAATTGAAGCCTATTTTTGACAGTAGTTTATTAACTTTGAATAAAATTTTCATTTCCGTTCGACCTACTGCGAATTTCTTCCGGTTTACCTTCTCCACTATACTGTAGCAGTTCTTTCTGTGCATATTCCTAGTTTCCTGAAGTTGTGTTACTTGGCAATGACACACCACTCGGAAGCTGATTTCGTCCTGACGCGTTTTAACCCTGTTACGTAGTAGGCCGTGTCTGGTGTGTGCTACTTTTGTCCTGTACATTCTTATACTTTAAACTTTCAAGTATAAGGTAATGAAAGATTTATTTGCTTGTAGCTTCTTCGTGAATTTTATTATGCTTGCGTTCTATGTAGATGCATAGTCGTAGATGGTAACATATCTTCCAGAAAACAGTCTTCATACAGCTGCAAACCCTCACTGATGTTTAAACTTCCTGGCAGATTAAAACTGTGTGCCGGGCCGAGACTCGAACTCCCGACCTTTGCCTTTCGTGGGCAAGGGCTCCATCATCTGAGCTACCCAAGCACGACTTACGACCCTTCCTCACAGCTTTACTTCCACCAGTATCTCGTCTCCTACCTTCCAGACTTCACATAAGTTCTCCTGCGAACCTTTCAGAACTAGCAAAAAAAAAAAAAAAAAAAAAAAATCAAATGGCTCTGAGCACTATAGGACTTAATCTGAGGTCATTAGTCCGCTAAAACGTAGAACTACTTAAGCGTAATTAACCTAAGGACATCAAGGACATCACACACATCCATGCCCGAGGCTGGATTCGAATCTGCGACCGTAGCGGTCGCGTTGTTCCAGACTGATGCACCTACACCCACCCGGCCACAGCGGCCGGCGCAGAACTAGCACTTCTGGAAGAAAGGATACTGCGGATACTTAGCCACACAGCCTGGGGGATGTTTCTAGAATGAAATTTTCATTTTGCAGCGGAGTGTGCGCTGATATGAAACTTTCTGGAAGATTAAAACTGTGAGCTCTGCCTAGAAACTCGGGACACGAGTTCGTGTCTCGGCCCGGTACACAGCTTTAATCTGCCAGGAGGTTTCATATCAGCGCACACTCCGCTGCAGAGTGAAAATTTCATTCTCATTGTCTGAACTATCTCGATAGTCTTTATTTGTTTGAGCATAGCCCATAAAGCGGAAAGCCGATTGACCACGAAATGTAAATAAATATGACTGTGGAACCCCAATACTCTGTATTTCAGTTTTAACATATACGGGGTGTCAAAAGTTAGGCAACATATTCTATGTGTTATAGCAACCAAAGAAATTAAGATATTCTCACTATGTTTGGCTTATGTGATAGAGAACTCACAAAGTTTTGTTTTTATGTGTTCCAGGTTGACGTGAGTGAAATATAATGACAAAGGTTCAAGAAAATTTTCAGTGTGTGGAATGCTTAATTCAGACCGAAGCGGACAGGCAGTTCGAAGTACCCTCCAAACACGGTACAGCAAGCACCTACACTCGCAGATTTCACTTCGCCGGTTGTACAATGCAGACAGATAGGCTTCATATAAAGCATAATACTGGACGACCTAGAACAAGTGAAGCCCATTGCGTCAGCAATATTCTTTCCTTTCCACCGTTCATCGCATACGTCTGTTCGGAGGGTGTCGCAGGAGCTCCTAGGAGGACTGCGAAATGATTCCTTGGGTAGCGTTTATAGATGTATACATACCGACTGCAAATGTTGCAAGCATTTAAACTGGACGATTAACCACAGCTTAGGCAGTTCTCTGTGGACCTTCGCCATTTACAGGAGAATGTAAATTTTCTGAAAAACCTAGCATTTTCTGAGGAAACAACATTCCATGAGTGTGGTAAGGTAAACAAACACAATGTTCGCATCTGGGGCACGATCAGTCCGCACTCTGTGACGGAAGAGCTACTTGACAGACCGAAATTGAATGTATGATGTTGTTTGATCGTTGAGAGCACTGTTGAATCTTTTTATTTTCTTCTTCCTCTTCTTTCTTCGTGTGGGTCATCTAAGGACCACGCAGCAATTTCAATCCTCCCTTCTTTGTTGTTGTTTCTTTTTCCCCCAGAGTTCTTTCATCTCTGTGTATCCTTTTTCTCTCCTAGGACCATTTTGACCCTGTCTTCTCCTCTCCTGCCTTGGAATCTTTCCATTTTAGCAATTTCCTCTTGAAACTTTCTCTTTCCGTTGCATCTTTTCCACTTATGTGGTTTCTTTCCAAATCTTCCCTAACTTCTTGTATCCAGGCTGTTGTTGACTTCGTGATATTTAAATATCTGTTTGGTTAACCTGTTGCTGTTCATTCTGTATAAATGTCAAAAAAAAAATAGCAGTCGTCTCTTTCGTAGTGTTTCATTTATGTTTTCCATATTGCTATAAAGTTCATCATTGCTTCTTAATTTCCATACCTCCGCCACCGCCGAACTCAAGCCCGGGGCCTCATCTCGCAAGCGATGGGGAAGGAGGAGGGGGAGGAGTAACACCGCGTAAAAAAAAAAAAAACTGGGTCCATCTGGCTCCGGATGGTAACACCCTGTGAGGGCCCCTACCTAGGGTTAATAGGTGAAGTCCTGTCAACGGTCTCAAAGGCGGAAGAGGAATCCTAACTCCCAACGGCAGAGAGAGAGGAAGAACCTAATGGAGAAAACCATGAAAAATAATCATTTCGGACTAACAATCCGATCTTACCTCGGAATTTATTTCCTGCCATGGGCAACGTACAATTTCAATTGCAGACCGCTAGAAGAAAACACTACCCCAGGTGACAACTCGAAAGAGGAAAACACCATTGCTTTATGCAATGCATCGAGACCTATGGTTCTGGGGAGTCCCAAAATCAGCATTAAGGACGAGTCGGAGCATCCTTGGTATCCTTTTTGTTTTATTTTATTTTATTTTTTATTTCTGTAGTGGGAGTTCATTCTAACGTTTTCTCCGATTGCAAAGGGTTTTATGCAGACAGATAGGATTCATATGAAGCTTAATACTGGACGACCTGGAACAAGTGAAGCCGACGCGTTAGCGGTACTCTTTTCTTTCCAGCGTTCACTGCAGTCTTCTGTTCGGAGGGTGTCGCAGAGCTGTTCGCGTTACCGGAACTGGAGGGTGACGCAGAGCTCAATAATTCAAGAACAGTCCAGATAGTTTCCTGCCATTATGTAGACAGGAGTGACACCACCAGCAGTCGAGCAATGGTGTAAACGCCCAGAAGGTGACCCCTACGTCGGGCTGAAACCGGTTGGCGGTATTATAACAATAATAAATGCGATTAAGACTGTTCTTGAATTATTGATTAATCATACTAATTGCTGCTTCTCTCCACAACCATGTTGACCAAAAATCAATGTCGCAGAGCTGTTCTCGTTACCGGAATTGGCTGACTGACAAGATACAGTTGTTTTTTCAACAAGGTAATGCACCGCCACAGTTGGCTCAGGCTGTGCCACGTGTTCTACACCAAGTGTTTGCTGACAGCTGGATTAGTAGGGGTGGTCCAGTACCCGGCAGCTTAGATCGCCTGACATTACACCGAAGGACCTCTGTGGCTGTGTTAAGGACAGAGTAAACGAGCCGCCTCTCAATCACATCAGGATTTAAAGAATCGTATCGTTGCTACTACTGCCGCATTTGAAGCGGATAAACTACACCCTGTGTGGACAGATAATAGAGACTGGATGTTGTACGTGGCGCCAAAGGCGTACGTGCTGGAATTCATTGAATGGCATAAAAAAAGCCGGCGGGGGTGGCCGAGCGGTTCTAGGCGCTACAATCTGGAACCGCGCGACCGCTACCGTCGCAGGTTCGAATCCTGCCTCGGGCATGGATGTGTGTCACGTCCTTAGTTAGGTTTGAGTAGTTTTGAGTCTAGGAGACTGATGACCTCAGATGTTAAGTCCCATAGTGCTCAGAGCCATTTGGCATAAAAAAAAGACTATAAGATAGTGTGCAACATAAACCAAACATGGTGTATCTTAATTAGTACCATCTGAGATACCATGCACTGATAGTCCTTTCCCGTCGCTCCATTTGTTAGTGGACGAGGAAGGGAAAGATTTGCAGTGGAACACAGTACCTTCGCCATGCTGTACACAGCGGCTTGCAGATGTCTGCAGATGTAAAAATGTTGTGGTGTCGGAGCTTAAAGTTCTGCTTTTCTTACTGCATGCGTATGAAACTCACAGAGCCGCAACGTTTGCTGCTCTGTACTGATGGACACACGCACACTCACACGCACACGCACGCACACACACACACACACACACACACACACACACACACACACACAGACAGACGCGTTCTCCTCGTCCGGTGATTACTCTGCAGATGGGCCCCACGGGAGCTCTCCAGAATCTCGACGCACTTCCCGCCCCCTCCACCTTCGCAGCCACTCCCCCAGCCACTGGCCCGTGACGTCAGCAGAGTTGGCCCCTGGGACCGGCTCCGGCTCCAGATTGCACGCGGCCGACGAGATCCTTTTGCGCGCCCGCGAAACTCCGCGCAGCTCCGGCCGTAATATTCCATCACGCGACCCAACCGGCTGTGATGACCAGGCGGCCTAACCCGGGTGATCCAGCACCGGTCACCCGGCCTCGTGTCAAAGTGTATCACGGGATAACCGTGCAAGGGCGAGGGTTAGCGTCTCGAAACACGCATGCGATGAGGACCGAACTAATGCATCCCCAAGACTCACCCTCACAAGTTCCTGGATCCTTCTGGCCGTAGGGACATTAGAAGTAGATAAATCCTAATCACTGCTGTGTTTAAAGCATTTAGGGCTTTACTGGTTTGCGATACGTCTTCTTTCGCTCCGGCGCAGTTTTGTAGCTGCTTGTGAATAATTAGTGATTTAGTTAACCTTTGTTTCTTTCCTCTCCATAATTCTTTACAATGCTGGACGATTATGTACTGAAGCACCAAAGAATATATTCAAATATAAAAGTAAGTAAACAGGAAGATTACGGCGCTGCGGTCGACAACATCTGTATAAGACTACAGGTGTCTCACGTAATTGTTACATCGACTACTGCTGCTAGAATGGCAGGTTATCAACAATTAAGTGTGTCTGAACGTGGTGTTATACTCTGCGCATGAGCGATAGGAGACAGCGTCGCCGAAGTAGCGATGAAGTGGGGATTTTGCAGTACGACCGTTTCACGAGTACACCGTGAAAACAGGAACCCGGTAAAACATCAGATCCCAGACATCGCTGCGACCGGAAGAAGATCGTGCAAGAATGAGACCTACGACAAGTCGGACGAATGTGGTTAAAGTTTTAAAGTTCTGTGCCATGTCAAATGTTTTTACAAAGATTTTAGGGAGAGGATCTTAATTTGCTCACTGTGTGACAAGCTCGCCCATATTTTATGTAAGTGGCCAGCCAATGACAATTTACTGTAGCAATCTTGCTACGTTTTCCCTATCCTTACGTTCTACTTTCTTATGTCGCATTTTCCTTCTTTTCCTGCTTTCTTTGCGTGTGTGTTGCAGTTTTATCAGGTCTGTCCACATTTGTTCCCGTTAATGTGTATTAGGGCGCTGATGACCTCCACGTTGAGCGCCCATAAGCCCCAACACACACACACACACACACACACACACACAGACACACACACACACACACACACACACACACAACACACACACACACTGAAGAGAATCGTTCAAGGTGACAGAAGTGCAAATCGTCCGCAAACTGATACAGGTTTCAGTGCTGGACCATCAACAAGTCAGAGGGTTAACTAATCAACTAAACATCATCGATACGGGCTTTCGGAGATGAAGGCCCACTCAAGTACCCTTGAGTATTGCACGACACAAAGCTTTACGCCTCGTCTGGGTCCGTCATCACCGACATTGGACTGTTGATGACTGGAAACATGTTGCCAAGTCGGACGAAATGGTTCAAATGGCTCTGAGCACTATGGGACTCAACTGCTGTGGTCATAAGTCCCCTAGAACTTAGAACTACTTAAACCTAACTAACCTAAGGACAGCACACAACACCCAGCCATCACGAGGCAGAGAAAATCCCTGACCCCGCCGGGAATCGAACCCGGGAACCCGGGCGTGGGAAGCGAGAACGCTACCGCACGGCCACAGGGATGCAGAGATACAATTTGAAATGAGACTCGTCCGTTCCCGTGTACAGGTACGGAGGCAACCTCATGAATTCATAGGCCCTGAATGTCAGCAGAGGATTGTTCAAGCTGGTGGAGAGTCTATAATGGTACAGGACGCGTGCACTTGTAGTACTATAGGACCCCTGATACGTCTAGTTACGACTCTGACAAGTGACACGTACGTAAGCATTCTGTGCATCCGTTCACGTTCATTGTGCATTCCGACGGACTTTGAAAATTCGAACACTACCATGCAACACCCCACACATCCAGAATTGCTGCAGAGTGGCTTCAGGAACACTTTTCTGACTTTAAACACTTCCTCTGGCCACTAGACCACCCAGACACTAACATTATTTAGCGTATCTGGGATGCTTTGCAACGTGCTGTTAAGAAGGGTAACTCCACCACTTCGTACTCTTACGGATGTATGGAGAGCCGTGCAGGATTCATGGTGCCAGTTCCCTCTTGAACGTCTTTGGTTGAGTCCGTGCCACGTCGTGTTGAGCACTCCTGCGTGCTCGTGGGGGCCCTACCCGATATTAGGCAGGCGTACTACTTTCTTCGGCTCTTCAGTGTACAATTACCACCCAAAACATTATGAACACCTGCTTAATAGCTTCTTTGACCCTGTCTGGAACGATATATATACCCGATTCTGCTTATCAGGCATACGACAGTTTATTTGTAGCTTTGTGTGGGTATGTGGCATTAGATGTTTACGCACAGGTCGTACAATTCGCATACATAACGGGACACTGATCTGCGTACGTGGTAATAGCACTCGACAGCAGCCCAGAAAGGTTCCATAGGATTTGGTCGCCGAGACATCAACGTGACTTCTCTATAATGTTCCTCAACCATTGTAGCCCTGTTTTGGCTCCGAGACTCAAGACTATTATTCTGCTGAAATACCACCTTGCCGTCAGGGAAGACTTCAAGCATGAAGGGATGCAGAGATAGTTCGCAGGTGTCAATATCTCTTCCATTACCACCACAGGTCCCACGTAAACGCAGGAGAACGTCTCCCATAGGATAACACTGCACGTACCAGCTTGCGCCTGTCGTGCGCTGCACGTTTCGACCCGCCGTTCACGTCGATGACGGCGTTTGTGGAGGCGACCATCGACTTAGTGTAATAACAACATGATTCACGCGAAGAGCCGACACGATTCCATTGACCGACGGTAGAATCCCGACGATCGCATGCACACTGCAGTCGTGATCTCGTTGGGCCCACATATAAACACGAAGGGTCGGTCTACTGCGAAGCCCCATGTTCAACAATGTACGATGAACGGTGTGCTCCGAAACACTTGTGCGAGCAACAGCATTGTGCTATTTCGGTAGAGATGCCGCAGTTCACCATCTGTCCTTTATTAGAGATACTTGTTCACAGGTTCTGCATAATAATAATCTGCCTTTCGTCAAAGTCGCTTATCCAAATGGATTCCTCCATTGGCTGCCCATATCTTCGCTTTAGTGATTCCCCGTCCGTGTTTGCTCCTACAGGGTGTTTCAAAAATGACCGGTATATTTGAAACGGCAATAAAAACTAAACGAGCAGCGATAGAAATACACCGTTTGTTGCAATATGCTTGGGACAACAGTACGTTTTCAGGCCGACAAACTTTCGAAATTACAGTAGTTACAATTTTCAACAACAGATGGCGCTGCAAGTGATGTGAAACATATAGAAGACAACGCAGTCTGTGGGTGCGCCATTCTGTACGTCGTCTTTCTGCTGTCAGCGTGTGCTGTTCACAACGTGCAAGTGTGCTGTAGACAACATGGTTTATTCCTTAGAGCAGTGGATTTTTCTGGTGTTGGAATTCCACCGCCTAGAACACAGTGTTGTTGCAACAAGACGAAGTTTTCAACGGAGGTTTAATGTAACCAAAGGACCGAAAAGCGATACAATAAAGGATCTGTTTGAAAAATTTCAACGGACTGGGAACGTGATGGATGAACGTGCTGGAAAGGTAGGGCGACCGCATACGGCAACCACAGAGGGCAACGCGCAGCTAGTGCAGCAGGTGATCCAACAGCGGCCTCGGGTTTCCGTTCGCCGTGTTGCAGCTGCGGTCCAAATGACGCCAACGTCCACGTATCGTCTCATGCACCAGAGTTTACACCTGTATCCATACAAAATTCAAACACGGAAACCCCTCAGCGCCGCTACCATTGCTGCACGAGAGACATTCGCTAACGATATAGTGCACAGGATTTATGACGGCGATATGCATGTGGGCAGCATTTGGTTTACTGACGAAGCTTATTTTTACCTGGACGGCTTCGTCAATAAACAGAACTGGCGCATATGGGGAACCTAAAAGCCCCATGTTGCAGTCCCATCGTCCCTGCATCCTCAAAAAGTACTGGTCTGGGCCGCCATTTCTTCCAAAGGAATCATTGGCCCATTTTTCAGATCCGAAACGGTTACTGCATCACGCTATCTGGACATTCTTCGTGAATTTGTGGCGGTACAAACTGCCTTAGACGACACTGCGAACACCTCGTGGTTTATGCAAGATGGTGCCCGGCCACATCGCACGGCCGACGTCTTTAATTTCCTGAATGAATATTTCGATGATCGTGTGATTGCTTTGGGCTATCCGAAACATACAGGAGGCGGCGTGGATTGGCCTCCCTATTCGCCAGACATGAACCCCTGTGACTTCTTTCTGTGGGGACACTTGAAAGACCAGGTGTACCGCCAGAATCCAGAAACAATTGAACAGCTGAAGCAGTACATCTCATCTGCATGTGAAGCCATTCCGCCAGACACGTTGTCAAAGGTTTCGGGTAATTTCATTCAGAGACTACGCCATATTATTGCTACGCATGGTGGATATGTGGAAAATATCGTACTATAGAGTTTCCCAGACCGCAGCGCCATATGTTGTTGACAATTGTAACTACTGTAATTTCCAAAGTTTGTCTGCCTGAAAATGTACTGTTGTCCCAAGCATATTGCAACAAACGATGTATTTCTATCGCTGCTCGTTTAGTTTTTATTACCGTTCCAAATATACCGGTCATTTTTGAAACACCCTGTACTTGCTTTCGTTACTCCGGCCGTTGTGGCCTAGCGGGTCTAGGCGCTACAGTCTGGAACCGCGCGACCGCTACGGTCGCAGGTTCAAATCCTGCCTCGGGCATGGATGTGTATGATGTCCTTAGGTTAGTTAGGTTTAAGTAGTTCTAAGTTCTAGGGCACTGATGACCTCAGAAGTCCCATAGTGCTCAGAGCGCGCAACAACACCAGTGGCATCCAATGTCGTGGTGAGCAGTGTCCATAATGTTTCGGCTCATCAGTGGGCGTCTAACTAATTTTGACGTTAATGAAACATCGTTCGGCGCTTTTACTGTCTAATGGTTTGCTTGGTATGTCTTATACCAGCGTGATTATATGATTACCATATTTCGACCGTTAACGTTGTTATAGAAAAGACTGTTTCGTCGGATATGGTCTCTTTGAAATCAGGTAATAAAAGCTTTAGTTGTAAAAAATTTATTTGTTCATTCACGACTGCTTTCGCGCGGTTGTAAGCCCATCGTCATGTGAAACAAGTCTGCTGTAGGAACATGGAGATTATAATAAACGATTTTAAACCACTTAAAGCTTATTTAGTTGCAATAATAGGAATTCACTGCATAAATGTAAATATGAAGCTGATAAAATCTGATTAGTCAGAACTAAACACGATTTACGCGTCATGTAAACAACAAAATTATCTAATGAAATGGGCGGTTAAAGGGAGAGAAAAAGAGAAAACCTAGGAGAAGCAAATGTATCTTCTATTTATATTCTTTCTTTCATTCTTGGCCCTTTGTCCCGCTTCAAGGCGGGGTCGGCCATTTTATCCGGATATGGGATTGTTAGTTGCTGACAGTGGCCGGATGCCCTTCCTGCCGCCATCCCAAACCCACCTGCACGTAAGTAGTTTACCCCAACTGTCTGCATTTAGTGTAAGCCATGAAATAGGGCGAATGTTTTCAAATGCCTGTAAGTCGTGTAACTGAGGCAGAACTTGGGGACCAGCCCGGTATTCACCTAGCGGGATTTGGAAAACCGCCTAAAAACCACATCCATGCTGGCCAGCGTAACAGCCCTCGTTGTTAACCCGCTGGGCGGAACCGATCAGAGGCTGACGCGCCTACCTGAGTCCACGAAGAACCCCCTTAGCGCTCTCGGCTACCATGGATTAAAAATAGAGTTCAGACCTCACCATTATTGCTTTCTCCCTCGTCATAGGAAAGATAATATTTTTCTCTCTTAATGGCCAACCGTTGATATTTCTCCTTGTGGATACTCAATTGTCACTTTATTAAGTTCGTTTTTATCCAGTGGGCATTCTCCTTTTTTAATTTAAATTTTATCTTGAAATCATTTCATCAGATGTTTGGGTACCCCCGCTATTTGTACCCAATTACATAACCACTACTTTTTTATATATTTTGACGATCTTCATCTAACCAGTATTGATCAGTTACATATTACGTGGCCACCTTTGTTAACGATTGGGTTAGTGAGCTCTGACGCTATTCGTCACCAGATGGCTTTACTTTCCCTCGCATTATGACGCTCGCTTATTTTCATGTGCGTCATATCTTATCTCGCCTTCAAGTGCAGCCTGATGTCCTGTGTGCGGCGCTGCTTGTTGACATTCTCGCCAGACCCAAAAAAAATGCAAATGGTGCTGTTTCGCCCTAGGTACCTCAAAAACAAGAAGAACCAGGAACAAAGCGAAATTCATCTGAGGTACTTGGGGAAACCTGCTAAGACTATGAGAGACTGCCATGTACTTAGGTGCACACCACGATAAATATCTAAATTGGAAATTACACCAGACAGAGGCATTAAATAAAGCCAGGAAAAGACAAGAATTAGTTCGTGTAGTACAAGGTAGACTCGAGGGGTGCAGCAGTAACACAGCAATCAGTACAGTCCAAACCTTCACACGACCGGTCCTAGAAGAACAGTGCGACATCTGTAGCATTATGACACGCACAATAGACAACATAATGTACTCTGCCACCAGATAACTCCTGAGAATCTTCAAGAGGTTGAATAACACTACACATAGGGAAGAAATGTATAAAGCGAGAAGAATGACCCCACTACAAACAGGGTTAGCCAACCTCAAAGCAAAATATGGCTCTCACACCCTACACAACAGGCCGGATTTGGGAATAATTGGTAACAAGAAAACCGACAAAGACTAGGAAACAAAAATACAAGTACACGCACCCCAGCAGCACTATGTCCCTAAACACTACAAAATCATCCTGTAATTAGCATTGAAAATGCTGCCCCTAATACAAAACCAAGAAACTCCAGCTTACCTAGATGAAATAACATGAAACAACGAGATCGACAAAATTACAGCAGAACCACAACAAGACACCATCGACGACAAAGAAGAAACGAAATCCCAACTAAGGAAGCAAACTATATACCTACCAGTCACAGCTTACAGCAGTAGGGCAAGTAAAAACTAGACCTAAGATCAAAGAGCACAAGAAAATTTCCCTTGTTAGTATTGCAAAAATTTCCAATAAAACAAAATGTGTATGTAAGTAATAGAAAAATAAAATCTTTTAATAAATATATGTAAGACCACACACATGAACAGAGCATAAAAAAGCTCTCAAGCTATCCGCCCTCTCCCCATCAGGCATTGGGAATGAAAAGGTTAAGAAAGTAAACAAATCAAATAAAAAATGTTATATTCTCTAAGTTTTTCTCCCTTTGACCGCCCATTTCGGTGGATATTTTTGTTGATTATATTACTTAACTCTTGCTGAGTTCTCACCCGAGACTATCATCTTCATATTTACAATTGGGCAGTGAATTCCTGTTACTATAACTAAACAAGTATTAAGTGGTTTAAAGGTTATCCACGTTACTATTGTTGACATGTTTTAATGGGAAATAGGCTTTCAACCGACCGAAACCGGTCGTGATTGAAGAAATAAATCTTTTACTGTTGAAGTGGTTTATATCTGATTCCACGATGCTCAGCTGTGGATGAACTGTCAACCAAATTTTTAGCCTTTTTGTTCTGTCTACAAGTTTTTGAATTTTTGACAGCTATGCGGTTACCAATTTCTTTTGATTTGTTAATGTAGCCGTAAGTAGTACTACTGTATGAAATGCAATATTGGCAATAGTTACATATCAGAACAGAAACTAAGGCTAGGAAAAAATCGTGAAATATTAGCTGGCAGCTATAAAATGGCACTCTACGAGAAGCAGGCCTATCGAAAACCAGTGAAGCACTAAATACTTTAAAAACATCAGTCATTAGGACTTATAATGTCTGTATTTATTACTTCTGTTTTTATATTTATGGGCTTGCAGCTTTGTAAACCATTCTAACCTATAATGGTGCTGTAATAATGTTTTATTCAGCTGTACTTATGGCTATGAGTTCATGATCATTTTCAAAAGATATGCAAAACACAGAAGATGCCCGTACACTTTCATTAGCTATGACTTAGGTTATTTTTACGTTACAATTTGGAAGAACTTACGTCCTTGGAACATCAATAAAGCTGGCGGTGTCGAAATTTAATGTGTGTCAATAATTTGAAGGGCTTTTATAACTCTGAAGTTGGTGAGTACTATTTTGAGGTGTTTCATTTGTTTCTAAAATTGAAAGCTTCTGTTGACAGCTTCGTAACGATGTGGTATAGTTACATGTCTGGTTTATTAATTTATGGATTTGTGCGATATAATAATACATGTATTTTCTAGTGATAGTATTATCTTTGTACTGCAACTCGTATATCGTGCTGCGAACACTCACGAGCACGAACCTTCTGGCTGTGTTAGTGAAGCCACACACTAGTAGATCGAAGTTCTGCCCTAAAATTTAAAGCAGTGTTTGGGACAATGGAATAGTACACTTACCAATCGCAGCACCAGGGGATTACCTGATACCCGCCTTTTGAAAATACTGTATCTCCTTAAAACTTTCGTATCCAACAATAACAGTTAACGAATACTGCACTTTTTAATTTTTGTGTGGTGGTCGCCAAGTACCCCTTACTTGCTTACTTGGTAGTACATATAAATATAATTCAACAACAATTAACGAATTTTGTTTTTATTTTAAATTTTTATAGAGTGGTCATGAATTACACACCCTTGCCCTCCCTCCCTCCCTTCATAATACGCTTTATGGATAATGTTTATGTACTGTTACAAATAACTGAATAGATACAAAAGTTAAATTTTGTAAAACTATTGTGACACTATTTCTGTCTTACTGAAGCGAAAGCAAGATAAATAAACAGACAGAAGACAGCTAAATAGAAGCAGATTTTAACTGAGTCAGGGTTAGATTGTTCAATTGAAAAAAAAAAAAAAAACACAAAAATAAATTTTGTCGAACTACAGCGACATTACTTCTGGTGCACGGAAGCAAGAGTTAGATAAATAAAAGGAAACGTGAAAGGAAGCTGTAAGTAGCAGAGATGAGATTCTCAAAGAACGTGGAGCGTACCTTATCATGTAAATTTTATTCCAACCTTAGAATTGGTCTTTGAAGGTATGTCACTGCAAAGATGAAAAATTTAAGTGAAGACATCGTATATATAAGTTGTAGCATCTAGTAGGCACACTTCAAAGGTCATGTAACTGAAAATGAATGACTTCTTGAAACCGATTCAGTAGCAAGTTGCCATTCAAGTCAAGCCCATCTGCAGTGCTGGCTCCCATCAGTTTCGAGGTTATTCATTAAAAATTGTCAAGCAGTGACTTGCTAGTTGGAATGTAATCGCACACCGTTTGGTCTGAAAGTAGATTTTTTGTGAAAATCACGAAAATTTTTAACGACAGTCAACACAGTCCCTCTGGCGACGGACACGTTTCTCGCAACCAGAGACTAGTTTTTTGATACAGCCACTGCAGAATGTTCCACTTTTTTTTTTCGGGGCACAACGGCACTTATATCAGCACCTCTTCATCCCTATGCAAGTTATGTTCTCGAAGGCGTTATTAAGTTTTGGATAGAGATGAAAATCGCACGGGGCCAAGTCGTAGCTGTATGGACGATCGAAAACAGAAAACCCAAGCGGTCGGATTTTTTTCGATGTCGCAGCGCTCGTACGTCGTCTAGCATTGTCATGCTGAAGGAGAGGGAGCTCCGTGTGTGTGGACCAACTCTTCGAATTCGAAACTCGGATACAGAACTATTTCTCAATCGCACACGTTGCATACCCACATTTAGAGATTAAGAATGTAGATGTAGAACGTTAACAATGTTTGTTTTGTTTAAAAATCTTCAAGAGCTTTCACAACAACAACAAAAAAAAATTCGGAGGCATTACTTTTCAGCACGCCGTCGTACTGATTCAGTTTCCAGCTATCTCTGTATTCAGGTTTCTTATTCTTGATGGCATCCCATGCAATTCAGTACGAAGAGTTTAATAGTTTATTAAGTCCCTCCTTCCGCAGCAGGTTCGGTGTTCTCAAAAATTCTGTCTTTAATTATTTTTTATATACATTTTATACGACAAAACCACACGAGAAGGTCAATGCAGTAAACAGTTTTGGCCAGCTTATAATCATCTTCCTACTATAAATGATAAAAGAGTCAAAGAAAACTTATTAAATAAAATCTGCTAAGTAAAATCGTACCTAAGGGCATTGCCTCCAGTTATAGGCAACAGCAGATTATTACAGGTTATATAATGGTTCTTTCTCTCCTCGTCTGATAATCCTAAGACAACTGCTATGCTCATCGAAACAGTTTATGGCACCGTAAAACTCTAAGTCCACTGTGTTGTATAAAATACAAAGCCTAAACGAACAGTAACCAATCGCTTAATCTCTAGGCACAATACGTCATTTGTGATTCTTCATTTTCTCCTGGCAGTTTTGTTAATCGAACAGTCCACGGGTGTACAGAAGGATCAAAGTGTCCAAGGGCACAGTGTTTCGGCGATCAGACATGTCGCCATCGTCAGGTGCCCTGACGAACTGAGCTAATTAAGATGACAATCAACAAACGAAACGATCTGGCGACCACGGAGTACAAAGAACTTACACCAACTCCATCATCCATCAGAGACGCCGACGCCGACTCTCGGCCGCGGATCGTGGGTGGTGCGGAACGAGGGGGGGAGGGGGGAGGGGGGAAGGGGGATATTACTCAGCCACGCGCCCTCAGAAGCCCAGTTCTTCAGCGCAACTGACGATGTAGGCACGTCTGATCGCAGAAATATTGTGCCGCTGGACACTATAGTGTGTTCGTTCAATACGTCATTCTTTTCAGATCTCGTTTCTGCCGGTTGTACTTAATTTTCAATTTCCTTTGGTTTGTCCGTACTATAATGCTGCCGCGATTGTTTTCTAAAATACAATTTTTCCATCTTTCTCACTGATTCTGTTCTTGGACAGCCCCTGACTCTCCTCAACAATGTCATCGCTGCTACCTGTACTTCGCTGTCATTTTCTTGAATTACAGAGCTAACTACCAAGAATCAAAACAAATGTTTAAGACAATATGTACGTAGTTTTTTATGCAGACTCTCATTCTGTAATAAAAAATGGGGGTTCCCTTTTGAAAGTTTAAAGTTGCCTCCCGCCCCACCGCCAGGGGGGGGGGGGGAGATTGTTGGCTAATTTTAGCACCAGTAGGTGTCCCCCTCGAAAATAACCAACTTTGGATTCTATACATCTTTCCGTGTGAAACTTATTTTTCGAGTTATTCTGGTTTGTCAACTTAAAATTTACACCCTGCAAATTGTTGACTGAATCTCTTCTGATTCACTTCAGTAATCTCGTCTGTGCTGCATTTATTGTTTTGGAATTTTTCATTTTTCTAGTTCTCCGTTCCGTTTTGTTTCTATTAGAAACGAAAACAAAGGAACTGTGTAGAGACGGATCGAAAAATTTTCATTTCCCTGTATTCATCAAAATAGCTTCGAAATCATGACTCTGTTGTCCAAAGATACATGCATAATGTACAAATGTGTGAATATAATATCAAAATGAAAAAAATTATCCCGGACAGTTTCTGTACTCCGGACGCAGCTGCTTCGCTTACCTACAACGCGATTTTGTAAACGTCTCTAAGGCAACGCCTCTTCATACACGGCAAACTTTTCCTCCTACAGCCGTTTGTGCTTTGCAGTTGAAAGCTGTCAGAATAACAGCCAGGTGTCAAGGGTTTCCTTAAGTTGCCTCGGCTGCAGTATATTACAACTTCATGCAAGATGCGGCATTTTTTTCAGGTATATCAGTGTTTATGGCGTGGTACCTCCTGACACACTTGTCATACAATGATATAATTTCGTAGGTACATTTAGTGGCATATGTGGATAATATCTGAAAGTTTTGTTGCGAATATAGTAGGTATAAAAGGAGTAATAAATTCGAAAATCATGCATGAAGCGGCTGTTCTTCACCCATCTCATTATTTATCGCGTCAAATCTTATCATGGATTGCGTGGTATTCCTTATCACATCGGCACTTATCGAAGCACATGCGCCAATTTTTCTCTCTCGCATACCCCCGCCGTAGGTTCGAGTCCTCCCTCGGGCATGGGTGTTGTCATTAGCGAAAGTTAGGTTAAGTTAGAGTAAGTTCTGCGTAAGCTTAGGGACCGTTGACCTGAGCAGTTTGGTCCCGTAAGACCTTACCACAAATTTCGTAATTTTTCTGTCGCATATCTTCAGGTGTGGTTGGAACGTCTCTATAAACAATGTCTTGTACAAATCCCCACAATAAAAAATCCAGAGGCGTCAAGTCTGGCGAACGAGCCGGCCACGACACATCTCCCCCTCCGTCCAATCCAACGATTTGTGAATTGTGTCTGCAACTCATTTCTAGCCATCATCGAAAAATGTGCCGGACACCCTTCATGTTGATACCACATTCTGTTCCTGATTCCTAAAACAGACCTAATGTTTCTTGTAGGAATGTGGTGTACTTTCTACCACTATGATTTCCGTCGATGAAATAGGAACCTATAATTCTGTCCTCCAGAATCCCACAACATACATTAATCGACGACGGTTTTCTGTGTGCAACTTGCCGCTGACAATAATGAATGTTATGCTAATTACCATATCCACGGTTCGTGAATGTAGCCTCGTCAGTAAATAAAATCAAATTAAGAAGTGTGTCATCCCTCTGAATATGAACTTGAGTACATCGGCAGAATTAAATGCAACGCAGACAATCCGTAGCAGTCAATTCTTGGTGGAGACTGACTTGGTAAAGATGATATTTATGGCGATGCAGAACACAAACAATATTACTCAGGCTCATACCAGCTTCCCTTGCGATTTTGCGCGAACTAACACAAGGATCTCGAACCACCGTGGCAAGAGTACCAATTTCCGTTTCCTCGTTAGTAACTTTCCTTTGCCGGATATGTTTCCCACGTGTTAAATATCCGGTTGTCCTCAATTTATCACACACATATTTAACCGTACGACGTGTAGGGTGAGTACGTTGAGGATATCTTTCAGCGTATAAATCTTTAGCTCTCACTAAATTTTGTTGGCATTCTCCATGAATGAGAAGCATATCGATTTGTTCTTCGAAGGAATACATAACTCACATTCGTTTGATTAGACGATACAAGTCTTACCGTTCCTATTAGTGTTATATTGTTAAACCGTCGAGTGGCGTTTACATGTCAATGGCACGTTAGATGGATACGCCGCATTCGGCGAATATTTACTTTTTGCACGATATACGCTGGAGAATTGTCAGAGCATGTGTTTCGATAGTTGCGAAAGTGGTAAGGAATACCACTCAATCCATGATAAGAAGACTGCAGCTCTGCATTGATACCAATGGTTATCGCTTCGAGCACCTTCTGTAAACGGACGTTAATGTCAACTTTTTTACCTTCGTTGACCTTCACAGACCTTAACTGTTCCACATCATCGGATTCGTCTCGATTGCTCCTATCGGACAATAAGTAAAAAAACCATAGCACCATATTTGAAAAGAACAAGGTTGACCATATCTCTGACGTGACCCTACCTAGGAACAATAAACCAGCGTCATATTATGTCCCCCGTTGTCCCATGCAACATTTGAGTCACAAACGTTTCAGCCACTTTCATACTTTCGGAGTTATTCTAGGTGGCAATAGTTAGTGACTCACTCAGTATACTGATTACTTTCCTTGAGGTAACTGGTTAATTTCGTGGTTTTATGGATGCTGAATACGCATATGAAAGTCTCTTTCCTGTCACCTACAGTTTTCAGTGATACTTGTGCGCAGTGAAAAGAGGATTTTTCAAAATTGATATTGCATTTAAAATTAATTTATACTAACTAGGAAAATATTTGACACTGAAGCCAGTGACGGTTCGCATGAACAAATCTCTCGCCATTGACGTGCTTGTTGACAGACGTTAACCGGATATGTTCTTGCTTCTACTGTCGTATAATTTCACCCGTATCATGTTTAATTATTATGTAAGATACACGCAGTATGTGCTTCCTTATCTACTTGTTGGAAGCATCTCCCCATGGGGAATTCCTATACAATAATAAAATTTTGACGAATGCCACCACTATTAATTATCACGACATCTCTGTACTATTGTAGTCATTATTGTATAACAAGTAGTTTGGCTGGTCGCTGTTTGTTCTTGTTTAATTTAGCACCAGTGGCTGTGTTTGGTGTACCCTCCGCTTGTGCCAAGCCCAACGGATAGCGAGGTGTTTCTTGCGCCGGCTACCGCGCGAAGACAACAACGCAGCAAGAACTGGAGGCTTAAGCTGCCAGTTACGTGCCCTGCCTTACATGGAGACCCATTGTAACACCTGCTTACACTGAAAGCAGTGACAAAAGACTAAAGACGAAAAATTTATTCTCATCGATCTAACGTAAAGTAAAGTTAGCCTACTTTATCTACGTTCACTAGCGAAAGTAATTTTTTAAAAAGTAATATGTGTTGGAGACTGATTTATGCTTTAAAATGACGAACCAACGCTTCGGCTATAACTGTGCTATATCTTCAGCAGGGTATACAATAACATTGTAGCCGCGCGGGATTAGCCGAGCGGTCTGAGGCGCTGCAGTCGTGGACTGTGCGGCTGGTCCCGGCGGAGGTTCGAGTCCTCCTTCGGGCATGTGTGTGTGTGTGTGTGTGTGTGTGTGTGTGTGTGTGTGTGTGTGTGTGTGTGTGTGTGTGTGTGTGTCCTTAGGATAATTTAGGTTACGTAGTGTGTAAGCTTAGGGACTGATGACCTTAGCAGTTAAGTCCCATAAGATTTCACACACTTTTTTTTAATAACTTATTTTTATCGGCCACATATTGACTTTCATGCCTGACAGTAAAAATCCTTAAAAATAACTTAAATGAAATACGTAGTACATTTGGATGGGGAATTGCAGTTCAGGGTGGAAAAAAAACCTTTGAGGAAAAATGTAAATGAACGTATGTCGTCGTTGGCTGGGAGGCCCAATTCGGTGAAGTTCGGCCGCCAAGTGCAAGTCCTATTTTAGTCCACGCCACACTGGACGACTTGAGCGCCGGTGATGAGCATGAAATGATATTGAGGACAACACCCACTCCTCGAGCGGAGAAAATCTCCAACCCGGTCGGGAATCGAACCCAGGGCTGCTTGCATGGGAGGCGAGCACTTTACCACCCAGCTAAGCAGGCGGACACCTTTGAGGAATACCGATGACATTGTGATTGTGTCAGAGTCTGCAAAGGACATGGAGAACTTGTAAGTAGGCTGTTTAGGTTTTTTTATTGGTAACGCCACCTCTGTATGAAAATCACTGGCTGTGCTGTGTGCAGTCTGTGGCTAGTTTGCATTGCTGTCTGCCATTGTAGTATTGGGCAGCGGCAGCTGGATGTTAACAGCGCGTAGCGTTGCGCAGTTGGAGGTGAGCCGCCAGCAGTGGTGGATGTGGGGAGAGAGATGGCGGAGTTTGGAAATTTGTAAGATATACAATGATCTGTTATGTATATTATGAGTTTTCAACATTATTAAGGCAAATACATTGTTTGTTCTCTATTAAAATCTTTCATTTGCTAACTATGCCTATCAGTAGTTAGTGCGTTCAGTAGTTTGAATCTTTTATTTAGCTGCCAGTAGTGGCGCTCGCTGGATTGCAGTAGTTCGAGTAACCAAGATTTTTGTGAGGTAAGTGATTTGTGAAAGGTATAGTTTAATGTTAGTCAGGGCCATTCTTTTGTAGGGAATTTTGAAAGTCAGATTGCGTTGCGATAAAAATATTGTGTGTCAGTTTAAGCACAGTCTTGTATAATTGTTAATAAGGGGAAGTTTCAAACTAAGTGAACGGAATCAGTAAACTCGTGAAAAGAGGTTGTGAGATGAGCATCTACAAAAGAAAACCGAGGGTAGAAGGATGTAGTGGAGTCACATAAGGCGACGCTGAGGGAATTAATTAGAAAATGAAAGTAGTACATGAACTTTACTGTTTGAGCAGTAAAATAATTAATGACGGCCGAGGTTGAGAGAATATCAGAGACCAACAGGTAATAGAAAGAAAAGGATTTCTGAAGCAGAGAAGCGGTTTGACACGGAATACAAATTTACATTTTAGAGTGATACGTCTGAAAGTACCTGCAAGGAGCGTAGCCTTGTACAGAAGTGAAACTCGAAGCAGTTCTGAAATATGGTACTACCTAAGAACGCTGAGGGTCAGATGAATAGTTCCAAAAACTAGGGACGAAATAAATTTTTTATTTTATATAATTTCGTGGGAGAACAGCGATCTTATTTTGATAAAATTATGTCAAAGCAGTCATGGCCGTAGCTATGTTAACTTCAGACCGGTTTAGGCCTTTTAATTACGGGACATCAGCAGAGTTTGTACTGCAATAGCAAACGTAATAGTGCTGTATTACATAGAAAAGCCAGTGACACAGTATACACTAAAATGAGGTATCATTACCCATCTGGATGATGGTGATGGCGCCTGACCCGAAAATGGCTTAAGATTCTCTGAAGCGCCCTCTACCTCATGTAACTCTTGGCTGTTTAGTCATCAGCGTCAGTAACAGTGACTGAGGCATCCACAGCCATCACCGTCATCGAGATGGGTAATGATACATCGTTTTAGAGTATACTTTTACGTCACTGGCTTCTATATGCAATATAGCATAATTACTTTTGATATTGCCGTACAGACTGTGATAATTAAGAGGCCGAAACTGTTCAGACGCTAACATCGACTGAGACCAAGACTGCTTTTAAATAATTGTAAAGAAATTTTTGACGTAACTGGACTAAAAGATGGGACTGGTTGACAGGTTTTCAGCGGTCGAGGAATTGCCGGTTTGGTACTGTAATTACGTTTTCTGAGGGTGGAGGAGGGATAAACTTGTAGAGAAAGGATAAGCCGTGGGTCGAGAAACCGGATTCACCTAAATGTGGGTCACAGTCGTTATTCGGAGAGTAAGAGGCTCGCACAGGATATAATAGCGTGGAGAGATGCATCAAACCCGTCTCAGGACTGAAGGTCACAACTACAAGTACATCATAAATTACCTATATTTTATAGTGAGCAAGGAAAGGAAGGAACACCGTACATAGCTACGAACTTTCAATGCAATTGGTTGATCATCTCTGCAGTCAGTAATATCTTAGGGCTTTTCTTTTGTTTCGTTTTGTCAAGGAGTATATGAAGATATCAGCTGTGAACAATGCTGACCGGACAGTTCTGTTGTTGCGACAAAATACGCAGTAAAACTTCAGTACATACTCATAAATAACATACTTCAGGTACAGCCATTGTGATGTTTTTATTCAGATCAGTCACTGTTTTTAAATTTTTGTAGAGTAGCGGCACACTTTTTAAAAAATCATGAATGCAATCCATAATTTTATTCTTAAAAATACTTCAATAATTACTTAACATTGTTCACTTGCAGACTGGTATCAGTCGTTCATGTTCTTTACGGGAAACATGTCCAATGGTCAACTATAGATGGTATCTGTGAGACTTTAAACAAGAAGTAACAAGGCTTGAAACCAAAAATATTGTTAAATAAGGCTAAACCAGACTCTTTTCAATATTATTTAGAGGTCTCCTTGCATTTTGTTAGCTTATTCTTTAGTTTATCTTTATACTGCATATCGAATGTCATGCAGCAGCCCCTGGTTAAGCTGTATCCTACATTGAAAGAAATCGTTGACGGGTGAGAATGTTTAACGATTCATAGTAGTTATCGTGTCCCACATACGCTGTGGGTAATATTTAAACCTGTATCAGTTAGTCACAGAGCCCTGGGGGTGCAGACGCGGTTAGGTATGTGTGTTTCAATATAAACGGGACGAAGTACCACAATCTCGAGATTATGCTTAATTTAATTATTTCGACCGTGGTACCAGGTGTTTCTGTGTGAAAAGATTCATTGTGTGTTGTGGCTCACGCGACTTTTCTGACCAAAGTTTTCCTCGGCCCCTTTTTCAGAGAAGCAACAATTACAATACTAAAGAATACATTTTTCGATCCGCCGTTAACTGTTGTCAGTTTAATCTAATGGGCATAACGTAACGTGCTACTAAACGAACACACGATTGGTGGACGGCAAAAACGGGTGTGTGGAGAAGAGTAAATGTAACAAACATACGGACTAACTATTTACGGACTATAAGCAAGAGAACCTTAACGACATAACATGTAAGGGACTTTATCAGAGAGTATCGAGATAACAGCGCAGCAGACAGTTGTCCCACCGCCAGGAGAAGAGGTTCCATAAACATAACCTAACTCTGGTCATCTTCTACCAGAAACGTTGCTAAATACACATTAACATGCCAACTCCTTCACGATACGAGGTAAGGTTATGTGAACAAACAATTTCTGACCTGAGGTTATTACACTCAGAAATTTACACTTTCGACATGTTTCAACTATTCTTCGGTTTATGAAAATGTCATGTTCACTTTCGACACAGAGATATTATTTTTATAGGAAAATTTATTGTTTACTCGGCCGTATTCTACGTTCCTACGATTCTCTTCATCGTATATGCCATCTCATAGTCATTTGCAGCCAAAATTATTCGACCATCGGCGAATACTATACCAGATAAGTAACCATCTATGTAGCTTTTAATCCGTCTTGATTGCAAAATGTTTTGACTACTGCTCAAGCGTTTGGGATCCCTATCAGGTCGGATTGAGGGAGGACATAGAAGCAATTCAGAGGCGGGCTGCTAGATTTGTTACTGGTAGGTTTGATCATCACGGGAGTGTTACGGAAATGCTTCGGGTGTGAGTCTCTGGAGGAAGGGAGGCGTTCTTTTCGTGATTCGCTACTGAGGAAATTTAGAGAACCAGCATTTGAGGCTGACTGCAGTACAATTTTACTGCCGCCAACTTATATTTCGCGGAAAGACCACAAAGATAAGCGAGATTAGGGCTCGTACAGGGGCATATAGGCAGTACTTTTTCCCTCGTTCTGTTAGGGAGTGGAACAGGGAGAGAAGATGCTAGTTGTGGTACGAGGTACCCTCTGCCACGCACCGTATGGTGGATTGCGGAGTATGTATGTAGATGTAAATGTTTATTCATATGACCGGTTTCGGTTCCTCTAGAACCATCTTCAGATCTGTAACGATAATGATACTAATTTACTATTTCACGAATGCAAGACTTTTTCATCAGATCTAATCATCATCAAATGTACCAGAATGTACCTGATATTTCGGTTACAGGAGTAACCCGTCCTAATACAGTAACTTTGTCATGCTGCGTCACGCAACATTGGATGTCAGAATGCACGTCATTTATATTAATTATAACATTACTACAGACAGATGGCGTCCGGTACATTTGTTATATTACAAATGCGCACACTGTATTCAGTAGATTTTTGTAATTAACTTTTATCTCTAAAAATTCTTAATTAAAATCTGTAGATGTCTATGTTAAAATCTGTACGTATCAAAATTTAATATAGAACAGACTGGTAGGAACTTTGAGACCAGATTCAGAGAGCACATCTACTCTCATATGGGGCGCATATGGCGGCCTCAAAGCACTCAGTCACGAACATTGAACAAATTTAGACATCCTGCATAGAGGTCAGAAGGGACGGTTTCTTAACATTTTGGAAGAAATTGAAATATACACCCACAAAAAGAAAGACCCGGATTTAATCCTCAACGAGCAAAGCGAGTTCAGTCATAACGCCTATTTTAGTATTTATGACGACTTACTGATACGAGAACTGTTGCGTGTGGAGGTCCAGGCCGAGGGATGAGAGATGGTGCGTGATGGAGAAGCTGGAAGATGCGTGCAACGCCTGGCGTCGTTGACGGGGCCCTCCTGCGCGGCCCTCTTACCCACGGCGATGGACGTCAGACGGCTGAGCGAATCGCGGCACAACACCGAAATGGCGGGAAACACGGAAGCAGACCAGAGCCATAGATATAGAAATCGCCCTTTGTTTTGAGTTCGTATAAAAATGATAATTTTACTGTGTTTTTAAATTTCGGTAAGTACAGATTTTAACCTTGACATCTACAGATCTTAATTAAGTATTTTTAGAGATAAAAGTTAATTACAAAAATCTACTGCATGCAGTATGTGCATATGTAATGTAATAAATGTACCGGACGCCACCTGTCGGTAATAGTGTTATAATTGATATAAATAACCTGCATTGTGCCAACCAATTTTTTGTGACGCAGCATGTGAAAGTTGCTGTATTTGGACAGGTTACTCCTGTAACCGAAATATCAGGTACGTACTGGTACATTTGATGTTGATTAGATATGATGAAAAAGGCTTGCATTCGTGTAATAGTAAATTATTATCATCATCGTTACAGATCTGAAGATGGTTCTAGAGGAACCGAAACCGGTCATATGAATAAACATGCTGCAATCAAGGCGGATTAAAAGTTATAATGTAAAATCACTGATTGCGGCTATCCTACAGACATTATGTGTAAAACCTTCATCTATGTCTAACGCCACTCTTCTGCACTTTTTCATCCATATTTTTCTTAACATACTGGATACTAAAGAGTACCCTTATCTAAGTCTGGAATTGGTTGTAATTGGTCCTTACAGAACTGCCATAGGGCATTTTCTTACTGTGAGTCACTTGTGGCAAAGGATTTTGGGCCGTATGGTGCTTCGCTGTTAAGTTATAAGCAACTGCCGGAATTAAATACCACTTTGAGCAAAAATCTGGGTTGCTAATCTGACAAATTACACACATCAGAAACATGTCGCTCGGGTTTGGCGGGAGACGGCCTGAGTGTTGCGTGTGTGCTCCTTGATGTCTACAGAAATCACAGACAAAGTGGAATAGGTTTGTCGTATGGACTTGTTCGGTGAGCTCGTCGATATAGAGGCTGTACAAGCGTCTCCTCTGAGACACCATTTGTGCATTGGGGATGCTATATTATGTGTCTTAGTTTTGAGCTAAGCCGGACTTTACGAGTTCAGTCGTGCTTTGCATTGGTAAAAGTTTCCCTCTGTTTATGTTGCAATAATTCGTCTCTGTCGGTTGTGACTTCGATTTCTGACTTACGAATACAACCGATGCTCGCGTTATGTAAAATTTCCACTTCGAATAAAATTTATGCCTTGTTTTGATTGAAGAATCTTGGCCATTAAGTTTTTAAAAATGGCTCTGAGCACTATGGGACTTAACAGCTATGGTCATCAGTCCCCTAGAACTTAGAACTACTTAAACCTAACTAACCTAAGGCCATCGCACAATACCCAGTCATCACGAGGCAGAGAGAATCCCTGACCCCGCCGGGAATCGAAACCGGGAACCCGGGCGCGGGAAGCGAGAATGCTACCGCACGACCACGAGCTGCGGACATTAAGTTTTATTTACACGTTTCTTTACTGAAGTAAACTGAGTAAGTCCATTTACAGTCAGGTAATATCCATTGCTAAATGTTTCTGTCTGTTGTTAAATTTTATTTATACATTCTTTTACAGACCTAGGCTGAGAATACAAGCAGTTTTCTGATTTAGGTAAATCCGATTTATCTTATCATAAACGGTGAGGTAGCTAACACAGGCCACTCCAGATACGCACAGAATGAACAAATATATCGACGTGCCATTTTCGCCAATTTATAATGATCAATATGGCGAATTTCGTAACTTTCTCAAATTATTTTTTCATTTACAGTCGCCTACTTGCGACACCGACTTTCTTTTTTTCTGATGGAAGTGCATGCCATTTTCCTGCGGCATTTGGATGTATCTTGTAAGAGAACTTCAATGACATGATATGTATGGGACTTTATCAGACAGTATCGAGATAACAGCGCCGCAAAAAGTTGTCGCGCCGTCAGGAGAAGTTCCTCAAACGTCTGCCCTGTTGCACCAAATGTAAGCAACTGCATAACGCGTAACACAGATATGGTTCTTCTGTTTACCTGTATCCTTGAAGTCAATTGTCCGTCTTCTAGTGCTCACGAAGCTATTGAGACATTTACAATGTAACCGAAAAAGGGAATACAGCCTGTAGCGGATGTCGCCATACTGGTGTAGAAGCGGTGCGGTTTTGAGCACTTGGTGTGACAACGGCGATATTAAACACACGAATCATACCTGAGTTACTCGTTTGTATTCATATGGTATAATAGCGCAGACGTTTGTGGAACCTCTTCTCCTCACGGGGGAGCGCTGCTATGTAACATTTTTCATAACTATCCTGTCGCTGAAATTCTCTTAGAAGCATCTTTAAAATTCCAAAAGGAAAATAATATAGATCCAAAAAAAAAAGTTAAGTCTCGTGATTCGGCGACTACGAACGATAAAAGTTACTTTGGGACGTCAGGAAATTCGGCATATTGTCCGCTGTAGTTTGGCGAAAACTGCGCCACGGTAGATTCATTCATTCAGAATGTATCTGGCTGTAGCCTGCCTTGGTTGTCTCTCCATGTATAATTAACGACCGTGGACTGTACTGGATTTCTGACCTCATAAGTGTCTAGTCATGTCTCGATTAAATATTTACTGCCATTCCTTCTGTGAAACAAGAGCAATTCTTCATTTTTGTACTTTTTTAATAAAGCCTCAAATTCTTAGGTGTCTATTGTAGTAACGGACTTTTTTTTTCTGTTTGCTCTAGTAAAGCTTGAGTTTCATACTGTGCTGTATCGAAATTATTTTACAGAAGCTTTACGTAGCTCACATTTTGGAAAATCAACTGGAGGTTTCTCGATATATAAGTATTAAATATTTTCTGTTTTTATTGCGTACTTTTGGGATTGTGAATTTTACATGTTCGAATGAAGAAGGAAAATTACTTCTGTAATCAATTGTTTAACAAAATTTAGTTTGTATTTCTGGATGATATGCTGTGTATTTCTGGCTCGGAACTTCGCCGCTACCGGTTCCTAACTTACTACTGTATTGTAGATCAGGCGCTGAGCAGAAACCTCGAATACTGTTAGTGCACTGGTGCTGTCCCTATTGCTTTCCAGAGCACCTTCTTTGGCTCGAGATTAAGTCCGCATCACCTAGAAGCTTAACTTTGAATGGGAACCACGAAGAAGTTTGGTGAGTGACGCACTTTCAGGGGCAGGGGATGACGACATCGGAGGTGCGGCAGGAATCGCGTGTTGATGGGAGGGGGGTGGAGGAAGGGTGGAAGGGGTGTAGGGTCCGGAGTTCACGTAGGCAAGCCAACAGCCCAGAGAGGAGCGGGAGAGAGAGAGAGAGAGAGAGAGAGAGAGAGAGGGAGATGGGGCAGGACTGCCCCAGCTTGTGTGACGAGACCTGCCACCCAAACTTTGCCGCAAGCCTGCTCTTCTGCTCTTCAGACGCCCTTGTTTGACGGCCGGCCAATTTGCAGAGTAAGAGCAAGTGTTTGCAACTACTCTTGGTGCACTGCCGCCAGAGCAGCACCTTGAAGTCCTCCGTCGCTTGTGCTCCGAACACTCTTAGGTAGTTCTCCACGAACGCTTGTAAAACATTCAGAAATTTTTAGGGCAATTTCCATTAGAGGGCTCTACAATCACGCGATGTGACTATTATACAGTTTTTCATCCTTTATGCTAACCAGCCAAGAAGATTCTTCACCGGAGAAGCAAGTGGTGTTTTAGGAGTAACAGTAGATTTGAGATGGTGTCAGTACAGACTTATTCGAACATAAAATTCCACGTAACATGTGTTCAATATTTATCGAGTACAGAGATATAGTTCCTCACAAACATAAGTTTTCATTTCGCCTTTTTGTAGTCTAGTTGCTGTGTCTACAGTATTTTGCGATTTTTTTACAGTTCTTTGGGCCGTTTTTCCCAAGGTCGTATCCACGCCCGTCGATTCTTCGTTGTGTATACTCATTCACATGATTTTTCCGATGTGCAGAGAGTCTTGCTCTTTTCCTCTTGTTCGGAGGTTAGTAACAAAGTACTGTGTTTGGCCATCGTTTATCCCCTAGTCTCACCACATGTCCATACCATTTGAAATGCCGTTTTCCCGTATCTTCGGTTATGTTCGCAAGAGATTTCATTTGCTACCTGATATCTTTATTTGGGATCTTCTTTCACATTGAACCATTTGCTCGGCTTTAAGCCTTCTCCGGTCTTGTTTTGGTCATTTCACAGGCTTCTGTTCCATATAAACAAATGGTTTGTAACATTTATTCGTATATTTTCTAAAATGCATCAGCTCATTGGTTGCTTGTTTGTCCTCTATTCTGACTTATTTCCTGTTTACAGGAACCGTGATCTATGTTTATTTCCGATGGAATTAAAACTTTTGACATCTCATAGTAGTATTTCCATCTAGGATAATTAGATGTTAGTTTCCTAACGACAGATATTTACTTTTATGACATGATGTTTCTATGATTCCTTTTCGTCGTGTTGGCTGTATCAATGTCATCTGCAGCCAATGTTATTCGATCACAGGCGAACGGTAAAATCGATTGGTAATAACGAGCTATGTTCAGGCCCATTATATCACCCTCCTCCATCCATTTTTAAGAATTTCGTTCAGATAAAATTTATTCTCTGTAGATGCTATATAACACCATTGTCTATGGCTAGTGTCTGGTCGTATTAGTCGGGACATTTCTTTTCCTTTATTCACTGTCCAGTCACAATATTCGACGTCAACCTGCGATAACCACTCACAGAAGGCAGGTAGCACCAATAGCAGTGGAGGGCATACACAGCGAGAAACAGTAGTCGTTGACATGATGCTGAAACGGAGCGATTTATCTGACGTCAAAAAGTGTGTAATCATTACTTGTCAGTCCACGGGTGAAAGCATTTCCGAAACGATTAAGACTTTTAAATTGTCCACCTGCCGCCGTGGCTGAAGTATACTGTACATTGCAAAACGGCGCTTTTCAAAAGCGGTGCACGGGTAAGTGTGGTGCAGTATGGGCCATAGATGACAGGAGTGAACGGATGCTGGGGCAAATAGACGTGCAACCATTGGGCAACAGACAACCGAGATGAACCTATAGGCTAACATCAGGGTGTCCTTAGCTACTGTCTAGAGAACGTTTTGGCGTATGGTACTCCTTAGCATGCACCTAGCTCATGCACCCACGCTGACTGCTTTACAATGCCTATGAAGACTGGAATAGAGACGCCAACACCAAAACTGGGTGTCCACCAACTGGTGACATGTGGTCTTTGCAGATGAATCGCGTTTTCTGCTCCATCGATGTGGAACGTCTGAAAGCAAACAGGTTGCAACAATCGCCGGAATAGTCCAAGCCGGAGGAGAGAGCGCTGTGCCCTGGGGAAAGGCACAATGGATAAACACATATTTGCATGGTTGGGGGCGACTTCCAACGCCCACACGGCGTTTGTTTCTCCTCGAGAATATGATATCTATCAGCAGAACAATGCAACGTGTCACGCAGTTCGGGATGTCCGTGCGTGGTGCGAAGAGTACCACGATGAGTTAACCGTACTCCACTGGCCACCAAATTCTCAGCATGTACACCCAACAGAGTGTCTGTGGGACCATTTCATTTAGATTGTTCATGCCTCGGATTCCCATCTGAGAACCCTAGCGCCGCTGGCTAGTCACTGTGCAGGGCATGGCTCCACATCCTACTGATACCTTTCAGAATCACAGTGACTCCCTTACTGCACGTCTCGCATCTGTACGTGCTGCAAAAGGGGTGACCATTCCGGCTTTTGGAAGGTCGTCACAAGAATATGACTAGACAATGTATTATATAAAGATGATCGGCCTGCAGTTATGCTACACTATTCTGCTCCTATTTACACAAATGAATTTTTCACTGCAACTGTAATTTGTAGGGCAGTCCTGCGCATCGTTGCAGTATTTAAAAATTCTGTTTGTCCCGATATAGTATTTGTATATGGATATGTAAACCATGGTGTTGCGGTAGACGATTTCCTATCACATTCAAGTGGTTAGTCGTTTTTTCCGTAAATTGCGTGAGACTGGTCCAGTGCCCAGCAGTCGTATTTCACCTGAAAATGTAAATGAACAGTGTGCAAATAACAAATGGCCACTGTAACCGATCGGTTCTAGGCGCTACAGTTCGGAACCGCGCGACCGCTACGGTCGCAGGTTCGAACCCTGCCTCGGGCATGGATGTGTGTGATGTCCTTAGGTTAGTTAGGTTTATGTAGTTCCAAGTCTAGGGCACTGATGACCTCAGATGTTAAATTCGATAGTGCTTAGAGCCATTTTTGTGTAGATAACAGAAAAAATTATTCTGTTAGTAGAACATATCAGAGATGAACATGAAGGAATATGATAACGTATTCGACGTTCGGAGGGTGCTGTTGTCCCGCAACTATATATTCTATTAATGAAAGGCCGCTCCACTTGCTGATATGTACTTTACTGAAGTCCACAACAGGTTTAGGCCTTCGCATCCAGACCACTTTCAAGTGATCTCAAACTGGTGTGGATGTAAAGGCCTAAACCGGTCGTGGAATTAAAGTACGTATCAGCAACTAGAGCAGACTTCCATTAATTAATGAAGTCCCACTGCAGACGTAACTCCTGCATGGCCTCTGTCTTTATCGTTTGCAGCGGATTCATCATCTTCTAGGAAACGAAGGTGGACTATTAGAACTTTGCCGTTTGCCGATCAATTACATCAATACTGTTTCCTGGTGAATCCCTATTCGCTCGTGACGGTACCGATGACACTCTTAAGTCGCGTCGGTGCTCCAACGAAAACCGACGTCCCTTCGTGGAGACACAATCTCTAGAACGTATCTCTCTAAAAATGTGTTGTCGTTTGACATTCAGTGGACTGGGCCTTTTGTGTTACTCCTGTCGTATTGCCGTGTCTTATTACGGGGCCATGTTGTAGATTTTCCTTGAGAACGACTTTCTATTATTATTTAATGTTCTTTTGGCAACAGGGATGGGTATGTTCTTCCAGCACGAAGTTATTCCAGCGCATTCCAGTGGTCAGGTGACGCACAATCAGAACCTAACATTTCCTGAAAGATGGACCGACAGAAATAATCACTTTTTGTAGCCACTAATGGCCCCGAACCTGAGGACCTCACCCCATTAGATTATTACCTATGTGGATTGTTAAAACGCCGTCTATGAACAAAGAGTACACCACACGAGAAAAGCAGATGGTTGAGACTATGAATAACGTGGCTCCTACAATAAAGAACGCCAAGACGAGCCCACAAGAAGTACTTACACGAGGTACTGTCAGAAGAAGTGGAAAGTGCATTGAAGGTGGAATTTATGAAACTTTGGCCTTCTTGTATGCATTTGCTTTCTTCTATGAGTATTTGTTGTTGTTGCATTTTAATACATGCGTCACTGCAGGCTTTAAAAATTGAAACCTATTATATGGAACTCTCTATTCATATTAGTCTGTACCACGAGCAACTGGAGCATTTACTATTCCTCTGGAAAGCCGAGTGTAGGATATCAGCACTATCAAAGTGATAGCAGGCGATGATACTGTTCGTCGTGGGTGGTTCGTAAGGAAACAGAGAAACTAGGACATAGGCAGATATTTAATAAGGTCAGTTACAGAGGTCTCACGCTAATAACATTGCGCAACAAGAGCAGCTCTTGCCAGAGGGGAGGACATGTTTCTGGTTTTCTGCAAAAATAGTTTAGCTGCAGTGTGGCTACCGGTCCATCACAGCGTGCGTTTGAAACTAGGAACAACTAGAAATTCTCGTTAAACGTTAGGTACGGGGGACGCTACGATTTTTGTGGGCAGAACGTTTAATGTACAGACAGATTCACCGCGTAGTTACGGTGGTGCGTGGACCGAATAGAATGTAGTGTGTAGCAGAATGAAATGGTGCCAACAATTTTACCAACTCTGCACAGACGTTGATCATGCTAATCGAGAGCTCAGATCTTTCACCATGCAGTCTCCGTCTTTTCGATAAGCTGAAAGAACATTAGTGTGTGTGCGGTCCTGCCCACTCGTCTCTTATAGGGTGCGTAAAGGATGTTGCGTTCTCCGATAGCTATTCAACAATTCAAGCAAATCACATTAATAGTTTTTATTACAATAAAGAAGATTAACAATACTTGACTGTGTTACAAGAACGTGTCGCAAGCCATGGGCGACATGCAACGTGTCCTCCTCTATAGAGGGTGGTCCATTGATCGTGACCGGGCCAAACGTCTCACGAAATAAGTGTCCAATGAAAAAACTACAAAGGCCGAAACTTCTCTAGATTGAAGGGAATAACCAGATGGCGTTATGGTTGGCCCGCTAGATACCGCTGCCATAGGTCAAACGGATGTCAAATGGTTCAAATGGCTCTGAGCACTATGCGACTCAACTTCTGAGGTCATAAGTCGCCTAGAACTTAGAACGAATTAAACCTAAGGACATCACACATATCCATGCCCGAGGCAGGATTCGAACCTGCGACCGTAGCAGTCGCTCGGCTCCAGACTGTAGCGCCTAGAACCGCACGGCCACTTCGGCCGGCAACGGATATCAACTAAGTTTTTTTTTTTTTAAATAGGAACCCACATTTTTATTACATATTCGTGTAGTACGTAAAGATATATGAATGTTTTAGTTGGACCACTTTCTTCGCTTTGTAAAAGATGGCGCTATAATAGTCACAAACTACGTGGTATAATGTAACATTCCGCCTGTGCCGACGGTATTTGCTTCATGATACATTACCAGTGTTAAAATAGACCGTTTACCAGATGTTCTGAGAGCAAGAAATGTGATCTTTCTGGAACAGTCCACGGGTGTACTGCCGGTCCATAGCGTCCTATGGGCACAATATTTCGGCTATCAGACATGTCGCCATCGTCAGGCGCGCTGACAAACTGAGGTCCTGAGGGCGGGTGGCGGTCTTAAATTCCCTCCCCCTGCGAGGCGTTCTCTCCGCAGTTCCCGCCCACGCGTCAGTGGTCGCTGAGACGCTGGCGTCGGCGTCTGTGCTGGCGTCGGTGTCTGTGGCGGCGTCGGCGTAACTGCCTCGTCCGCCCTGGTTGCCCGTTCGTTTTCTTTGCTGAGCGTCTTTTTAATTAGACTCAATGCTGCTGAGGTTATAGCTATCTCGGTTGAGTCCTTCCCTGGTACGAACTTCGATAGCCTCTCTAACGACACTGTCCCAGTATTTAGGTATCTATGCCAAGACCCTACTACGTTGGTAGTCCATTTTGTGATTTTCGGACAAACAGTGCTCTGCGACCGCCGACTTTTTGGGATATCTAAGTCGATTGTGCCTTTGATGTTCTCGGCAATGATCTTCGATGGTGTGCACTGTGTGTCCAGTATAATTCTTCCCACACTGACACGGAATCTGGTATATGCCGGCCTTCCGCAACCCGAGATCGTCTTTGACACTTCCCGATAACGCTCGTGTTTTATTTGGTAGGCAAAAGACAGTTCCTACTCGGTGTTTCCTCAATATTCGTCCTGTTTTCCCCGATAGGGCGCCAGCATACAGTATATAGGCAGATTTCTCTTCCTCTGTGACTTCCTTTCTTCTCCAGACGCTGTACTGTAGAGGTGGGGCGGAGAGCTCGTCTGATCTGCCATTCCGAGTACCCGTTTTTCTGGAATACAGTTTTGAGGTGTTCCAGGTCACGGAGCAGACTCCTTGATTCAGAGATGGTGCGCGGCTAGGCACCAGTGTTTTTAGCACCCCAATCCTCTGCGAAGGGTGGTGGCAGCTATTTGCATGCAAATACAGGTCGATGCGCGTTTTCTTCCTGTATACCCCGTGGTCCAGGGTGCCATCTGCTCTTCCTTTGACCATGACGTCCAGGTAGTCTTCCTTCTGCTTCGTTCTCCATAGTGAATTTGATGTACGGATGTTGGTTGGTTGGTTTGGGGGGATCAAAGGGACCAGACTGCTACGGTCATCGGTCCCTTTTTCCAAAGACAAAGAACACCCACAGAGAATAAAAACGACGAACAGAATAGAACACAGACGATACAAAACAAGAGAAACTGAGACAAAGACAAGACAAAACGAACTAAAACCACACATAGTGTGACGGTGGTTGGCCGACCATAGAAATAAAAAAAGGAAAAGCCAACCACTTAGAAACACGTTAAAAAAGCAGTTTAAAAGCATAGGCCAAAGGCCAGAATCAACACAAAACAATAACAGAAAATAGAAACACTCAGATTAAATGATAAAAGCCCCCTGCCCGAATAAAACGTAAAACTAAGTCAGCCATTGCGGAGTCGTCTGTTAAAAGGGCAGGGAGCGTTTCAGGCAGCCTAAATGTCTGCCTGCCCACAGCTAAAAGGGGGCAGGCCATCAAAATGTGGGCCACCGTCAAAGCCGCCCCACAGCGACATAGAGGAGGGTCTTCCCGGCGCAGTAAGTAACCGTGTGTCAGCCGGGAGTGGCCAATGCGGAGCCGGCAAAGAACTACTGAGTCCCTGCGAGTGGCTCGCAGGGATGACCGCCACACAGCCGTCGTCTCCTTCACAGCACGGAGTTTATTGCGCGTCGTCAGTTCGCGCCATTCATCGGCCCATAGCGCCAAAATTTTTCGGCGGAAGACTGCCCGCAAATCAGTCTCTGGGAGGCCAACATCAAGAGATGACGTCCTCGTGGCCTCTTTCGCCAGACGGTCAACATTCTCATTCCCGGGGATCCCAACATGGCCTGGGGTCCACACGAAGACCGCAGAGCGGCCGCAACGCGCAAAAGTATGCAGGGACTCATGGATAGCCATCACCAGACGGGAACGAGGAAAACACTGGTCGAGAGCTCGTAAACTGCTCAGGGAATCGCTACAGATAACGAAGGACTCACCTGAGCAGGAGCGGATATACTCTAGGGCTCGAAAGATGGCGACCAGCTCCGCAGTGTAAACGCTGCAGCCAGCCGGCAAGGAACGTTGTTCGGAATGGTCCCCTAGAGTGAGCGCATAACCGACTCGACCAGCAACCATCGAGCCGTCGGTGTAAACAATGCCAGAGCCCTGATACGTGGCCAGGATGGAATGAAAGCGGCGGCGGAAGGCCTCTGGAGGGACTGAGTCCTTCGGGCACTGTGCCAAGTCGAGCCGAAGGCAAGGGCGACGAACACACCATGGGGGTGTATGCAAAGTAGCCCGGAAAGGAGGTGGAACAGTGAAAACCTGAAGCCCAGAGAGAAGCTCTTTGACGCGGACCGCTATTGTACAACCAGAGCGGGGCCGACGTTCTGGCAGACGGACGACCGATCGTGGGAACAGGAGACGATAGTTAGGATGCCCGGGCGAGCTTAGAACATGGGCAGTATAAGCGGCCAGCAAACGTTGGCGTCGGAACCGCAGTGGAGGTACACCTGCCTCCACTAGTACGCTGTCCACAGGGCTGGTTTGGAAAGCACCAGTGGCAAGGCGTATCCCGCTGTGGAGAATTGGATCCAGCACCCGTAACGCAGATGGGGATGCTGAGCCATAAGCCAGGCTCCCATAATCCAGGCGGGACTGGATTAACGCCTGGTAGAGCCGTAAAAGGGTAGAGCGGTCGGCGCCCCAGCGGGTGTGGCTCAAACATCGCAGAGCATTGAGATGCCGCCAACACGCCTGTTTGAGCTGCCGGATATGAGGCAGCCAAGTCAACCGGGCATCGAAAACCACCCCCAAAAACCTGTGGGTCTCCACCACAGCAAGCAGTTCGTCGGCAAGATAAAACCGCGGCTCAGGATGGACTGTTCGGCGCCGGCAGAAATGCATAACGCGGGTCTTGGCTGCCGAAAACTGAAACCCATGCGCCACAGCCCAGGACTGCGCCTTACGGATAGCGCCCTGTAGCTGACGTTCAACAGCTGCAATGCCAGTAGAGCTGTAGTAAAGGCAAAAGTCGTCAGCATACAGGGAAGCGGAGACAGAATTTCCCACGGCCGCAGCAAGCCCGTTAATGGCTATTAAAAACAGACAGACACTTAAAACAGAACCCTGTGGCACACCGTTCTCCTGGACGTGGGAGGAACTATACGAGGCCGCGACTTGCACGCGGAAGGTACGACACGACAGAAAATTGCGGATAAAAATCGGCAGAGGACCCCGAAGACCCCATCCATGAAGCGTAGAAAGGATGTGATGACGCCATGTCGTATCGTACGCCTTCCGCATGTCGAAAAAGACAGCGACCAGGTGCTGACGGCGGGCAAAGGCAGTACGGATGGCCGACTCCAGGCTCACCAGATTGTCGGTGGCGGAGCGGCCTTGACGGAACCCACCCTGGGACGGAGCCAGAAGGCCCCGAGACTCCAGTACCCAATTCAAGCGCCGGCTCACCATCCGTTCAAGCAACTTGCAAAGAACGTTGGTGAGGCTAATGGGACGGTAGCTGTCCACCTCCAGAGGGTTCTTTCCAGGTTTCAAAACGGGGATGACAATGCCTTCCCGCCATTGCGACGGAAACTCCCCCTCGACCCAAAGACGGTTGTAAAGATCGAGAAGGCGCTGCTGGCAGTCCACTGAGAGGTGTTTCAGCATCTGACAGTGGATGCCATCTGACCCAGGAGCGGTATCAGGCCAAGCAGCTAGGGCACTGCGAAATTCCCACTCACTAAATGGAGCATTGTAAGATTCTGGGTGGGTGGTGCGAAACGAAAGACTCCGACGTTCCATCCGCTCTTTAATGGAGCGGAAGGCCTGGGGGTAATTCGCAGAAGCTGAACTCACAGCAAAATGCTCTGCTAAGCGATTTTCAATGACGTCGGAGTCAGTACAAACTGCTCCATTCAGTGAGAGCGCAGGGACGCTGGCAGGGGTCCGATGGCCGTAGACGCGTCGAATCTTGGCCCAGACCTGCGACGGAGTGACATGGAGCCCAATGGTGGATACATACCGCTCCCAGCACTCCTTCTTGCCTTGGCGGATAAGGAGGCGGGCCCGCGCACGCAGCCGTTTGAAGGCGATAAGGTGGTCGATGGAGGGATGTCGCTTGTGACGCTGAAGCGCCCGCCGGCGATCTTTAATCGCTTCAGCGATCTCAGGCGACCACCAAGGCACAGTCCGCCGCCGAGGGGACCCAGAGGAACGGGGAATGGCAGATTCGGCGGCAGTAACTATGCCGGTGGTGACAGATTGAACCACCGCATCAATGTCATCAGTAGAGAGAGGCTCAAAAGCGGCAGTGGAGGAGAACAAGTCCCAGTCAGCCATATTCATAGCCCATCTGCTAGGGCGCCCAGAAGAGTGGCGCTGTGGTAGTGACAAAAAGATCGGAAAGTGGTCACTACCACACAGGTCGTCATGCACACGCCATTGGACAGACGGTAAGAGGCTATGGCTACAGATGGAAAGGTCAATGGCGGAGTAGGTGCCATGCGCCACACTGAAGTGTGTGAAGGCACCATCATTTAACAGCGAGAGATCGAGCTGCGACAATAAATTCTCAACGATGGCGCCTCGACCTGTTGCCACTGACCCACCCCACAGAGGGTTATGGGCGTTGAAGTCGCCCAATAGCAAGAAAGGTGGCGGCAATTGGGCGACCAGTGCAGCCAGGACATGCTGCGAGACATCACCATCCGGTGGAAGGTAAAGACTGCAGACGGTAATAGCCTGTGGCGTCCACACCCGTACAGCGACAGCCTCTAAAGGCGTCTGGAGAGGGACAGACTCGCTGTGCAGAGTGTGAAGGACATATATGCAGACGCCACCAGACACCCTTTCATAAGCTGCTCGGTTCTTATAATAACCCCGATAGCCACGGAGGGCGGGGGTTCGCATTGCTGGAAACCAAGTTTCCTGGAGAGCAATGCAGAAGAAAGGGTGAAGGCTGATAAGTTGGCGGAGCTCAGCTAGATGGTGGAAGAAACCGCTGCAGTTCCACTGGATGATGGTATTGGCCATGGCTGGGAAAGGCGTGACGGGACTGGGAAGGCAGATTACGCTGCCAGGTCACCTGCTGCCTCTGATTGAGCACCCGCGCTAGTACTATTCATGGCGTCTGAGGGACCGGCGAGATCCATGTCCTCAGCGGACGCCAGAATCTCCACCTCGTCCTCAGACGCAGAGCTGGAAGGTTGCGGTGGGGTGGGTGCCACCGCGAGTTCCTTGGGCTTAGAGCTCTTCTTCTTTGGTTTCTCACACTGCTCCTTGGGTTTAACTGGCTGGGAGGGCGTCACCGATTCAGTCTCTGGGACTGAGGAGGATCGTGAAGCCCTTCGACCAGCTGACTGTGGGCACTTACGCCACTGTCGGTCGTCAGCCTTCCCGCTGGTGGAAACCTGGGAAGGGAGGGACCCAAGGGACCCCTTGCGAGCGTGAGAAGCCGAAGAAGTGGGACACTTCTCCGGCTTAGAAGCCGGGACGGACGTCCCTGATGGGGGGGGATGGTGTTGCCCCTGAGGTAGGTGGCGCAGGAGCAACCCGGTGGGTAGAGCCCCCCACTGGCAAGGGGGCAGGAGGAGTTGTACCACTCAGCGATTCGGCCGGAAGTCGCGAAACGGATGGGGCGACCACAGGTGTTGTAGCAGCGGCATAGGAAGAGGACATTCTCACTGGATGTAATCGGTCGTATTTCCTTTTGGCCTCAGTATAAGTCAGTCTGTCCAGGGTCTTATATTCCATGATTTTGCGCTCTTTCTGGTATATTCTGCAGTCTGGCGAGCAAGGTGAATGGTGCTCCCCACAGTTGACGCAGATGGGAGGCGGGGCACATGGAGTATCGGGATGAGATGGGCGTCCGCAATCTCGACATGTGAGGCTGGAAGTGCAGCGGGAAGACATATGGCCGAACTTCCAGCACTTGAAGCACCGCTACGGGGGAGGGATATAGGGCTTGACGTCACATCGGTAGACCATCACCTTGACCTTTTCCGGTAACGTATCACCCTCGAAGGCCAAGATGAAGGCACCGGTAGCAACCTGATTGTCCCTCGGACCCCGATGAACGCGACGGACGAAATTAACACCTCTACGTTCTAAGTTGGTGCGCAGCTCGTCATCAGACTGCAAAAGGAGGTCCCTATGGAAAATAACACCCTGGACCATATTCAAACTCTTATGTGGTGTAATAGTAACGTTAACATCCCCCAAATTGTCACAAGCAAGTAAGCGGCGTGACTGGGCGGAGGATGCCGTTTGTATCAGTACTGACCCAGAGCGCATTTTAGACAAGCCCTCCACCTCCCCAAACTTGTCCTCTAAATGCTCGACGAAGAACTGAGGCTTTGTGGAGAGAAAAGACTCCCCATCAGCTCTCGTGCAAACTAAGAATCGGGGCGAATAACTGTTACCTCCAGACTGAGACTTACGCTCTTCCCACGGCGTGGCCAGGGAGGGGAACGTTTTTGGGTCGTACTTCTGAGCATTAAATTGAGCCCGAGAACGCTTAGAGACTGCTGGCGGCTGGCCGCCAGCGAGAGATGATGTACCACGCTTCATTGCGGGTCATCCGCCCTGATGCCACCTACTCCGACCAAGGGCCCTCCCCACGGGCGCCACCCAGCCGCAGCAATAGCCACCTGGCAGGACGGCCATTGCCGGGAGTCCTGATGCCCCAAGGAGATGGGCATCTACTCCTTGGCATACGTGGGGAGTTAACGGCGCAGGCATCAGTAGAGCGATCCCTGTGTTGTCAGGGGGCTACAACCAAGAGGGTACATGGCGGCCCCACCACAACGGGCTGGCTACCGTGCTGGATCTTAGGTGCAAAACTGTCCAAGGTCGTCGTCGTAGTTAAAAGAAACACTGCGGAGTGCAGCGTGGTAATCGCCCAAGAGATCGAAAACGAGCGGGACACCATTGCAACGACGAGAAAGCCGGCTAAAGGTCTAATTGCACGACGGATACAGTGCACCATGTAAGGCGCCCTTCCCCAATTGGCTCGCTCTTCGGAACAATTTAGAAACATGGAGGTCAAACCCGAGAGGGGACCATCACATAAGGCCGAAACATTTGAGACTCCTTTTAGTCGCCTCTTACGACAGGCAGGAATACCGCGGGCCTATTCTTACCCCCGAACCCGCAGGGGGTGATGTACGGATGTATGGAGGTCAGGTGTGTAAGGACGTCTACGACTTGTCCCTTGCATGGGGGCCATGTCACGAACGTGTCGTCCACATAACGGAGAAAGCAAATAGGTTTCCATTTGTATGGTGCCAAAGCTCTCTCTTCAAAGTACTCCATATAGAAATTCGCAACCACAGGCGAGAGTGGGCTCCCCAATGCGAGTCCTTCTGTTTTTTCATAGTATTCTCCATTAAAGAGAAAGTATGTGGAGGTCACAACGTGCCTGAAAAGGTCGCTCGTCTTCTCGTCAACTTTCTGTGCAATAAGCTTAACTGACTCTCGAAGAGGCACCTCGATGAATAATGAAAGAACGTCCAAACTCACCAGGATATCGGAGTATTTCAGCTAGGAGTTGTCGAGATGTTTTACGAAAACCACAGAATTACGAACGTGATGAGGGAATTTACCCACATAAAGGCTTAGTATTTCTGCCAGATATTTGGCCAGCAAATGTGTACGTGCCATAATGTTGCTGACAATTGGGCATAACGGCACCCATTCTTTGTGGACTTTAGGGAGTCCAAAAGTCATGGTGGTACAGGTCCTTGAGGTGTCAGTTTCTTGGATACACCCTCTGGTAAACCCGCGTCCTTGGGAAGAGCCCTAGTATTGTTCACCTTCTTGCTGGGGTCAACGTTGATCTTCCTGTAAGATTCGTCATTTACCATGTTCTGCATCTTCTCAACGTAGTCCTTATGGGAAAGAACAACCGTAGCATTGCCTCTGTCAGCCGGTAAGACAACAATCTCATGGCCCTTTCTCAGTTCTCGAATGGCTGCCTTCTACCTGCTGGCAATATTCGATCGGTTTAGTTCTCGTCAGAGTACGGCAGGTTTCCCGGCGTACTTTTTCAGCTGCTTCAGCTTGTAGTCGCGCAGCAACCTGTTCACCAGCACTGACAGTCTCCGCTACCGGCGTGAACACTATGAACCGGCAGTACACCCGTGGACTGTTCGTGCAAGAAATACGCCGGTAGAAACTGAACAGTAACAATGTGATCTTTGGTTGCCAGCAGCATTGCCGTTGCCAGCAGAATTGTGTAGGAAGTAAGTGAATGAATCGGATGTTGACCACGCTACTAAGCGGTGTGAAATTGCACGCAGCACCTACAGAAAAAGATGCACAGGATGGTGAATTTTGCAAATATGATTTCATAAGGAAACGAATTGCGACGTGAGGTACAGCTGTTGCTGCGTTGTTTACCGGTGCATAATTTCTGACGTGTTTGAGAAGGGGAAGCTCTTACTGGAATTTTCCTTTTTTGGCTCACTTTAGTTAGTTCAGTCATTGGGCCGCGATTAAGTAAAATTATCCGTTCACGTAGCTTGCCCTCAGAGTTGTAGAAGCACAACTACTTTACCAGTTCAGATGCTATCCCGATGTCAGAGTAATGTATTTTTGTATAAGTGATTTCTGTAAAGATGATGAAAATCGTTAAGGTATCAGCGGTTCAACACAGTTGTCCAGTGCTGGTCTCTTGGCGGTCACTCAGTAAATGCAGTATCTCCCAACGACTCCTCACGAAAGTTTCATTTTCTGTGTCTCACCATTGCGAGACAGTCATTGAGAACTACGTGATGTGCTTCCTATAGCTCCACATCCCGACAGTGCCCTAGCGCAACGCTTTCTTTCCTTGGACTGGTTTGCTGCTGCGCTGGCTCTCTGATTTTCTTCACTTTCGAGCACTGCCGAGTTTTCGTTGCAACAGGTAAGCCACGAAAATTTACTAGGGACAATTTAACATCAGGGAAGAGAGAATAGAATTATTCACAGTTAAGACTGGCATTACTAAAGTATTATTGGGTTCAGTTTCCAAGAATTTCAGATTAAATTTCATTCCTTTATCTCATACTCTTATTCTTATAGCACACTGTTACACTCACGTGTGTACCATTGAATGTTTCGAATTTTATTCACTTATTTTGTGTACGTGAAATCACAGGGCATATTCACTGAACCATATTGGTTCAAAATTCGTTTTTTAACTATACGTAAAATTTATATTCTGCTAGTATTTAGTTTTGGAACTGCATGCCACGTCACAAATTTTGGCACTGCACTGCCCAATACAGAATGTCGCAGGACAGTTTCTTTAGCAATAATTTTTAGGTCTTCTCATTATGTTGGTAAACGTTTATTCAAATACAGCTGTGCGATTAGATTTGGAGATTCATTTAATTCGACAGCGTTTCCTTAATTGCATGACTTGTATTGTTCAGAACAAGAACATAGACACCTGTTAATCTCTAGAAGAAAACGTTATAAGCGCTTGGCGAAGACACTGTAACACAGTTTAAGGATTGAACCCCCGTTATTGTCTCCCACTGCGACGTAGAGGTTCAAAATTTTGTTCTTGTGTAATGGTGCAAAATCGTGGCGCCCTGCGACGTCATCCTCGGTCTCTGTTTCACTTGAAACTGGGAGTTTTCGGTAAATGCGAGAAAAAGGCCATAGCTCAGAAGGTAGTGTGAGGTCAGTGGTGGGTTTATGATGTCACTTGGGACCCAATGCACCTAACTCTGCCCAGTACCACTGCGGACATGTCACACTATGGGAAGGTCGGCAAACCTCTTATCCACATTCTACCTCCTCTTTTGACGCCTCTGGCATGTGAAGCCAGGAGAAACATACCAGGCACCGCTGCTCAGAATCGACAGGGAGAAGTTTTGGGAAGTGGCTTAGAGGGTGCCAAAGAAACCACCCCTTCCTAGAGGCAGTGGATAGTTCAAATTGTTCAAATGGCTCCAAGCACTATGGGACGTAACATCGGAGGTCATTACTCACCTAAACTACTAAACTACTTAAACCTAACTAACATAAGGACAGCACACACACATCCATGCCCGAGGCAGGATTCGAACCTGCGACGTAGCAGCCGCGTGGCCCCGGACTTAAGCGCCTAGAACCGCTCAGACACAGCTGCCGACTGCAGTGGATGGCTCTTCGTGTAACTTCGAAGCGTGATGTCTAATTTAACGCGTTTGCTGGCACTGTTTGGATGCTATGACGTTGGAAAGAGTATACCCTCGTTTGAGTCAGCGAACTGAATTGAGTGCAGAGATGACGGGCAACATCCTAACGACACCCACGGCAGAAGGTGATTCGTTTGCCGCTCGGTGGGCATTGGATTCACGGTTGCGATGTAGTACCCAAAACAGTAGCTCCGTCGACGGTGATATTGTCGCTCCTGGTGAAGAGTCTGGTGCCACTTATGGTAAATGTAGCGTTGCACGTTTCTGTGATGACTGAAGAACTTTCCGCCGACAACAAACTATTGTGTTGATGTTGTCGTTCAATCTTCCCTCGGTGGTGTTTCCAGTGGGCCAGAGCTTCTGCAACCCCCTGGACACGCCTGTATTGCTGGTAGCGGTCGCTGCAGGCGATGGCTCGGGATATAGGATAGCCAGCCCCGGCCAAAACGTTAATATTTTCGAAGTATTTCTTGTTCAACATGTTGAATACGATGTGGCAGGATCTGCATCTGTGATACTTGGAAACAAATACCGGCACCACCAGCAGTGCCCCCCAAGTGAGTGTTTTAGTGGCTATAAGAGTAGCATCGTGGAATATACAAACAGTCAACGAAACAGTATGGTGACACACACATCGAAGACTGTCATGTTCCTCTCGTTCTTTTCTTGAGGAATAACGTCACTTATGTAAAATATTCTCAGTAATATTTGAACGGAAACAGAAGATACCTGGCAAGAAAACGGTGAATTCAACAAAATCATTGCTGGATCTTAGTCTCTACAAAGCAGATCATTTACATTACATGTCAAATAAATACGTTTCTGTGACACAAAACGGATAGGTGAGCCCAGAATCACATGCTAATTGCAAAGCCTTAGAATGAATGGTCTTTAGCGAAAATTTATTTTCTGAATTCTGGTATTATCCCCATACACCGCGTTAGCATTCACTAGCGCTAAAGGCCTGTAGTTAGTTGAATCCAGCACCTTTCAAATGTACAAACTTTTTGAAAGCTGTAGTTAGACAAGATCTACAAGTGGCTTAACTACAAATGTTAAATAGTAATTAGCATAGATGACTTGCATCAGTGAGTATACTGTTTCAAATTTCCTTCCAAAAAGTTGGAGAACAACAAAGCAATGAAAAGGGTGGTAAGGAAATTCAGTGACAATTCACAGACGCGATTTCTCTGCTGATGTATTTTAACTGGTCTTCATCAAACCACGAATAGATAAGACCCTTATCTTCGAAATTGTTTTAGATTCTGTAATGGAAACATAAGACAACTGAATGGGAATTTTAACACTCCTCCTGCACTGTTAGGTAGAAGATTGTCAAGCACTGTGCGGTCTCATTCCATTATGTAGATGTGGTCCATACTTGTCCTAGTTTTCAAATTTAAAGATACGAAAGTAGAGAGTAAACTGAAATGGATGATGGCTGAAGAATAAGTGTCTCATTTGTGTGGGAGATGCAAATATAGACGGAAGAGTGAACCAGTGCTGTTATGCAAATGTAGAAAATATACAACAGGAATACAAAAGTCCTAAACCATGATATAAGAAGAGGAAGAGACCAAGAAAAAGGAAAAGAGAGACAGGTAGGCAGATAGAGTGAGGTGGAGAGTGAGACAGAGAAATGCTGGTCCTGCGGAAGTAATAGACAGCGGCAAGAATTGGAAAGGAAAGGAAGCAGAATAAACAGTTGAGCGCAAGAGGCTTTAGAAAGCTAGAGTTTGACATTGAAAGAGAATAACGAAAAGTGAAGCAGGAAACTTAAAGTGGAAGAGTGGCAGCAGATGAGAGATAGTAAAAGAAAATAAAAGGCAGAAAAGAACGATAATGATGAAGAAAAGATTGAGGGCAGTTTTGAAACGAGAGAGGGGAGCTATAACTGCGAAAGAGAGTAAGGAAAAGTGAACCAGATACTGAAAGTGGAGGAAAGGGGGCAATTGAGAGATATTAAAAGAAAGAAAGAGACAGATAAGAACCAGTGTTGTGCAGAAAAGGGTGAGAGGAATGCTGCAAAGAGAGAGAGAGAGAGAGAGAGAGAGAGAGAGAGAGAGAGAGAGAGAGAGAGAGAGAGAGAGAGAAAGGTTGGGTGGAGTGCAGGCTGAGAAAAAAGTCACATATAATCTATAAGAGAAAGATGCAGAAAGAGCAGTGGCATAAGAAAATACAAAAAGAAGTAAAAATTACGGGGGAATAAAATAGAGAAGAAAGAAATAAAGGATATAGTGGAAACTGGGAGTTAACTTTTCATAAACTGTAGAAGACTGGTTCTGTAGTTTGAGCAGTGGGAGAGGTGTAAAGAACAGATCTTGTTCCAAGATCACAGTCAACGCAACGCATACACCCCTTTAGCCTATAAGGTACGTCACATTTCTCCAACAGCTGTGTGGGAGCATAGAACGGGTTCTAGTCTCCATACACAAATTAATATGATTGCAAGTGTAGCCTGGCATACTATTATTGTTTTCCTGTAAAAATTTCCTTGTAATGGAAACAAACGTAATTAATTGTTGTGAAATGAAATATTCATCGCTTTTCTAAAATTTGGTATTGTTCTCGTTCGATGGCAACAGCATATCTAATGATTTCGCTGGGGGACATTGACGCTGATGAGCATCCAGGGGTGGTGGTGGTGGTTGTGGTGGGGAGGGACTTCTTTCCTCTACCGGGCTACCTTGGGGCGCTGCGCCCCGAGCGCTATTGAAATCCGTGCTTCAATTACGCCGTGTGTAAGCCCCTGTGCCCGCCGGCGCTCAATTAACGGCGCAAACAATTATCGCTGGTGCATCGCGGACGGCGGCACGGCTGGGCCTAATTACACCGCAATTTCTCATTCCAGCAGAGGCACGCTGAAGCGGGGGAGTGATGTGCTGGAAAAGACTGTGGTAAGGGGGAAGGGGACATCAGCCTGGAGAAAGCGGCTACAAAAGGCTAGCCGGCGGTTTCCTAATACCACAGTAGCTTTTATATGTTTCCACCTTCAATTACACTTGTTTTTTCCCGACTGACGAAAGAATTTCGGTAGCCTAGTGTTACTTTCATGAGAAATGCAATCTGTATTACTAAACCGCTATCCCAATACCAGTCGTATGCTGTCTATCTGACGGCTTCCAGGGACGACCAATTTTTTTTTTTTCAGTATTGTAGAGGCGCGAGAAACAAGCTTTCGCATAATATGGCTTGCGGTAAGAGTTCAACATCACGAATGACGTTTACATTTATTACTTATTTACTATTAAAGCTATCCACAACACTCCTTGCAGACGGTATCTACATACATATCGGAATGTTCCCGCAATGTCATTGCACGACCGAATTTAAAAATTTGAAGTGGTGTCTTGATCTATTCTTATGTTAAAACTCTAACAGAGTAATACAAGCACTGCAGTTAGAAACTGTGTGTGTGCGCGCCTTGAGGCAGTAAATTCGACGGGACGCTAATACTCGCAATTTATTCTTCCATATGTAAGAACAAAGAAGTTTGGTTGCGGAACTGGATTCTTTTTACTTTATTTATCCTCCAGTGTTGCTTTTTGCCTTACACGAGGCATCTTCAGATAGACCTAAGAGAGAAAATGTTGCCGCGCGGGATTAGCCGAGCGGTCTAAGGCGCTTCAGTCATGGACTGTGCGGCTGATCCCGGCGGAGGTTCGAGTCCTCCCTCTGGCGTGGATGTGTGTGTTTGTCCTTAGGATAATTTACGTTAAGTAGTGTGTAAGCTTAGAGACTGATGACCTTAGCAGTTAAGTCCCATAAGATTTCACACACATTTGAACATTTTTGACAAAATATTCAGATGCCAGTAAACAGTCTAACAGACTAAAACCCTATACCACACTCGGAGAAATATTAAAAATGTATGAAAAGCTGACAAGGGCTACTACCCGCTTGGGCTTTCATGTATTCTAGGCCAGTTTTCCACGTATTTAACGTCTTCTATGTCATTAACTTGTTTTTTGTGTATTTTTAAATTTTGTCTGATTGTGTTCTGGTCTTATAACGCCTTATACTGATACTGAGTCATCAACATTTTATCGGCCATATCACAATATCTTTAAATCAGATCTTACAGGGCGCAGCACAATGTTTTTCCGAATTCCAACCACGACGGTTTCTTGCTTGGACGTTTGTGTGTGTGGCGTCCTATGGGGTTGTAACCATATTTTGCCAGTCAAGTCCTTGCTTGAAGTTCACTTAACACTGTTTGATTTTTGCATTTCTTCGAGAAATTGATCGTACATTTTTCATTCTATAACACCGACGAGGCGGAATGGGATAAAGCATTTTTTTGTGAAATTATTGCATAAACGTTGAAATTACTGGGAATATCTTCATTAAGTCCTTTACCGAACAATTTACACCATAGAACGCGCAATATTCGAAGAAAAGGTCGATAACATTAGCAAAAAATACACTACTGGCCATTAAAATTGCTACAACAAGAAGAAATGCAGATGATAAACGGGTATTCGTTAGACAAATTAATTATACTAGGTCTGACATGTGCTTACTTTTTGACGCAAAAAGGGTGCATAGATTCTGAGAAATCAGTACCCAGAACAACCACCTCTGGCCGTAATAACGGCCTTGATACGCCTGAGCATTGAGTCAAACAGAGCTTGGATGGCGTGTACAGGTACAGCTTCCCCTGCAGCTTCAACACGACACCACAGTTCATTAAGAATAGTGACTGGCGTATTGTGATTAGCCAGTTGCTCGTCCGCCATTGACCAGACGTTTTCAATTGATGAGAGATCAGGAGAATGTGCTGGCCAGGGCAGCAGTCGCACATTTCCTGTATCCAGAAAGGCCCGTACAGGACCTGCAACATGCGGTCGTGCACTTATCTTGATGAAATGTAGGGTTTCGCAGGGATCGAATGAAGGGTAGAGCCACGGGTCGTAACACATCTGAAATGTAACGTCCACTGTTCCAAGTGCCGTCAATGCGAACAAGAGGTGACCGAGACGTGTAACCAATGGCACCCCATACAATCACGCTGGGTGATACGCCAGTTTGGCGATGACGAATACACGCTTCCAATGTGCGTTCGCCGCGATGTCGAAAAACACGGATCCAACAATCATGATGCTGTATACAAAACCTGGATTCATCCGAGAAAATCACGTTTTACCATTCGTACGCCCAGGTACGTCGTCGAGTACACCATCGCAGGCATGCCTGTCTGTGATGCAGCGTCAAGGGTAACCGCAGCCATGGTCCCAGAGGTGATAGTCCATGATGCTGCAAACTTCGTCGAACTGTTCGTGCAGATGGTTTTTGTCTTGTAAACGTTCCCATCTGTTGACTCAGGGATCGAGACGTGGCTGCACGATCCGTTACAGCCATGCGGATAAAAATCTACATCTACATCTACATTCATACTCCGCAAGCCACCCAACGGTATGTGGCGGAGGGCACTTTACGTGCCACTGTCATTACCTCCCTTTCCTGTTCCAGTCGCGTATGGTTCGCGGGAAGAACGACTGTCTGAAAGCCTCCGTGCGCGCTCTAATCTCTCTAATTTTACATTCGTGATCTCCTCGGGAGGTATAAGTAGGGGGAAGCAATATACTCGATACCTCATCCAGAAACGCACCCTCTCGAAACTTGGCGAGCAAGCTACACCGCGATGCAGAGCGCCTCTCTTGCAGAGTCTGCCACTTGAGTTTATTAGACATCTCCGTAACGCTATCACGGTTACCAAATAACCCTGTGACGAAACGCGCCGCTCTTCTTTGGATCTTCTCTATCTCCTCCGTCAACCCGATCTGGTACTGATCCCACACTGATGAGCAATACTCAAGTATAGGTCGAACGAGTGTTTTGTAAGCCACCTCCTTTGTTGCTGGACTACATTTTCTAAGCACTCTCCCAATGGATCTCAACCTGGTACCCGCCTTACCAACAATTAATTTTACATGATCATTCGACTTCAAATCGTTCCGCACGCATACTCCCAGATATTTTACAGAAGTAACTGCTACCAGTGTTTGTTCCGCTACCATATAATCATACAATAAAGGATCCTCCTTTCTATGTATTCGCAATACATTACATTTGTGTATGTTAAGGGACAGTTGCCACTCCCTGCACCAAGTGCCTATCCGCTGCAGATCTTCCTGCATTTCGCTACAATTTTCTAATGCTGCAACTTCTCTGTATACTACAGCATTATCCGCGAAAAGCCGCATGGAACTTCCGACACTATCGAATGAAGGGTCATCTCGACTGCTAGTGATACGAGGCCGTTGGGATCCGGCATGGCGTTCCGTATTACCCTTCTGAACCCACCGATTCCATATTCTGCTAACAGTCATTGGATCTCGTCCAACGCGAGCAGCAATGTCGCGATACGATAAACCGCAATCGCAATAGGCTACAATCCGACCTTTATCAAAGTCGCAAACGTGATGGTACGCATTTCTCCTCCTTACACGAGGCATCACAACAAAGTTTCACCAGGCAACGCCGTTCAACTTCAGTTTGTGTATGAGAAATCGGTTGGAAACTTTCCTCATGTCAGTAAGTTGTAGGTGTCGCCAACGATGCCAACCTTGTGTGAATGCTCTGAGAAGCTAATCATTTGCATATCACAGCATCTTCTTCCTGTCTGTTAAATTTCGCATCTGTAGCACGTCATCTTCATGGTGTAGCAATTTTAATGGCCAGTCATGTATTAACGTAATTCTGATACATGTACAATTATTGTTAAGCTTAATACCAGATTACTGTTGCTGTTACTTCATTGAATACTATCACTTGTGTACCAGACGTATTTTCTAACTTGCGAATAGACAACGATTTTTTTGTCAAAAATGTGTGGCAACCATTTCCTTCTGGTAATTATGGACTAATGATCTAACAATGAGACGGATCATTGCTTGACTAGAAAGTGTTTTCTATGGACTTCAAGAATGCTCCCACTACATATTTTTTCGTCTTCAGTGAAAATATTTGTTGATCTCCCAACTGATTTGCCTGCTCTGTAGCTGAGATTATTCTTAGATTTACGAACCTTTCTTCCTGACGTTGATTTGGGTACGTTAAACACCTTGTATAGTTTTAAAACTCTTATTTCATAAAATAAAACTGTTGAAACTGCCATTTCCAGTTAGTTAATATCCGATTGCTGTCTATCAGTTTTTCTAATGTAAGGTAACACAGTTTGCGAGGTGCCGGGGCCAGCAGTGTATTTAACACTAAATTCTAGAATCTACATACGTAAATGATGCTCTAAGCCCCCCCCCCCCTATTCTAACTCCGACTTTTGCTGTTGCACAAGGATTAAAAATTATACACGAACTGACTGTAATCAACCCTGCAAGTGGAGTAGAAAAGAGTTTGGCACCTGCAATAATTTAATTTGATAAATAAGTTAAATAAAGGAAGGTTTCATAAACGTAGTGAGAAATGATGGGTTGCTCTACCGATTAACAGAATGAAAGTTCTGTCCAAAATAACAATATGATTTATTAAGACTAAACACAAAATAATAAACAAAAACACATGAATTCTAATTTATAATACATCATATTGGCTCAAATTGGATACACATACAAACACTGTAAAGGTGAAGTTGTCCCTGAACTAGATCGTGAGGTTTAAGACGAAGTGGTATGTGGAGCCAATTCCTTGCCACTCAAATCTCAAGAGAGACTCACGGCTAACCCAACAGTAATTGCTGCTACTCAAGACAGAACAAAGTTAGAAAAAGACGAACAGGCGCGCTCTGCTGAGCTCTGATTATCACCTAGGAAAATCCCTATCTGCCGGTGCTGCGGACATACATTACCAAACTGTCTTCTTAACTGCCCGAAACACGATCTGGCGTACCGGAGGCGAAGGCTGGTTGCTTCGACGTCCTCGACCGAAAGGGGAGAGCCGACTACCCCTGAGCACCCGTACAGAACCGAACACAGAACATTCCCGCCACCACGACAGTGGCCGTGGTTAAACGTTCCAATCAGCAACTCTAAAACCGGCGGAAAATTCCACTCCATTGACGGAGCACTACCATTCCACCAATGGAGATTCTTGGCGCCAATTTCTGCGCTGATTTTGCTACGTCACGGAGCTATGCCCTGAGCAAGCCAATCACAGTTACTATTTTGCAGAAAGCGCGGGAATTTTCCCGCCACAACTGCCTGGGTACACAAGTCATTCCCACGCCTCGCTGGTAGCCCGCCAGAAAGTGTTTTCGCTAAGTTTCTGCGAAGTAACGGAACCTCTAGCCCAGCCGCTACTTCAGGCCCCTCCGGGCGTGTCTTTTGACAATGTCGGCATCTGGAAAGCATTCACTCGACTGCCTCACACACGTCGGCTTAACCCTCTCGAGATGCAGCAGAGCCCGCCTGTCACCGGACCACCCGGGTGACGAGAGACGCTGTGTGGGAAGTCCGCGTGTGAAGGAATAGCAACTTTCCACCACATGCAATTAGAGAGGAGAATCGTAAGATAGAAATATGAGAGGGGCTCATGCCACCTCTCAAGTTTCGAAAAGCAAGGGAAAAAAAGAAATGTACAGTTTGAAATATACTTGCATCAAAAAACGGGTGGGGGGGGGGGGGGGGGAATGGGGGCGGCAGAAAAGGCCACTATCTCTTTAAGGGAAACCGTTGAGTCAGTATCCGCATTCCAATAAAAGTCAAAATGGCTACCCCCCTTCAGCTCAGACGTAGTAGCTCGTCACTACAGTAGGCTGCAGCATTCTTCAGTCTAGAAAACAACAGAGTTAGTTTTTGCCCCGCTAGGCAGTTTTGCCACGAGTTCCGCCACATGTAGAGAAAATGATTTTGGATTCAGGCGTTTCAGATGATCAACAATACGTAATTTCCGATTACATTTATAATCAATAAGTAAATCAATAAAATTTGGTGAGTCAAGTTTCATACTACGTTTCCTCCTATGTTCAGAATGCTGTAGGTGATGATCATGAAGCTAAACGCTCTGTTCCTCTTTTAATGGCGATATAAGCGATGAGACTCCTCATATGACAGGTGACTGACAAATTATTGTTTCAGCGTAGCCGTCAATGGCCCAAGCATTGTTTCTGAGATTGTATCTCATTACATTCAACGTAAGTCATTACTTTTCTCAAGTTTCATTAATCGCACAATTGGACGTATCGGACATTTCTGCAATGCAGCGAGAGCGTAGTAGATCCACTCATATCTTGCGTTTTGTGACATTATAGTAAAGAGATTGAGCAAAGCTAAACTGCTTCACAGACGTACTGACGTAAACTGGGGGAAGTCTGCACAAGAAAGATACTTTTTCAAAACGGAGCAAACCGGCAGTGTGTGCAGAAGATACGTACTGTGCGCAGATATGCACTGCAGTACGAGAAACGCAATTAAGCTGCACTCCCTTATTCTCTGGGAGTAATAGTACGGGTAACATGGATCCAGGGAAAACAGAACGGAATGGAAAATAAATTAAATTAGGGAAGTTCATTACACGAAGCGGACAAAAGCACCCCATACCCATATTGATGTAAGAGGAACGCTATTTTTCTTTTGCGACCAAGAGCCACTGCACGACGAATTCCTTTAATTGTCCAGCAGTCGCTCCAGCTATATTCTCCTATCTCTCTCTTTCCGCATGTGCAATTGAAACGAAAAGTCTTTCGTACAGTGCTGCAAATTAATTAATTAATTTCTGCAAGTTAGGAACCACGAGACAGATGATCGCGCATTTAAATGGGTTCTTTAGTTAATTCCAGTTATTGACGGGAAGTCATCTGGTGAAATAGAAGCTAAATCTGGGGATCCCTACAGAACTATTTAGCACACAGTCTGGGCAGCCCTCTTTGATGGTCTATATACGCTAATGTCACTTACCGTCTAGAACACTCCTGAGAGAATCAAAATGCATTACAAATTGGTTTTAGACAAGATATCCTTATGCTGCGAAAAGCTGTATTTGACTTTAATGTACACTGGCCATTAAAATTGCTACACCACAAAGATGACGTGCTACAGACGCAAAATTTAACAGACAGGAAGAAGATGCAGTAATATGCAAATGATTAGCTTTTCAGAGGATTCACACAAGGTTGGCGCCGGTGGTGACACCTACAACGTGCTGACATGAGGAAAGTTTCCAACAGATTTCTCATACACAAACTGAAGTCGACCGTCGTTGCCTGGTGAAACGTTGTTGTGATGCCTCGTGTAAGGAGGAGAAATGCGTACCATCACGTTTCCGACTTTGATAATGGTCGGATTGTAGCCTATCGCGATTGCGGATTATCGTATCGCCACATTGCTGCTCACGTTGGTCGAGATCCAATGACTGTTAGCAGAATATGGAATCAGTGGCTTCAGGAGGGTAATACGGAACGCCATGCTGGATCCCAACGGCCTCTTATCACTAGCATTCGAGATGACAGCCATCTTATCCGCGTGGCTGTAACGGATCGTGCAGCCACGTCTCGATACCTGAGTCAATACATGGTGACGTTTGCAAGACAACAAGAGTTCGACGCCGTTGGCAGCAGTGTGGGCTATGAGCTCTGAGACCTTGGCTGCGGTTACCCTTGACGCTTCATGAGAGACAGGAGCGCCTGCGATAGTGTACTCAACGACGAACCTCGGTGCACCAATTGCAAAACGTAATTTTTTCGGATGAATCCAGATTCTGTTTCCGCAACATGATGGTCGCATCCGTGTTTGGCGACATCGCGGTCAACGCACATTGGAAGCGTGTATTCGTTATCGCCATACTGGCGTATCACACGGCGTGATGGTATGGGGTGTCATTGGTTACACGTCTCGGTCACACTTGTTCGCATTGACGGCAATTTGAACAGTCGACGTTACATTTCAGATGTGTTGCGACCCGTGGTTCTACCGTTTAGTCGATCACTGCAAAACCCTAAATTTCAGGAGGATAATGCACGACGGAATGTTGCAGGTCCTGTACGGGCCTTTCTGGATACAGAAAATGTTCGACTGGTGCCCTGGCCATCACATTCTCCAGATCTCTCACCAATTGAAAACGTCTGGTCAATGGTGGCTGAGCAACTGGCTCGTCACAAAACGCCAGTCACTACTCTTGATGAACTGTGGTATCATGTTGAATCTGCATGGGCAGCTGTACCTGTACACGCCATGCAAGCCTTGTTTGACTGAATGCCCAGGCGTATCAAGGCCGTTATTACGGCCAGATGTGGTTGTCGTGGGTACTGATTTCTCGGGATCTATGCACCACAATTGCGTGAAAATGTAATCACATGTCCTAGCATAATGTATTAGTCCAATGAATACCCGTTTATCATCTGCATTTCTTCTTAGTATAGCAAGTAAATGGCTAGTAGTGTATGAAAAGTGTTATAAGATGAGGAAAGTTTGATTTTTTCCGGGTTCCGATGTCTTATTTTTTGTGTTAGAAATCGAGATTTCCTTGCTTTTGTGTCCTTGACATGAGTATGAGAACAATAGAGGTAAATTTTAGTCACGTGATAAAAAAGGCAATCTTCAAGGCTGTTGATTCAACAAAATGCCCAAGATCTGCAAGTACGAACAACTTAAAATGAAACCAATGTACAAAAAATGTTGTATGAAACGTGAACCGGAGACTGCTATTCTGTTGACAGAACACTCTGAAGGGGAAGATAAATCAAAACGAGACAGATGGATAAATGTATGTTTTTTAGTGCAAAAGTAATCGCCAAAACAGTCAATAAATTATTCTATCGTGAGACATGGTGGTCAGTGCCTTCATAGAAAAATGTTTGCGGTTGGCTACGGAACAATTATTGAACCCTGGCGTGCACCGAAGCAAATCGATAGCGAATTCATTCTGGTATCGACCCACCCACATGTCGCCAACCTTAATTCGACTACGCTGCAGGCTTTTCAGTGGGAAGCGCTCTCACGCTTCTTTCTCTCTCTCTCTCTCTCTCTCTCTCTCTCTCTCTCTCTCTCTCTCTCTCTCCCTCTCTCCCTCTCTCTATGCAATTTCTATATTTTTGAAGTCATGAAGAAATACATTCGAGGCCATTGTGCTTTTCGAACGAAGAGGTGTCCGCCAAAGTAAATCATGATTCTGAAAACATCCGTAAACATTTTTCCATGACGGTATTGACCGTCTTGTACCACAATGAAGTAAAAGTGTTAACAGAGATGGCGATTACGTTTCAAATAATTAACACCTTACTTACATTTTCATTTGAACGTCCTTCACAGAAGGTGCAGCAAATCTACTGAAGAAGTTGCCTTCACTACACTTGTCCGTCCTCTTCTGAAGCATTGCTGCACGTTGTTGGTTCGTAGCCAGATAGCACCGGTGGAGGACAACGAAAAAGTTCAAAGAAGGGTAACTGAGTATTGTAGAGGGAAGTTAACATAGCGCCACGAATATGATACGCGAGTTCGGGTGGCAGTCTTAGAAAAAACACTTATTTCATTGTGTTGGGCTGTGTTGGGGGGAGGAGACCAAACTGCGAGGTCATCGGTCTCATCGGATTAGGGAAGGAAGTCGGCCGTGCCCTTTTCAAAGGAAACATCCCGGCATTTGCCTGAAGAGTTTTAGGGGAATCACGGAAAACCTGAATCAGGATGGCAGGACGCGGGATTTAACAGTCGTCCTTCCGACTGCGAGTCCAGTGTGCTATTTCATTGTGGTGAAGTCTTTTCACGGGCTTATACGCATCAACTTTCTCCTACGAATACCTAAATATTTTGTTGACTTGCGACTACATGGGGAGAAATGATCACCATAAGTAAGAGAAATAAGAGATCGCATGGAATTAATTAGGTGTTCATTATTCCCACGTGCTGTTCGAAACTGGAACGCTCGAGCAATAGTCTCAGATCTTAATAAAATTAAATTTTAAGTCTGAATGTTCTACGAATCCACTACCGAATACTCAAGTGTTAGAAGCAGAGCAAAGTTGTAGGTGTAGGTTTTAGTAAAAGACGAAGAGAAACATCGGTATAACGTTACATGCCAAATGTGGTCTTAGTAAAAATTATAAATTTCTCTTAAACACAATAGATTTTTACGTAGTAATGTCTCAAAAACTGTTTTGTTCCGAACACCGATACCTTAAACAAAGAGCTTAGAAAAATCACAAAATTTCAGATACTCGGTGATTTAAGAAGTTTTATACAAGAAGGGGAATATCACTAATTCTTCCCCTATATCACATGTGTCAGTGTATTACGAGTTTTTAAGAAACGACTCCGACTATTTCAATTCATAAAGCACTTTAAACGTCAGCTGCTTCAACCTACATGTATTGGGTTATACGTTTCTGTTACTAGAAAGCCATGGCATAATTCCTCTAACCTGTTATCACAAAGCCGTTGTAATAACGTTTTAGAGTAAGGTGGTACTAGTAGGTAAGTATACGATGTCTTATACCTTTCACATAATTCTGATCATCTTTTCATTTCTCACCACGAAAATACTAACATTACTCACTGAATTCCCTTATAACATGAACTTGGAAATGAATTGTAACTTCGACACATTATCGATTTAAAACTGGAACTGATGTATTTTTGAATCACTGTACTGCTTTTAGTAATGTACCTCGTGATAAAATACGACACTGCTACTAAGTCATACCTCACATATGATGATGTATCGTATTATGCACATGCCAGTACTCACAGCGTATGTGTTTATCTTACCTGGAGATCAAAAATTTCTGAAGTTTCCACCATATTTGTTATTAGTTCAAAAAATGTTCAAATGTGTGTGTGAAGTCCCTAAGCTTACACACTACTTAACCTAAATTATCCTAAGGACAAACACACACACACCCATGCACGAGGGAGGACTCGAACCTCCTCCGGGACCATGTTATTTGTTCACAATATGTTACACTTATCACTGCTATGGTACATGTTGATGTGCAGAACTGAGTATGTTACGTCTTTTGGAAACGAAGTGAAGCGTTTCTCAAGAAAGCATTTTTAAGAACATTGTTTACCATTTCTTCTGTTGCCACTTACCTTTCTTTGGTACTTGCCACTTACTATTCTTTGGTAAATGAAGTGAGCCCAAAATCTGATTATATTATCTTCAAAACAATGGTCTGACTCGCCACTGGTATCCAGGTTTGGCTCGATCAGGACATAACTCAACACGTGGGGGAGCGTAGTAGCGATAAACATAATTAAAGGTGTTTATCTCATTGCCGCCGTATGGGTAAAGAGAAGCGGTAGCGATATCAGTATCAGGGTCAAACGCCTTATCACTGTGCTAACGGAGTGCGTCATACAGTCCAAACAATGACAGCACACGCATGCACCGTCTCCTGTGAGATCATTGCTCCATGTCCAATATGTGATATTTGCACGAGGATATGATCGACAAAACTCTGGGTGCAATCATGTGACACACACACACACACACACACACACACACACACACACACACACACACACACAGTAAGAAATATTCAGTTTCTCTATCCTCACCTCCCCCTCCCCATTCTCTCCCCCCCCCCCCGCTCCACCTCATTGTCACATACATGCACACAATGAGGTGACAGAAGTCTTGGCATATCGTGTCGGATCTCATTTTCACAGCTTCGTGCACCAAATGGACGCCGTTGGAGGTCACCAGCAGAAAATTAGAGCCACGCTGCCTCTATAGCCGTCCATAGTTGGGAAAGTGTTACGGGTGTGGAATTTCGCACCAACTGATCTAACAATTACGTCACGTAAGACGTTCGATGGGGTACATGATGGGCGATGTGGGTCGCCAAATCATTCGTTCGAAATGTCTAGAATATTCTTCGAACCAACAGCATACAACTGTGACACGGCAACATTGTACATACTCGTCCATAAAAAATTCATTGTTTTTTTGCGAAATTGGAGTCCAAAAATGGCTGAAAATGAAGTAGCTAAGCATCCATGGGACACAGTTCATTCTACGAGGGCAGTTCAATAAGTAATGCAACACATTTTTTTTTTCTGAAACAGGGGTTGTTTTATTCAGCATTGAAATACACCAGGTTATTCCCCAGTCTTTTAGCTACACAACACTATTTTTGAACGTAATCTCCATTCAATGCTACGGCCTTACGCCACCTTGAAATGAGGGCCTGTATGCCTGCACGGTACCATTCCACTGGTCGATGTCGGAGCCAACGTCGTACTGCATCAATAACTTCATCATCCGCGTAGTGCGTCCCATGGATTGCGTCCTTCATTGGGCCAAACATATGGAAATCCGACGGTGCGAGATCGGAGCTGTAGGGTGCACGAGGAAGAACAGTCCACTGAAGTTTTGTGAGCTCCTCTCGGGTGCGAAGACTTGTGTGAGGTCTTGCGTTGTCATGAAGAAGGAGAAGTTCGTTCTGATTTTTGTGCCTACGAACACGCTGAAGTCGTTTCTTCAATTTCTGAAGAGTAGCACAATACACTTCAGAGTTGGTCGTTTGACCATGGGGAAGGACATCGAACAGAGTAACCCCTTCAGCGTCCCAGAAGACTGTAACCATGACTTTACCGGCTGAGGGTATGGCTTTAAACTTTTTCTTGGTAGGGGAGTGGGTGTGGCGCCACTCCATTGATTGCCGTTTTGTTTCAGGTTCGAAGTGATGAACCCATGTTTCATCGCCTGTAACAATCTTTGACAAGAAATTGTCACCCTCAGCCACATGACGAGCAAGCAATTCCGCACAGATGGTTCTCCTTTGCTCTTTATGGTGTTCGGTTAGACAACGAGGGACCCAGCGGGAACAAACCTTTGAATATCCCAACTGGTGAACAATTGTGACAGCACTACCAACAGAGATGTCAAGTTGAGCACTGAGTTGTTTGATGGTGATCCGTCGATCATCTCGAACGAGTGTGTTCGCCCGCTCCGCCATTGCAGGAGTCACAGCTGTGCACGGCCGGCCCGCACGCGGGAGATCAGACAGTCTTGCTTGACCTTGCGGCGATGCCCAACGACTCACCGTGCTTTTGTCCACTGCCAGATCACCCTAGACATTCTGCAAGCGCCTATGAATATCTGAGATGCCCTGGTTTTCCGCCAAAAGAAACTCGATCACTGCCCATTGTTTGCAACGCACATCCGTTACAGACGCCATTTTAACAGCTCCGTACAGCGCTGCCACCTGTCGGAAGTCAATGAAACTATACGAGACGAAGCGGGAATGTTTGAAAATATTCCACAAGAAATTACCGGTTTTTTCAACCAAAATTGGCCGAGAAAAAAATGTGTTGCATTACTTATTGAACTGCCCTCGTATTAATGCACGCCCACACTGATATGGAGACACCACTAGCTTGTACAGTTTCTTGTTGACACTTTTGGTCCATGGCTTGGTGGGGTCTGCGTCATACTATAACCCTACCTCAGCTCTTACCGTCTGAAATCGGAAACCCATCTGACCACCCCATGAATTCCCACTCGTCTCCGGTCCAACTGTCAGTCACGAGCCGAAGAGAGCCATGCTGTTAGCATAGGCACTCATGTCGGTCGTCTGCTGCCATAGCCCGTTATCTCCATATTGCATCACACTGTGCTAAAGGATACGTTCGTTGTACACATTGATTTGTGCCGTTATTTCACGCAGTTTTGGTTGTCTGATAGCCCTCACAACTCCACACAAACACTGCTGCTCTCTGTCGTTAAGTGAAGGTGTCGGCCACTGCGTTCTCTGTGGTTTGAGGAAATGCCTGAAATTTGATACTCTCGGCACATCCTTTACACTGTACATCTCGGAATACTGAAATCCCTAATGTGAGACCTGAGTTTCTCCTGGAGTATACAACTTTCAAATAACTTCCGGGAATTCAGCCAGGTAACACTTTGTAACAACAACAACTACACATATAATACTTTTTTCTTCTGATGTTCGATAAATTAGTGTAATCGATGTTCTGATTTCATTTCTTTTTCTTTTCATGCCATGATGTTAAAGGAACTGTAACCAATTTTCGAGGTGAATATTAATGTTTATGTCAAATTGCAAGCAATATTATAACAAAATGGAAATGTAAGAAATGTTGAAACTATTGTAAGATGTCGAAGTTGTACTTGTGCGCCTGGTCCATACGTAGGCAATGTATTAGGATATGTGGAATGCGAAACCTTTGGTGAATACCCTGTCTGTAGGCGTGCGGTAAAAGGTGGATGGCAGGCGAGCGCGGGAAAATGCACACGGGCGCGGCACGGCATAACGGGCTCAGCAGTAGTAGTCGGAGTTGGGCATCGGTCTGAGTAACACGTTCTGGATCGATGAGGCTCTCCTGGAAAACGTAGTTTCATTGAGCCTCGGATGTGCCGGTTCCGACGACTATACAGCATGGCAAATTTCTATAGGCACTGAACGGACAATTATTGCGACGCTATGAAGTAGTAAAGTGCCGATACATCAATAGCCATAGCTGTGATTGTATGTGTGTTCTGCGCCTCGCCATCTCGCCGCCCGCCAACCGCCGCATCGATACGAACAGGTTGAAACTTTTAGTACTGTATTCGTGTGGACCAGTGTCACTTTTGTTCCTGACTGTTCAATAATAACTTAACTTTTAGCACAACTGTCCTATCATTTAATTATCCTTATCACCAACCTAGACAGGGTCCTTTCCAAATGTGCAATCCGAGTGTCCCGAAATGAAAGGTTAAAGTTTTTGTTAATAATAATTACCTGCAGACCTATCTATGTTAGAATGATGTTTAAAGAACTTTGTTGTTAATGAATATATAGTCAAATAATATAGGTCTGACTAAGTTGGAAGATAATGTTGAAATTGGTTTAGTAATGAAGTTTAATTAATTTGAAACAAAAATAATGGTAGTTAAATGAGCAGGAAATAAGCTAAATAGAGTAATAACTCATATATTGGAAATCTTGAGTGCTTAATACTTTCAATAATCAAAATTTCTGTACAGTGATCATAACAGTTTCAGGGTCCCCTCCCCCACCTTTTTCTTTTCTATTCATTTAAATTCTGAAGTGTGCCGAATTGATTTGACCAGCAAAGTTAAAGTCAATATAAAATCAAAATTTATTAGTGTTTTACCTTTTTCAAAATTGACATTATATGTGTGTTTCGAAAGTTCTGTTTCTAGGGTAACCTATGCCCGATTTTAATCAGATCAATAGACAGTACGAAGTTTGTAGTAAACATAGTGTATTGTTGTGTATTGATGGCTTGTTCATATTAGTACAGAAAGTGAAATCGTTAGTTCAGTAGATTTTCGGGTTCTAAAATTTACCATAGCATGCAGTGTTGTTACGTGTTGTTTTGTAAGAACGTGCACCAACTTCTACTGGGAAGGAACTCAGTTAATGCCTAATTAGGCTCGCGACCGTATTATTAACAATTTGGTAGCATCTGCTGTGTTGTTTCTTGTCCGTCCTAACGTGTAGTTGCACTTCAGACTTGCTTGACATATCATTGTTGTTACTGAGTGGGTGATAGTCTGATTTTGCCTCCATTCAGGTACACGCGGTCAACATATATACCAAAATCCTTTCTTATAAGGTGAAGCCCGTCAACGTACCATAGTACAGGCTTTAGTAAGTATCGTGCGCGATAGCGTAGTGTTACAACTTACGGCGGCCGCCGATATTTCGGCGGGGGAACACCCCGCCATTTTCAAGGCAAACTGCAACGGATAGGCGACGTACATGCAAATTTAAAACCTCTGTTCTCGGACTGATGGGGGAAAGATAACACACACACTGAACACCAGTGCCACCAAAGATGACCAAAGTCAGAGCTATCGATAGTGGGACTACGAACTCGCAGGTGAGGTAGCACTGACTCTTTCCCTCTGTTTTTTGAAAAGGGAGAGTGATTCCAAACAGAGTTTAAACAGAAACCTCCATCCCTGTTAACGAGGTTGCTCGCTAATTTAATCTCAACTGCCTCCTTAATAACACTCTCCCAATAGCTGGACGTGCATGCCAATATCTCTATGTCATTGGGGTGACCAGTATCCAAGCAATGTTCGGCAATGGAAGATCTATATGGCTGCTGTAATCGTGTGTGCCGTTTATGCTCAGTACATCGGTCCTCCACGGTCCTGATAGTTTGACCAATATGTGCCATGCCATAGCTACAAGAAATGCGATATACATCCGCCTTACGCAGACCTAGATCATCCGTAACAGAACTGAAAAGCGCTCTAATTTTAGATGGAGTTCGGAAAACACATTTCACTACATATTTCCGTAAAATACCACCGATCTTGTTGGAAGTGTTTCCCATGCAAGGCAAAAAGGCAGCAGACTTGGTGTCGACTCAGAATTATCATCAATCACCAGATGTATAGTTGGTAGATAGCGCAACGCACGTTCAGTCTATCACTATAACCATTTTGACGAAACGTAACTTCAAGATGGGACAGCTCAGCTGGCAAAGTCTCAGCGTCAGAAACGACATGTGCCCTGTGTATCAAGGTACGAAGTACCCCTTCACGCTGAGCCGGATGGTGACAACTATTATCCTGTAAGTACAAGTCGCTGTGAGTACGTGTCCTGCTGACTGCATGTCCCAATGATCCATTATCCATCCACCTAACCAACACGTCAAGAAAGGGAAGGCAACCATCCTCTTCCACCTCCATCGCAAAACGAATGTTCGGGTGGATCGAGTTCAGGCGTTCTAGAAAGACATTCTAGTTCTGCCTACCATGAGGCCAAACAAAGAAAATGAATTCCCTAATGATTTCCGAAATGGAATGCGCCATGTATTTAGCTTAAACTACCACTCCACGTTGAAGGTCTGTTAATTCCAGTCGGGCACCATTTCACATGAACACCTGAGTACAAATGGCGGTCTCGCCAACGCATTGGTCTTTGTACCTTCTGTAAGCGATACTACCGCCATCTGTATCGTTGAATAACTATCGCATGAGTTTTGTCATTTCAGTGTATATTCATGCAGGCAAAGATAAAAAAACAGAGTAGAGAAAGAATGAGAGAAAGTGAGCCGAAGCGAGAAAGGAATGAAATGGGGGGGGACTGGAACAAAGATAGACAGTAGGAAAAAGGTGTGCGTGTGTGTGTGTGTGTGTGTGTAGACAGAGAGCGAGAGAGCGAGAGAGCGAGAGAGCGAGAGAGCGAGAGAGCGAGAGAGCGAGAGAGCGAGAGAGCGAGAGAGCGAGAGAGCGAGAGAGCGAGAGAGCGAGAGAGCGAGAGAGCGAGAGAGCGAGAGAGCGAGAGAGCGAGAGAGCGAGAGAGCGAGAGAGCGAGAGAGCGAGAGAGCGAGAGAGCGAGAGAGCGAGAGAGCGAGAGAGCGAGAGAGCGAGAGAGCGAGAGAGCGAGAGAGCGAGAGAGCGAGAGAGCGAGAGAGCGAGAGAGCGAGAGAGCGAGAGAGCGAGAGAGCGAGAGAGCGAGAGAGCGAGAGAGCGAGAGAGATCGGTAATAAGGAAAGTAAAATTTGTAAGAGATGGATATTAAGAGTTCTCTAGAACTATTGTGCCTTAAAGCTATAGAAAACTAAGAACTGCGGCAAAGGATAAAACCGTAGAATGGTACCAAGCAAACCGTAATAGTTGATTCGTACAGGAATTTCAATCACACCGCTTGTCAACATAAAGATGTTTTCCCCAATTTCAGCACGAAAACGTATTACTCTTTGAGGTGGAAAAGAGGTAAAGACAGGGCTTGGCACATTCTGATACGTATGAGTACGGCTCGTGTCTTTCATTTAACTTTTTCTTGCTTCCTTAACCAAATAATTTTTGACATATTTGAATGTTTCCTTAAATACATTCCTCATTTCCTGTATTGATCATGATATCCCCACCTTCGAATTTCGTTTGTCATCTTGCACCACAGTTCTTTCTTTACGAATTATCTGAGACATCAGACTTGCCTGAATAAAGTCTGACAGTAGTTAGTTACACAAAGTAATCAGGGAAGAATCCGAGGATTTTACGCGACAATTTCTAAAACTGCCAGGTTCGCACAAGGGAAGTGTATTAAAAATTTTAATACCTGGTATTAATGTTCCACAACAGTTTTAACAACGAACAGCTGAATAATTACTACTGTGGGACATTAATACTGTGTGTTCAAGTGTTTAATACGTCTATTGTGCTCCAAGTATTTGCTTTGGATCATCGTACTGTTTTATGGCCAGTTTCAATAGAAAGTAATCCGTCACTTTTCTATTGCGCGTTAGTTCAATCATGAAAACGTTGGAACTCAAACTCGCTGAAGCTAATAACCGACTGTGAAATGGAGTAAGTTCATCCGTAAAGTTGGCACGAAGTCAAGGAGCTTTGGAAGTCACTAGCCAGCATTATAAAGGTTTACACTTTCAATTGCTCCAGTTTTGAGTTACCATCCTAGTTTAGCTACTAGTTAATGTGAAGAGTTACCGAATGTTAATTGAGATTTGTGCCAAAATGACATGTGCATTTCAGTAGGTTTGAAATACAAGCTAGTGAAAGTTTTCTAATTCCATGAAAGCAAAACATTTTTTTCTGTCTGATGTATTGTAGTCACAATTATCACTTTGGACGGTATTGCAAACTTGTCGATCCGGCTTTAGATAGACTCGCCGGATTTTTACAAAAAGTCAGACATATCGGGTGTTTTTCCGAACTTGAGGCTTCAGAGAGAAAGTTGTTGTTGTTGTTGTTGTTGTCTTCAGTCCTGAGACAGGTTTGATGCAGCTCTCCATGCTACTCTATCCTGTGCCAGCTTCTTCATCTCCCAGTACCTACTGCAACCTACATACTTCTGAATCTGCTTAGTGTATTCATCTCTTGGTCTCCCTCTACGATTTTTACCCTCCACGCTGCCCTCCAGTACTAAACTGGTGATCCCTTGATGTCTCAGAACATGTCCTACCAACCGATCCCTTCATCTGATCAAGTTGTGCCACAAACTTCTCTTCTCCCCAAACCTATTCAATACTTCTTCATTAGTTATGTGATCTACCCATCTAATCTTCAGCATTCTTTTGTAGCACCACATTTCGAAAGCTTCTATTCTATTCTTGTCCAAACTATTTATCGTCCATGTTTCACTCCATACAAATACTTTCAGAAATGACTTCCTGACACTTAAATCTATACTCGATGTGAACAAATTTCTCTTCTTCAGAAACGTTTTCCTTGCCATACCCAGTCTACATTTTAGATCCTCTCTACTGCGACCACCATCAGTTATTTTGCTCCCCAAATAGCTAAACTCCTTTACTACTGTGTCTCATTTCCTAATCTAATTCCCTCAGCATCACCCGCCTTTATTTGACTACATTCCATTATCCTCGTTTTGCTTTTGTTGATGTTCATCTTATATCCTCCTTTCAAGACACTGTCCATTCCGTTCAAGTGTTCTTCCAAGTCCTTTGCTGACAGAATTACAATGTCATCGGCTAACATCAACGTTTTTGTTTCTTCTCCATGGACTTTAATACCTACTCCGAATTTTTCTTTTGTTTCCGTTACTTCTTGCTCAATATACAGATAGAGTAACATCGGGGACAGGCTAAAACCCTGTCTCACTCCCTTCCCAACCGCTGTTTCCCTTTCATGCCCCTTGACTCTTATAACTGCCATCTGGTTTCTGTACAAATTGTAAACAGCCTTTCGCTCCCTGTAATTTACCCCTGCCACCTTTAGAATTTGAAAGAGTATTCCAGTCAACATTGTCAAAAGCTTTCTCTAAGGCTACAAATGCTAGAAACGTAGGTTTGCCTTTTCTTAATCTTTCTTCTAAGGTAAGTCGTAAGGTTATTATTGCCTCACGTGTTCCAGTATTTCTACGGAATCCAAACTGATCTTCCCCGAGGTCGACTTCTACTAGTTTTCCCAATCGTCTGTAAAGAATTCGTGTTAGTATTTTGCAGCTGTGACTTATTAAACTGATTGTTCGGTAATTTTCACATCTGTCAACACCTGCTTTCTTTGGGATATTCAATCCACAGTCATACTGGTAATCTATCTCGCAAACTCTTAACTTGCCTGAGATCACTCTTAAAGGTATGGTCCATACACTATGTTGCACAATTCCATCGCTCACAAAACTCAGGTAATAGTTTTAGTGTTCTCCTCGACTAATTTGCTTTTCACACTTTGCTATTAGAGCTTTGAGTTTTGCCATCGGAAATCTTTTTTAATATTCCTGGGGAACAGGACGAGTTACTGAAGAAATTTCTTTTCTTCCAAAGCGTACACTATTTGATCAAAATCATCCGGAATCCTGAAACTTCCAGGCAGATTATAACTGTGTGCCGGCCCGAGACTCGAACTCTTGACCTTTGTCTTTCACGGGCAAGTGCTCTACCATCTGAACTACCCAAGAGCAACTCACGACCCGTCATCACAGCCTTAATTCCGCCAGTACCTCGTCTCCTACCTTCCAAACATCACAGAAGCTCTCCTCTCCTCCGGACTCGTACTGGTGGACATTAACGTTGAGCGTGTATATCCTTCGTTTTCATGACGAATGTTTGCGAAGGAATCGCAACCCTCAATCGAGACAAGGCAATGATATTTTACGCTGGGGTCTGCATGAAGTCGATGTTATTATCCCAAAGATTTTTCATTAGTTTGGGGTTGGGACCCTTGGCATAGCAGTCCACTTAAGGAATGTTATCGCCGAGAAACCATAGCCTCACACGTGCAACATTGTCGGATTAGTACAAACGACCACCTTAGCACCTCTACTGTACACACGACAGGCAATTAGCGTGCTCATATGCGTAGTAGTGGGACCACACCCTATCCATGGAAAACACCCCCATATCCCTTCACTACCGCTTCCGTACTTCACTACTGCCGCTACATGTGATGACATTTAAAATTCTCCAGGCATTCAGCAAAGCAAATTCATTCACTGGATTGCGAAAGGGCGTAGCAAAATTCATCACTCGCAGTCACTCATTTCCAGACATCCATCCTCCAGTACCGTAGCTCCTTACACCTCAGTTCTCGTATAGGATTGACTACGGAAATTTTTAGCTTATGAGGAGCTGCTTGACCACTTTATTGCAATGTTTTTCCAACTCTACGTGTTTTCATTGTGCTAGCTGGGCTAATGGCAGCATTTTTGAACCACATGTGATAAATTTGACGGATTTCATGAGATATCTTCCAACCACACAGAGCAGTGCTCGGCTTGACAGCCCCAGTCCGTGAGCGAGTGGTCTTGATTCAGCCGCGATTCTTTCTTCATACACTCCTGCAAATTGAAATAAGAACACCGTGAATTCATTGTCCCAGGAAGGGGAAACTTTGACACATTCCTGGGGTCAGATACATCACATGATCACACTGACAGAACCACAGGCACATAGACACAGGCAACAGAGCATGCACAATGTCGGCACTAGTACAGTGTATATCCACATTTCGCAGCAATGCAGGCTGCTATTCTCCCATGGAGGCGATCGTAGAGATGCTGGATGTAGTCCTGTGGAACGGCTTGCCATGCCATTTCCACCTGGCACCTCAGTTGGACCAGCGTTCGTGCTGGACGTGCAGACCGCGTGAGACGACGCTTCATCCAGTCCCAAACATGCTCAATGGGTGACAGATCCGGAGATCTTGCTGGCCAGGGTAGTTGACTTACACCTTCTAGAGCACGTTGGGTGGCACGGGACACATGCGGATGTGCATTGTCCTGTTGGAACAGCAAGTTCCCTTGCCGGTCTAGGAATGGTAGAACGATGGGTTCGATGACGGTTTGGATGTACCGTGCACTATTCAGCGTCCCCTCGACCATCACCAGTGGTGTACGGCCAGTGTAGGAGATCGCTCCCCACACCATGATGCCGGGTGTTGGCCCTGTGTGCCTCGGTCGTATGCAGTCCTGATTGTGGCGCTCACCTGCACGGCGCCAAACACGCATACGACCATCATTGGCACCAAGGCAGAAGCGACTCTCATCGCTGAAGACGACACGTCTCCATTCGTCCCTCCATTCACGCCTGTCGCGACACCACTGGAGGCGGGCTGCACGATGTTGGGGCGTGAGCGGAAGACGGCGTAACGGTGTGCGGGACCGTAGCCCAGCTTCATGGAGACGGTTGCGAATGGTCCTCGCCGATACCCCAGGAGCAACAGTGTCCCTAATTTGCTGGGAAGTGGCGGTGCGGTCCCCTACGGCACTGCGTAGGATCCTACGGTCTTGGCGTGCATCCGTGCGTCGCTGCGGTCCGGTCCCAGGTCGACGGGCACGTGCACCTTCCGCCGACCACTGGCGACAACATCGATGTACTGTGGAGACCTCACGCCCCACGTGTTGAGCAATTCGGCGGTACGTCCACCCGGCCTCCCGCACGCCCACTATACGCCCTCGCTCAAAGTCCGTCAACTGCACATACGGTTCACGTCCACGCTGTCGCGGCATGCTACCAGTGTTAAAGACTGCGATGGAGCTCCGTATGCCACGGCAAACTGGCTGACACTGACGGCGGCGGTGCACAAATGCTGCGCAGCTAGCGCCATTCGACGGCCAACACCGCGGATCCTGGTGTGTCCGCTGTGCCGTGCGTGTGACCATTGCTTGTACAGCCCTCTCGCAGTGTCCGGAGCAAGTATGGTGGGTCTGACACACCGGTGTCAATGTGTTCTTTTTTCCATTTCCAGGAGTGTATTTCCATTTAACAGTCATAACAACAACATTTTGGGCGGCTTTTGAAGGGTGGAAATGTTCATGATGGATTTGTTACATTGGTGACATCCAGTAACTGGTCCACGTTCGAAGTAATCCATCGAGCTGGTACCGCTTCACCACTGCCAAAACTCCCCACCTCATTTTACAATGGCGGTGTACTGCTGGCGTGACATCTGGTGATGAGTTCCGCGCTTCAAATTGGTATTCAGATACTTTCGATGGATAAAATCCCCATCCCACTCTGTCTTGTGAAATAAAGAAAAATACACAGAAGACCAAAAGAAACGTACACCCTGTGTGTAGGGCCCCTGCGAACACGTAGAAATGCCGCAACACGACGTGGCATGGACTCTGATAATGTCTGAAGTAGTGCTGGAGAGAACTGACACCAAAAGTCCTGCAGCACTGTTCATAAATCCTTAATACGAGCACGTTGCAAGGCATCCCAAACATTCTCAAAAATGTTCTTGTCTGGGAAGTTAGGCGGTCAGCGGAAGTGTTTAAACTCAGAGGAGTGTTTCTGGAGCCAGTCTGTAGCTATTCCGGGCATTTGAGGTGTCGCATTGTCGTGCTGGAATTTCCCAAATTGGTAGGAACGCACAATGGGCATGAATGTAGGCAGGTGATCGGACAGGATGCTTGCATACGTGACACCCGTCAGAGTCGTATCTAGACGTATCAGGGGTCCCACACCAGTCCAACTGCACACGCCCCACACCATTATGGAACCTCCACCAACTTGAACAGTCCCCTGATAACATGCAGGGTTTATGGAATCATGAGATTGTCTCCATACCCGTACACGCCTATTCTCTTGATACAATTTGAAACGAGAACAGTCCCATCAGGCAACATGTTTCCAGTCATCAATAGTCCAGTGTCAGTATTGACGGGTGAAGGCTACGCGTAAAAAGGTTCAAATGGCGCTAAGCACTATGGGACTTAACATCTGAGGTCATCAGAACTACCTAAACCTTACTAACCTAAGGACATCACACACATCCATTCCGGAGGCAGGATTCGAACCTGCGACCGTAGCAGCAGCGCGGTTCCGGACTGAAGCGCCTAAAACCGCTCGGCCACATCGCCCGGCGCTACGCTTAAAGCTTAACGTCATGCAGTCACCAAGGGTAAGCAAGTCGGCCTTCGTCTCCGTAAACCCATATCGATGATGTTTCGTTGAATGGTCCGCACGATTACACTTCACGGTCCAGCATTGAAATGTGCAGCAATTTACCGAAGGGTTGTACTTCTGTGATGTTGAACGATTCACTTCAGTCTTCGTTGGTCCCATTCTTGCAGGATCTTCTTCCGGCTGCAGCGATGTCGGAGATTTGATGTTTTACCGGATTCCAGATATTCAAGGCACACTCGAGAAATGCTCGTACGTGTAAGTCCCCACTTCATCGCTACCTCACCGACTATAACACCATGTCCAAACTCACTTAAATCTTTATACCTGCCATTGTAGCATGAATAACCGATCCAACAACTGCAGCAGACACTTTTTGTCTACCGAGCGAGGTGGCGCAGTGGTTAGCACACTGGACTCGCATTCGGGAGGATGACGATTCAATTCCGCGTCCAACCATTCTGATTTAGGTTTTCCGTGATTTCCCTAAATCGCTCCAGGCAAATGCCGGGATGCTTCCTTTCAAAGGGCACGGCCGACTTCCTTCTCTAACCAGATGAGACCAATGACCTCGCTGTCTGGTCTCCTTCCTCGAAACAACCCAACTTGTTGTCTTATATAGGCAATGCCGACCGGAGCGTCGTATTCTGCCTTTTTAAATGCCTTTGTGTTTGAATACTCATGCCTATACCAGATTCCTTGGCGCTTCAGTGTATTTGTTTATTTGATTGTGAGCTACGCAAACATTGTTACAATAGACTTTTTGTAATCATCTCCATGTCGCTTTTAAAACTGAGAGATGGTTCGTGCAGCACCATTTCTCTACCTTTCAGTAGTAGATGCTCAATTTTTCAGTCACATTTTTCATTGCCCTCGCCGCCCTGAAAGCTAGAAAACTGCAATCGTTACAAACTATGAAGAATAACTTCATCTATTGGTATCCAACAACATTGATCCACTACATTTTAAAACCAAAATCGAAGGACCTGTATTGGTGTCCAGCGGACAGGTAATGGGCGAGAAGTTGATGGATTACTTCAGGGGAATGCCAAGTGACGAGTTTAACTAGCACAGGCGTTGCGGGTGTACGGGGACATAAGAGGCGGAATGTGTAATGTTACTACTTTCAACTTTCCAGCTTTGCGAAACCTGGTTTCCTACGTTGGCTGCTTTGGAAGTTTTAGATCTCATCTAAGCATAGAAAAAGAACTTCATTCTAATATTAAATGAACCTCGAAAAACTTGCAAGCCAAGTCCAATGGTGGCGCTAATAGCCACTAAACGCTTTTTCAATTCGGGGATTGGGATGAAAAGTTATTAAATGCTTTGAACTATACTGATGCAGTACTGTATGTTGGCACATTATATCACTGTAAATGATTGCCTCCCCCCCCTCCCCCCCCCCCCCCGCAATGTCATCAAAGCACCTCGGGGTCTCACGTGCGAGACTTTGCGGATAATGAAAGGTTGAGGATCCCTCCATCAAATTCAACTGTGGATGTCTAACTTCAGGGTGGTACATCGACACATGCGGATATACTGCCAGCCCTTAAGATTGTAACACCAGGAACAACAGACATGCGATTTTTACTCACTGGGCGTATACAGCATAGTGAGAAAATACATATTTAATATTTTAGAAGATTTTGAAACGTACACGGTGTGAAACATAGTAGACAGACATCGTAAGGGAGCAGAATGGGGAGCTCTGCAGATCTCACGGCCTTCGAACGCGGTCAGCTGATTGGCTGTCACTTGTGTCATACGTCTGTATGCGAGATTTGCACACTACGAAATATCCCTAGGTCCACTGTTTCCGATGTGATAGTGAAGCGCAAACGTGAAGGGACACGTACAGCACAAAATCATACAGCACGATCTCGTCTGTTGACTGATAGAAACCGCCGACACTTGAAGAGGGTCGAAATGTGTGATAGGCAGAGCTATCCAGATCATCACACAGCACTGCATCAGGATCCAGAGCAAGTACTATGACAGTTATGCGGAGGTGAGTAACTTGGATTTCATGGTCGAGCGGCTGCTCATGAGCCACACATCACGCCGGTAAATGCCGAACGACGCCTCGCTTGATGTATGGAGCATGAGCATTGGATGTTTTCCTGCCGACTCTCATCTGCATCTGACACAACCTCCATTTATGTAATGCTTGATGGCACCAAGACGTGATCACAGACACACACGGCGATTTCCAATCACTGTTAGTCTTTTGATAAAGAGGAGGTGGGATGCGCCATTCCGACTCCTCTTGCGGCATTCTGTTATTTCTGGATACCTGCTCCCCGCCACCCTATTAATCATACGAATGGCACATGGGAAAAATAGATAGTAATGCGCTGTTTTGCCTTTAATTTCTCGAAGTTACCCGTCGTAATTAAGTGAAATGTCTGCAGGACAAAGTAGTGTGTGTTCCGCCCCTTCCTGGGAAGCGCTCTCCCGAAATTTCAGTGATATACCTCTCCGTCATGCGCTACGCCTCTCTTGGAACCTCTGTCAGTGAAGTACCTTGACCGCCTCGGTAACGCTCACGCGCCACCTAAACGGTCCTGTGACGAAACGCGTCGCCTTTCGTTGGACCTTCTCTGTCTCCTTTACCAGTCCTACCTGGTAAGATACCATATTAATTAACAATACTCAAGAAACGGTCGAACAAGTGCCTTATTAGTCACTTCTTTCGTGGATTAGTTACATTTGCTTAAGGTTCTTCCATTGAATCTCAGTCAGCATCTGCTTTACGTGCTATTTGTTTTGTGTGGTCATTCCAGTCAAGGTCGTTGTGATTAGTTACTCCTACATACTTTACTGTAGATACTGTGTCTAGCGGTTTTTCATCAGCGGTGTAGTTGTACAGCAGTGGCTTCCTTTTCCTATGTATGTGCAATAAGTTACATTTCATTACTTTCAGTCTCAACTGCCAGGTAACCACCATTCGTCAGTAATAGAAAATAAACACTAACTCACAGTAAGACTCAGTTTTTACAATTTCTAATACACAATTTAAAAAGAAACAGGCGTCTTAATTTCACAGAATTTGCATATGATCAGTGAAATTGAACAGTTCAAATTTTTAGCTGTTCAGATAATTAATAAACTGACGTGGAGAGCCAGCGTTCAAGATCTTGTTCAAAGTCGTAATGCTGCCATTTCTACTATTCGAACGGTATCTGAAGTAAGTGATCGTTCGGCACGAAAATTAGTCTACTTTGCCTGTTTTCATTAGCTTATGTCATATGGTGTTATTGTGGTGTCATCGCCAGACACCACACTTGCTAGGTGGTAGCCTTTAAATCGGCCGTGGTCCATTAGTATACGTCGGACCCGCGTGTCGCCACTGTCAGTGATCGCAGACCGAGCGCCACCACACGGCAGGTCTAGAGGGACTTACTAGCACTCGCCCCAGTTGTACAGCCGACTTTGCTAGCGAAGCTACACTGACCAATACGCTCTCATTTGCCGAGACGATAGTTAGCACAGCCTTCAGCTTCGTCATTTGCTACGACCTAGCAAGGCGCCACTACCAGTTATATTTAGCTTATTATAAAACCTGTACCGTCAAGAGCAATGTACACCAATTATGGATTAAAGTTAAGTATTACATCATCTACGTACTTTATTTGCAATTCTCAAGACATTGTCCTGTTCCAGAACTCACGCCAGTCTGCATGTAATTAAACGCGTGCATTTCGGCCTCCTCTAGCAACACGGTGTTGGCTCTTCTGCCAACACTTCATATGGCGACGAAGATTGAACGGTCGTATTGCTCTTATTACATGTGTCATGGCTTCGCCACAATCTCCCGATGTACTGTCCGAATTTTATCGCTTGCAGAATCAGCAGACGCAAGCCTTATTGGATGCCCTTGGACAGCTCGTCCAGGGTCCACGTGCAATGCAAACCGATGCGGCAGCCGCCGCTCCACCGCTACCGCAGCCACAACACACAGTTGCACCACCTTTTCGTCCTTTTGATGCGGCACTGGAAAGCTGGACGGAGTGGTCACGCCAATTTGGATTCCATCTCGCCGCCTACAGAATTCAAGGTAATGAGCGGCAGCCATTTCTTCTTTCCGCCGTAGGCGTCCACACGTACCGAGTGATAGTGAAATTGTTTCCCCGACGCGACGTAGCAACTCTGTCCTACGACGAAATTTTGTCTGCATTAGATGCATATTTCAAAGAATCAGTCAATGTAGTTGCAAAAAGGTATACCTTCTTTCGTACAAAACGTACGGCCAGTCAAACTAATCGGGAGTGGGTTGCAACCTTGCAAGGCCTTACTAGGGATTGTGCTTTTGAGTGTGAATGTGGACTTCCTTATTCAGATACTATGGTACGTGATGCAATTGCACAGAACGTTTCTGATGTTCGTATAAGGGAACAGATTTTGAAACTTGTCAATCCCTATCTGGGACATGTAATCAATGCCCAAGGCATACATTCCAGTCCCGAACACCTCCGTGCCATACAAGACTTGCCTTCGCCGCAGAATTTGAAGCAGCTACAGAGTGTGCTGGGAAAAATCAACTATTATCATAAATATATTCCCCATGCCTCTTCCATTTCAGCTCCGCTTCATCGCTTACGCCGTAAAGGTGTTCCGTTCGTCTGGACGACGGAATGCGAACGCGCCTTTCGCCAGTTGAAATCGGCGTTGCTTTCAAATACTTGCCTTACGCCTTTCGATCCCCTGAAACCCCTTTTGTTGATGGTAGATGCATCGGATTTCGGGATCGGTGCTGTGCTTGCGCACAAAGATGGATCGCATGATCGCCCCATTGCCTTTGCGTCCAAATTGCTTTCGTCTGCGCAACGAAATTATTCACAGATCGAGAAAGAAGCTTTGGCTCTCGTATTTGGTGTTAAAAAGTTTCATTATTTCTTGTATGGTCGTCACTTTACCATCATCACAGACCACAAACCTTTGACATCGCTTTTTCATCCGGACAAGCCTGTACCTCCACGTACAGCGCAGAAATTCATTCGCTGGTCTATTTTCCTCTCGCAGTACCGCTACGATATCTTGTATCGGTCCACTGCTAAGCACAGAAACGCCGATGCGTTGTCCCGTTTGCCTGTTGCTGAGGATAGCGCATTAGATTCCTCCGAACTTACTTGCATGTTCATTGATTCGGAAACCGATGACGTGGTCGAATCGTTTCCGATTGATTTTCGTCGTGTAGCTACAGCCACAGCTGCTGACCCTGTCCTTGCTACCGTTTTGCGTTTTGTTGCTACGCAATGGCCGTTGTCGAAGTCACGGATCGAGGATCCGTTGGTTCGCCGATTTTTTGCTCACAAGGAGACTTTTTGTTCGACGTGGTGTTTTGCTGTTGCGTTCTGATAATGATCAGTCCAGGGTCGTGGTCCCACGTTCGTTACAGTCCTCTGTATTACGGCTTCTCCACCAAGGACATTGGGGTATAGTGCGAACGAAACAACTTGCTCGTCAGCACTGTACTTGGTTCGGAATCGATGTTGCGATTACGAATATGTGCTCTTCTTGCATGGCGTGTGACGAACACCAATCCGCACCACCGCGGAAATTCTTTGCATGGCCGAAAGCCACTTCCCCTTGGCAACGCTTGCACATCGATTTTGCTGGTCCATTCTGGAATGCTCGATGGTTGGTTCTGGTCGATTCATTCAGTAATTTTCCTTTTGTTGTCCGGATGTATTCCACGACGTCATCTGCCACCATCCAAGCGTTATCCGCTATCTTTTGCATAGAAAGTCTTCCACAGACTATTGTTTCCGACAATGGCCCACAATTCATGTCTGCGGAATTTCAGTCATTCTGCAAGGCCAATGGTATTCAACATCTGACGTCCGCGCCGTTTTCGACTCAGTCAAACGGTGCCGCTGAACTTTTGGTCCGGACTTTCAAGTCACAGATGTTAACGTTGAAAGAGTCGCATTCTCAGGAGGACGCGTTCTTGCTCTTCTTGTCCTCGTATCGCTCTCAGCCCCGAGATGGTCGTTCGCCGGCTGAGTTGCTCCACGGTCGTCCTCATCGAACCTTGATGTCTTTGCTACATCCGCCGCATCAGGTTCCTGTGCAGCGGCAGACGCCTGCTTTTGCTCCAGGCGACGTTGTCTACTATAGCAACTATCGCGGTTCACGGCGTTGGCTCGCAGGGTGCATTCTTCGCTGCCTCGGCCGCGCTATGTATCTGGTTTTGGGGGCCTCTGGTAAGGTGCGTCGGCACCTCAATCAGCTGCGCCTCTGTCGTCGCACGGGTTCTGCCGCTCCCCGTCTGCTTTCAGCGACGGTGCCGTCTGGTCAGCGCCCTGGGGACCCATCTACTGGCTCGCCTCAGCCCCAGGTGTTACCGACGCTGCCTTCCATTTTGCCCCATGGCGACGCGCCGCCGCCGCCTATTCTCCCGCCGGCGACGCCCGCAATGGACGCTTCGCTGCAGCCGCCAAGCGCCTCCCAGGGTCACGCGCTGACGATCGCTTCCCGTGACCAGCTGTCCTCCGACATGGAACTCTTGACCGCTCCGGACCAGATGTCGTCCTCGCCCGTCGGGTGCCCTGACCCGATGGAGGTCGACCCTTGAGGCCCTCCTGTCTATCTACGGGCGCATACACCGCATGTTGGCGTGCACCCTGGACTAGGTTTTCAGGCTTTTCCTAGCTCCCCTCGGACCGAATGGCCAGGTGCGGGTGACACAGCCTCGCCTGTTGTTGGCCTCCCCACCTCGTCGCGTACGTCAACATGGGTCCTCCCCACGGCGGGCGGAAGCCTTATAACACAACCGTTCGCCGATTTGCGGGGGAGGAATGTGGTGTCACCGCCAGACACCACACTTGCTAGGTGGTAGCCTTTAAACCGGCCGCGGTCCATTAGTATACGTCGGACCCGCGTGTCGCCACTGTCAGTGATCGCAAACCGAGCGCCACCACACGGCAGGTCTAGAGAGACTTACTAGCACTCGCCCCAGTTGTACAGCCGACTTTGCTAGCGAAGCTACACTGACCAATACGCTCTCATTTGCCGAGACGATAGTTAGCATAGCCTTCAGCTTCGTCATTTGCTACGATCTAGCAAGGCGCCATTACCAGTTATATTGAGCTTATTATAAAACCTGTACCGTCAAGAGCAATGTAAACCAATTATAGATTAAAGTTAAGTATTACATCATCTACGTACTTTATTTGCAATTCTCAAGACATTGTCCTGTTCCAGAACTCACGCCAGTCTGCGTGTAATTAAACGCGTGCATTTCGGCCTCCTCTAGCAACACGGTGTTGGCTCTTCTGCCAACACTTCAGTTATATTTTGGAGTAACAGTACAAATTCTCAAAGGATATTTTTAGCTCGGAAACTGGCAGTTCTGGCTATAAGTGGCCTAAGTTCGAGAACCTCATGTGAAATCTGTTCACTAGTATGGGTATTCTGACACTGGCCTCTCAAAATATATATTCTTTATTGCCGTTTTATGTTAACAATATGAGCTTCTAACAACCCTACCACAACAAAGGTCAAATTTAATAACGATTCTGGTGTTGCTCACGCTGTTAAATACTGCATTTTCGGGCAACAACAGTCATATTATGTGGCAGGTGTCATAAGAGCACAGTTAATAGTGATTTCATGTAATAATGAAAAATCTAGGCACTCATCTTTTTGTGTTTCCCACGCTGGGCTCGTCGTAAAATCATGGCTCAATCGTTGAAAATCTAGGTGGTTAACATTCCAAGCTCGGATGCAAAGAGGCCTAAGTTTTATTCTGCTATATTCAAAAGTTTTGTAGATGCGCTTCACAAACCATTCTCGAAGCTTACACTTTTACTGGACAATGGTGATAAAAAAAAATAAAAAAGTAAAATAATCAGCACTCCGAATTTAAGTTACAGTTCCTTTTAATTGCTTTTATTGCAATATCACGTAAACACAAAACATCACTTCACAATACAAAACATACTTGAAAACATCTTCCTCACAGTCACTGTTAAAGTTCACATTTTATAAGCTGACTACGTTATGCGTATTTCGAAGATGACGTCCAACGCTTGACTTTCTCAAGGTCCGACTCTCTAATAACTCAACAACTAACTATCGCTTACGCGCCCAAAAATCAGAGTTAAAAGTACGTCAACGATCATAGTGACAAAAGAAAGAATACACATAATATCATTGCAATATAAACATATCGATGTGTCAAAAGTGAAATCAAATCTGAATGCTGTCTCAGAAATATGTTAAGTAGTTAACAGAAATACAGTAGAATATTACTGGTATCGAGAGATGCAGGTGAGGTACCATAATGGTTACGTAATTCAAGTACCATTACAAGCTTATTCCCAACAATTAGCAGCTTTCACTCAGTTAATACTAGGCAGAAATCGAATTTGCATTTAGATCCGACTAGTGCAGAAAGCCGCGCAGTATACTGCTGCATCCCTTTTCAATGAGCTACCTCGGGAATTCAAAAATCTTATCTGAAATCCACACACATTTCAATCGAAACTGAAGAGTATCCTCATGGGTCACTACTATTGTGCCGATGAGTTTCTTCAAAAATTAAGCTCATTCCTATGTTATATTCTTGATTGCGTTTACAGAAACTAGTGTCTTTTCTATTGGGTTCATAAACATTTTATATTTTCTGTTATTACTTTTGTGTTGTAATTTTATGTACTGACACGTTGCATGACCTTTGAGATATTCCCCTGAATTTGGTCCTACGGAACTAGACGTGTACATAAACAAATAAATAAAAACCCTTTGCAGGTCATTCGGCAAAGATACTTTCTTCTGGCGTTTTTACTTTCTCGTAAACAACATCTGCGACAAGTCTTAAAGAATTTCCGACGCTTTCTACTAGATGATTTACATACGTTGTAAACACGAAATGTCCTATCGGACCTCCTGGACGTACTCCGGAAATTACATTTACACTTGTGGACTCTGGTTCGTTAAGAACAACAAGTTTACTACCGTCTGCAAGGGTGTCTTAAATCCAGTTGCACATCAGGTCAGATACTCGCTAAGCTAGACGTTAAGGAACACGGTATCTACCTGAGCACCGTTGTCTAAAACGCTGTGGATGCCATGGCGTAACAAAGCGAGCAGACAAGAGGCGGCGACGATGTTCAGATCACGGACTTACTTAAAACTCTGTACACATTTAGTGGGCAATTAAAACGTAATGTGAAAGTAGAAAGGTGCATTATTGTGTCTATTCCGAGAAGGTTGCATGAGAAGCTTTATGAGTCTGCCGGCCGGAGTGGCCGAGCGGTTCTAGGCGCTACAGTCTGGAACCACGCGACCACTACGGTCGCAGGTTCGAATCCTGCCTCGGGCATGGATGTGTGTGATGTCCTTAGGTTAGTTAGGTTCAAGTAGCTCTAAGTTCTACGGGACTGATGAGCTCAGCAATTAAGTCCCATAGTGCTCAGAGGCATTTCTCATTTTTCTTTATGAGTCTATTATGTAAATCATGTATTTGTGAAAAGGGTCCGGCAGTAAGCCTTCATTGTCTTCATTTGGTTAGCTTTTTCGCATAGCAAGAGGATCGAAGACGAGACGACGGTTTGAATTCCCATAACACTTAATTTTTAATCTATATTTCTTTTATCAATGGTCTCATTATTATATTTAAACATTTCAGATTTAATATAATGACAAAAACAGTGTATTTGCATGAAGCTTCAATTTATGTATTCGACGTCTGTTTGACAACAACCTGCAATGTGTGGAGTCGATAGCACATCCGACAACTAATTCAACATTACTCTTTCGGTCTGGCACACAGTAGTTTACTATATTACTAATTGTGTATAACATTATCCTCAACATTATTTATCGAGGTTTGACTTGGATTTTCCAAGCCTCTACCTCTCGTCATTGAAATTTTAATTATAAATATTAAATAGTCAAAGAAGATACGACACTCACTACATGTGGTTTTTTTTTTTCATTATGTTACCTCTCAAATGTCGTACAAATAAAATATTGAGTCCGGTGATGAAAAAATGAAGCTAATGGTAGCATTCCAACCGTTACCCAATCCACAAACCTATTGTCGTGCATGAACGCTAACAACATGACGACACCGTATTCTTACGATTAGCCCCTTTACACAGATGTACACTGAAGTACCAGAGAAACTGGTATAGGCATGCGTATTGAAATACAGACTACGGCGCTATGGTTGAAGACATAAGACAACAAGCGTCTGGCGCACTAGTTAGGTCGGTTAGTACTGCTTCAATGGCAGATCATCAAGCGATTTTCAAGGTGCTGTAATACTCAGAGCACGAGCGATGGGACACAGGTAGCGATAAGGGGGATATTCCAGTACGACCATTTCACGAGTGTACCGTGAATATCAGGAAACCGGTAAAACATCAAATGACAAACTGCCTATTGGCTTCTGTCTCGGGTTCTTCGGCCGACGTTCATCTAATGATTTTTCTGACGTTTCGCCAGCACGAGTGGCTGGCATTGTCAAAGCTTCACCCTCCATTGCAGGTGGTGAACTGGAGCCGAGCTCGCGGGCGCAGACTATATGTACCTGGCGCGCCAACGTCCGAGGGCTTCTCCGCTGTCATTTCCGGTGCGGTTCTCCTCTTGCTACCTGCGACGGTCGTTCGCTGCAGCACGGGAAGCCAGGATCCGTTGACCTTAAGGCTTTCCTCTTTCTTGTTCTAACTGTTCGCGTGTTTTTGTATTTCTACAGCTTCTCTGAACAAGCGCGTGTGATAATGCTTCTCTACAGCCAGAACTTCCGTGTCGGCGAATTTTATTACGTGGTCGGTCTCATTCAGTGCGTGCTCTGCCACGGCCGATTTCTCCACCTGCCCCAACCTGCAATGTCGCTTATGCTCTTTGATCCTGGTGTTGATGGATCGTCCAGTCATTCCGACATAAACTTTTCCGCAAGTGCATGGTATGCGGTATATTCCCGACATTGCAAGTGGGTCTCTTTTCTCCTTCGCCGATCTAAGACACTCTTTGATCTTCCTTGTCGGTTTGAAAATCGTCTTTACGCCATGTTTGCGCAATATACGGCCGATTCTGTCCGTCACTCTGAATGAGACCGACCACGTAATAAAATTCGTCGACACGGAAGTTCTGGCTGTAGAGAAGCATTATCACACACGCTTGTTCAGAGAAGCTGTGGAAATACAAAAACACGCGAATAGTTTGAACAAGAAAGAGGAAAGCCTTAAGGTAAACGGATCCTGGCTTCCCGTACTGCAGCGAACGACCGTCGCAGGTAGCAAGAGGAGTACCGCACCGTAAATGACCGCGGAGAAGCCCTCGGACGTTCGCGCGCCAGGTACATATAGTCTGCGGCCGCGAGCTCGCCTCCAGTTCACCACCGGCAATGGAGGGTGAAGCTTTGACAATGCCAGCCACTCGTGCTGGCGAAACGTCAGAAAAATCATTAGATGAACGTCGGCCGAAGAACCCGAGACAGAAGCCAATAGGCAGTTTGTCAACAAGTGGCCACGAAAGCCTTAACAATTTTGTAAAACATCATATGTCCCATGTCGCTGCGGCAGAAAAAAGATCCTTCAACGACGGGACCAAGGAGGGCTAAAGAGAAACGTTAAAAGTGACAAAATTGCAATACTTCTGCAAATTACTGAAGATTACAATGCCGGGCCATCAGAAAGTGCCAGCGTGGGAACCATTCAACGAAGCGTCATCGATATGGGCTTTTGGAGCCGAAGGCTCACTCGTGTACCCTTCATGACAGCACGACACAGCGCGTCGCCACCAAAATTGGACTGTTTATGACGGGAAACATGTTGTCCGGTAGGACGAGTATTGTTTCAAATTGTATCGAGCGGATGGACGTGTACAGGTATAGAGACAACCTCACGAATCCATGGACCCTGCATGTCACCAAGCGACTGTTCAAGCTGTTAGAGGCTCTGTAATGGGCGGGGGGGGAGGGGGGGGGAATGTGCAGTTAGTGTGATATGGCGACCCCTGGTACCTCTAGATATGTCTCTGACAAGTGGCAGGTACGTAAGCATTCTGTCTGATCACCTGCATCCATTCATGTCCATTATGCATTCAGACGGACTTGGGCAATTCCAGCAGGACAATGCGACACCTCACACGTCCACAATTGGTACAGAGTGCCTCCAGGAACACTCTTCTGAATTTAAACACTGGACATCAAACTCCCCAGATATGATTATTCATCATATCTGGGATGCCTTGCCACGTGCTTTTCAGAAGAGATCTCCACCCCCTTCTACTCTTACGGATTTATGTACAGCCTAGCAGGAGTCATGGTGTCAGTTCCCTCCAGCACCAATTCAGACATTAGTCGAGTCCATGCCACGTCGTGTTGTGGCACTCGGCGTGCTCGCGGGGGCTCTGCACGATATTAGACAGGTGTACCAGTTTCTTTTTCTCTTCATTGTATATTACTCATTGTGAATAACGTTTTCCACATTATTATGTATCAAGGTTTGACTTGGGCTTTCCAAGCCTATATATCGTCTTTGAAAATTGAATTACAAAAAGTAAATAGTCAAATAAGATAAATTCACTACAACTTCATGAAAATGCATGTGGTGTTTTCTTTCTTTCACAATATAACCTCTCAAATGTCGCATTAATAAAATAATGAGTCCAGTGATGAAAAAAATGTAGAGTAAGTCATGAAGGCGTTCAAGCCATCGTCTCGTCCTCGAGCCTCTTGTTGTGCACGATCGCTAAATACACGACCACAAGGAATTCTTGTGCCACACCATTCGCACATATATATGATTTACGTAAGAAGAGCGTAAAGCTTATCTTGCGATTTTCTCTGAACTGGCAGAGTAGGGCACGTTACTGCTTACGCACTATGTTGTTTTAATGGTCTACTATAGACGCACAAAATTTGAAGTAAATCCTGATCCAAACATCGTGGCCTCCCCTTGCGAGTTTCGCAAGTTCATTCTTTAGGAATCCATATTGATTTTTGTAGCAGATTTTCTTTCTCGAAAAACTTTTATTCATTTGTTTGATTCCTGCCAAAATGAATTGCTTTACAATCACTCATAGAAAACAACATAACAACCATCATAACAATTATAGCTGCATTAACCACAAACAAGTTCCGTAATTCCAAAACAGACTGAAGTCAGCGACATAGTCCTATAATTATCAGCATCTGTCCTACGACCCTTTTTGAAAGCGGGAAAGACCAACGCTTTTTTCCGTTGACCAGGCTGCTAAAAGGGGAGCAAATCCCTCGCACAATATTTTTAGTACCTTATAGTTCTCTGTTTCGGTCCTGATGCCTCTCCGCTACCTAGAAACAAATACGAAATTAATGTCACGTTACTATTTCGAGACGATTATTACAGCTTTATTATAGACCCTCGTACTATGGCAACGAGAACAATACCCCTGAAGCGTGACCAAGTTTCTGATTGCCCCCTGATAGCCTCAACAATGAGTATGCCCACTCTTGCGAAAAGACATCGGTGCGAAAATATATGTATTTCACTAAAGACAACAAGCCATGCCGTATCCGTGGCACTGAAGTGTTTTCATTCTAAACACGTTGTGCAACGGCCGGCGTCTCTTTCATCCTCCTCTTGTATTTTATGCTCAAGTCTCGCTACTCAACAGTTCCCTCGGGACTACTTTAGATACTATGAAAACACAGCACTCGTCTCTTTGGTACCCTCTTGCCCGGAGTTCGGCGCACCCAGCCTTGCGGAACTTTGTCTTGTCTCGATGGTTAAGCAATTACGGAACGCGAACGAGAGCACGAAAGAAGAGAAGAATTGAAATTGTGAGGGTGAGCTCGTAGTTTTCTTGGGGGAGAAGGGGAAACGAGGGGTGCATTCAAGGATCTTTGGATCGTACGAGAAACCTCGCATATGTTATCGAAATGTGTTGCGAACTACTGTCGAACGTGGATGGTGGACCAGGATGTAGCTTCATGTGTGTCACATTAACAACTGACTTTGAAAGGTGGAAGAGCTTTAAGTAGAAAGAAATCTTAGAACTGACTGGGATTTTTACTCTGGACAGTTGCATTTGTAGTTCGTGGTTTACCAACTGATCCACTTTTATTTCGTACACTGAAATCAAAGTTCGTTCGTACGAAACCAAAGTTTAAAATGTTTAATAAATTAATAAATAAAACGCTTCTTAGGAAAACTTAGGAAACATTGTTGAGAAGTAAAACTCTTCTTGGAAACCTGAGATGATCTTATGGTAACAACGAACACCAACAACCGTACTTTCTAAAAAAATATATTAAGTACGCGACCAATTTTGACACCACATTAATGTCATCTTCAGGCAGCTACACAAATTGAATGGTGATATCCGAACCCCAGTGCATGTCTATCCACTGGTCTCACTGAATTCTATATAGACGATGTGTGCTCTAGTAACATCTAACAACAACTGAATATATAATTCATGTGCTAATGCATCAAGTGTTGGATATCATCATCTAGTTGGCGCAGGGACCTGAAGATAACACTAATGTAGTTTCGAAACTGACTGCTTAGTTAACATGTATAAAGAGAACGTCTGTTGGTATTTCTTGATTCTACAAGCCTGTGACCACCTGCAGTCCCACGTTGACTTCAATGATGGATCATCTAAAACTTGAAATATTTTGGTTATCAGATTCTGGTAAACTGCACTGACGGGAAACATTCTCAACACCATAAAATAATATAGAGTAATGAAATTTCTGCCCACAGCGTTGCAGCAGTGGACACACCGGTTCCCGTGAGATCACCGAAGTCTAGCGCTGTCGGGCGTGGACGGTACTTAGATGGGTGACCATCCAGGCCGCCATGCGCTGTTGTCATTTTCCGAGGTGCACTCAGCCTCGTGATGCCAATTGAGGAGCTACTCGACCGAATAGTAGCGGCTCCGGTCAAAGAAAACATCATAACGACCGGGAGAGCGGTGTGCTGACCACACGCCCCTCTTATCCGCATCGTCCACTGAGGTTCACACGGCGGTCGGATGATCCCGATGGGCCACTTGGGGCCTGCAGACGGAGTGCAACGAAATTTGAGGAATACATTTGTTTAGGTACCATATTTAGGTCATCATCAGTGCAAGATATCAGGTTAATTTAAGCCCGAGACAAGCCATTATCCGTATGAAATGTTGGTTCATTGATAACCGATATAACGGCCAGAATGTTGTATGCAATTACGCAAACGTTGATGCATTGTGTCTGCAAGTGCCATATGTCAGCTTGTGGTTCAAAATGGTTCAAATGGCTCTGAGCACTATAGGACAACGTCTGAGGTCATCATTCCCCTAGAACTTAGAACTACTTAAACCTAACTAACCTAAGGACATCACACACATCCATGCCCGAGGCAGGATTCGAACCTGCGACCGTAGCAGTTGCGCGGTTCCGGACTGCAGCGCCTAGAACCGCGTGGCCACCACGGTCGGCTCAGCTTGTGGGATGAAGTTCCATGGCTGTTGCACTTGGTCAATATATGGATGGTTTGTTTAAGGATGACGCTGGAGTTTTCGTCAGACGATATCCCACTTGTTCTCGATTGATGACAGAACTGGTGATCGAGTACGCCAAGAAAACATTTCGACACTTGCTTATTGAGGTACACCAGCGGTATGACAGCGAGAGTTATACTGTTGGAAAATACCCCCTCTGATGATGTTCATAGACGGAAGTACATGTCGAATCACAACAATGACGTAAAGATTTGCAGACACGGTGCGTGGGATAGCCACGATACTCATTCTGTCATGCAAAATGGCGCACGAGACCACAACGCCAGGTTTAGGTCTAGATTGTCAGGCTGCAGAGAGGTTGATTGCAGGACCTACCCTGGCCTCCACCTAATGAACACACGGCCATCACTGGCACAGAAGTAGAACCCGCTTTCATCAGAAAACGCAACAGACCTCTATACTGCCATCCAATGAGCTCTCGATTTATAGCACTTAAGTCGCCAATGGCGGGGGTTTGGAGTCAGTGAAATGCACTCTACAGGGCGTCTGTCTCGGAGGTGACCTTAAAGAAAACGGTTTTTAACTGTGCGTTCTGTGATTGTGGTGCCACGTTCTGTTTAAATTGCCACTGCAGATGCAGTATGATGGAAAAGAACCATTCGCTAAATACAATGGTCTTCCCTCTCGGTAGTGCTACGTGGCCGTCTAGGAGCCAAGTCTGCATGCGACTGTACATTCTAGTGACCAGCGCTGCCAGCAATCATGTTGAAAGGTGGCTACACTGAGTCACAGCGCCAGAGACTGCGCCAAAGGTTGTTATCCCGCCGCCTCCACTGGTGCAGTAGTAGTTCAGAGAATGTCGAGGGCAGTTGTTCTGTTGGGCGAGAGAGTAGATGCTGTTCGGTTGGTGTAATGTTTAGATGGAAGATGTTGCTATTGTCACAGTATTTCTGAAAGTAGATGGGCTTTTGATTTATGATGCTGGTGTAAAGGAAAATTTTCGTCAATATATAATGAGGTAAAAAGGTATTACGGTTTTGTTTAATGACAATGCCTCTTGCTCACAGGTACTGTCAACAAAGCATCTGGCTCATGTTCATTTATTCGACTTGTAATTCTGGTTTCTATGTGCAATTATAGTATTTCTGGTTTTTCAATTAGCTCATTGTAAATGGTGTTTAAAATATTTTGTCGTATTGAGAAAGAACCGAGCCAGATTCATGTACGTTGACACACTACCACACACAGAATAGTTACACCTGTGCTTTTTTGTTCCGTAGCTTTTATAGTTGCAGGGGACTTATTTAATGAATTGTGTTAATGGAAATTCATTATTCTTTATTTTTATTTTATGCAGTCAGATTACGTGCTAATACTAGTCAGGGCCAACAGCTACTAAAATTATTGCATTCATTCATTAATATTTTTAATTAAGCCCTCATGCAATGTACAGTGGGTACATTCCAGCAATTAAGATTTTTCTTCTGTGGAGATCCGTAGCCTCTAAGTGTTCAGTAAACGAAACATCGTCCGTTATAAGCTATATTGTGCTTCATTAAAACGCGAAGTTGGCTAATTTTGGCAGTGAGCCATCATAAAGCACACTTGTTTTGTCATGTGTTATAGCAGAAAGGAAAACCAGCTTCTAGTACCTAGTATTAACACGACCTCGTTCAAACTCAGTGAGGTGATGTTAATGGTACGAGGTGCATTTAAGTTCTAAGGCCTCCGATTTTTTTTCTCCGGACTGGAAAGAGAGAGAAACATGCGCATTGTTTTAAAATGAGGCCGCGTTCATTGTCAATACGTCCCAGAGATGGCAGCACCGTACGGCAGATGCAATTTTACCGCCAGCGGCAAGAATGGGAACTGTTTTAAATACTTAAAATGACAATGTTTTCCTTACTTGAACAGCGTGCAATCATTCGTTTTCTGAATTTGCGTGGTGTGAAACCAATTGAAATTCATCGACAGTTGAAGGAGACATGTGGTGATTGAGTTATGGATGTGTCGAAAGTTCGTTCGTGGGTGCGACAGTTTAATGAGGGCAGAACATCGTGTGACAACAAACCGAAACAACCTCGGGCTCGCACAAGCCGGTCTGACTACATGATCGAGAAAGTGGAGAGAATTGTTTTGGGGGATCGCCGAATGACTGTTGAACAGATCGCCTCCAGAGTTGGCATTTCTGTGGGTTCTGTGCACACAATCCTGCATGACGACCTGAAAATGAAAAGAGTGTCATCCAGGTGGGTGCCACGAATGCTGACGGACGACCACACGGCTGCCCGCGTGGCATGTTGCCAAGCAATGTTGACGCGCAACGACAGCATGAATGGGACTTTCTTTTCGTCGGTTGTGACAATGGATGAGACGTGGATACCATTTTTCAATGCAGAAACAAAGCGCCAGTCAGCTCAATGGAAGCACACAGATTCACCGCCACCAAAAAAATTTCGGGTAACCGCCAGTGCTGAAAAAATGGTGTCCATGTTCTGGGACAGCGAGGGCGTAAACCTTACCCATTGCGTTCCAAAGGGCACTACGGTAACAGGTGCATCCTATGAAAATGTTTTGAAGAACAAATTCCTTCCTGCACTGCAACAAAAGCGTCCGGGTAGGGTTGCGCGTGTGCTGTTTCACCGAGACAACGCACCCGCACATCGAGCTAACGTTACGCAACAGTTTCTTCGTGATAACTTTGAAGTGATTCCTCATGCTCCCTACTCACCTGACCTGGCTCCTAGTGACTTCTGGCTTTTCCAACAATGAAAGACACTCTCCGTGGCCGCACATTCACCAGCCGTGCTGCTATTGCCTCAGCGATTTTCTAGTGGTCAAAACAGACTCCTAAAGAAGCCTTTGCCGTTGCCATGTAATCATGGCGTCAGCGTTGTGAAAAATGTGTACGTCTGCAGGGCGATTACGTCGAGAAGTAACGCCAGTTTCATTGGTTTCGAGTGATTAGTTAATTAGAAAAAAAATCGAAGGCCTTAGAACTTGAATGCACCTCGTATTTTTGTCATCTTAAAGGCATTCTTGCCTGACATCCACTTATCACGTCCAATCTCAAAGATAACTAACACTCACGACCATTACAGCGTGTATTTAAAGGAAACCTAATTTGCATACTCATAGTGGCGCTTCTGGCGCCATTGACATGCCACTGGCATGAACTTTAAATAGTCATCACCTTTCAGATGTATCCACACACCTATCAACTTTCTTTTAAATGGCGCAACTCCTCCTTGGTGTTGCAACTTTTTTCTTTTAGTGTTTTCTTTTTCTGAGGATCTTAATTTTCTTGAAACTAAGCCTTGATACCTCATTTCACTCTCCCACTATCGTCAGTTTCTAGCTGGCGTCTCAGCATGTGACGTGTGTTACTCCCCTGCGTGGTTATTGCTGCCCCGACTAGGCTTCAAAAGCAGTGTCGGGAGAGAGCTTCGAATAGCGCAGTATTGGATGGTTACGTACAGTCTTCATGCAGTGTGGAGCTGGGTTCAGCGGCAGTGGTTGGAGCAACCGACATGCAGTGTGAATCGGCACGACGTTTTTGAGGTTTTCGTTCACTCTCCTTCGCCACGACTGCTTAGAATACAAAATGTTTGGTCCGCCTACGCCGTGCGTGTCTTGTTCTCTGCCCACAGATTTACCGCTTCGCAAGCTATTAAAGCAGACGTTAGCCTTTATATTCATTACTTCGTTATGCACGCCTTTGTTCTTCGACTGTATGTCATCGTAGGACAACTTTCTTGCCCTGTCTTCTCTGTTTTTTGAAGTGACTTGTGCTAATCTGCTGGCCTGCGAGCTCCCTAAAGTTGGAATGCGCCCAGCTTTTACGTACAACTTTACCAGGAGCACGTGAATTATCTAGTTCTTTTTTTAAACTTCGGTTTCTTTTTAAATTGATTTATGTAAGAGAAGAAACGGTTTCTGGATGTTAATAGACTCAAGCGAAAAATAAAGTGGTATTAGTATAAAAAACGAAGATATGTAAAAAAGCAGAATATGATGCTGCGAACGGCAAGGCCTATATAAGACAAGTGTCTGACGCAGTTGTTAGATCGGTTACTGCTGCTACAATGGCAGGTTGCCATGTTTTAAATGAGTTTGAACGTGGTTTCATAGTCGGCGCACAACCAATGGGACACAGCATCTGAGGCAACAATGAAGTGGAGATTTTCCTGTACGACCATTTCACGACTGTACCGTGAAAATCAGGAATCCGGTAAAACATCAAATCTCGGACAACACTGCGGCGGGAAAATGATCCTGCAAGAAAGGGATCAACGACGACTGAAATGAATAGTTCAATGTGACAGATGTTCAACTCTTCCGCAAATTTCTGGAGATTTCAATGCTAGGCAATCAACAAGTGTCAGCGTGCGAACCATTCAAAGAAACGTAATAGATATGAGCTTTCGGAGACGAGGGCCTACTCGTGTACCCTTGATGACTGCATGATACAAAGCTTTACGCCTCACCTGGGCCCGTCGATACCAACGATGACTGGAAAAATATTGTGCGGTCGGACGAGTCTCGTTTCAGATTGCATCGAGTGGATGGACGTGTACGGGTATGGAAACAACATCATGAATCCACGGAACCTGCATGTCAGCAGGCGACTGTTCAAGCTAGTGGAGGCTCTGTAATGGTGTGGGGCGTGTGCAGTTGGAGTGATATGGGAGCCTGATACGTCTAGGTACGACTATGACAGGTGACACGTATGCATCCTGTCTGATCACAGTATCCATTGATGTCCATGCATTTCGACGGACTTGGGCAATTTCAGAAGGACAATGCGACACCCCACACGTCCAGAATTGCTACAGAATCGCTCCAGGACCACTGTTTTGAGTTTAAAAACTTCCGCTGCCCACCGAACTGCTCAGGCGTAAACATTATTGACATATGACGGAAGCCTTGCAACGTACTGTTCAGAAACGATCTCCACGCCGTCATTCACTTACGGATTTATGGACAGAGGTGGTGGATTCATGGCGTCAGTTCACTGCAGCACTACTTCAGACTGTAGCCGTATCCATGCCACGTCCTGTTGCGGCACATCTGCGTGTCCGAGGGGACCATACACGATATTAGGCAGGTGTACCAGTTTCTTTGGCTCTTCAGTATATTTGTTTTCACTATTAGAAGCTGGCCTGCTCTAGCATTATTATTATTATTTCTTTACTTTCTCAGACGTTAAGTCTGGTTGAGAATGGAAAGTGACGCGGACCTTGATCAAGCGTCACTTCCTATTAACTGTACGGTATGTGTTATATTGCATTTAGGAACTTTCGGGTAATTGAACATGTATCAATAATTACGGATTCCTGTAGTTGTATATATGTGTTTGGATGTAGCTGTATTGCATTGATGTACTGGTGGATATTGTGTGGTATGACTCCTGTAGTTGATACTATAATTGGTATGATGTCAACTTTATCCTGGTGCCACATGTCTTTGACTTCCTCAGCCAGTTGGATGTATTTTTCAATTTTTTCTCCTGTTTTCTTTTGTATATTTGTTGTATTGGGTATGGATATTTCGATTAGTTGTGTTAATTTCTTCTTTTTATTGGTGAGTATGATGTCAGGTTTGTTATGTGGCGTTGTTTTATCTGTTATAATGGTTCTGTTCCAGTATAATTTGTATTCATCATTCTCCAGTACATTTTGTGGTGCATACTTGTATGTGGGAACGTGTTTTATAAGTTTATGTTGTAAGGCAAGCTGTTGATGTATTATTTTTGCTACATTGTCATGTCTTCTGGGGTATTCTGTATTTGCTAGTATTGTACATCTTGCAACGTGCTGTTCAGAAGCGATCTCCACGCCGTCGTTCTCTTACGGATTATTATTATTATTATTATTTTATTATTATCATCATCATCATCATCCAGCCCTGTAAGTTGTGTGCAATGATCTGCAGCTAATGGTAAGACCTTAGCGAGATGCACTATGTGATGAAAAGTAGCCGGACACATGGCTGAAAATGGCTTACAAGTTCGTGGCACTCTCCATCGGCAATGCTGAAATTCATGCTGGTACATCTGCCTAATATCGTGTACTGGCCCTCCCTTAGATTTGATGACAGCTTCCACTATCGCAGGCATACGATCAATCAGGTGCTGGAAGGTTTCTTGGGGAATGGCAGCCCATTCTTCACGGAGTGCTGCGCTGAGGAGAGGTATCGCCGACGGTTGGTCAGGCCTGGCATGAGGTCGGCGCTCCAAAACTTCCCAGAAGGGTTTTACAGGCTTCATGTGAGGACTCTGTGCGGGCCAGTCAATTACAGGGATGTTATTGCCGGGTAACCACTCCGCCACAGGCCGTTCATTATGAACAGGAGCGCAATCGTGTTGAAATATGCAGTCGCCATCCATGAAATGCTCTTCAATAGTGAGAAGCTAGAAGGTGCTTAAAACATCATTGTGGGCCTGTGCTGTGATAGTGCCACGCTAAGCAACAAGGGGTGCAACCCCCTCAATGAAAAACAAAAAAAATGGTTCAAATGGCTCTGAGCACTATGGGACTTAACATCTGAGGTCATCAGTCCGCTAGAACTTATAACTACTTAAACCTAACTAACCTAAGGACATCACACACATCCATGCCCGAGGCAGGATTCGAACCTGAGACCGTAGCAGTCGCACGGTTCCGGACTGCGCGCCTAGAACCGCGAGACCACCGCGGCCGGCAATGAAAAACAGCAGTACACCATAACACCACCGCCTGTTGGCTCTACACATGCTGGCAGATGACGTTCACCAGGCATTCGCCATACCCACACCCTGCCATCGGATCGCCACATTGTGTATTGTGATTTGTCACTTCACACGACGTTTTGCCACTGTTCAGTCGTCCATTGTTTACGCTCCTTCCCACAAGCGAGGTGTCGTTTGGCATTTACCGGCGTTGTGTGTGGCTTGTGAGCTGCCACCGACCAAGTTTTCTCACCTCGCGCTTGTCACAGTACTTGCAGTGGATCCTGATGCAGTTTGGAATTCCTGTGCGATGGGCTGGATAGGTGTCTGCCTACTTCACGTTATGACCAACTGTCGGCGGTCTCTGTCAGTCAACAGGCGAGGTCAGCCTGTACGATTTTGTGTTGTCTGTGTCTCTTCACGTTTCCACTTCACTATCACATCGGAAACAATGGAACTAGGAACGTTCAAGAGAGTGGAAATCTCGCGTACAGACGTGTGGCAAGTGACACCCATTCATCTGATCACGTTCGAGCCGGTCGGAGTGGCCGAGCGGTTCTAGGCGCTTCAGTCTGGAACCGCGCGACCGCTACGGTCCCAGTTTCGAGTCCTGCCTCGGGCATGGATGTGTGTGATGTCCTTAGGTTAGTTAGGTTTAAGTAGTTCTAAGTTCTAGGGGACTTATGACCTCAGATGTTAAGTCCCATAGTGCTTAGAGCCATTTGAACCATTTTTGAACCACGTTCGAAGCCCGTGAGTTCCGCGGAGCGCCCCACTCTGCTCTCTCACGATGTCTAACGATTACTGAGGTGGCTGATATGGAGTACCTGGCAGTAGATGGCAGCACAGTTCACCTAATGTAATGCACCTAATATGAAAAACGTATATTTCTGGTGGTTTCCGGATACTTCTGATCACATAGTGAATTATTTGTATTCCTTCCCGGAAGAATTTACAGCTCCATTTGAGTAGTTCTCTTTTACACCTCAGCATATTTTTAAGGCGTATGACCGTATTGGTAAGATTATATAGGTGCACTCATGGTTAAATTTTCAGCTTTGGTGTAGCTCAGTGAGACATAGTTGGTGCTGCTGACTAACACCGAAAACAAAGTTGTCGGCGGTTTCTTTCCTCGTGGATCTCCCTTGCTTGTGGCCTTGTTGAAGTCCCTCGGCCATTTCCTAGCGGGGCTTGCTTTTGGTTTGCATTTGCATGCCCTTATTGTCTGCGCTCCAGCTGAGAGCCGTATGTCACCTAACTTGCGCTGTAAACGAAATTTTGCTGGCAGCCAGGGGGCCCAACCTGATTAACTGGATTCGCCCAAGGAATTTTCGCTTTAATTTTCTTGTTCTGTTGAATTCGAATTCTAACGTTGTTCCATTTTTCTGAATTACTTGTGGAACCCTCCTGGGTAATCCATAAAGGCGAACTGTTTTGTCTTGTCAGCCAGTTTTGAAGCCGCTTTCTGAAATTAATATAGAGCTCAGTTTTAGATTGTTTGTTAGATTTTTAAATTTTTAATTCTTTTGGAGCCAATATGGTTAAACTCTTATCTCCTTGATCTTTTTTAACGCCCGAAAAAGTGTAATAGTAATATTCACATTTGAACGCCCTTCGGTTGCTTAAATTTAACATCGCAAGTTAAGTTGGAATTTTCCTACCTTTTTTGCTTAAAAGAAAACTGTTGTTAATTTGAAAAGTAAATGTTTGCTGCCAGAAAGTTAAAGAGGCCTAATCTTTCCATTTCATTTCCCTTATCCCGGTATTTCGTGACGACGATGGTAGCTATAATCAGTCACCTTCCTCTAACATTACCTTTTTATATATAGAGATAACCGATACATGTTTGCTATCGATTCTTGCATAGGTTAAAATTGTCTCAGCTGTTTCATTAAAAGAATTGATATTTTGTATGTGATGTATCATGTTCCACGCTAAAATGTCTGAAAAAGAAATTAATATATTACAATCGATATGTATTGTAAGTTAAAATTACACTTCTTTAAAATATATTTGAAATTACGAAATTCCTGGTATACTTAAAATTTATATTATTAATTTTACAACCTAACTAACTATTACATTTATTTTTGGATTCGTTTATAAAATCATATTTTAACGAAGATTCCTCTTTAGTAAAAAAAGTTTGTAAACTCGTTTGCTTGGTAAACTTTTGGAATAACGTGAGTACCGCAGAAAATAACTGTTGGTGGGCATGTCCGTGATGGAAGTGGACATTTTCTAAGTTTGTCAAAAATAATGTAAATATTAGTGTTTTTGAACGTGGAAAATGTAAAAACGGTGTGATGTTGAAAGATGTGACAAAGAATAAAATTCAAGAATAATATATGCAAATCTTCATCAGTTATTTAGTGATCAAGGAAATACAAAATCGAAATTTCAGCTACAACAATGTACCCTAGACAAGACAGACATCGGCAGCAACAAAGAGATAATGAAGACGTGTAAAAAGTTATTCTTTGGTATATCTTACGCCACTCTAAGCTTTCAAATTTGGGCAAAGAATGAGAATTTTAATAGTGAGGAGTGGGACGGTAAGAATACATAGCTGAGTATCGGTGTATTTCTCTGCGGATCTTAATTTTCTTGTGCATTAGTGCAGACAATTCTCTTTAGCCGTTCTGTTGAGATCTATTTGACAGTTTCGCCCTTATTCCGACGCTGAAGCCAGTTGTGCGTAATTCTGGAATTTAACAAAGCTTGCCCTAATCAAGAATGTGGAAAACCTATCTTAGCATTCAACATGAACTTTGAATGCCTGGGTCGAGAGTTTATAAAACGACATGGCCTGCATCTGTCGTTCTGTAAGTCACTTTCAGATCATAAAACATCATTACATTCATTGTATAACGTGTAACGAGTTACGCTCTGTAACAATGTTTCATCGTCTCAAGATGACAGCTAGCACAATCGGTACCGCTCGTGCCGTTTTATAACGTAGCGAGCTAGACAAATAAATAACGAATCCTCGAATTTATTTTCTGTACTTGCGTGCCATTTGTAGCTACAGACTCGAGCACTAGAGCAGAAGACGAAATTAAAATGAAAGTCCAGTGATTCAGAAAGTGTGCGGTATCATTTCACTGATCACAATACTCATTCAAATTTATGACACTATGACCACTTGTATGAATATCAAGAGTAAGGATGGAAACCCAGTTCTAAGCAAAAAAGGGAAAGCAGAAAGGTGGAAGAGTATATAGAGGGTCTTTACAATGGCGATGTACTTGAGGACAATATTATGGAAATGGAACAGGATGTAGATGAAGACGAAATGGGGGATAAGATACTGCGTTGAGAGTTTGACAGAGCACTGAAAGACCTGAGTCGAAACAAGGCCCCAGGAGTAGACAACATCCCATTAGAACTACTGACGGCCTTGGGAGAGCCAGTCATGACAAAACTCTACCATCTGGTGAGCAACATGTATGAGACAGGCGAAATACCCTCAGACTTCAAGAAGAATATAATAATTCCAATCCCAGGTGTTGACAGATGTGAAAATTACTGGACAATCAGTTTAATAAGTCACAGCTGCAAAATACCAACGCGAATTCTTTACAGACGAATGGAAAAATTGGTAGAAGCGGACCTCGAAGATCAGATTGGATTCCGTAGAAATGTTGGAACACGTGAGGCAATACTAACTTTACGACTTATCTTAGAAGAAAGATTAAGAAAATGCAAACCTACGATTCTAGCATTTGTAGACTTAGAGAAAGCTTTTGACAATGTTAACTGGAATACTCTCTTTCAAATTCTGAAGGTGGGAGGGGTAAAATACAGGGAGCGAAAGCCTATTTACAATTTGTACAGAAACCAGATGGCAGTTACAAGAGTCGAGGGGCATGAAAGGGAAACAGCGGTTGGGAATGGAGTGAGACAGGGTTTTAGCCTGTCCCCGATGTTACTCTATCTGTATATTGAGCAAGAAGTAACGGAAACAAAAGAAAAATTCGGAGTAGGTATTAAAGTCCATGGAGAAGAAATAAAAACGTTGATGTTAGCCGAAGACATTGTAATTCTGTCAGAGACAGCAAAGGACTTGGAAGAGCACTTGAACGGAATGGACAGTGTCTTGAAAGGAGGATATAAGATGAACATCAACAAAAGCAAAACGAGGATAATGGAATGTAGTCAAATAAAGGCGGGTGATGCTGAGGGAATTAGATTAGGAAATGAGACACAGTAGTAAAGGAGTTTAGCTATTTGGGGAGCAAAATAAGTGATGGTGGTCGCAGTAGAGAGGATATAAAATGTAGACTGGGTATGGCAAGGAAAACGTTTCTGAAGAAGAGAAATTTGTTAACATCGAGTATAGATTTGTCAGGAATTCGTTTCTGAAAGTATGAGTATGGAGTGTAGCCATGTATGGAAGTGGAACATGGACGATAAATAGTTTGGACAAGAAAAGAATAGAAGCTTTCGAAATGTGGTGCTACAGAAGAAAGCTGAAGATTAGATGGGTAGATCACATAATTAATGTGGAGGTATTGAATGGAATTGGGGAGAAGAGGATTTTGTGGCACAACTTGACAAGAAGAAGAGACCGGTTGGTAGGACATGTTCTGAGGCATCAAGGGATCACAAATTTAGCATTGGAGGGCAGTGTGGAGGGTAAAAATCGTAGAGGGAGACCAAGAGATGTATACACTAAGCAGATTCAGAAGGATGTAGGTTGCAGTAAGTACTGGGAGATGAAGCTTGTACAGGCTAGAGTAGCATGGAGAGCTGTATCAAACCAGTCTCAGGACTGAAGACAACAACATGACACTATGACTCCATTTGAAGTACGATATTGCAGGCCCGCCTGCCTGAATGGATACACTTGTTAGCAATCGTACCGTAAGGCTGTTGTATTCTCTCCTTAGGCACGTTGGCCCACAGCTGTCGTAACTGGTCCCTGATATCCTAGATAATGGCACTGGGGCTGAGTAGACGTCAAAACTGGTTCCATGTATCCAGAGCAGGTTTGGGGATCTTACTGCCTGTAGCAGATCCTCACCATAAAGCAGACAGTTTAGTTCGCGACACATGTGTCACTCCTACTGAAAAATGGCACCGTAGTACTGTCGCAGAAGGGGTAACACATGAGGACTGACCAGCTAAGGTCGTTCGTGATAACGCCATCGCTTCGGGAGCAAGTAGGTGTACCAGCACCGCATGGAATCCGCCAGTCGGATTTACGAAAAGGGTTCGGTGTGACGTCCTGACTCGATGTTTTCCTTAGCCGATTTCCCATGTCACACTAAGTGAATATCGGGCTGGTTTTCAGGGTCTGCTTCAAACACACTATGCATACATTAGAACACATTCTCACACTTAGAATTCACGCTGTACGCCGACAGATGGGGTACAATGCTTCAGTACTGGAGGGTGAATGGGCTGTTCGGCCTCCAACACTTACTTCGCATAAGCGAGAGGGCGCAGAATGTCCTTGATCTTCCTTTCCGCCGTCAGAGTTCCCTCACTCACTGTTGTTGTTGTGGTCTTCAGTCCAGAGACTGGTTTGATGCAGCTCTCCATGCTACTCTATCCTCTGCAAGCTTCTTCATCTCCAAGTACCTACTGTAACCTACTTTCTTCTGAATATGTTTAGTGTATTCATCTCTTGGTCTCCCTCTACCATTTTTACCCTCCAGCTTCCCTCCATACTAAATTGGTGATCCCTTGATGCCTCAGAACATGTCCTACCAACCTATCCCTTCTTCTAATCAAGTTGTGCCACAAACTCCTCTCCAATTCTGTTCAATACCTCATTAGTTATGTGATCTACCTATCTAAACTTCAGCATTCTTGTGTAACACCACATTTCGAAAGCTTCTATTCTCTTATTGTCCAAACTATTTATCGTCCATGTTTCACTTCCATACGGGGCTACACGCCATACTAATACTTTGAGAAACGACTTCCTGACACTTAAATCAATACTCGATGTTAACAAATTTCTCTTCTTCAGAAACGCTTTCCTTGCCATACCCAGTCTACATTTTATATCCCCTCTACTTCGACCATCATCAGTTATTTTGCTCCCCAAATAGCTAAACTCCTTTACTGCTTTAAGTGTCATTTCCTAATCTAATTCCCGCAGCATCGCCCGATTTAATTCGATTACATTCCATTATCCTCGTTTTGCTTTCGTTGATGTTCATCATATATCCTCCTTGCAAGACACTGTACATTCCGTTCAGCTGCTCTTCCAGGTCCTTTGCTGTCTCTGACAGAATTACAATGTCATTGGCGAACCTCGAAGTTTTTATTTCTTCTCCATGGATTTTAATTCCTACTCCGAAATTTTCTTTTCTTTTCTTCACTGCTTGCTTAATATACAGATTGAATAACATCGGGGATAGGCTACAACCCTGTCTCACTCCCTTCCCAACCACTGCTTCCCTTTCATGTCCCTCGACTGTTATAACTGCCATCTGGTTTCTGTACAAATTGTAAATAGGCTTTCGTTCCCTGTATTTTACCCCTGCCACCTTCAGAATTTGAAAGAGTATTCCAGTTAACATTGTCAAAAGCTTTCTCTAAGTCTAGAAATGCTAGAAACGTAGGTTTGCCTTACCTTAATCTATTTTCTAAGATAGGTCGTAGGTTCAGTATTGCCTCGCGTGTTCCAACATTTCTATGGAATCCAAACTGATCTTCCCCGAGGTCGGCTTCTACCAGTGTTTCCATTCGTCTGTAAAGAATTGGTGTAAGTATTTTGCAGCCGTAATATGAAGTCATACCCGATGGCTCCCCCACGCCATGACGCCTCAAGTAACACCGATGTGCCTCTCCACAAACTGGAAGAAAGGGATCTCCCACGAGGGTGCTGTCATTCACCCCGAAGTTAGTCATCCGGCATAGTGCAAAACACATTGCTGCGCCATTCATTCCCACTCAGGACACCAATGTAGACTCAACGACAGGACAACGGTCCTTCAGAAGTGGCGTATGCCTCTGAACTGTCAGCGTAATGTTCAGTTATTCCCATTGCAACGGGACACACTCCTCTAGCATTACTTTTCCTCAACAGCAGTAATCGATACCCCTAATATTTTTCCAATTTTGGACAGATCAATACTATCTCAGCTGCTGTACTGAAAAATTTCATGTAACTTTATACACAATATGTTAAACTTCATGCTATAAGTTATGAACAGGAATTATAATCGATAAATACTAGTTCTGAATGTATAGTTAAAATTATTTTTTTTAGAAACATTTGAAATTAAGAATTATTTGGTGCACTTAGAATTTCCATTATTAATTACGCCATCTAGTACTGATTATGTTTATTTTTGAATTCATTTATGAAATAATATTCGAAACTAATAGAAGTTCATTTGTCAAAAAATGTAAATGTAATTTCGGCTTTGTTAATGTGAAAATTCAAAAGACTGCACAATATAGTAAAATGTGACATAATAAATTCAGGTAAAAGCAAAAATTCTGCAACGACAATCTTCAAAATTATTTAGATCAATTCAACCACAAGGAGCTAAAATGTGAGAATTTCAGCTTCAAGGATCAGACTCCTAGGCAGGAAGAACTGCAACCAATCCTACAAGGAAAGATAAGTAAACAAAAAAGATTATTGTAAACTTTCTCCTCTCCAATCTTCAGAAAAGACGTTGCTCATGGTGAACACTAGCTGCAACTAGGAAGGACGGGGTGGATTACATCGTGACCAGCAAGATTTCCAGATCTGTCCCAAATTGATGAGTGTGGGACCAACTCGGATGTCAACTGCGTCCCAATGTCAATATCGAGGATATTAACGACAAGTTACAGTAAGTGTGGACCAGCGTGCCTCAGGAGAGGATGCAAAGGATTCATGACAGCCATCCCAATCGAATCAGTGTGTGCATTCCGCCCAGAGTGGGTACATCATACTAAGTGGACAGTAAATCTGACTGGATTCCGCAGTGATTGACATAACATCACATACACTTTCAACTGGAGTAGTTTAATTTCGTTTCCCCCTCTCCCTCCGGGTGCTGCACATTTTTGTCGAACAGTGTTGTATGGTTTGTTGGTGCCGAAGCAGGTGAGCTACAGAAGACACCCACCGAACCACATGCGGCAACATTGGTAGTACTCTGGGGTTCAAGTGCCATATCTTCAGGCAATATTGTCATCTGCAAACGACGCCGTATTGTCACTTCACTGTACAAGGTCACCCATTGATGTTACAAACTTGCAAGGATGATGGAGAAGTGTAAATGTATCAGATCGAGATAAGGAATCGTGGTGTGTAAATTAACGACTCGAAAGCCTGAAGCAAAAATCGTTTTTCAAAGATCTGCACTTTCAAATACGTGAGCTAGTATTGTTGTTGCTAAGATTGTAGTGTAGGCAACTTTCAGAGGTGGAAATATGGACAAAAACAAGAAAATGGTTCCTAGCCCTTGACTTGCGAGCTGACTTTTCTCTGACGTATACCACGAGGTTGGGTCTCTGGGACTCCTACGTTTAAACCAAGATTTAATGCCAAAATCCTTTGATATTTTTAATTTATGCTATATAACATTTATTTTTGCAATTATTTAAGTGTTGATTAAATGCTTCTCGTTTATTTTATTGCACTAAACAAAGTCTGTAGCATTTTACTGTTTATCACACAGAAGCACCTAATTTTGTGTGGTTCTTTTAAATAGTACACAGACTGTTAGATTACTGAATTTTAGATTCCGAAAAATTATACAATCTCTGTAGCAAATAAATTTCCGAAAAAACTTAATTCCACGGTTTAAATTTGCGCATAAAAATTTCACCCTACAGGTACAAAAAGAAAGTGTCAAATTGACATTCATTGTTGGGAACTACATTTTTATTACCATTCAGAACACATTCGATATTAACATACGCTTTCAGTGTTTCATCGAAGAAACAGATCCCTACGACAACTTTCCTGAAGTTCTTCCTCTGAATGATAGTCTTGTTGGATAGCAGAACTGTGATCAGTGGCTAATGTAAAATCGTCGTATTTTTCGTTTATTTCTTGATTTATATCACTGACACCATCCTCCATAGACCAACTAACAATTTTATCTGACTCTGGGAAGTTAAAAATGACACATTCTTGCCAACACATTTGGAACTATACGGTACGGTTCTGAATAAACAGGTAGGTAGTTCGCGAGGCGCGGTCTAGGAGACTCCAACACCTATCAGTAACAGGTGCCAACAATAAAAGCAACCGACAACAAAACATCGTAGTCTTGGAAATTTAAGAAGGGTTGGGGGTGGGGAGGGGACGAGTATAGAAACGTTCCAGCACGACTGGCTTGGAGAGCGAGTTCCGAAGTTTTCGAGCGTTCTGAGAGACTACATTCGTGATTTGAGAGTTAGTAAACACAAGCTCAAAAATCATACAATCAAGCTATGAGCACTTGTTCATCTTCGTCACTGTGAAACAGTTCTCTTGAACAAGCTGCCCATAGCTCTTAAGGTATACATTTCAGAGACCACATTTTATGTACATTTTTTTCTTGTCTTGGTCCGCACTAACTCCTCTAAAAGTATGGAGACCAAAGAGTTGGCAGTAGATGTGTTTTACAGTAGCGAAGATGAACAAATGCTCATAACTTACGATATGTTTCTCAGAGCCCAATTTTACTTTTTTTTGTGCTCCATACTACCATTTCTTGAAGTTGTATCCCCTAAGATCTTAGCGTCAACAGCATCGTTACATAGTATCACATCTATTTTCACTAATAACTTTCGTATCCGTCTTTTCCGCACCAGGGTCCTTTACCTCAGATTGATACTTTTACCCTTCTCCATAATACCTCAATATTTGTATCATCGTCACGTTATCACCTTGTAGTACGGCACTACCACGTCTCCCTGGCTTTTTTAAAAGGAATCAAAGGTTCTCAGAATGCCTTGTTGCCGAATACGCTATAAAAATGAAGGCACTAGACTGTCTAATAATTTTTCCTTGTTGGGTCTATACCACTTCTCTATTTAACAGACAAAAATTCGGAGTACATCTATTTGGTATTAGTCTTAAAAAGAGTAGAATATATCATTAACTTTCAAGGTATATCTCAGCTCTGAAACGTGTCATCAGTAAAACACCGTGCGTACTCGATAGAAAAATTTAAATCTTAAAGGCTAAATACGTCGCTATGCTAACTTACTGTAAATATGAATTTGTAGAGAATTTCATGTTATTTAATTTACAAAGATGCTTTAATTGTATGTTCGTTGCAGACAGAATATTTTCACACGAAATTTGAAGTTTTTGTCTTCCTGTATCTTATTAGCGAATGCAAAGTATTGTCATTACCTTCAGAAGAAATCTAGCTTTTTATATATGGATTTGTCGTCCTACTCATATATGCCATATGTTTCACACGTATATATATGTCGCATACATATTTAACACACTATACTATATTTCATTCGTACTAGCAGCGAATTTCGACTTCTGTTTTCACCTAAATTCTGAAAATTTCTAATTCTGCCTGGGTAAGAAGGAAGCATAAAGTCCTATAGGACGGTACAAATTTTCATGAGTAAAACTAGAAAAAATGCTCGCGTTGGTCGAGATCCAATGACTGTTAGCAGAATATGGAAACGGAGGGTTAAGGAGGGTAATACGGAACGCCGTGCTGGATCCTAACGTCCTCGTATCACTAGCAGTAGAGATGACAGGCATCTTATCCGCATGGCTGTAACGGATCGTGCAGCCACGTATCAACCTCTGAGTCAACACATGGGGACGTTTGCAAGACAACCGTTTGCACGAACAGTTCGATGACGTTTGCAGCAGCATGGACTATCAGCTCGGAGACCGTGGCTGCGTTTACCCTTGACGCTGCATCACAGACAGGAGCGCCTGCGATGGTGTACTCAACGGCGAACCTAGGTGCACGAATGGCGAAACGTCATTTTCTCGTATGAATCTAGGTTCTGATTACAGCGTCGTGAGCGTCGCATCCGTGTTTGGCGACATCGCGGTGAACGCAAACTGGAAGCGTGTATTCGTCATCGCCATGCTGGCGTATCACCCGGCGAGATGGTATGGGGTGCCATTGGTTACACCTGTGTCTGCCACCTCTTGTCCGCATTGACGGCACTTTGAACAGTGGACGTTATATTTCAAATGTGTTACGTCACGTGGCTACACCCTTTATTCGATCCCTGCAAAGCCCTACATTTCAGCAGGATATTGCAGGACCGCATGTTGCAGGCCCTGTACGGGCCTTTATGGATACAGAAAATGTTCGACTGCTGGCCTGGTCAGCACATTCTCCAGATCTCTCACCAATTGAAAAAGTCTGCTCAATGGTGGCCGAGCAACTGCCTCGTCACAATACGCCAGTCACTACTCTTGATGAACTGTGGTATCGTATTGAAGCTGCAAGGGCAGCTGTTCCTGGACATGCCATACAAGCTCTGTTTGACTCAATGCCCAGGCGTATCAAGGCCGTTATTACGGCCGGGGAGGATTGTTCTGGGTACTGATTTCTCAGGATCTATGCACCCAAACTGCGTGAAAATGTAATCACATGTCAGTTCTAGTATAATATATTTGTCCAATGGATACCCGTTTCTCATCTGCATTTCTTCTTGGTGTAGCAATTTTAATGGCCAGTAGTGTAGCTTACTGCCATACAGATGGTCTAGTTTCTATTCCCGGCACAGCCAGAAAATTTTCTCTCGGCGTGTACTTAACCTCGTAATCGCAGTTGAGAAGGTACTTGAACGAGAACTAGCGGCTCCACCATCTACAAACCCGACAAGAGCGTCGAGATCCGTGTGCCGGCTCCAACCAAATTACGCTATTGGCAGAGTATGACATGATGGTCGGTCGGTCCCAACTGATCCCTCTTCGACCTGAAAGACGCACCCAGTGCCCAAGTGCGTTCTCAGAACGTTGAGAACTCCGCGGAATAGATATTACTTAATGTATATTGTCGTTACCGATTTGTTTTACCTCGCAAATTAGCAGGAAATTAAGTCGAAATCGACAGTTTTAAATCAACGTTTCCTTCTGATCACTTTGAGGAGAAGTGTGGAGCTGCTCCTTCGTTACACAATAATAGAGTTCCTTCATAATCTTGCTTGACGATGACGAGTAGGGAACGTGTTGAAACGTTGGTTCAAGCTCACTTACCCGAAACGGAGTTAAGTCTCGGTACCCTTAGTATTCTCTTACTTAACCTTAGAAAAGGAAATGGTTTTTGGAACTAAAACACGATTATAGACTTACGGAAATAATACCGTCTAGATCGCTTGGTATCTTATTTATTATACTATATCACGACCAATTTCGGGGATCAGTAATCCACAACACAGGTCGGCATTGCGGGATGTTGAATTCTCGCTTATTTCAGCAACAGCTCTACAAGCTGACAGTGAGGCGAAGCTTACTTTGCCCCAGATACTTACACTGTGTGTTAGTACAGCAGAAGCGAAATCAGTTTTGTGCTGCGTTTAAAGTCCCTTCATGTTCATGTGAATGATACACTGCGGTAACTTTTTGAGCATGTCTTGATGAGAAGAACTGGATTACCGAACAAGAAACAGCTGACGCTGCTTGAAGAAGAAGTACTGCTGTTCATAGTTTCGTAAGGAACAAAAGTATAGGAATGTCATTAATGCTGGATATCTTAGTTGAACAACGTTTAATCGATACATTTTTTAATGTCCTTCTGCACAAAAGTTATAGGGACAGCCAGATAATTGGAGAAAATTACCTACAATGCAGATTTATTTCGTCCCATGTACCTAACAGCCAATTTTTAATCCCATAAATGAATTTACTGAGTAACTCTTGTCGAATACAAGCGTTTCACATGCTTCATTAGACTCAGCAGCGCAGAGGGGTCGCTTGCTTTTGAATAAACAGCATCTTTCCGTGAGAGCTGAGAAGCTTCTAAATGCAACCGGCAGCATCTACCTTCCCCCACCCTCCCCCCAGCCACCCACCCAGTATTAAGTTAACGAACTTAGCAAGTAGATATTTGCATTTGCAACGAGCCTTTAGTTTGCGAGTCCATATATTCGTTGTCCTGAATCAGCCTAACAAGCAGTTTGTTAAGTTCTGACTGTTTGGTCAGATGAACCTAATCAGAACTAACTCTGCATCATGAACTTGTTAAAAAAAAGACATAAATCAGCATTCTAGAAGTAGAGACTTCAGGCGTGTTCTTCGTTAACAGGCGACGTGTTATTTTTCTGATTGTTTGGGGCAGTAAACTGTGTGCTTCTTGTAATCTGACGTGAACAGAATGTGTTGCATAATGAGTACATTGACAATACGCTAGCAAATAGACCGCTATCTGTATCCCTCCAAAACGTATGCGGCTGGGAGACACAATGGCAAGCGCCACAGGCGCCTATATTGAGTTAAAGGACAACTGGCGCTACCTATTAGCTGCAGAATGTAGTATTCCTGGAAAATGTTCTAATTTCACTCAATGCAAGTCAGAGCGATGATTCATGGCAAACACCAGTGGCTTCCTGCAGCTGGAACGTAACAGTAACCGACAGGTGAAATGGCTGACGCTAGGATAATTGAGATGTCCTTGGGGATCCTGATGTAACAGACCACAGTCTGATAATATTTACAGTGACTCAGGTGACGCGAAGTTTCGAAAGGGCAAGCGTCGTGCACAAGATCATGTCAGCTGAACTGAACTGTATAGTGGTGTACTTACTATTTTTGACGAACGTAACAGTAATATCGTCGCAAATTAGGTGTTAGAAAAGATTTACTGTGCTCTAATTGTATACCTTAAATGAATCTCCTTCTGATATTGTTGCAAAAAATGCTTCAAATGGCTCTGAGCACTATGGGACTTAACATCTGAGGTCATCAGTCCCCTAGAACTTAGAACTACTTAAACCTAACTAACCTAAGGACATCACACACATCCATGCCCGAGGCAGGATTCGAACCTGCGACCGTAGCGGTCGCGTGGTTCCAGACTGAAGCGCCTAGAACCACTTGGCCACACCGGCTGGCGATATTATTGTACTGCCTCTCAGAAAATTCTACAGTTCACTCAGTAGTTTCTCAGTTAACTTTCCTGAATAAAAGCGAAACGCAAGATCCATTCTTTACGGTAAAGACATTTTTAACAAATTTTAGACATATTGCCAAGGTAAAACGCCCATTCAATGGAACATTTGATCCAAGAACTGCCACAGTCGGAATAATCAGGCCTCCGTGAGATTTCAGTGCTCGAGGGTAGTTTTCCTGTTTTTACCGTCTGATGAAATGTTTTGAATAGACTGGATCCTTACGTGAGACAAGGAAGGGCCATAAGTGCCATTCAGGAAGACCAGACTCAGCCTAAACGCTGAAGAACGGTCAGTGTTGAGCCCACTCCAACAAAAGTACATACAAACAGCAGCTCTGAATGTCTTGACTGTCTCTCCTGAGGATAATGAAGGATAAATTTAACCTTTTCCTGACTAAATTCTAATGTGCCAACCTCCGCAGGTCAGTGACGTGGAGAAGTAATACTCTTTTGCAAATGAGATGATTGAGACCCTTGAAACTGGAACAGTCGTTAACGGTCAGGTTTAACCATTAGGTACGCTTCCATCTCCAAGGGCACGTCTGCAAATTGAAGTGGTTCCTCGGGGTATTATGAATCCAAAGATTCACGATGCTGGACATGATGTGTAATGGTTACTTACAGAAACGACCGCAGTCTGTATGATTATTTCATACCTAAAGGACAGTGTCTTCGAAGACTAACTTGGAACCCGTGCACGTCGAAAATGGTGTTCTTCAGCAATTCAGTTGAAAACGTAACACACTCGTGCTGCAGAGGGAATACAGCATGAAAACCTTTTGTCTTAAATTTCGGGTTGTCAGCTACACCAAAAAAATCCAAACACGACTCTGTCAATCAGTATTATGTTATAGTAGAAATAACTTTGTAACACATATTTTGCGTCACACTGTCTACACCATTTTCTTCCTGAAATGCATGAAACTTGAGGTTATTATTGAATGGCTAGTATTTAAGGCTTGATGGTGTCTATATGCGTAGATCATGTTCGTACAAATACTAATCATACCAACAAGAAAAAAAACAATATTTGCAACATTCTTTTGTTTTTTCAGGTATCTGTTAAGGATTTCGAACTGGCCTTAACACCGGGCAGCTGTCATTGAGACTAAGGGGTAGATGAATAGACGAAGTTTTCTCGGAACAGTTTCATATTTCCCTCACAATGAAAGTTTAAGCAGAAGAGGTGTAATAAAAGTAAAGAACGCATATCTCGTTCTCGAAAAAGGATGTAAAGCCTGTCATCGTCGTCTTAAATATTTTGCAGAAGTAGGTGAAAGCAGTGCCAGGCAGTCGCTCAAAACATTCCTGGAATTTGATGAATTTGATGTTCAACATTCTGGCTGTCAACCTATGGAATGTGTTCAGGTGCAAAATGATTTCTGAGTACCAACCATCTTAATTCACCAGCGAGACTGTCACGACACCTGGAGCAAACTGGAATTGAGGAAACGTGGGAAGCTAAACCCATTTCTTACGCTTCCATTAAAACACGAGTGACACCGACTAATTCAAAAGAAGAAAGCTGCTCACGTTCTGTCCCTCTCAAATTAAATCCCTTCCGTTCATCGTAGATTTTTAATCTCACTGAAACCAACACGTTTGGACAATGGACACCAGAAGGACCTGACAAAGATGCACATAAAATAAGTAAAAAGGTTAAATGTCTCTGGACAAGCCAGTTAGTTATAAAACGCAGAATACGAGCAGCTGCTCGAGCGTCATCAGCTAAAACATCCGGTAAAGTAGATGGCAGGGACAGGACAACACGAAATTGACTAAAACGGGGACACGACAATAAAACATGGCGCACTGTTAATGGCTGACCACAAGGGCACTGCGGGGCTGGGTCACCAGAGAGCAGGTAGCGGTGGCTAAACCGGCAATGCCCAATCCGCAACCTGGTCAGAAGGACCTCCTCGCGCCGAGATGGTCGGAAGGATGTTGTCCAAGCAGTTGGGAGCGGTTATACTGCCCGGAACTTGTTTCCTTGGAGGGATGACCAAGCATCCCACCACAACGACACAAGCCTCTTACATACATCCCCACGAACGTCAGATGACGGGACACAATGGGAGGCTGGCCGAGGCAGGAGGACTGCAGCCTTGGCTGCAGCATCCGCAGCCTCATTCCCAGGCACTCCTACATGTCCGGGAACCCACAGAAAGCTGACAGAACCACCATTATCAGCGAAAGAATGGAGGGACTGCTGTATCCGTTGAATCAAGGGATGGACCGGATAGGGAGCTCCAAGGCTCTGAAAAGCACTGAGTGAGTCAGAGCAGAGTACATACGATGAATGGCGGTGGCGGTGGGCATACTGAACGGCCTGATGGAGAGCAAAAAGCTCGGCCGTAAAGCTGGAACATTGGTCGAGGAGCCGGTATTTAAAGGTGGCGGCCCCGACGACAAAGGCACAGCCGACACCATCGTCAGTTTTGGAGCCATCGGTGTAAATAAAGGTGTGACCGGCAAGTCGAGCACGAAGTTCGACAAACCGTGAGCAATACACTGCAGCCGGAGTACCCTCCTTCGGGAGTGAGCTGAGGTCGAGATAAATATGAACCGGAGCCTGGAGCCAAGGTGGTGTCGGGCTCTCACCCTCTCTGTAGGTGGTAGGGAGGGCAAAATCCAATTGTCGAAGCAGGCGACGGAAGCGGACTCCGGGGGGCATCAGGGCAGACACATACAACCCGTACTGACGGTCGAGAGAATCGGCGAAGGACTCTTAAGAGGGGTGGTCGGGCGTAGACAACAGCCGGCAGGCATACCGACACAGCAGTACGTCGCGCCGGTAGGTCAATGGTAACTCGGCAGCTTCAGCATAAAAACTCTCGACAGGACTAGTGTACAAGGCTCCGGTCGCAAGACGTATCCCCCGATGGTGGATGGAGTTGAGCCGGCGTAAGAGGGATGGCCGAGCGGACGAGTAGACGAAGCTCCCATAATCCAGCTTCGATCGGACTATGGACCGATACAAGCGAAGCAGGACAGTGTGATCCGCTCCCCAAGATGAACCGCTAAGAACTCTGAGGACATTAAGGGAACGTGTACAACGGGCCGCCAAATAAGAGACATGTGGAGACCAACACAGTTTCCTGTCCAACGAGAGCCCTAGGAACTTAGTTGTGTCCACGAATGGGAGAACAACGGGACTGAGATGTAAGGATGGCGGAAGGAACGTTTTATATCGCCAAAAGTTGATACAAACCGTCTTCTCTTCAGAGAACCGGAAGCCATTTGCCACACTCCATGAGTAGAGGCTGTCTAGACAACGCTGAAGGCAGCGCTGAAGGCAGCGCTCCAGGAGGCATGTTCTCTGGGCACTGCAGTAGATCGCGAAGTCATCGACAAAGAGAGAGCCTGAGACATTAGGTGGAATGCAATCCATAATTGGATTGATCGCGATGGCAAAAAGGGCTACGCTCAAGACGGAGCCCTGAGGCACTCCGTTCTCCTGGAGGAAGACGTCGGACAATACGGAACCCACACGTACCCTAAACTTTCGATCCGTTAAAAAGGAATCAATAAAAAGGGGCAGGCGACCGCGTAGGCCCCACCTGTGCATAGTGCGGAGGACACCTCTCCAACAGGTATCATAAGCCTTCTCCAAGCCGAAGAACACGGCTACCGTTTGGCGCCTTCGCAAAAAGTTGTTCATGATGAATGTCGACAAGGTCACAAGGTGGTCAACAGCGGAGCGGCGGCGACGAAAGCCGCATTGGACATTAGTAAGTAGCCGTCGAGATTCAAGAATCCAGACTAACCGAGCATTAACCATGCGCTCCATCACCTACAGACACAGCTTGTAAGAGAAATGGGGCGGTAACTAGAAGGAAGGTGTCTATCCTTCCCGGGTTTGGGTATAGGAACAACAACAGCGTCACGCCAACGCATGGGGACTTGATCTTAGGTCCAGACGCGATTGTAGGTACGAATAAGGAAGCTTTTGCCCGCCGGAGAAAGGTGTGCCAGCATCTGAACGTGAATGGCATCTGGCCCCGGAGCAGAGGACCGGGACAGTGCAAGCGCACGTTCGAGTTCCCGCATAATAAAGGAGGCATTATAAGTTTCCAGATTCAGCGAGTGGAAGGAAGGTCGCCGAGCCTCTTCTGCCTCTTTCCTGGGAAGGAAGGCAGGATGGTAATGGGCGGAGCTTGAAACCTCCGCGAAAAAGCGGCCAAAGGCGTTGGAGACAGCCACAGAATCAACAAGGACCTCATTACCTGAGTACAGGCCAGGTACCGAGGAGTGGGCCTTAATGCCCGACAGCCGGCGCAGGCTACCCCAAACGACGGAAGAGGGAGTAAAACTGTTAAAGGAGCTGGTGAAAGAGGCCCAACAAGCTTTTTTGCTGTCTTTGATGACTCTACGGCATTGCGCTCGGAGTCGTTTGTATTCAATACAATTCGCCAACGTAGGATGGCGGCGAAAGGTGCGTGAAGCACGTCGTCGAGCACGGATAGCGTCCCTACAAGCCTCGTTCCACCAGGGGACGGAAACGCGACGTGAAGAAGAAGTAGTACGAGGAATGGAACGTTCGGCAGCATTCATGATAACAGCCGTGAGGTATTCGACCTGACTGTCAACTGGGAAAATCGTGGTCCGGAAAGGTCGCCAGGGAGGAGTAAAGTCCCCAGTCAGCTTTCAGTATGTTCCAGCTCGAAGAACGTGGGGATGTGGTGCAGGAGACGAACGACACAGGGGGTCGCTCGAATAGGTGTCAGAAAGGATATACCACTCGAACAGATGGGCAAGAGTGGTAGAACAGATCGAGAGGTCCAAGTGGGAGTAGGTATGAGTAGAGTCCGAGAGGAAAGTTGGGGCGCCAGTATTGAGGCAGACAAGATTGAGATGGTTGAAGACATCCGCCAAGAGTGAGCCTCTTTGACAGGATGCAGGAGAGCCCCAAAGGGTATGATGGGCATTGAAGTCGCCAAACAATAAAAACGGCGGGGGAAGCTGAACTATCAGGTGCATCATGTCAGCCGGCCTAACAGCAGATGACGGTGGAGTGTAGATGGTACAAACTGAAAAAGTAAAAGCAGAAAGAGTAATGCGGACAGCTATTGCTTGGAGTGGGGTGGTCAATGGGATGGGATGGTAATAGACATCGTCCCGAACGAGCAACATGACCCCACCATGAGCTGGGACACCGTCCACAGGGGTGAGGTCATACCGCTCCGAGGTATAGTGGGTAAAGGCAATACGGTCAGTCGGGCGCAACTTGGTTTCCTGGAGACCAAGGACGAGCGGACAGTGCAGGCGGAGGAGCAGTTGTAATTCCTCCCGATTAGATCGAATACCTCTGATGTTCCAATGAAACAACGCCATCGCTAGTCAAAAAGTTGGGGGAACGAGACGGGGGAAGAGCTGGTCACCTCGACGGCCGCGGAGGGCCAGGTTGCGAGGGAACAACGCTACAACCGACGGGAGGCGGATCCGGTTCCATCGACTCGTCGCCAGCTGCGGCCGCTGTCCCTGGTTGTGTAGGAGGGGCAGCATCGTTTGCCGACGAAAGGCCAGCTGAGCGCCTGGCAGCAGAGCCAGTCGATGCGACGGTCTTTGGGGCCGCGCTGGACTCGCTGGACGAAATGCACGCCTCGGCGCTCCAGGTTGGCCCTGAGCTCATCAGATTGTAGCAGGAGGTCACGATGAAAAATAACCCCCTGCGTTCTATTTAGTGCCAGATGTGGGACAATGGACACTGGGATGTCCCCTAGGCGGTCGCACGCCTGGAGCGCCGCCGACTGTGTGGCGGAGGTGGTCTTGATAAGAACGGACCCTGAACGCATCTTGCTGAGAGCCTCGATTTCCCCGAAGATGTCCTCAATGTGCTGAACAAAGAACATGGGCTTGGAGGTGGCGAATGTCCCCCCATCGGTTCGAGAACAGACCAAATAGCGGGGGAAGTACTTCGCCCCAAGCCGGCGGGCCTGTCCCTCCTCCCATGGAGTGGCCAAGGGGGAAAGGGCAGGAGAACCAGAACTAGAAACGGTACCTTTTCTTTTGAAAGACTCGGCCGCAGAGCGACCTGATACGTGTTTACGTTTCATCTGCGAAACGTCCGCCCCGATACCACCCACTCCGACCAGGGGCTCTCCCCACGGGCGCCACCCAGCCGCAGCAAGGGCCACCTGGCAGGATGACCATTGCCGGGAGTCCTGATGCCCCAAGGAGACGGGCATCTACTCCTTGGCCGACGTGGGGAGGGTGCAGCTCAGGTATCGGCAGTACGATCCCCGTGTTGTCAGGGGGCTACAACCTAGAGGGTACATGACCCCACCACAACGGGCTGGCTACCGTGCTGGATTTCTGGTGCCATGGAAAGTCCATCATGATCGCTGGTGCAGATGGAGATGCACTATGGGCGTAACTTGGACAACCCATCAGGTGTTTAGGCCCAATTTGAGGAATAGTGGGTATGGTTACAACGCCGGTGCAATGCTGAGTGCCAAGGTCTTAGTGCACTTAGGACCAGTGGTACACTACGTAAGGTGTCCTTCCCCAAAAGGCTCGTACTTCTGTAGAATTTTGAAAAATGGAGGTCAAACCCCAAGGGGGACCATCACATGGAAGGCCGAAACGGTTGAAACTCCTTTTAGTCGCCTCTTACGACAGGCAGGAATACCTCGGGCCTATTCTTACCCCGGACCCGCAGGGGGGTCTCCGTCGGAAGTTCGAGTCCTCTTTCGGGCATGGATGTGTGTGTTGCCCTTAGCGTAAGTTAGTTTCAGTTAGATTAAGTAGTGTGTAAGCTTAGGGACCGATGACGTCAGCAGTTTGGTCCTATAAGATCTTACCACAAATTTCCAAATTTTTCGCACCTCCGATGGGGGGGGGGGGGGGGGGGGGAGCCGCGCGAGACGTGGAAAAACTCAGCACAGGAGTAGCATGACGCCACAGTTTCTGGTGAGTCCTCATTCTGCATAAAGCATCGCGATGGAGGCTACAAGAGGCTCTGATGACGTTGCACATGGAGTTTTTTTTTTTTGTGGTTTTAGGGCGCACAACGTCAACGGTCATTAGCGCCCAGACTACTTTAGGAATGCACCGCGAGTCACAAGTTTAAAACAGCAACAAAACGGAAAACACGATGAAAGACATACTGACAGGCATAGGATTAAAAAAGAAAACAGCATAATCAAATGTCCTTTGAGAGGGTTGTCGAATTGATAAAATGAAGAACGCGAGCAGCTGCTCGTGGGTCATCCGCTAAAATGGCAGGCCAATATCGAGACGTAGGGTGTTAAAATTCGGACACGACGTTAAAATGTGGCGGACCGTCAGCAACTGCCCACATGGGCAGAACGGCGCCGGCGCAGCCGTCAGCAGATGGCGATGGCTGAACCGGCAGTGGCCAATTCGCAACCGGGCCAAAACTACCTCCTCCCGCCGAGAAGGGCGTGAGGAGGACGTCCAAGAAACGGGTAGAGCTTTCAAGGCCCGAAGCTTGTTGTCTGAAAGTGCAGCCCAATCGGCATGCCACAGCGAGACAATGCGCCGACAAATTACCCTGCTACAATCTGACGAAGGGACACCACAAGAAGCTGTCCGAGGCTGGAGGACCGCAGCCTTGGCCGCGGCATCTGCAGCTTCGTTCCCAGGGATACCGACATGGCCAGGAATCCACATAAAGCTAACCGGAGAACCGACGTCCACCAGCTGCTGAAGAGAGCGTTGGATCCGGTGCACGAAAGGGTGAACCGGGTACGGATCACCGAGGCTCTGGATAGCGCTCAGGGAATCTGAGCAGATGACATATGCAGAATGTCGGTGGCGGCAGATGTAAAGGACAGCCTGGTAGAGGGCAAAGAGCTCAGCTGTGAAGACCGAACAATGGCCATGGAGCCGATATTGGAAACTTTGTGCCCCGACAATAAAAGAACACCCGACCCCGTCATTGATCTTAGAGCCATCTGTATAAATGAAGGTCATATGAATGAACTTCGAACGAAGTTCGACAAAACGGGAGTGGTAGACTGAATCGGGGGTAACCTCCTTCGGGAGCGAGCAGAGGTCAAGGTGGACGCGAACCTGAGCCTGGAGCCAAGGTGGCGTGTGGCTCTCGCCCACTCGAAAGGTGGCAGGGAGTGAAAAATGAAGGTGTTGAAGGAGGCGACGAAAGCGAACTCCAGGGGGTAGCAGGGCGGAGACATACAACCCGTATTGACTGTCGAGAGACTCATCAAAAAAGGAACGATAAGATGGGTGGTCAGGCATTGCCAGTAGCCGACAGGCATACCGACAAAGCAGAATATCGCGCCGGTAGGTGAGTGGCAACTCACCAGCGTCAGCATGAAGACTCTCGACGGGACTAGTATAAAACGCTCCGATCGCAAGTCGTAAACCCCGATGTTGTATGGAGTTGAGGCGGCGTAAGATGGACGGCCGTGCAGAGGAGTATACGAAGCTCCCATAATCCAGCTTGGAGCGGACGATCGACCGATATAGGCGGAGGAGGACGGTTCGATCCGCTCCCCACGACATACCACTGAGAACACGGAGGACATTGAGAGAACGGGTACAACGGGCAGCCAAATAAGACATGTGGAGACCAACTAAGTTTCCTGTCAAATGTAAGACCTAAAAATTTTGTTGTCTCCACGAATGGGAGAGCAACGGGACCAAGTCGTAAAGACGGTGGGAGAAATTCTTTGTAGCGCCAGAAGTTAATACAGACCGTCTTCTCGGCAGAAAAACGGAAGCCATTGGCGACACTCCACGAGTAAAGACGGTCAAGAGAACGCTGAAGACAGCGCTCCAGGAAACACGTATGCTGCGCGCTGCAATAGATGGTAAAATCGTCCACGAAAAGGGAGCCTGATACATCAGCTGGGAGGCAATCCATTATTGGATTGATCGCTATGGCGAAGAGAGCGACGCTCAAAACTGAGCCCTGTGGTACCCCATTCTTCTGGCGAAAGGTGTCTGACAGGACAGAACCCACACGTACCCTGAACTGTCGATCCATTAAAAAGGAACGAATAAAAAGAGGGAGGCGACCGCGAAGACCCCATGTATGCATGGTGCGGAGAATGCCCGCCCTCCAACAGGTGTCGTAAGCCTTCTCCAAATCAAAGAACACAGCCGCGGTCGGGCGCTTCCGCAAGAAGTTATTCATAATGAAGGTCGACAAGGTAACCAGATGGTCAACAGCAGACCGGCGCCTACGAAATCCACATTGTACATTGGTAAGTAGGCGTCGAGACTCTAGCAGCCAAACCAATCGAGAGTTAACCATTCGCTCCATCACTTTACAGACACAGCTGGTAAGCGAGATGGGTCGATAACTGGAGGGCAAGTGCTTGTCCTTCCCCGGCTTAGGAATCGGGACAACAATAGACTCGCGCCAGCATGCGGGAACATGTCCCTCAATCCAGATGCGATTGTAAGTACGAAGAAGAAAACCTTTACCCGCAGGAGAAAGGTTCTTCAGCATCTGAATATGAATAGAATCAGGCCCTGGAGCGGAGGACCGTGATCGGCCAAGTGCGTTTTCGAGTTCCCGCATGGTGAATGGGGCATTATAACTTTCACGATTCGAGGAGCGGAAGTTAGGTGGCCTAGCCTCCTCTGCCTGTTTGCGGGGGAGGAAGGCAGGGTGGTAATGAGCGGAGCTCGAAACCTCTGCGAAAAAGCGGCCGAAGGCATTGGAGACAGCATCAGGGGCCACAAGGACGTCATTCGCGACCGTCAAGCCAGAAACTGGTGAGTGGACCTTAGTGCCAGATAGCCGGCGCAGGCTACCCCAGACAACAGAAGGAGTAAAACTGTTAAAGGTGCTTGTGAAAGCAGCCCAGCTGGCTTTCTTGCTTTCTTTAATAATACGACGACACTGTGCACGTAATCGTTTATAATTGACACAATTCGCCACTGTAGGGTGGCGTTTAAAGGCGTAAAGCACGTCGACGAGCACGTAGAGCGTCTCTACATGCTGCGGTCCACCAGGGGACCGGTACGCGACGTGGAGAAGAAGTAGGGTGAGGGATGGAATATTCAGCATCAGAGGATGACTTCCGTGAGGTGTGCGACCTGACTATCGCAGCTTGGGAATGTTTGATCCTGAAAGGTCGCCCTTGAAGAGAAGAGCCCCCAGTCTGCTTTGGAGATGTTCCAACTAGATGAGCACGGAGAGGGGGTATGCTGCAGGAGATGGATAACACACGGGAAGTGGTCGCTCGAATATGTATCAGAAAGAGCATACCACTCGAACCGGCGTGCAAGTTAGGGAGTACATGTAGAGAGATCTAAATGGGAATAGGTGTGAGATGTATCCGAAAGAAAAGTAGGGGCGCCAGTATTGAGGCAGACGACATTGAGCTGGTTGAAAAGGTCTGCTAACAGGGAGCCCCTCGGGCAGGATGCTGGAGAGCCCCAAAGGGGATGGTGGGCATTGAAGTCTCCAGTTAACAAAAATGGTGCAGGTAGCTGAGCAATAAGTTGCATCATGTCTGCCCTGGTAACGGCAGACGACGATGGAGTGTAAACGGTACAAATGGAAAATGTAAAAGTGGGGAGAGTAATGCGGATGGCAACTGCCTGCAGGCCGGTGTGCAACGTGATGGGATCGTAGTAAATATCATCCCGGACCAGCAACATAACCCCTCCATGAGCTGGGATACCTACCACAGGGGGTAGGTCAAAACGCACAGAGGTGTAGTGTGCCAAGGCAATTTGATCGCATGGGCGTAGCTTCGTTTCCTGGAGGGCTACGACGAGCGGACGGTGCAAGCGAAGCAGCAACTTCAAGTCCTCTCGGTTGGAGCGAATGCTGCGAATATTCCAGTGAATAAGTGCCATCGTAAGAAAAAAGGAAGATGAATGAAGGGGTCACCTCGAAGGCCGCTGAGGGCCTGGCTTCGAGCGAGCACTGCCGCCGCTATCAGTAGGCGGACAGTCATCGTCCATGGGCTCTATAGGTTCAGCGGCCATCTTGGGAAGATGGCCGGGAGGGGGAGCTTCCTCCGCCGGTGAACGGCCAGATGTTCGGCTACCAGCGGTGCGGCCAGGCGAAAGGGATGACGGCCTGGGGCGGCAACCGCTGGGTGGCGCAGGAGAAGAAATGCGCCGTGGCGGAGAAGGAGAACTGTGCTTCCTATTAGCCTTCTTGGATGGTCGTTTGGTGGAAGTACCGGACGAAGGCTGGGAGGTCGAGGTACGTAGGAAGTCTGCACGGGACGGTTCCTTCTTGAAGGCCCGTGCATCTGACTTCTGGGTCTTCGTCTTAGCAGAAGCTGATGAAGGGGCTGGTGTCTGTGGGGTGATGGGACGAAGAGGAGACGTCGACCGCGCGATCTTAGCACTGGCCGAACGGACGACCGTGGTGCTGAAGGTCAGATCGCAGGTCTGGGTTGCCACCTCCCTGGTAGTCCGAGGAGAGGCGAGGACAGTACTGTATTTCCCCGCTGGGAGCAGCGTGGGCTTCCTACTAGCCAATAGCTTGCGAGCAGCCGAGGTGGACACTTTCTCTTTGACCCGAATTTCTTGGATACAGCGTTCTTCCTTATAGACAGGACAGTCGCGGGAGGATGCAGCATGGTCACCCTGACAGTTCACACAACGAGGAGACGGAGGTGGACAGTCACCCTCATGGGCATCCCTGCCACAAGTGACACATTTAGCCGCATTGGAACAAGATTGGCGAGTGTGATTGAAACGCTGACACTGGTAGCAGCGCGTAGGTGTCGGGACATAGGGGCGAACAGAAATAACCTCGTAGCCCGCTTTGATGCGCGATGGCAGCTGAACACTATCGAAGGTCAAAAAAAGTGTCCGGGTCGGTACAAGGTCATTGTTGACCTTTTTCATGACCCTATGGACAGCCGTCACGCCCTGCTCAGCGAGGAAAGATTGAATCTCCTCGTCAGTCAAACCGTCGAGGGATCTAGTGTAGACCACACCACGAGACGAATTCAAAGTGCGGTGAGCCTCCACCCGGACAGGGAATGTGTACAGGAGTGTGGCCCGAAGCAGTTTTTGTGCCTGAAAGGCGCTCTCAGTTTCGAGTAATAAGGTACCGTTACGCAACCTGGTACAGTATTTGACAGATCCGGCTATGGCATCGACGCCCTTCTGGATAACGAAAGGGTTGACAGAGGAAAAATCCTTTCCGTCCTCAGATCGAGAAACGACGAGGAACTGTGGGGCAGGCGGTAGTACTTTTGTCACTGGTAGCTGGTCACGTTTCCGTTTTTGGGCAGAAGTCGAGAGAGATGGAGTGAAATCCATTGCGGAGAAATCCCCCATGATTGCCAGCGTCTCCGATGGCGCGCTCCTTCCTTGTGGGGACCCTCTCAGAGGGCACTCCCGCCTTAGGTGAATGTTTACACCTCAGGTCACACCTCCCGAGAAACAGACGGAGGGACCAATCGGCATGGTCAGAAGGTATCAGCTCAGGCAATCACCCCTCCCCGGGCCTGGCCTTTACCAGGGGGTACGCGCGTGCCTTACATGTCTACCCAGGGCGGGGAATTACGCGTTACCCCGTCACCGGCTACGCGTGCGAACGCGTGGGTCGGCCTTCAGGCGCGCACAGGGAGGAAGGAAGAAGAGGAAAAAGGAGAGAGAGAGAGAGAGAGAGAGAGAGAGAGAGAGAGAGAGAGAGGACAGTGTCTTAAACGCCGAGGCAGAGACCAGAGAAGGCAAGGAGAAGAAGGCAATGAGAAGGCAAGGAGAAGAAGGCAATGAGAAGGCAAGGAGAAGAAGGAATGAGAAGGCAAGGAGAAGAAGGAATGAGAAGGCAAGGAGAAGAAGGAATGAGAAGGCAAGGAGAAGAAGGAATGAGAAGGCAAGGAGAAGAAGGAATGAGAAGGCAAGGAGAAGAAGGAATGAGAAGGCAAGGAGAAGAAGGAATGAGAAGGCAAGGAGAAGAAGGAATGAGAAGGCAAGGAGAAGAAGGAATGAGAAGGCAAGGAGAAGAAGGCAATGAGAAGGCAAGGAGAAGAAGGCAATGAGAAGGCAAGGAGATTATGCAGGGGAAAGAGTAAGGAAGACAGTGAGGTGGAGAAGAGCAAAGAAAGGAACCAACCAAAGAAAGGAAGAAACGAGAAGTGAAAAAGCAAAATGACCGCAAATAGAGGTCGTGGAACCGTCCGTCTCCGGACGCAGGCGCTAACTACCCCCTTGAGGGGGAGGGACTCCTTTTAGTCGCCTCTTACGACAGGCAGGAATACCTCGGGCCTATTCTTACCCCGGACCCGCAGGGGGGGCACATGGAGTGACAGAAGCTTATATATGTCAGACTTGTTAAGGCAGAAAAGTGCGAGAATTATCGCACAATCAGCTTCGAAGCTCATTCATCCAAGTTGCTGACAAGAATAATATAAAGAAGAATGGAAAAGAAAACTGAGATTCTCATAGATTATTAGTTTGACTTTAGGAAGGGAAAGGGCACCAGAGAGGCAGTGCTAACGTTGCGGTTGATAATGGAAGCTAGACAAAAAATGGAAATACGATCATAGGATTTTTCGACCTTGTAAACAAGTTCGACAGCGTAAAATCATGTACGATGCTCGAAATCCTGAGAAAAATTGGTGTACGCTTTAGAGAAAGACTGCTAACATACAATACGAGTACGTACAAGGAGCAACAGGGAACAACAAAGGTGGTAGATCAAGAACGAAGAGCTCTGATTAAAAAGAATGTAAAACACAGGTGTAGCCTTTCGTCCACATTGTTCAGTTTAAACTTCGAAGAAGCAGTGACGGAAATGAAGCTTCAAGAGTGAGATTAAAATATCAATGATACGATTCGGTGATGACATTGTTATCCCCAGTGGAAGTGAAGATTAATTCAGGATCTGTTAAATGGAATGAACTTTCCAATGAGTATAGAATATGGACTGAGTGTATCGAAGAAATACGAAAGTACTGAGAGGCAGTAGAAATGATAACAGTGAGAAACTTATCATAACTGGTGATCACGAAGGATACGAAGTTTATGAATTCTTTTACCTACTCAGAAAAATAGCCCACGACAGACGGAATGAGAGGGACATAAAAACAGAGCAATGGCAAAAAGGACATTCCTGGCAAAGAGAAGCTTATTAGCATCGAACATACGTCTTAATTTGAAGAAGAAATTTCTGAGAATGTACGTTTGGAGCACAGAATCGTGCGGTGTGAGACGTAGACTGAGGCAAAACCGTAGCAGAAAAGAGTATAAGTATTTGAGATGCTGCTGTTGCAGGATAATAGGTGAGCTGCAAAGGTAAGTAATGAGAAGTTTCTACGAGAAATGGGCGAAGAATGATATATACAGAAAAACCTGAGAAGGGGAACAGGATGATAAAACATCAGGGAATAACTGTAGAGAAAGACAGAGACTGGAATACATCCGGCAAATAATTGAGAACGTGGGTAGCGAGTGCTACTCTGAGATGAAGAGGTTCACACAGGAGAGGAATTCGTGGCGGCCGCATCAAGATGACTAAAAAAAGTCACATTGATGCGATCGGCGTCTGTTCGAGATCAACGTGAAATAACCATCCCTAAAGCGAGTGGCAGCACAAGCTGTGTTGCCCTTAGCGTAAGTTAGTTTCAGTTAGATTAAGTAGTGTGTAAGCTTCGGGACCGGTGACCTCAGCAGTTTGGTCCTATAAGATCTTACCACAACTTTTCAAATTTTTTGCAACTCCCATGGGGGTCTTACGTCAAAGCGGTAGGTGGATCAAAACAAATTGTCCAGACACTCTGTGACCAAAATGGTACTGAAACAGAGGATGACAGACTAAAGCCCGAAATACTAATTGTCTTTTTCCAAAGTTGTTTCACAGAGGAAGACTGCACTGTAGTTTCTTCTCTAGATTGTCGCACAGATGACAAAATGGTAGATATTGAAATAGACGACAGAGGGATAGAGAAACAATTAAAATCGCTCAAAAGAGGAAAGGCCGCTGGACCTGATGGGATACCAGTTCTATTTTACACAGAGTACGCGAAGGAACTTGCCCCCCTTCTTGCAGAGGTGTACCGTAGGTCTCTAGAAGAGCGTAGCGTTCCAAAGGATTGTAAAAGGGCACAGGTCATCCCCGTTTTCAAGAAGGGACGTCGAACAGATGTGCAGAACTATAGACCTATATCTCTAACGTCTGTCAGTTGTAGAATTTTGGAACACGTATTATGTTCGAGTATAATGAATTTTCTGAAGACTAGAAATCTACTCTGTAGGAATCAGCATGAGTTTCGAAAAAGACTGTCATGTGAAAGCTCGCGCTACTCGTCCACGAGACTTAGAGGGCAATAGACACGGGTTCACAGGTAGATGCCGTGTTTCTTGACTTCTGCAAGGCGTTCGATACAGTTCCCCACAGTCGTTTAATGAACAAAGAGCATATGGACTATCAGACCAATTGTGTGATTGGATTGAGGAGTTCCTAGGTAACAGAACGCAGCATGTCATTCTCAATGGAGAGAAGCCTTCCGAAGTAAGAGTGATTTCAGGTGTGCCGCAGGGGAGTGTCGTAGGACCGTTGCTATTCACAATATACATAAATGACCTGGTGGATGACATCGGAAGTTCACTGAGGCTTTTTGCAGATGATGCTGTGGTGTATCGAGAGGTTGTAACAATGGAAAATTGTACTGAAATGCAGGAGGATCTGCAGCGAATTGACGCATGGTGCAGGGAATGGCAATTGAATCTCAATGTAGACAAGTGTAGTGTGCTGCGAATACATAGAAACATATATCCCTTATCATTTAGCTACAAACTAGCAGGTCAGCAACTGGAAGCAGTTAATTCCATACATTATCTGGGAGTACGCATTAGGAGTTATTTAAAATGGAATGATCATATAAAGTTGATCGTTGGTAAAGCAGATGCCAGACAGATTCATTGGAAGAATCCTAAGGAAATGCAATCCGGAAACAAAGGAAGTAGGTTACAGTACGCTTGTTCGCCCACTGCTTGAATACTGCTCAGCAGTGTGGGATCCGTACCAGATAGGGTTGTTAGAAGAGAGAGAGAGAGAGAGAGAGAGAGAGAGAGAGAGAGAGAGAGAGAGAGAGAGAGCGAGAGAGAGAGAGAGAAGAGAAGATCCAACGGAGAGCAGCGCGCTTCGTTACAGGATCATTTAGTAATCGCGAAAGCGTTACGGAGATGATAGATGAACTCCAGTGAAAGACTCTGCAGGAGAGACGCTCAGTAGCTCGGTACGGACTTTTGTTGAAGTTTCGAGAACATACCTTCACCGGAGAGTCAAGCAGTATATTGCTCCCTCCTACGTATATCTCGCGAAGAGACCATGAGGATAAAATCAGAGAGATTAGATTCCACACAGAGGCATACCGACAATCCTTCTTTCCACGAACAATACGAGACTGGAATAGAAGGGAGAACCGATAGAGGTACTCAAGATACCCTCCGCCACACACCGTTAGGTGGCTTGCGGAGTATGGATGTAGATGTAGAATACGTCATACAGCGTGTTGGGGGGGGGGGGGGGGGGGATAATCTGGTGAACACCTCAGACATGGTCGCAGTGGGGAAACGGAGCGATTTATCTGTCGTCCAAGAGTACATGATAATTGGCTTAAGAGCCAAGGGTTGAAGCGTTTCCGAAACGACTAAATTTGAAAATTGTTCATGCGCCACCCTGGTTAAAGTCTTCATTTCATGGTAAAAAGGCGCTGTTAAAAACCGACTCAGAAGCAGCTTGGAACACCACCAGCCACAGATGACAGGGGTGAACAACGGCTCCAGAGATGTGTAGCAGCAAATAGACGTGCAACTGTGAGAACTTTTCCCAGCGAATTTAATGTTCATATAACTTACGAATTTGCTGCCGTGTGACGTCGTCGGACACCGCCGATATTTCGACAGGAGCTCAACCTGCCATACTCAAGGCACAACTGCAAGGAGGAATCAATGTGCAAGGGAATTTAATACCTCGGTTAGCAGTGGAGAAACAACAAAGATACCACACACAACAAGTAACCGTAGAGTCAACACACAACCAAAGATAACCAACATCAGATTTATCAGTGGTGACTATTAACAGGTGAGGTAGCACTAATTCTGTCCCTCTGTTTTATGATGAGAGGCAGACCCGGATTCCAAACAGCATTTAGACAAAATCCACCATCTCTCTTGATAAGGATGCTTGATAGTTTGATTTCAACAGCATCCTTAGTAACAGTATCCCAATAGCTATACGTGCAAGCCAGAATCTCCGTGTTGTTGTATTCTATAGCATCACCGGTGTCAAGGCGATGTCCTGCAGTAGCGGATTTGCTCGGCTGTTGTAAGCGTGTGTGTCGCTTATACTCAATACACCGGTCTTCCATAGTCCTGATTGCCTGACCAGTATGTGACATGCCACAACTGCAAGGAATACAGTAGACAGCAGCCTTATGCAAACCAAGATCGTTTTTTACGAACGCCAGCAGGGCGTTAATCTTAGAAGGTCGTCAAAAAACACATTTCACATCATACTTCAGCAAAATACGGTTAATTCTGTTGGAAATGCTTCCTGCGTGAGGCGAAAAGGACGTAGACTTTGGTGCTACTCCGTTGCTATCGTCACTCACCCGTCGCACAGAAGGCTTCTAGCGCAACGCACGTTTGATCTGCCTCTCTCTATAACCATTCTGACGAAAGGTGACTTCGAGATGTGATAGCTCAGCTGCCAAACTTTCTGGGTCTGCGATAACGTGGGCCCTGTGAACCAAAGTACGAAGTACTCCTTCACGCTGAGCTGGAGGGTGACAACTATCAGCTCGCAGATAGGAGTCAGTGTGGGTGGGCTTCCTATAAACAGAATGTCCCAACGTACCATAAGCCTTCTTTCTGACCAACACATCTAGGAAGGGAAGGCATCCATTCTTTTCCACCTCCATAGTTAGCTGAATATTCGGGTGGATTGAATTCAGGTGTTCCGAAAATCAGTTTAAATTCTCACTCCATGAGGCCAAACAACAAAAGTATCGTCTACGTAACTGAAAAAAAAACCACGCAGTTTTCAACGTCACTGTCTCCTATGAACGTTCTTCAAAGTTCTCCATTAACAAATTGGCCACAATAGGTGACAACGGGCTTCTCATTGGAACTCCATCTGTCTGTTCGTAGTACTGACTATTGAATAAAAGGTAAGCAGAAGTCAGCTCATATCGAAACAAATTTGTTAACTCGACACCAAACTTGAACTCTATTAGCTGCACCGAATCATAGAGGAACGAGAGTGAAAAGAGAAACTACATCAAAACTAAAACATCAGAGCCATTCACACGCAATCCCTGCAATCGACGTAAAAAATCTGCAGAGTTCTTTATGTAGTGTTCACACCTACCTACTAGTGGGCTCAACAAAGTAGCATGATGTTAAGCTACACGATATTTCGGTGCACCAATATTAAAAACGGTAGGCCTCAACGGGACAGCATCTTTATCGACCTTAGTGAGGCCGTATAATCTAGGTGGTACAGTACAGTAAGAATGAAGACTCTTTATAGTCTCCTGTCAAAGAAATTTTCTTCAGGAGGTCATTAGTCTTTCTCTCAACACTTTTAGTAGGGTCAGCACCGAAACTGCGATACGCAGAATCAGAAAATAGACACTGCATCTTTTGAATGTAAACGTGCTTGTTCAACAAAACCGTGGCATTTCTCTCGTCCGCAGGTAAAATAACAATATCAGGATCCATTCTGAGTGAACGTAAAGCAGCCACCTCAGCTGCTGTAATGTTACACTTGGGTGGACGGGCCCCAGTCAACACACGACAAGTTTCCCTCCTAACCTCTTCCGCAGCCTCGGAAGGTAATTCATAAACAGCCTGTTCGACAGAACTAATAAAATCTATGACTGGCAAACTCTTACGCCTCGATGCGAAACTCAAATCTTTCCCCAGCACAGACAGAGCTCCTTCGTCAAACGTTTTCTCCGTGAGATTGATCACAGAACGTTGGGAATTAAAATAAGAATTAGACACTGAGCCAAGGAAACGTTCAAACTTCGCCCAATGACGAGCAGTTACAGATTGAAATTCAGTCAGACTGCGGCCAAGAGGCATCGTCAACCCAATCCCAAGAAAATTAAGAAACATTAAACGCCATCATTAAATGAAGCTGGAATAATTACTAAGAAACAAAACTAATTGACGGCGAGTAATATGGATCCTTTCATGACTTGGAGCTAAACCAGCACGTTGCTTGATGCGACTGGCGGCAGGAGAATTAAAATGATGCACAACCTTAGCAACCGTTGGAACCACATGATTTTGACACTTCAATAAACACCATAATGCACATTCCAACCTTACTCTACTGCTGCGAAGCTTATCCAACCTCCGCAAGCAACGATACATTTCCTCCCCGTAGAGGTAAACAATGTGAGACCTTAACTTTTCCCGGCGAACTAAATGTTCAAATAACTTACGGGTTTGCTGCCGTGTGACGTCATTGACCACCGTCGATATTTCTACGGGAGCACACCCTGCCATTCTCAAGGCACAACTGCAAGGAGGAAGCAATGTGCAAGGGAATTTAATACCTCGGTTCACAGAGGAGAAACAAGGAAGATACCACACACAGAACATGTAACCGCAGAGTCAACACATAACCAAAGATAACCAACATCAGAAATATCATTGGTGACTATCGATCAACAGGTGAGGTAGCACTAATTCTGTCCCTCTGTTTTTTGATGAGAGACGGAGCCGGATTCCAAGCAGCATTTAAACAAAATGCACCATCTCTGTTTATAAGGTTGGTTGATAGTTTGATTTCAACAGTTTCCTTAATAACGCTATCCCAATAGCTGGACGTGCAAGCCAGAATCTCCGTGTTGTTGTATTCCATAGAATGCCCGGTGTCAAGGCAATGTTCTGCAATAGCGGATTTTCTCGGCTGTTGTAAGCGTGTATGACGCTTAAGCTCAGTACACTGGTCTTCAACAGTTCTGTACTGAGCATGGTAATGGGGAAGACGAATGCTCGGCTTTTGGTTTATTGGGTGAATTTTAGAAAACTGTAGCGATGCTAAGAGAAATTATGACTCGTACAGAGACGTAAAGGGAGACGTTTCCCTCTCGGTCCTTCCATGAGCTTAACCGGAAAGGGAATGACTGGTGGTGGTACAAAGTACCTACTCTTCCACTTCATATCCCTAGGCAACATTACGCCTCGATGTTTCGTTGGTGTGACTGAGCCAAGCAGCACGCAACCAATACTGTATCCGTTCATTACTGTGTAGTTTTCCTTACACATCCACACTAATTTAGATTATGCTACATTTAGAGCAAGCTGCCATTCATCCCAACAACTAGAACTATAAATTCTAAGTCGTCCTGTATCCATCTGCAGTTACTCAACGACCATACATTCCCGCACGCTACAGTCACAGCAAACAGTCGCACACTGGTGCACCGCCTACCCTTCAGACTGTTCATGTATATAGTGAACAATAGCAGCCCTATCTTAATTTCCGAGGTCACTCATGTTGATACCCTTGTATCTGATGAACACTTACTTTCCTGAACAACGATCTGGGATCTAGTAATTAAGAAGTCTTCCAACCGCACCTATACCCGTGAAGCTATTCCGAATGCTCGGACCTTCGTTAACCGTCTACAATGAGCAACGTGTTGAATGCTCTGCGAGTATATAGGCGTGTGGACTCTACCTGTTGCCCTTCGTCCATGGTTCGCAGTATGTCGTGCGAGGTAAGTACAAACTAAGTTTGTCATATTACCAATCATTATTTGGAATATAACGACATAGACTTTCCGTAGAAATGTTGGAACACGTGAGGCAATACTGACCCTACGACTTATCTTAGAAGAAAGATTAAGGAAAGGCAAACCTACGTCTCTAGCATTTGTAGACTTAGAGAAAGCTTTTGACAATGTTGACTAGAATACTCTCTTTCAAATTCTGAAGGTGGCAGGGGTAAAACACAGGGAGCGAAAGGCTATTTACAATTTGTAAAGAAATCAGATGGCAGTTATAAGAGTCGAGGGACATCAAAGGGAAGCAGGGGTTGGGAAAAGTGTGAGACAGGGTTGTAGCCTCCCCCGATGCTATTCAATCTGTATATTGAGTAAGCAGTAAAGGAAACAAAAGAAAAGTTCGGAGTAGGTATTAAAATCCATGGAGAAGAAATAAAAACTTTGTTCAAAAATGGTTAAAATGGCTCAGAGCACTATGGGACTTAACATCTAAGGTCATCAGTCCCCTAGACTTAGAACTACTTAAACCCAACTAACCTAAGGACATCACACACATCCATGTCCGAGGCAGGATTCGAACCTGCGACCGTAGCAGCAGCGCGGTTCCGGACTGAAGCGCCAACAACCGCTCGGCCACAGCGGCCGGCCTTTGAGGTTCGCCGACGACATTGTAATTCTGTCAGAGACAGCAAATGATTTGGAAGAGCAGTTAAACGGAATGGACAGTGTTCTGAAAGGAGGGTATAAGATGAACATCAACAAAAGCAAACCGAGGATAGTGAAATGTAGTCGAATTAAGTCTGGCGATGCTGAGGGAATTAGATTAGGAAATGAGATATTTAAAGTAGTGAAGGAGTTTTGTTATTTGGGGAGCAAAATAACTGAAGATGGTCGAAGTAGAGAGGATATATAATGTAGACTGGCAATGGCAAGGAAAGCATTTCTGAAGAAGAGAAATTTGTTAACATCGAGTATAGATTTAAGTGCCAGGAAGTCGGTTCTGAAAGTATTTCTATGGAGTGTAGCCATGTATGGAAGTGAAACATTGACGGTAAATAGTTTGGACAAGAAGAGAATAGAAGCTTTCGAAATGTGGTGCTACAGAAGAATGCAGAAGATTAGATGGGTATATCACATAACTAATCAGGAAGTATTGAATAGGATTGGGGAGAAGAGAAGTTTGTGGCACAACTTGACAAGAAGAAGGGACCGGTTGGTAGGACATGTTCTGAGGCATCAAGGGATCACCAATTTAATATTGGAGGGCTGTGTGGAGGGTAAAAATCGCAGAGGGAGACCATGAGATGAATACATTAAGCAGATTCAGAAGGATGTAGGTTGCGGTAGGTACTGGGAGATGAAGCAGCTTGCACGGGATAGAGTAGCATGGAGAGCTGCATCAAACCAGTCTCAGGACTGAAGACCACAGCAACAACAGAGTTTCTGGTCTGCTCGTCTTGCTGTTGGAAAATAATAAATAAGCAGCTAAGATTAAATTAGTAACTGACTTTATCAATAGAGACTGAGCTTTTTCATTAAATTCTGCGTGGAATCATACTCTCACCTTTGTCGAATAAAAGAGGGACATAGTTAATACTTCTTGGTCAGCAGTTGGTTACTGATATTCACTAACGTTAACTTTGACGTTCGTTAACTCTAGCTGCGTAGTGACACTACATTCCATGGTGTATTTGTGTGTTGCTTTTCTGCGTATGACGTATTGAGGCTCTTTTTCGGCGTAGCCCAACCTACCGAGAGTTAAAAATATCCATGGGCAGTACTTCCTCCCTGCCTTTGTGCTTTGAAAACGGCAGGGTGTTCACCTGTAAAAATACCGAAGGTTGTCGAAGACCTCACCCGACTATTACACTCCTGGAAATTGAAATAAGAACACCGTGAAGTCATTGTCCCAGGAAGGGGAAACTTTATTGACACATTCCTGGGGTCAGATACATCACATGATCACACTGACAGAACCACAGGCACATAGACACAGGCAACAGAGCATGCACAATGTCGGCACTAGTACAGTGTATATCCACCGTTCGCAGCAATGCAGGCTGCTATTCTCCCATGGAGACGATCGTAGAGATGCTGGATGTAGTCCTGTGGAACGGCTTGCCATGCCATTTCCACCTGGCGCCTCAGTTGGACCAGCGTTCGTGCTGGAAGTGCAGACCGCATGAGACGACGCTTAAGCAGTCCCAAACATGCTCAATGGGGGACAGATCCGGAGATCTTGCTGGCCAGGGTAGTTGACTTACACCTTCTAGAGCACGTTGGGTGACACGGGATACATGCGGACGTGCATTGTCCTGTTGGAACAGCAAGATCCCTTGCCGGCCTAGGAATGGTAGAACGATGGGTTCGATGACGGTTTGGATGTACCGTGCACTATTCAGTGTCCCCTCGACCATCACCAGTGGTGTACGGCCAGTGTAGGAGATCGCTCCCCACACCATGATGCCGGGTGTTGGCCCTGTGTGCCTCGGTCGTATGCAGTCCTGATTGTGGCGCTCACCTGCACGGCGCCAAACACGCATACGACCATCATTGGCACCAAGGCAGAAGCGACTCTCATCGCTGAAGACGACACGTCTCCATTCGTCCCTCCATTCACGCCTGTCGCAACACCACTGGAGGCGGGCTGCACGATGTTAGGGCGTGAGCGGAAGACGGCCTAACGGTGTGCGGGACCGTAGCCCAGCTTCATGGAGACGGTTGCGAATGGTCCTCGCCGATACCCCAGGAGCAACAGTGTCCCTAATTTGCTGGGAAGTGGCGGTGCGGCCCCTACGGCACTGCGTAGGATCCTACGGTCTTGGCGTGCATCCGTGCGTCGCTGCGGTCCGGTTCCAGGTCGACGGGCACGTGCACCTTCCGCCGACCACTGGCGACAACATCGATGTACTGTGGAGACCTCACGCCCCACGTGTTGAGCAATTCGGCGGTACGTCCACCCGGCCTCCCGCATGCCCACTATACGCCCACGCTCAAAGTCCGTCAACTGCACATACGGTTCACGTCCACGCTGTCGCGGCATGCTACCAGTGTTAAAGACTGCGATGGAGCTCCGTATGCCACGGCAAACTGGCTGACACTGACGGCGGCGGTGCACAAATGCTGCGCAGCTAGCGCCATTCGACGGCCAACACCGCGGTTCCTGGTGTGTCCGCTGTGCCGTGCGTGTGATCATTGCTTGTACAGTCCTCTCGCAGTGTCCGGAGCAAGTATGGTGGGTCTGACACACCGGTGTCAATGTGTTCTTTTTTCCATTTCCAGGAGTGTATATTAAAAATGAAGAAATTCCTACAGCTGTATTTAAGGTGTCGATTTTATTTTAGCAACTAGTTTCAACGTTTTAACAACGTTATCTTCTGGCCCATACACTTGTTGACGTCAACTGCTTGCGATTGGTACTAGAAGTTAGTGGTGAGATATGGACGTGCTCCTTGTGGAAAGTGGTTAGTATCAGCCACATGCAGTTGACGTCAACAAGTGTATGGGCCTGAAGATGACGTTGTTAAAACGTTGAAACTAACTGGCAAAATAAAATCGACACCTTAAATACAATTTCTTCATTTTTAATGTAAATTCTTGCACGATTCGAAAGACGCCAAAAAATGTATTGCGAAACGATACAGTCTGCCAGTATTTTGAAGATGCTCAGGGGTGGCTCGATTAATAAACAACCTCTGTGGGTTACACTCTGTAGTTTACTGACGGCACATAGGTATAGTTATATTTGAGAATAAAAAATTAAATCACAGATAGTTACTCATACGTGAACTGACAACGCCACACCACTTACAAAGAATTAGATATGAACACCTCCACACCGGTCGTGTGATTTAGCTCACCTTTATAAAATTTGACTGTCATACGACTGAGACACCTCATAGACAACGCAATGAGGCTGTAAATTTTAATAATCCTCACTAGCATATATCACAAAATAGTTATTGATTATTACTTTACAGGAAGCACCAGATGGGAACATTAGTAGAACAAAGGAAAAGGAATTGGAAACTCCAAATAAGCTTTTGGTTTATTACAATAATTGCTTGAACAAACCATCACACAAATCAATACAACACGTAACATCTGCTAGCGTTAATACAGTTACACTTGTACCGCGCCGCGCGGGATTAGCCGAGCGGTCTAGGGGCTGCAGTCGTGGACTGTGCGGCTGGTCCCGGCGGAGGTTCGAGTCCTCCCTCGGGCGTGGGTGTGTGTATTTGTCCTTAGGATAATTTAGATTAAGTGTGTAAGCTTAGGGACTGATGACCTTAGCAGTTAAGTCCCATAAGATTTCACAAACGTTTCCTGAATATCTAATACACTGAAGAGCCAAGAAAGTGGTACACATGCCTAATATCCTCTAGGGCCCCCGCGAGCACGCAGAAGTGCTGCAACATGACGTGCCGTGGACTCGACTGTCTGAATCCTGCAGGGCTGTCCATAAAACCGTAAGAGTACGACGAGGTGGAGATCTCTTCTAAACAGCATGTTGCGAGGTATCCCAGATATCCTCAGTAATGTTTATATCTTGGAAGTTTGGTGGCCAGCGGAAGTGTTTAAACTCAGGAGAGTGTTCCTGGAGCCACTCTTTAGCAGTTCTGAACGTATAGGGTGTTGCATTGTCCTGCTGGAATTGTCGAAGTCCGTCGGAATGCACAGTGGACATGAATGGATGCAGGTGATCAGACAGGATGCTTACGTACGTGTCACCTGTCAGAGTCGTACCTTGACGTATCAGGGGTCCCATATCCAACTGCACACTTCCCACACCGTTACAGAGTCTCCACCAGGTTGAACAGCCCACTGCTGACATGCAGGATCCATTAATTAATAAGATTGTCTCTACATACGTACACGTCCATCCTCTCGATACAAGCTAAAACGAGACAGGTCCGTCCAGTCACCATTTTTCCAGTCATCAACAGTCCAGGCGAGTCGTTAAGCTTTGTGTCATGCAGTCATCAAGGGTACACGAGTGGGACCTCGGGTCCGAAAGCCCATATCGATGATGTTTCGTTGAATGGTTCGCACGCTGACACTAGTTGATGGTCCAGCACTGAAATCTATAGCCATTAGGGCTGTCACGTTGAATGATTCTCATCTGTCGTCGTTGGGCCCGTTCTTGCAAGATCTTTTTCCGGCCGCAGCGATGTCGGAGATTCGTTGTTTTACCGGATTAGTGATACTCACGGTACATTGGTAAAATGGTCGTACGGGAAAAATCCCCTCTTCATCACTATATGGATGATGCTGGGCCCCATCGCTCGTGCGTCGTCTATAACGCCACGTTGAAACTCTCTTAAATCTTGATAACTTGCCATTGTAGCAGCAGTAATGGTTCTAACAACTGCGCCAGACAGATGCTGTCTTATATAGGCGTTGGCAACGCCGTCGTCTGCCTGTTTACATATCTCTGTATTTGAATGCGCATGCCTACACCAGTTTCTTTGGCGTTTTAGTGTATTAAGGAAAGCAGAGAAATGATTCGCTTCACTTTGGTGAATGTGGGTGAAGTACTGCTGAATATTAAGCTCCGCCAACTCGTCAGTGTTCTGCGGGGTTCATCAGAAAACTTAACCTGTCACACTGCCATCAGATACGAGCTTGGAAATAGGGAAAAGAAATTAAGCAATACCTTAACTCGCGTTGCTGAGCAGAATCCATAGAGAGGTGCAACTTATGCTCCCTCAAAACAAGTATTACAGCCATTCTCAGTGCTAATACCAGTACAGGATTATCAGACAACAGCTTGCCTGTCGAACTTCCAACCGACCTCTTCTGCTCACACTAACAGTAACATTCAGTTCATGCCTAAAAGTGCTGAGTCGTGACAAACTAATAAAAACACGCACTTCTCTACATGGTAAGCCAGATTATCACTGTCTCAGTGACAACTGCCATCCGGCAACCACCTCCATACCACCACTTCTTTCCTTCCATCAAATTCAACGTGCTAGGCGTTCATTGGCTGACGTACTCACTCTAAAGATCGCCGCGAAATAGAGAATTGCTTTGTGGCTGAGGCATATCGAAATCAACGAGCGAATAATCGAAAGATATACCAAAGGACTCTCCCTGTAACGGGACATCGTCCTCTATCATTACTTTTCCGCAACAGCAGTTGTCGATACCAGTATTATTCTTCAAAATTTGGACAGGTCAATATTGTCTCAGTTGCTTCTCTGAAAATTTTCATATAATTTGAAACGTCCCCTTTTATCAATTTATACATACGACTCTGCTTATACTGACACACAGTATTTTTAGCGCAACGTAATCTGACTTTCAAAATTCCCTACAAAAGAATGGCCCTGACTAACATTAAACTATACCTTTCACAAATCACTTACCTCACAAAAATCTTCGCTGCTCAAGCTACTGCAATACAGCGAGCGCCACTACTGCCAGCTAAATAAAAGATTCAAACTATGGAAGGCACTAACTACTGATAGGGATAGTTAGCAAATGAAAGATATTAATAGAGAACAAACAATGTATTTACCTTGATATCATCATATATATAGCAGTTCATGACAAATTACAAAACTCCGCCATCTCTCTCCCCACATCCACCACTGCTGGCGGCTCACCTCCAACTGCGCAACGCTATGCGCTGTTCACAGCCAGCTGCCTAACACTACAATGGTTGAGTATTACAACAATGCAAAGCAGCCACAGACTGCACACAGCACAGGCAGTGATTTTCATACAGAGGTGGCGTTACCAATAAAAAAAACCTAAACAGCCTACTTACATAGCCCCCATGCTCCCCACAAAAAATTTTACAAATTGGTTTGGGCAGTGCCCAATACAGATTTGAAAAAATTTTTCATAATTACAATAACAAAGAAATCAAATGCACACACTTATCGATACAATGTTGGTCAAAAGCTAAAATTTTCTCACAGTCCCAAACGACAGTCCTGATCGTTTATCACAGTAAAATAGTAGTGTTTTTCTCAAAGTCTGAGCAGTAACAGAAAATGCACACGGAAGTAGTGGATTTCCATGCAGTCTTGAAGAAGTAGTGTTGTCCTTCCAACGGAAAGACAGTGCTGACTCTCGACATGCAGACAGGTCATGGGCCACAACAGAGCAAACCCACAGCTGAGTCAGTCAAAGTTTTGAAGAATATTGGTAGGTAGGTCATCACAGAGCAGACCCACTGTAGTCCTGGTAGAGATTACGGTATTGGTGGGCCACCAGAGGCGCAGACCCACTGCATGCCTTGTAGAAATAATGGTATTGATGGAGCATCAAAGATGTGGACCCACTGTAGTCCTTGTAGAGATAATGGTACTGGTGGGTCATCAAAGATGCAGACCCACTATAGTCCTTGTAGAAATAATGGTATTGATGGATCATCAAACATGTAGACCCACTGTAGTCCTTGTAGAGATGGCCAGCAGCCATCCGTTGTGACTGTGCAGGTGCACAATCACCATTGAAGAGTCTTGTGGATAATTTAGCAAGTCCATAACCACCACTTGTGCACTCACAAAGTTTTTGGAATTGTCCTTAGAACCAGCTATGCTGTTATCCAGTCCCTTGCTGAATTATTAACACACGTGCAAACAGTAACAGTCCCTACTTCTCACATATTGTCCATATACTATGACCAACAGAAATGTGTGCAGTGAAATGTAACTTACAAGTTACTTAATATGATGACCTGGTGTCAATTACAATTTTATAACATGAGAATACAATTACAAAGATACAGAAAACATCATTAAAAACATAATAGTACAGATAACATTCGTAGTAGTAGAGGCTTTACAAAAGAATAGAAATAAACATATACATCAGTGTTACAAAAATAATGACATAAGTACATACATAAAAGATCAGAATAATTATTGAAACATCGACTTCACACATGAGCATTAAAACAAAACAGAATAAATAATGTCTAAGCATCTTTACAAGTTAAATAACATATTATTAATACCAATTATATTTGAGGATAACAGTATTCCTCATCATAGTGAATAGTATTAGAAAAAAAATTCTATGAAACTACACAGAGACAGGAAGAAAACAAATACACAAGGGTACACAAACACATAGAGGGATAACACAATGGAAAGGACAGGGTTCGTTTTCAGTGTAACTTTTGTTACTGCAGTATTTTGCGAACAAAACCTTTTTTGTTCTTGGAGATCTCCCTTCATTCATCATTATTCCCAAAAAGTCCTATCTGTACCTCTTTTCTGTATTCTAACCATATTTCTTTCAAAATAAATATGGCTCATTGTACAATACTCATTTAGGCCCAAATCGTTTTCATATACCTTGTTAATGCATTGCTTCCAATTCATCATAGTTAGTTTCTTATATAGTCTACCCCCTCTTAAGCTAACTTAAATCTACTGAGCTCAGATGCTAAACTAAGGGACGAGGCAATGCAGCAGCACAAATCAAGTAACACAAACATCAATGACAAAAATTTCAAGCTGGCAAAGCAAGCTACAGTAAATCTAAATTACCAAGCAATTCAACATTACAACTAATATGAGGCAATGCGCAGCAAACAAGAAAAATAAATCAGGCTTAGCAGAATAACACAAATTCAAATTCAGCAACACTATGCCTGGCAAACAGCAGCAGAAAATGAAATATCTAAACATGACATAGCTCAAGCAGAAAAAATAGTACACTAAAGATAACAATGCAGATAAGGGAAATGTATAATCACATCTTAATGTCTAAGTAATTAAAGTGGTGCACCACAGGAAGTTATTCTACCAAAAATTTACCCAGTAGTTGAAAAGAAAATTCCATATGCAATTCCTGTGAAGGGAAACATCTTTTTATGCTCCTTCGTTTTTTTGAATAGATCATAAAATTATTTACTGGATCTGTAGGCATAAAATATTTATATTAGTGCATCTATTAAATTTTATTTTAACCAATGCTGCACTGCAGCTAGAAACTAGATATTAAACAAAATGAGTTAATAAATACATAAAGCAAGCCATATGGCATTTCTCTCAACTAGCACGACAATAGCCGTGAAATGTTTCTCATCGTTTCATTAGGCATTTTAGTAAATATCATAAATTAAGAGCTTCACAGTGTAATCATATGTTTTCAAGTTCGACCGTGTCGTTTTTGCGATGCTCTCTACAAAGGAACGTCAATAGCGAGGATAATGGCTTCCCTTTTTTTTTTCTACCTGTGCCGCTGAAAAGGGCTTGCAATAATGGCTTTTTCTCCATGCGTCTGACACACCTGGCCGCTCCGCTGGGTGCCCACGATGCATTACATGCAGGTTGTCACAGAACTTCCTTACCGAAATATTTACGACACCAGTTTCCGCTACAGTGACAGTCTCATATAAAAATATTTCACAGGTCAAGAATTGGGTTACAAATCTGTAGAAACAAAAATCCTATGAATATAACAGTGTTCAAAAAGATTTTCGTCGGCATTGTGATACATTCACGCATTTACACACATTTCATAACTGTTAAAGTACGATTCTCGGTTTCCAACCAGAGTCCCTAACTTCTATTGATTATTCATATACATATAAACATATAATCACATTCCTTATATAGCATCAGCTTATTGATCATAAACATACCTCAGCAGCATAATACACATCATCGTCGTAAAAATAACATCAAAACACCTCAGTCAACTCTCAAAATCGTCGTAGCTTCCTCCAATAATATCAAAACTTAAAAAAAATTCTCTGCTCATGTCAAAAGTGTCATCTACCTCAAACGTACTTTAAAATCATGCTCCCTTACCAAATATATCATTCAAAGCTCTCATAGTATCACAATGGTTCTGAAAAAATATGAACAGTTCACAAAGTACAAACAACATACAATTTCGTAAGTGTGAAGTTATCCAACTGTGTAATTGCGTAAACATCTGTCACTGACGTAGTAAAAAGAATGTTTGTTTCTCTGTCAAATAATCAGATAGCTGTGTAATTTATGTGTTGGAGAAATATGGTACCGATGTGTAAAGTTGTATAAGCAAATACCATATTAGCTAGGGCTCCTTGTGCTCGCCAAACACATGGTACACAAAGTAAGCGTGTACCCCCCAGAGGATTAATGTAATTATACCCTCAGGTGTTATAGATTATTGCAATGGAATGAAATGTATCACGGAAAACCTTCTTTGCAATTCAAAAATCTTGAAAAATAAATGGCTTAAGTACAAAATTAATCTCTCAAATGCGTGTCCTGTAGCGCTAAATGTGCGTCTTGCTGTAAGATAATTCTGTGGAAGTGTCGTAGTTATCGTCCTCCGAAAGCTAAGTTCTGCAGAAGTCAATGTACTTACCTCACGATACACAAAAGTGAAATGCTTTGCGTATAGATATCTTAGTTATTACGCTTATTGCCGTGATGAGGAAAGTACTGTGCTGTAACGTATTGTTGTGCTACGGAAAAGGCTGCCTCCTTGTAGCTATACCACAAAAGTTACTGCTAAAACATGTTTTACTTTCCAGAAGAATTCAGAAAAACTGTGCAGATATAAAACAGAAACACCGCAAAAGCAACATTGTAAACTGTCACTCATTAGTAGCGTCATGATAAAATTGTGTAGCTGTCAAAGAAACCAAGTGCTAAGTCATCTTTAATCCCACAGAAAGTACTTCAAATAAAGAATGTCTTTTCAAGTAAACCAAAATGTTACATGAAAATCTCATTAGCAGTGCCGGTATATGTTCTAAGTATGTGAGCCTGATAGTTGTTCTGTAATCGTGCAACTAACAAGCAAGAATGTACAAATACAACACTGTGTCGTCTGTTCACTATAACAATGCAATCGTAATTTCTGTTTAAAAATGTTCCATAGGTTCTAGACTGGATACATAACTTCAAACATTGTTGCATGTTAACAGTTTCTTAAGTCTGACAAAGCATACTAGAAATGTGAAGTGAAAAGTTTTATGGCAAAGACAAAGTTAAAAATCAGATTATCTTTCAATAAACGGTTTTACATGTGAAATGTGGTGTAAACCTTTACTCTTCATAGTACTCAGACTTTTCAACTGAAAAGCAATTGTCATGTTTTATACATCGGTAAAGAATGCTAAAATTTTTCTAAAGGCTAGCGTCTTATGTTATTTTTCTCGGAGCCAGCGGGCGCACGCGGCTGCCTGCTTGTGCGAGTCATTGTCTGTCTCTTTGTTGGCGCGCGCCGTTATTGGGATTTGGAGACCTAACTTCTACAAATTCACCGGGACGAGAGGGCCCTGCCCTGTTTAAATCCCGCCAGTTCTGATGCAATTCAGGTCTGTCGTTACGATCACATCGTCTGTCGTCATGTCGGTAGTTCCTGTAGTTTCTTTCTTGTCGGTTAAGTGGTGGAGAATTTCTCCCTGAATGGTAACTGCGCGCTGGACCGTTGCGTCTGAAGTTATTCTGTCTCTCGTAATAATAATTGTTTTGGTTCCCATATTGCCTGTTTCTCTGATTGTCTCTGTGATAGTCATTACCGCGGAGAGGTGATCTTTCCCTGTTACTATTACTCTGCGAGTGGTTGTCATACGGGTGGTGTCTGTTGTGATCACGATTTACGTTGCAAGAATAGCCTTGACGTGTCCAGTTAATATTTCTTTCATCGCGGAATTGTGACGGATGTGACCTGTAATTGTTATGTTCGTGTTTCCGCGTTCCGCGATTGTCAGTGTCAATTTCTAATTCTTGTAGCAGACCTTGAAAAGCTTCAATGTCGTCTTTGCAACGTCCTGCCAAAATAATATGTCGTAAATGTTCAGGCAGTTTGATTAAGCAAATGCGGATGAGTTCTGAGGGGCTGTATGGGTTTGACAGGTACTGATTCCTGTGCAACATGTCTTCAAAATATTTCACAAGAATGGAGAATTCAGATTGTTCGAAATGTTTCATCATTATGATGCCATGTTTTACTCGGTCTTGTGTGGCTTGAGACCAATATGCTGAGAGGAAGGCATGGTAAAATTCTCCTTCACTATGACAATCGTGAATGACCGAACGCATTCTTACAGCTGGTTCATTCTCTAAATAGCCACACATAAATTCTAATCTGTGTTCTAACGACCAGTTGGGAGGAAAACAATGAGAGAATTGATGAAGCCACGCTTGTGGATGAATGTCGTTGGCAGAATTCTTAAACGTTTTGAATTTACGTGTAGTAATGAACAGCTTATAGTCAAAATCATCGTGTCGGCGAGTAGCATATCGGTCATTGTTGCGTCGTGTCGGCGGTTCAATCTCAAAATTAGGTGCACATTGCCAATTTCTTACATAATTTCCGAAATGCCCTGTGTTATTATTTTGCGGCTTTTCCGTATTTCTAAGTCCCTCTTCCCGTGTTGGAGCGCGAGTGTCCTCTGAAATACGTAATTCTTGTATTACCTGTGTCAGCTGATCTTGTACTTCCCGGATTTCTCTTTGGTGTTGCGTATTAATTTGATTCAGATTTTGTTTCAGTTTCCTAATTTGTTCGCTCTCTTCTGTGTCATTAAAGACTACCGGTAATGTGTTATTCAGATTATCATCTACTTTTGTAGATAAGTTAATGAACTGATCTGAAAGTTCGGCTACTTTCTCCGATAGTGTACTCATTTCCTCAGTGTATTTTTCTGAACCAAGTTTCAGAGTATCTACTGTGTCCTTTAAGTTTTCTTGAGTTTTTGCAAGTTGCGTAACCGAATCGGTAGATGCAACTGAATCAATTTTAGCTTGCAGGGTGTCGTGATTTTCATGAACAATGATTTGCAGCTCTTTTATGGCTGCTTCGTGATTCTGTAATGCATTTTCATGCCACGAAAAAATAGGTTGGAAATGCTCACAAATTTGTGTTTTTACGTCATTACAGACTTTTTGACATTTCGATTCAATGTTATGTAACTCAGTAGTTAAATCTTCACGTGTTTGTTCAAGAGTTTGTTCCAATGAGTCTAACTTTTTAAGATTTTGTTCCACTGTGTCTAACTTTTGAAGATTTTGTTCCATTGTGTCTAACTTTTGCTGTGTTTGACTCTGATTTTGTTCCATTTGTTTCTGATTTTGTTCAAGCGTTGTGTCTAACTTTTGTAGCCTTTGTCCCATTTGTTGCATTAACTGTAATAACAATGCACTGGTGTCTGAAACACGTTCCTTAGTGCTTTTCGGCAGTGAAGTTGCACCGGCAACATTCACATTTTGACAAGCAGAAAATGTGTCTTGACTTATTTGAGAAAACGGTGAGGACCCAAATCCTGAATCCACAGCATTTGCGAGATTGTTTCCTGTCATTTCGGATTCCTGAGGCGAGCTGTCGCCGACCGATCGATCGATAATGCTTCCCTGTTCTCTAATTGTTTCGCTGTCTACACCATTGTTTGCCGCCCGCTCCATTTCCCTATGCACAATTACCAAATTACTACTTTGAACATTAGTTAATTCATTATTCGGTGGCGCTAACACACTGCTTTCGTCTTTACTGTCATTTCTCAGTTTACTTTGGAGCCTACTATTACGTTTTTCACACGCCATTATTGTCACAGTATTTCACACGACAACACAGAAAAACACAATTTGAAGAGCAAAAATAAGAGAACACATTAACATAACACTGAAAATAATATCTAGTTAATTGCAGCTGCGAAATACTTGGTGCAAATCTACATACATGCCACAACTGTTTTACTGTACAACAATGAAAAACTACAACTACAATGGAAATTCTCTCTATAATTACGCGCTAGCAATAAACAAAATCTACACTAATTACACAAACTACAAGAAAAATCAGAAGATTCCAGTGAGGTATCCTAGGCTAAGGGTCGACATATGAAACGTCCCCTTTTATCAATTTATACATACGACTGTGCTTATACTGACACACAGTATTTTTAGCGCAACGCAATCTGACTTTCAAAATTCCCTACAAAAGAATGGCCCTGACTAACATTAAACTATACCTTTCACAAATCACTTACCTCACAAAAATCTTCGCTGCTCAAGCTACTGCAATACAGCGAGCGCCACTACTGCCAGCTAAATAAAAGATTCAAACTATGGAAGGCACTAACTACTGATAGGGATAGTTAGCAAATGAAAGATATTAATAGAGAACAAACAATGTATTTACCTTGATATCATCATATATATAGCAGTTCATGACAAATTACAAAACTCCGCCATCTCTCTCCCCACATCCACCACTGCTGGCGGCTCACCTCCAACTGCGCAACGCTACGCGCTGTTAACAGCCAGCTGCCTAACACTACAATGGCGAGTATTACAACAATGCAAAGCAGCCACAGACTGCACACAGCACAGGCAGTGATTTTCATACAGAGGTGGCGTTACCAATAAAAAAAAAACCTAAACAGCCTACTTACAAATTCTATACTCTGTGTATTATATATAAAGCTAAAATTTATCAAAAGGATTTACTATATAAAATATTTTAGTTTAGACGGTATAATCTATAAGTACTAGCTCTGAATGTACAGTTAAACAATTTTTTTAGAAACATTTGAAATTACGAAATATTTGCACACTAAAGATATCTATTATTAATTACTCAACCCTGTACTGTTTACTATCTTTATTTCTGAATTCATTGCTGAAATAAAAATCCATATTAATAATGTAGCGAAAACTAGTTGGAATTCATTTGTTAAGAAAAGTTTTAAACCCTTTGGAATGTTGTTTTTCCCGCAGAGTGAGAGAGTCATAAGTTTGCCTCTGATATGATCGGACGTATTTCTGTATAACAGATGACAACAATGCTATTTCGGCTTTGTTAATGTGAAAAATCCAAAGACTGTATGATGTACTATGGTGCGAGAAATATATTTTTTTTTTAAATTCTGCAACAACAATATTCATATTTACTTAGTTCAGACCAACCGTGAAGACCTGTTGTGAGATTTTCAGCTTCAAGAATCAAGCCCCTAGACAAGAACTGGAGCCATCTCAACATGACAAGCTACGTAAACTTGAAAGTTTATGGTAATCTTCGCTCCTCTCATATCTTTAAAAAGACTTTGCTTATAAATTACTTGGACTGTGCATTGTTTAATGTGGACAATAACTAGAAGGAGGGGGGAGATTACACCTCGTAATCGATATGCAAAATTATGTAATGGAAATGAAGGGTAGCTGACTCTGCAGACACCTTCCTAAGTGCAAATAAAAAAACCACATGTAATGTCCATATGTAGAATCCATATGTCGTGCTAAATCGACCACTAGAGGTCACGATAGGCGGACACACCAGTATAGAAGCAGGCGGGGCGTATTGTGTGGTAAGCACAACCGGACGATCAGGGGCACTCAGTGACTTTGAGTCACTAGTTATTACCATAATACCACACTCATCAGGGTCACTTGGACAGTTTTAAGGCTGCCGCAGTGATTCGAGTGATTCGGCTGCGAAGTGGAAACGCGAAGCAACAACTACAGATAAAACGAAACCAGTAAGACCTCACGTACTGAGGAACGCGGGTAGTAATGGAACATCTCATAAACGGGAGGTGCAATGGTACATCAGCTCCTCATAAGCTACACATTTCTGTAGTAAATACTAAGCGAAGCATGAGCTGGCGTGAAGAGCGAAGTCACCGGACAGGGAATGAGTGATTTGGAAGGATGAACCATGGTATAAGATGCGGCGATCACATGGAAGTGTTTCTACGTTTGGCGAATACCTGCGAAAATATCTAGTACCTGCCATAATACGTAGTACCGTTAGTGAGGAAAGGAGAATCTGAAGTTAGGCAATGAGGGTGTTTCGGTGTTTCTCGGGGTTAGGGTGTGGTCATCTTAATGCGCTCGAGAATACGTCTAACCAGGAAGGATATGAAGACATTTTACGGCATTGTTTACTATGCACAGAATAGGAATGAGCCGTACACAGCTCGCAGCCATATCGTTTGCTGTTGGTTGCTTGGTTCTTCACCCGTACCGATTATTTAGTGTTACGTGTGGCTGCCTGTGTCACCCAACCTTTTGTTAGAGTTTCCGCCCCAGGCCAGCCCTAGGAACACTTCTGAGCACCAGTGTTTTTTGTTTGTGATTGTCATTTTATTTGGTCGCAGGTACTGTGTCAATCCTTCAGCTTTGTATTAACGTTGTCTGTTTTATGTTTAGTATATGGCCTTCAGCCGAACTTCATGACAACTTTAAGATTAGGCCTTCAGCCGTGTTTCATTTAAAATTTTTGTTGCTCTGTATTTAGGCCTTTAGCTGCGTTTGTTTATGAATCTGTAGCTTTAATATGTAAATCCTTGTCGGTAAGGATTTTCCTTGATTATCCTGAATTCCTGAAATGGCATTCAGCCGTGTTCTGTAAATGTTTATCTTAAGGTTGTATTTCATTATTCTTGAGTACTTGTTTGGGCCTTCAACCGACAAGATACTTCAAGTTTTCTTAAGATATTTTCCTGTTGTACTGTGTAAAAGTTTATCTTTAAAGTCTCTCCTTTATTATGTAAAGAAAATTCTTTTTATTGGGCTTTCAGCCGAAGAATTAACTCGACTTTTCCTTAATATGACCTTTAGCCACAATTTGTAAATACTTGGCTTTTAAAGAATTTCCTTAGCTGATCTGAAATATGATTTCGGCCTTTAGCCGAGAAGATATTGTAATTTTGCTTAAGCAAAGCCTTCAGCCGTTTCTCTAAATCAGTGGTGTTTTAAAAGCACTCATTCAAACTTATTCTGGAGAATAGATCTTTGTTGTTTTAAAGAGAAAACTGTGCATTGGTCTGAGCAATATAGTTGTGTGTGTTCTTGTATAACTGACCTTGGCCCCTTTCCACACCCTGATCCGTTATGTCCTGCGAAACAATACATCCAGTCATAAAACATCATCTGCGAGATTCTGGTTAGGGGACAATGGCGTTCCTTAAATCGGAGGGGCCTGTCCAGAGACGTGACCTGAACTCAATGGAACACTTCTCTCCTCTGGTTTCCGTTCTTGAGGAAGAATGAGCCGACACTCCTCCACGACCTATCAGGCAACTCATTATGAGTGTCCCCATGCTTAAGCTGTCATAATCGTGGAGGCACCGCATATTAGTCCACTAATAGTTGTCCGGATATTTTTGATCACATATTCGAAAAAAGAGTCGTAAATTCTTATCGCTCATAAATTTTTTATCGGTTATGCAGTCTGTTCCAGCTAAAATATTGGGTCACAGACTTACTGACATGTTGATAACTGTTGCCATGGCACAGCATAGTTTATTAAAACTTACTTACCTTGCTACAAGCAAAGTGCGATTACGCCAGAGGCAGAAACAAGGATAAAAGCGGTATGTCACAAGTGCGTCAGGCGACAAAGCGTTACAGTACCGCACCGAGACAGAAAGAACGAGCTCAGAAAAAGATGGGACAGAAAACCAACAGAAACGTGACACACATATTCGTTAGCTCGTAACAGGGGTCGAAAGAAGAGTCTGTATCTATTTCATAAGGACCAGTATCAGCGAAACTACATAGCACTTAAGAGAGTTTAAAGCCATAAAGACACACGCAGTCATTAAGAGGCGAGCATCACGTCATAGCCTCACGTCACCTCCCATATAATACTTAAGCTCCCAAGCTCTCAAGGAGTTGGTCATTGGAACCACCGATAGCTCTCACAGTAATAACACTCTATTCCACCATTACGATACTGTGGCGACCCTACACTGACGAGCCACAGAAACTGGTACACCTGTCTAATATCGTGTATGGCCCCCGCAAGCACGCAGAAGTGCCGCAACACGATGTGGCATGGACTTGACTAATGTCTGAAGTAGTGCTGGAGGAAACTGACACTATTAACTCTGAAGGACCGTCCGTAAATGCGTAAGAGTACGAAGGGGTGCTGATCTCTTCTGAATAGCACATTACAAGGCATCAAAGATACGCACAATAATATTCATGTCTGGGGACTTTGGTAGCCAGCGGAAGAGTTTCAACTCCGACGAGTGTTCCTGGAACCACTCTGTAACCATTCTTGACCCGTGGGGTGCCACATTATCCCGCTGGAAATGTCCAAGTCGACGGAATGCACAATGAGCATGAATGGATGCAGGTGATCAGACAGGATATTTACGTACGTGCCACCTGTCAAAGCCGTACCTAGGCGTCTCAGGGGTCCAATATCATTCCAATAGCACACACCCCTCACCGTTATAGAGCCTCCACCAGCTTCAGCAGTACCCTACTAACATGTAAGGTCCATGGATTCATGAGGTTGTCTCCCACCCGTACGAGTCCATCTGCTCGATACAATATGAAACGAGACTCGTCGAACTAGGTAACATGTTTCCACTCTTCAACAGTCCAATGTTGGTGTTGACGAGCCCAGGCTGCTGTAAAGCTTTGTATCGCACAGTCATTAAGGGTAGACGAGTGGGTCTTAAGCTGCGAAAATACTTACAAGGGAACCTCCCCATCGCACCCCCCCTCAGATTTAGTTATAAGTTGGCACAGTGAATAGGCCTTGAAAAACTGAACACAGATCAATCGAGAAAACAGGAAGAAGTTGTGTGGAACCATGAAAAAAATTAGTAAAATATACAAACTGAGTACTCCATGCGAAGATAAGCAACATCAAGGTGATTGTTAGCTCCGGAGCGCCGTGGTCCCGTGGTTAGCGTAATTACTACGGAACGAGAGATCCTTGGTTCAAGTTTTCCCTCCACTGAAAATTTTACTTTCTTTATTTTCGCAAAGTTATGATCTGTCCGTTCATTGATGTCTCTGTTCACTGTAACAAGTTTAGTGTCTGTGTTTTGCGACCGCACCGCAAAACCGTGCGATTAGTAGACGAAAGGACGTGCCTCTCCAATAGGAACCGAAAACATTTGATCGCAAGGTCATAGGTCAACCGATTCCTCCACAGGAAAACACGTCTGATATATTCTATACGACACTGGTGACGGCATGTGCGTCACATGACAGGAATATGTTGTCGACCCACCTAACTTGTACACTTAGCGAATGGGTAAAAAGATTCTTCTACCTTGTCCGATTTAGGTTTTCTTGTGGATGTGATAATCACTCCCAAAAAAGTGATGAAAACATAAGAGTTTGTCACATAAACTGAAAATAAAAAATTAAACTTTTCACTCGAGGGAAGACTTGAACCTAAGACCTCTCATTCCGTAGCTGCTCTCGCTAACCACGGGACCACGGCACTCCTTGAGTCGCGTTCTCCTCGATGTTGCATATCTTCGCATGGACTACTAAGTTTGTATATTTTACTAATTCATTTCATGGTTCCACACGACTTCTTCCTGTTTTCTCGATTGATCTGTGTTCAGTTTTTCAAGGCCTATCCACTGTGCCAACTTATAACTAAATCTGAGGGGGGTGCGATTGGGAGGTTCCCTTGTTAGCGATGATGTTTCGTTGAATGGTTCGCACGCTGACACTTGTTGATGGCAAAGCACTGAAATCTGCAGCAATTAGCAGAAGGATTGCACTTCCATCACGTTGAAATATTTTCTTCAGTCATCATTCGTCCCATTTTGGTTGATCTTTCTCCGGTCACAGCGATGTAGGAGATCTGATGTTTTACCACATTACTCATATTCACGGTACACTCGTTAAATGGTAGTAAGGGAGAATCCCCACCTCATCGCTACCTTGGAGATGCTGTGTCCCATCGCTCGTGCGCCGACTATAACGCCACGTTCAAACTCACATAAATCTTGAGATCCTGCCATTGTAGCAGCAGTAACCGATCTAACAACTGCGCCAGATACTCGTTGACTTATATAGACATTGCCGACCGCGGCGCCGTGTTCTGCCTCTTTAGATTTTTCTCTATTTGAATAAGCATGCCTATACCAGTTTCTTTGGCACTTCATTGTGTGTGCTATATATATTCCTGAATAATTTACGTACCAGCTGAAGATTTACCTGAGATGACAGTCTTCGTCTGGTGAACTTTTTACTGTTCGTCGCCTACGATTGGTGATGGAGAAGCTTGCTGTCTTCCGACAACACCTCATCTCGGAGTGTTGTCAGCAGCGAACTTCGGCGCGGAAACCGGCAGCTGGGCCTTGTGAGATCCACTTACTTGTTCAACAATTACGTGCCTCCAGGTTCTGAAACCTACCTGGCCGATAGGAAGGAAATCGACCGACCACACGACTTCCGACAACCTAACATCAGGATGGGTCATCATGGACAACACAGAATCCGCAGCGGCATCGAGCACACTAGTATGATACCATGCATGACCATGCACGCATCGGCAAGTCGTCGTGGCTCGAGGTCACTCACTCTTCTCCTGGGCCTATAGACGAGAATCCGACACGACATCCGTCTGCGGCAAACCAAAATGCAGCTGAATGAGGCATCTGCCTTAAGTCCGGTGGGAAATATGACTACTGTGATCATTTTTAATAAATAATTGAACTTTGACAATGTTTTACCAATGACGGAAATGCTTTACAGATACCCAAATTACACTACTGGCCATTAAAATTGCTACACCAAGAAGAAATGCAGATGATAAACGGGTATTCATTTGAGAAATATATTGTACTAGAACTGACATGTCATTACATTTTCACGCAATTTGGGTCCATAGATCCTGAGAAATCAGTACCCAGAACAACCACCTCTGGCCGTAATAACGGTCTTGATACGCCTGGGCATTGAGTCAAACAGAGCTTGGATGGCGTGTACAGGTACAGCTGCCCATGCAGCTTCAACACGATACCACAGTTCATCAAGAGTAGTGACTGGGGTATTGTGACGAGCCAGTTGCTCGGTCACCATTGACCAGACGTTTTCAGTTGGTGAGAGATCTGGAGAATGTGCTGGCCAGGGCAGCAGTCGAACATTTTCCGTATCGAGAAAGGCCCATACAGAACCTGCAACATGCGGTCGTGCGTTATCCTGCTGAAATGTAGGGTTTAACAGGGATCGAATGAAGGGTGGGGCCACGGCTCGTAAAACATCTGAAATGTAACGTCCAGTGTTCAAAGTGCCATCAATGCGAACAAGAGGTGACAGAGACGTGTAACCAATTGCACACCATACCACCACGCCGGGTCATACGCCAGTATGGAGATGACGAATACACGCTTCCAATGTGTGTTCACCGCGATGTCGCGAAACACGGCTGCGACCATCACGATGCTGTAAACAGAATCTGGATTCATCCGAAAAATGACGTTTTGCCTTTCGTGCATCCAGGTTCGTCGTTGAGCACACCATCGCAGGCGCTCCTGTCTGTGATGCAGCGTCAAGCGTAACCGCAGCCATGGTCTCCGAGCTGATAGTCCAAGCTCCTGCTAACGTCGTCGACCTGTTCGTGCAGATGGTTGTTGTCTTGCAAACGTCCCCATCTGTTGACTGAGGGATCCAGACGTGGCTGCACGATCCGTTACAGCCGTGCGGATAAGATGCCTGTCATTTGGAGTGCTAGTGGTACGAGGCTGTTGGGATCCAGCACGACGTTCCGTATTACCCTCCTGAACCCACCGATTCCATAGTCTGCTAACAGTCATTGGATCTCGACCAACGCGAGCAGTAATGTCGCGATACTATAACCCGCAATCCCGATAGGCTACAATCCGACCGTTATCAAAGTCGGGAACACGAGGCATCACAACAACGTTTCACCAGCAACGCCGGTCAACTTCTGTTTGGTATGAGAAATCGGTTGGAAAGTTTCCTCATGTCAGCACGTTGTGTGAATGCTGTGCAAAGCTAGTAATTTGCACTTCACAGCATCTTCTTCCTGTCTGTTAAATTTCGCGCCTGTAGCACGTCATCGTTGTGGTGTAGCAATTTTAATGGCCAGTAGTGTAGTATCCTTACTTCATGCGGACGTTTCTCCGTGAGGCTCATCTGTGCTGTACGTGTAATAACTTATAACTAAGTAGAAAATGAAAAAATAATAACAACTTTATAGACAGAGACCAAACTCGGATAATGGGATGATTGGACAAGGAAATCGACAGCATCATTTCTAAAGGAACCATCCCGACCTTTGCCATAAGCAGGGAAACAATGAAAAGATGGAATGGCAAGACAGATTCTTGAACTTATGCCCTCCGGAAAATAATTCCAGTTCCTCAACAAGTTGGGCGAGGAAATGGAAACAGCGCGTCACCCGTTACCGCTTATGTCACCGAATAAACAGCGAAAATGAGGTGTTCGTGTAACGTTGCACAAAGCTTTATGCGTACCGTTTATAGACGCGCAAGTTAATTACCTCTGTTTGGCGAACACGCCACAAAGAAAGAGGCGGTACGGAGGAGTAACCAACATTGCAACTCTTCATTTGAAAGAATACAGAAGTTACTTGTTTTGGCGGAACCAGCGGTGGGTAAATAATTTAGATTAGGGCACAAAGAGAAGCAGCGGCGTGCCCTCGGGAAACACGTCAGACTTGCGTCTTTAGAAACACAGCAGATTTTTAAAGTTTGGCTTGCAGTAGCAAGATGTGACGCAGCGGAGAGTACCATAACAGTATTTGAGAGCTCTTTGAAGACGCAGTCTTCAGGAAAGAAAACATAAATACGTTTCAAAGCAATTTCTCATCGTCAATGGTACGATTTTGTGATAATGCCAAGTTGTATTTACAGCCAAAAAAGTACGTTTTAGAATACTTGTTCCTTACAAGGGAACCTCCCAATCGCACCCACCTCAGATTTAGTTATAAGTAGGTCAAGTAGATAGGCCTAGAAAAACTGAACACAGACCAATCGAGAAAACAGGAAGAAGTTGTGTGGAACTATCAAAAAAATAAGCAAAATATACAAACTGAGTAGTCCATGCGCAAGGTAGGCAACATCGAGGATAATGTGAGCTCAGGAGCGCCGTGGACCTGTGGTTAGCGTGAGCAGCTGCGGAATGAGAGGTTCTTGGTTCAAGTCATCCCTCGAGTGAAAAGTTAACTTTCTTTATTTTCGCAAAGTTATGATCTGTCCGTTCTTTCATTGACGTCTCTGTTCACTGTAACAAGTTTAGTGTCTGTGTTTTGCGACCGCATCGCAAAACCGTGCGATTAGTAGACGAAAGGACGTGCCTCTCCAATGGGAACCGAAAACATTTGATCGCAAGGTCATAGGTCAACCGAATCCTCCACAGTAAAACACACACCGAGCGGGGTGGCGCAGTGGTTAGACACTGGACTCGCATTCGGGAGGACGACGGTTCAATCCCGCGTCCGGCCATCCTGATTTAGGTTTTCCGTGATTTCCCTAAATCACTCCAGGCAAATGCCGGGATGGTTCCTCTGAAAGGGCACGGCCGACTTCCTTCCCCATCCTTCCCTAATCCGATGAGACCGATGACCACGCTGTCTGGTCTCCTTCCCCAAACCAACCAACCAACCAACCAGTAAAACACATCTGATATATTCTATATGACACTGGTGACGGCATGTGCGTCACATGACAGGAATATGTTGTCGACCCACCTAACTTGTGCACTTGGCGAATGGGTAAAAAGATTCTTCTACCTTGCCCGATTTAGGTTTTCTTGTGGATGTGATAATCACTCCAAAAAAAGTGATGTAAACGTAAGAGTTTGTCATACAAACTACAACAAATGAATACAACAGTTTCACAGTCGCACAGTTTTCCCCGTGCTCTGTCAAAACATATGTTTTTAACGTTTTCAAATTTTTCCGTGTGTTGACCGTCAAATCCTGCATATGTCCAAGCAAATCTGAACACGTCCTGGAAGTTTGGGGAGCGAAGTTGATTATCTGTGAGTGCCTGAACTTTGACAGTTGACACACGATCACGTAACAATACTGCTCTGTGTACCTGTACAGCTTCGCAAAATCATAGAATCTTTTCAGAAAGTATTTCACTTGCCGAAAACCAAACACATCCAACGGTTGCACAGGCGGTGTACAACCTGGAGCAATGGTAATCACGTTTACTCCCACAGTAAAATTGTCTGAAAATAAAAAATTAAACTTTTCATTCGAGGGAAGACTTGAACTAAGGACCTCTCGTTCCGCAGCTGCTCAGGCTAACCACGGGACAGCGGCGCTTCTGCGCTCACACTATCCTTAATGTTGCCTATCTCGCGCATGGACTACTCAGTCTGTATATTTTGCTTGTATTTTTCATAGTTCCACACAACTTCTTCCCGTTTTCTCGATTGATCTGTGTTCAGTTTTTCAAGGTCTATCCACTGTGCCAACTTATAACTAAATGTGAGGGGGGGGGGGGGGGGCGATGGGGAGGTTCCCTTGTTAGCTCAAATATTTTAATATGCTTTTGGAGAACACTTATTAACGTCAGCTCATAATTCCAAAAGACTAGAAGAAACTAAGATTTAGCATATACTCGAGTAAAGCGGTAGAACATATTGGGGAAATTAGAGATTTTTAGGCACTCGGTAAGCAAAGATGACCTCCTTTCAAATGAATAGTTCGAATCGAGAAATAGAGGTTTCTTTAGCGGTCTGAAGCCGTTGCTCGCGGCTGTGTAATATCTTGCTGCTTTACTTTTTTATCAATATCGCTTGCTTTCCATAAGCGTTGTTTTCGTCACATACATCTCAGGACTTCCTGAATACGATTCATAGTTCAATCCATATCCACACTAATATCATAAATGTGAAAGTTCGTTCGTCTGTTACCTCTTCAAGACAAAACCTCTGAACCGACTTCGATGAAATTTTTGTATGAAGGTAGCTTGAACGCTAAGAAAGACTACGGGAGCCTTAAGAAAGTGTGTAGAACGAGATATTTATTGATCTGAAGAATATTACATGAATTACTGAGAAATGTTTACCCTTTGAAAATGTTATTTACTCTTCGGCTTTTGAACTGTATCGTATGTTTAAAATTACTTTACGGGTTGACGTGTTCTACGTCATACGATTCAACGTAATGTGTTTCATGCTTACATGGAGTGTTCAAAAACTCTCTCCGGAGTGCCGTGTGATTGTTAGCCGCGCTTGCCGTGTGATTGTTCGCCTGCCTGGGTTACTTCCCTTCAAGTGGACTCTCCCAACGTTCCACTGTTTCGTTTATCTCAGCCAGCGTCAGTAGTATCGTTGGTGTGTGTCGTTACGTGTTGACGTCAACGTTTAAGTTCAGTTCCTTTGTTCTTTTGTTTCGTTTTTGTCACTGTTAAAATGTTAACCATTGGAGGACGTGTCTTTTTAGTCGAACAAGTGTTCAAAGCTGGCGGTAAATACACAGTTTCAGTTCGTCAAACATTTAATTCAGTTTTCCCGGAGGCAACACTCCCACATCGCGATACTGTGTAAGATTTGACTAACAAATTTCGAAGTACAGGTTCAGTGACAGATGTACCGAGAAGTGGTCTTCCCAGCTTTTCTTCTGAGGATAAACTACTCGATATATTCGTTAAAACGTCCACGATTCAGAACAAGTCAGTAAGAAACTCGCCCAGGAAATCGATGTTAGTGTCGGAACGGCCACACAACTCATACAAAGTGACAGTCGTGCAAGAACTGAAAAATACTGATCACGGCAAGAGACTACATTATTGTCAATGGTTCAAAAATGTCGTTGAACAAAATGGAAGGGATATTCTTAATGAAACGCTTTTCACTGATGAGGCGTGGTTTCATTTATCCGGGTACATGAACTCGCAAAATTCTCGTATGTGCAGTACTGCAAATTCATTGTGTGTTCATGAGGAACCACTTCATTCTGTGAAAATAGGAGTTTGGATTTAAATTTCTAGACGTCGGATTGTGGGTCTCATATTTTTCAACGAAGCAATAAACGCACAGCGATATTGCAGTGACATTCTGTACCCACTCATAGGAGAACTTGTGTTAAGTGAAATACCGAACGGCTATTTTCAACAAGATGGAGCAACCGCTCATACAGCTCGCGTTTCAGTGTCTCTGCTTGCTCATACTTTTGGTGATCGAATAATTTCACAGGGACTTTTTTCTCCACGATCGCCTGACCTAACACCACCTGACTTTATCTTCTGGGGTGCAGCGAAAGCAACTGTCGATAAAAACCGTCCAAAATCCATCAATGAATTGAAAACTGCAATATCCACTTTCGCTGCTTCTGTTACAGAAAAAATGTTACAGATTTTGTTTGGAAACATGATTAGACTAATTGAATTGTGTATTCAACAACAGGGGGGACACTTTCAACATTTAATGTGAAAATTTGTAAGCAAAAATGAATATTAAATAAACTAATAATTTGTATTTCACTGAGTTTCATTTCGGTATATTCATTGCGGCTTACGGCACGCGCCGCTAACAATCATACGGCACTGCGGAGAGACTTTTTGAACAACCCATACAGTCCTCAACATGTTTAATCCACACTTCCATATTAACATTACATATGCGAAAGTAGCTCTGTCTCTTGTACTTTCATAACTAAATACCTGAACCGATTTCACTGAACACTGAGGAATAGCATAGTCTACCTTAGAAAGTTTATAGTACAAAAACATTCATTGATTTGAAGGATATTGTACCATTTAAGTGTATAGAAAATGATCTATAACCAGGATATGCTGGCCATGTTAGTAAAAATTTGTCCCCAAGCTAACTTCACGGTGAGTTTCAAGAGGTCAAAATATGCTTTGTTCTACTGTTACGAAAGCGTGCTGAATAGAAATCCCTCTCAATTCTTTTGTGTGAAAGCCCTCATCGTTTTTTTTTAAAATAAAACAGATATTATCGACACTGTTCACCTTTATTCTTCATGTCTACATATTTATTTCCCAAGAAAGTCACCCAGACGACGAAAGCACTTCTCCCAACGAGAGACCAATTTGCTGACACCGTCACTGTACAATGTTTGCCTTTCTTAGACCTCCGCTTGCACTGTTTCGTCACTATCAAATGGAAGTTCTCGAAGGATTTCTCTAAGTTTCTGAAACATTCAAAAGTCGAATGGGACTAAGTCTACACTATAAAGACGATGAGAAAATGGTTCAAATGGCTCTGAGCACTATGGGACTTAACATCTGAGGTCATCAGTCCCCTATAACTTAGAACTACTTAACCCTAACTAACCTAAGGACATTACAAACATCAATGCCAGAGGCAGGATTGGAACCTGCGACCGTAGAAAGACGATGAGAAGCGACAGTGGATCCAAGTCGTCGAATTCGTGCAGATGCCACACAGCTCGTGCGTGATCTAGCATTGTCATGCCGAATGAGAGGCTTCTCCATGTGCGAACGAACTCCGAATTCGAGACTCAATTGCAGCACTCTGCTTCGCACGTACCAACGTAGTTACGTTTCACACCGCCATGTTCCACGCTGCAGTTGGGTGCAAATACGTAGATACGAAGAACAGGGATGTAGAACGTCAATAACGTTGCTTCATTTAAAAAGATTTAAGAGTTTTCACATTAAAAATATTGGCACCATTACTTTCACCACATTCTCGCAAATTCTCGTGACAGTCATCTGGTCGGGAGACGTAAGTGTTTAAACATATGGTCGTTGCACTTGGCCTATGTATTTCAGATAAGAATCTTTATTCAAATCCCATTCGAGTGTTCAAATTGACTCTTGTCGCAGTCCTTTCGAATTTTAGTTTCTCTTGCCTCTGTCTAATTCTGTTCCATTTGTTTCTTTGTTCAACTTTCATTTAGTAAAATCAAAGTCATCCGCCTTGGCGAGGAATTTCACTTGCATGTGCCTAAGGGCTCGTATAGAAAAACGCGTGGAATAGAGTTTTAATT